>NC_141149.1:140342824-141542824 GCF_053477565.2 Lygodium microphyllum
GCAAAAAGGAAGAATTGGATTATTGCAGAAGTTGCTAGAGCTATGATGAATCAAATGCATATGTCATTGTCACATTGGACTAAAATAATACATATAGCACTTACACATCATATGTTACCCTATGAGAGAGGGTATGGGAGGAAACCTACAATGGCTCACTTCAAGGCATTTGATTGTGTATGTTATGTGCATGTCCCTCATGATTTGAGAAGAAAGATGGAATCAAAGGTAGTTAAATGTATCTTTATTAGTTATCTTGATTAATAAAAATGATATAAATGCTATGATCTTATCATTAGAGAGGTTTACATAAGTATGGATGTGAGATTCAGTATGAGTCATGGTACAAACCTAAGGCTACAATTGATATGAATATTTATGATAGCAGTGATGAGAATCTCTATGTGAAGAAAAATACAGTAAATAGCCCATGGAATCAACATATTGAGGATGTATTTGGGCCACAATACAATATAAAAAGCAATGGAAGTATTAACCCATGGAGTGGCAGATCAAGGAACGCACAAAAGAGGACTGAAATCGCAAAAAGAAAAAATCGTGTTAAAACTCTAGATATAAGAAGTGCAAGAAGTATGTCCCACCACATGCAAGAGTGGTTGAGACACTATCTATTACACCTCAATTGAGAAGATAAAAAAGAATAAAGTATCGAATTGATAGATTGACTTACAATGGATACATGAAAATGCAATATGCATACATGGTTTCATATGTACGGCACTCAAAGCCAACATGCTTTGATAAGGCACTTGTGAGTAAAGTATAGAGAAAGACAATGGATGAAGAAATGGATTCTTTGGAGACAAAGAAAACTTGGTATTAGGTTTCAATGCTCTTTGTATCTCAAAAAATATTTTGCATCTATAGCCTTTGATGGTGGTTAGCCTTGGCAAAAGGCTATTCAGAGCTTGAAAGCCCATGCAAAGAAAGGGGGGATATTGCACCCCATTAGCAATATTGTGTCGGGACCTATTCTTTGCAAGATGTGTTTTTTAATCCTATCTTTGTAAACTTTTTCTCCAATGGAACCATATAAAATATCAATAATATGAATTTATTTTTTTAATTTTTCAAACATAGAAGTTCCATTACAGAGGCTTTGCTCATATTGCTCAAAAGCACTCTCTTTCTACATCCTAAAAGATGATTTCAAGATCTCAAAACTTCCCCAATGCAAGTTAAGAATACTCACTTACCAAAGCCTTTTCAAAAGAATAAATTTTCAATACCATCAAAACTATGGACTTGAGAAAATCTCCAAGATACAATGGCATTACTATTGCAAAATGAAAAATCAAAAGCATGAACTCCCAAAAATCAACATGATACAATGGTAATGCTACAAAATACATAATCCACATGAGCCTCTAGTCAAAAGACCCCTAGTTTTGTTGATTAATGAGTTTTGGGAGAAAGGAGAGCTCCCCCATTCCTAGAGTAGGACCATATATCTTTCTTGCCAAAATAGGCCCAATGCACATGACTCAAGCATTGGCTACCAATCTATTTACTAGGAGTGATATACAAAGTATTTGCAAAAGCCATGGCTACCCATCATCATAAGATGCATCCACTCGCATCAATATGACTAAGGGGAGGTCCCTATTAGAAAATGCACTTAATGTGATGATGGCCACACATGATGGCTAGCAATCTCAAGGCTAAAGAAGGTAGTCATAATGTAGGAAGACATCAAGAGGGCATTTCATCAATTGGAGATTTATCACATGAGAAATGCAATAAGAATAGTAAGACATGGGATTCCTTAATTGATAGCCCCATGTGGGTAAACCTAAGAAAAGTAGATACCTTGCTCTTATCTCAACTTAATTGAGATAAAAAGTGAGACGAATGCTCTTTGTGCCAAGTTACTCAAAAAAAAACTAGGAGGGTGGTACCCTTGGATAAAAATAATGGAAGAAATCATTTATGTCAAAGATATAAAGTTTTGCAAAACATGTGGATTCAAGGCCTAGGACCTATCATTCATATGAGCTATTTTGTTGATTAAACTACAAGCACATTTGTTGATTTCTTGGATAAAATTTCTCTCTAAGGCTATTTTGGAGTGCAACAATAATCATTTATGCACCAAGGAAAACATATTTTGGCCCTAGGACATTGGTATTTTCATAGCTCTCCAACTTGGTAGAATAGCCCAACATCAAACTAGGAAAGGAACTTGTGAAGTATTGGCTTGATTCAACTAATAGTGTCATGTCCTTCAAACCAGGATAGGAATTTGTGACGCGTTGGATTGATCCGACTAATAGTGCCATGTCCTTCAAAAGTTGAATGAGCCACTATAGCCTCTCCAAGTCAAGCAGAATCACCTAAGGATATGTGGCTAACTTCATCTTGAGTAGCATTGACAAGGGAGTTTGTTCAAGAAGGGGGACTATCCTCCTTTCTGTATGGGGGGTGATAGCATCTAGAAAAAACTAAAATCAGCAACAATCAAAAGAATGATGAGAAAAAGTGTCTTAATATATATTGCAATCAAATATGCTTGGGAAGTGGGATATCCCAAATGATCTACTAGAAATCTTTTCAAAGAACCTTGAAGGCATAACTTCCACTCAAAGATAATCTTGTTATAGTGGATCATGTTCAATGCAAGCTTGACATCAAACAAACTTAAGAGAGGCATTTCTTAGGGTACAAGAGAAGAATCTCTTAGACACTATTTGGGGACAGATACATAGCAATGGAAACTTCACATCAAATCCTACCCCATCTTCACCTCAATCAATAGGACAACAATAATATGATCATTGTGTTTTCGAGGAAAGTCAAGACCAAAGTGATGGTCTTATGCTAATTAGGAGCATAATTGATTTTCCCTTCAAGGGATCTAGCAAAAAATGCTAGTAGGCTATTTGAAATTACTAAGGTCGATGTCACATGGACAGGGTGTTAGGCCAAGGTTTGGTGGTATTTCAATATGATTTGCTATTCGGCTCTAAAATGCATCACAGAGAGTTAGCTAAGCTAGCACTCTTTGTGCTAGCTAACTCCTTTTGTAATGTAAGTTTATAATATTAAGATATAACTTCATGCCTAAGTCCTATAAGTCCTCTTCACAAAATTAACCTCTTGTGGAAAACCAAGTTCGATCCATAAGTCAACAACTAATTGATGCACACCAATTAGTAGTTTATATTAAAGAATGCCCTTGGTTATAAAAGGTTTGTAACGCCCTAAGGCTTTACAAAGGAAGAGATTCTGACCACATCAAAGGTGCTGAGCTTTCTAAACTTGCCAATGAGCTTCCATATTCTCAAGGCTTTGAAAGCTAGCTCTAGCCATGAGGGTAAGTTGTAGTTGCCTTGGAAGATTGCTTGATTCCTGGTAGACCTGATGACATAAAGGGTGATCAACCTGAGAGAGTAAGTTGTAAGGTATCTATGATTGTCAATGGAGTCAAGGAGCCCAAAAATCCATGCATGCATATTCTTTTCCTCATTTCTAGCTTGAGGAAAGTGACACCAACAAACCAATTCCCAGACTTGCTTGGAGAGGCAACCATTCCAAAGTGTGTGATGTGGAGTCTCCTCCTCACCACAAATGCATAGACCAACTAAGATGCCTCTCTTTTTTAGCTTGGCTCCAAAGAACAGGGCCCTCAACATTACCCTCCAAAGAAAGAGCTAATCTTCCAGGAGAATTGTAGGACCCAAGTGCTACCAAAGCTTTCCTTAACCTAGTCAAATGCCCCATGCTCGTATAGCATGTCGTGTGTCCCACCATCTTCCTTTAGCATCCTTGCCTTGATGGTTTTGGCACAAAGAGATTTGGAGAGGTCCTTGTCTTCCACTCTTATGTAGGAGAGAAAGGCTCCTTCAAGGGAGGTAAGCTTGAGGCTACTCATCTGTTGAGTGATCCAGTCATAACTTAGTCATAAGGGATTAGGCTAGGCTTCCATGTGTTCCTCTCCCCAACTTGATGGGAGGTGGTTTCCTTCCTCAATCCAATGTTTGAACCGATAAAGGCCCTTCTTGATTAAGTATAGGGCTTTGTACCCAAAGGTGGCAATGGGAGGGGAGGGTTGTAAGGATTTTGTAGGTATACCGTAGCATTGCCTATATATGCACCTATATAGGGAGTAGTAGTCACTCAAGCTCTACTTGGGATGTGCATCTACATATGATTTCCTATGCTTAGTGGTGAACCCTCACATGTGTGGCATCACAAGTGTGTAGTCCTAAGATGTACCTCAACTTTGTATATTTCTATATCATGAATACAATTGATTCCTTATTGACATATCTTGCGTTCCTTTCCACTATTCCGTTTTTGTGCCTCGTGAAAGGTTATGACTTAAAGTCCTGTAAAGGTTCATTACACTTGGTATCAGAGCAACTCTAATGCAAAGTATGCTAGCTTGAGAGGGGAGCGGGCTCACAGACACAGAGGAGATCCTACAATAACACATCATGCAACATGACATTATGACCCTGACCCTGACATGGCATGACACAGTACGACGTGACATGACTTGACACAATACGACATGGTTCAACATGACATGGCGCGATGCACCATGTCACGATGCTCATTTGCCATGATACCTATTAAAATTTGGAAGAGAACCTATTGTGCCAACAAAGTTGAGAAGGGTGTCGTGGCATGATAGGGACGCGCAGTATACCATCCAAATGACTTGGAGAGAGCTAAAGCTATGGAAGGACACTTTCTTTGAAGAGAAGGATAAGCTATGCCATTGGCTCAAGATCACATACAAGAAGGAGTTATGGATCAAATTGATCGAGCAGACAAAGAAGACCATCAAAGCACTGGAGAAAACCCACAAATGAACAAATTTGATTCGCAACTTGGAAGAGAAGACTGAAGAGCTAGAAGAAGACCTGGATGAGGTTGACTACCAGCTACACATGGTGAGAGAGAGAGAGCCAAGTTATGGCAAGTGAAGGTAGATCGAGACCTTGACACTGAGCTACTAGGAGAAATTATGCTAAGATGGGAATGGGAGATTGCCTCTAAATCTAAAGAAGCAAAGGAGCGGGCTGAGCCATACTTGAAGCAAAAGAGAGCTGAGAGAGTCCGAGTTGAAGAATGGAGTAAAGCTAGCCAAAGAATAAAAGAACCAAGAAAAGAAGAAACATGTGATAAAAGAAGAAGAGTTCTGGTCAGATGAGGCTGAAGAAGATGAGGAGAGGAAGAGCTCAACCCCAATCTTCGAACACCCCATCCCCAACAAGAAGGAGCCAATTGCTACTACCTTGATTACTATCCTGAAAATTACTACCATCCCATCAACTACCTTTCGAAAGGAGATTACCTCTACACTGACTACCCCTATCGTGAAGAGTGCCAACCTGAAGGAAGTCAAGAAGAAAAACAAAAGATTACCTCTACACCAACTACTCCTATCCCGAAGAGTGCCAACCCAAAGAAAGTCAAGAAGAAAAACAAAAGATATAGTATTATGTGAAGGGAGAAGAATGGAGAATGGATGTGAGTTCAAAGGTAGAAAATATTATGATGGAGTTAGGATACGAGAAAGAATATGAAGATAGGTGGACATGTCAAAAGGATGATCCCTTGTACCCACAGGTTGTAGCCAAGTTGGAAAAAGAACCAATTTTAAAAGAAATAGAGTTTGAGAAGGGGGAGGATGAGCTTGATCATGATCTTGGAACACCTTCACCCATTGAGATTGAGGGTGAGGGTAGGTTGGCGCCCTCCTTCAAGGCACAAGTTGCCTTTGATGAAGATGATGATGAGGAAATAGATGAAGAGTTAGACTTAGGGGATGAGTATGAAAGGGTGAAAGCACCTTGAGCACGGCATATGTTACATGAAGTCTACACATCAATATTAGAAGAGGAGTTCGGAAAAGAAAAAGAGAAAAAGAAAGAGTTAGAAGAAAAAGAAGAAGAAAAGGGAGAGGAGGAGCTCAATACAAATCTTGGAACCCCTCTACCCCACCAACCCAAAGTAGAAGAGAAGGGCAAGGATGAGCTCAACCTAGATCTTAGAACACCTCGACCCCAACAAACAAACAACCCCATGAACTTCAATGATGATAGGGAACGAGAGTTGAAAGAGAGAATCATGAGAATATGGGATCAGAGAGAATATGATGATAGGAAAGAAGGAGAAAAAGACTTGTTAGATGGAGCCATAGAGAAGATCAAGGAAAAGATAAGATAAAAAAGAGAAGAAAATATATATAAAAGAACAAGTAGAGTTAGCTAGGAAGAGACTAGAAGAGAAAGAAAAGATGAAGCAAAATGAGAGGAAGCACGTAGAATAAAATAAGAAGAAGAAAGCTAAAAGGATGAGCAAGTAGAAAGAGGCGAAGGAGCCAACAAGCTAGAAGAAAGTGTGGGGAGAGCTAGAAAGCCAAATGAAGAAGATAGGCTAGAACAAGAAGAGCAAGAGAAAATTTAGACTTGCGCATCAAGGTCAACCAAGAAAAGATAGAAGATGAGTTGGGCTTAGGTAAGCAAAAGAAGGAAGAAGAAGAACCAAAGATAGATCTAGGCAAAGAAGGCCAAAAAGAAAAAGGAAAGATAGAGAAAGAAGACAATGAGAATAGGAAGAAGAAGAAGAAGGCAAAACCAAACACCAAGAAATGAAAGCAGGTTGCTAGAGCCACGATGAGAGATGAGAATGAGGATACCTCCAAAACCCCTCAAGCTAAACTTATGTCTAAGGATGAAGCAAACCCAGATTTCTACCCAAGGCCACATCCCATCCGAGCCAACTCGGATCAAAGTAGGAACCAAGTGCACTACAATAATGAAGTCATTAGCTATGCATGAGCCTGAAGAGGCAAACCCTTATGATCTTGGAGAGAGGGAGTTACAAGATGAAGCCTCAAAGAAGGGAGAGCATGAGAGAGTGCTCACAATATGGTCCAACCAAGGTAATTTAGTGCTATGAAAGGGAGTCTTGCTAGTTGAGCCTTGGAGAACTCTCCAATTCACTCTTAAGGTAAATGTCTTTGGACTATGGAACCCATTGGGACCATACTCAATGCTGTTAAAGATTGGCATCTCGACATTCAGGGCTGCAAGTAGTGCAAGGAGCTATCATCTCGATCCTTTGGATCCATGACATGCAAAGCACTCCAAACATGGGCATCACCCTAGGAACTGCAATTATACCTCTACTTCCACAACCCCAAATCCATGCTAAGTGTGACAACTTAGTTCGTACCCCCCAAAGAACTTCAACCCCAGATGAGGCTAAGAAGAGCCAAAGAGGTGCCATGCACCAAGATCACACTTTTTGTGCGAAAAGGCAAGCTGAACCCACCTATTTGTCTAAGTTTAAGGCAAGCAAGAAAGATCTAGCAAAGAGGCCAAGGAAAACAGCCCAAGTACTTGACTTAGAGATGCAGGCAAAGCGTCTTGGCAAATGAACCACGACCCAAGTCCCCAAGAACCAAGGCAAAGGTAAGAAGTAAGGGAGGAATTGCACAAGGGGCAACCCAATGGACCGCCCCCCTTAAGGCATGGCACAACATGGCACCAACCAAGCCACCACGCCCTGACCCCAACAACACGGCAAGTTGGGATTGCACCCACAAAGCTTGGCATGCAAAGCCATAAGAGCCAAGCTAAATAAAGTTAGGAATATGAAGCATCCACTCCTCAAATATAATTGAGTCGAGGGTGGACTCTAATGGAAAAAGAATTACAACTGAGTCTAGATAGCCAGACCTTGGCAGGTTGATAGAAAAAGTTGTGTTAAGATCCCTAAGATCGTAGTACAACAAACACTAACCAACTTGATAGAAAAGGCTGTCTTAAGACCTCACTGATGAGTCACATTCTAAACCGATAGACACTGACCAGCTTGATAGAATGAGTTATGTTAAGACCCCAAAATTGTCAAGAAAACCACCCTTAGATTGTTGAGGACAGCAATCCTTTAAGCAAGGGTGAGTGTAATGGCTTTGTACGTATACCATGGCGTTGCCTAAATATGCACCTATATAGGGAGTAGCACTCACTCAAGCTCTACTTGGGATGTACTTCTACATGTGATTCCCTATGCTCAATGGTGAACCTCACATGTGCAGCATCACAAGGGTGTAGTCATCAAATGCACCTCAATGTTGTATCTTTCTATATCATGAATACAACAAATTCCGTATTGATATATCTTGCATGCCTTTCCATTATGCCATTTATGTGCCTCATGATAAGTTATGACTCAAAGTCCCATGAAGGTTTGATACGATTGGGTGGGGGGGGGGGGGGGGGGGGGGGTTTGTTAAATCTTCTCGACCTGAAGATATTGCCTTCCTTGTTGGCCTCTAGAATGGGACAATCAATGTCTGTCAAACTAAGTAACTTGAACCATGACTTGGCAAGGTCTAACAAAAAATCCTAGCCCTTGACTTTGGATAGTGCATGAGACCTTACTAGGTCTGAAGCTGATAGGCCCCACATGCTGCAAAATTTCTTGTTGCACTCTACAAGGAGGTCAACCAACATGCAAGACCAGGGGGATTTACCTAACCATCAACTCTTTAAGAACTTAGCTTACAAAGCATAGATGTCCTTAGAGGGGTTGGGCAAACCTAGACCCCCCCTCTAACAGGGGCATTTTGAGCGTGTCCATGGCAATGGGTGTGGCATATTTCCTTTTTCTATGGTTTCCCCAAAGGATGAAGGGCAAGTAGAAGGATAGCATGGGGTAGATGAAGCGACTGAGCCGGATATGGAATGGCAAATTAGTGGAAGTCCAACTACTAATCTTTTTCCTTGACTCTGTTAAGTACCCAAGATGACCTACTAGACTCCAAGATGTCTACTCCCATGGGTAGACCCAAGTATCTAAAGATGTTACCTCTTCCCACCATACTTTCTTTCCACGGAAGCTTCAAGAGATCTATTTCCAAGATACTAATCAACTTGGATTTGCTCAACTTGTTAGCAAATCACACCACCCGCTCATAGGTGCTCATGATCTTCATTGCCCTCTCCATGTTGTCATTGTGAGCCTTCAAGGACATCATGTCGTCACCATATAGGTCATTGACAAAACCTTGGTCTTGTTTGCCCTTGTAATATATATCTTCTTCAGCACACACTCTATGAAATGCCAACTCACAATATCAAAAGCCTTTTCTATGTCGAATTGGAGTAATACCACCTCTTGCTTAGATACTCTAGCCCCTTCTATTACAATCGTGGCATTGAGAACATTGTCCATTAGGCTTCATACTTTGATGAATCCAAATTGGTGTTTGTTGATGTGTTTGCTAAACACGGGCATGAGCCTGCTAAACACTGCTTTGGCAAATATTTTATACACAAAGTTGAGTAGAGATATGGGTCTCCGATCCTTCATTTATAGACATTGTTTGTGATAGTGCTCTCTAACCAAGAGTTGGGAAATTCCCCCCTTTGCCAAGCTGTGTCGATCATGGTGGTGACACTATGTATGAGGGCCCCCTAGTTGTGATTGAGTGTATTCTATTGAGATCCCACCCAAACCCAAGGATTTGTTTTTGCCAAACCTTAGCCCCTTCAATTTCCTCCTCAATAAATGGTGAGATCAACCATAGGTTTTCATTCTTTGTAATCAATGTGGGCGCTACCTCCAATAGTTAATAAATTGCATCAACTTCTACCTTGCCAAGTTGTGCCTTATATTGATTAGCAACATAGGTTTTGCACATATAGCTAACTTGCTATGGGTTTGAGATATATTGCCCATTATCAAGTTGGAGGGAGACCATGTCATTTCACTTTCTCCTTCTACACACTTCTAACAAACTCGAGGTAAGCATCCAAGATCCAAGATAAGCTTCCTGTTGAAGATCAAACTGAGCTTCTCAACCTCTTTAGGCAAGGTTACCCTTTAAATCAATTGGCCTTTGGATACCATTTCAATTTCTTTCAATGCGGGGGGGGGGGGGGGGGAGGGGGCGGCGTTGGTCAACGGTTCACAATAGTAGATAAAATTGGCCATCACCTTGCTTGCCCATTCTTCCTCGTAGTGCTCCTAAGAGTAGAGCCAAATGCATTGGACCATGATCAAGTGTTGCATAGTGTTGATGGACTCGCCCCCAAGGTTGGGTTTGCCTTTGTTGATGTCCTCTTACAATTTGGCTGCAGCACCTAGCAACATGTACTAAAAGAGAATTGGGCTAGTGCCATAGGTTAGCAACTAAGTACTTATGTTGCCCTACTAACCTAAAAGGCTTAAATGTCAACAACACATTATTAGCCTACATGATTGAAAAACATATTTCTTACGTGATAATTTTTTGGATGTCACTCATCAATGATCTCACATCCCTTTTCCTTATTCCACTCACCTTTCAATACTCTCTCTCTCTCTCTCTCTCTCTCTCTCTGTCTCTCTCTCTCAGGGCAAGAAAATGTAGTAATGTCCCTAATGAAAGTGGCACACCATGGCAACAAATATCACCTATACACCAGGATTATATGATGATGCGCAGAGTTTGTTGAAACTCTCTCAAGAGGCTTGTGACAAGCTTGACTTGAAAGATAATGCAGAGATGCTTGGAAAGGTGGACTTAATTGACATCACAATCGTGACAAAGTGAAAGCCTTTGCTTACAAAACCCAGTAAAAGTTCCAAACTTTTTCCAACTTCAAGAATAACAATTTCCTTGCTAAGCATTGATCAGCAACATATTCAAGAGGAGGAATGCCCTCATCTCTGCCCTGAGTGTGAATGCAAAATTTTCAAGTCTAATCAAGTGCTTTTCCCTTTGCATTAAAGGCCCCATTTTAGAGACTGCTTACTAGCTTGAGATGCAATATAGCGTCCACACAAGATTGTAAAAGGACACTTTTGGCACCAATCTTGTAAACGTTGCAGAGTGTAAAACCTGATCTTTCTGTGCACCAAAGACCGACATGGAAGTAACAGGTACAATGAGCCTTTATTAAGTTCAGTAGTAAGAGTGGTAGAGTCAGTGCATAGAGCTAATTACAGCTTGAATTTGTAGGCTCACACAGCATTACAAAATTCCAAGCTTTATCAGCATATCTGGCAAAGGTTTCCCTGGAAGCCATTCCTTCGGAATTTGAAGTGTCACTAGACCAAATTGCAGACCAAGAATATGATGCTCTCTCCTAGAATGTGCTTACTTTACACCCTTCAAAAGCAAAAGAGCTATGGTTTAAGCTGTGCTATTCGTTAATAAGAAACAAGATTTGGTTTCATTTCAGCTTTATATGATAAAACAGAAACTTAAAACACAGACAGGTCCACAGCTTCCCTCAGAAGGACCTTGAAACTAACCTGCGAAGGCCTGCACATTCTTAGAACAGATCAACTTAAAATAGATAACCATCACATGTTCAAATGGCCAGCATCAATGCACTCTCTCAATTCACTGGAAAACTGTGAGAGAGTCAAAGTCTAGGGACCAAGAAATAGCTTGGTCATAGGGAGCAGGAGTACATTGACTCCTAGGTGGTAGTTTCCACAGCAGCAGGCTGGCCTTCCTTGGCATCACCTGCAGCAGGTTGGCTTTCCTTTTTACTATCATCAACTCCAGCTGCTTTCTGGTTTGGCAGATTATTCTTCTTCTTATTTTTGTTCCTTTTGTCTCTCTTTTTCTGAGACTTGGGAGAAGCCTGGTGATGATTCACAGCATTAGGACCCATCATATGGGGTTGCGAAGGATGGAAAGGCATGGATGGAACTGCCATAGATGGACCTGCACCTGAACCTGGCATCAAAGGCCCTGTAACACCGCCTGGAAAAGGAGGTACCATACCAGGTTGCGGTGGAATGTGGTGGAAACCCCCAGGAAGTGGAAGCAACCCTTTTTCATGAGAGATTGTACCAGGTTCCTTCCTGGCCATATCCAACATAGGTCCTACTGGATGAACCTTCGCATCACCATGCACAAAACTCATCTCAGAAAGACCTACACCACTTGTTGGAGGAAAAGGACCGCCAAAACTAGGAGGCTGCATGTTAGGATTCCATGCCCTCGGACCTGGAAAAGGAACCAGATCAGGCTGAGGTCCCAGCTGAGGGTGTAGTCCACCAAAGCTGGGACCAAGGCGCATGCCTGGATGTTGTTGCACACCAAATTCAGGATTCTCCAGGCCAGACTTTGAAGGGTCCCCACCTATGTATCCTGAGGCATTGGAGAACAGGTTAGGATCCAGAGGTTCAAGATGGACCCCAGCAAATCCAGGATCATTTTGTAAATATTTCAATGCTATCCGGTCCACTTCCTCCACCATCCCCTGACCTAAAATAGCTGCAGCATTGACATAGCCACCATCTGAGGGTAGCTTGCCTCCAGCCAGGAAAGCTGGATCACCTTTATTTGCAAGTAGATGGGCTTCAGGAAAAGCAATCCTGTTAGGAGGCAAGTTTACATCATTCTTTTCAAGATAATGAAATCCTTGTACAGGAGGAAAAGCTGCTCTATCTTGCATACTGCCAACTCCCATGGCCATGTCTCTTGCTCCCATCCCCATCCTGGGACCAGCATTTTCCAGTCGCAGTTCAGATCTAGCGAAAAGATCAGTAAGCTCAAAGACCTGTATGCACAATAGTTTGATTTAGACTTCAACAATTAGAACAAATTTTTATGAACTCCAGTTACCTTGGTGAAGCCAAACAAAACAACATTTACCTGGTCTGCATTAAGCTCACAATCAAACTTCCCCCTCTGGCTAAGGTTCTCTTTGAGAACATCTTTGACCACCTCATCTGGTAAAGGAAAACATTCCCGAAGTATCCGGAATCGTACCTGATCAGCAAAAAGTTGAAATAAATTGTGAAACTATACATGCTTGTACAAGCCCCAGCTTAAGTGCCTTACAGACACATTCACCTGTACATCAGTTCTCAGAATCTAAGAATCAAACTAAAGACAGCTTAAGGACTACATACAAACTCATGTACTCACATGGTGCACTATATACACACTAAAAACCCACCTTGTATGTATGTAAATTTCAAAATGTTCAGCTAATGATACATGCTGCAAATTTAGTGGAAGGTGCTGCTAGTGTTCTACCTCCTACTTAGCAACATAACCAAGTTGAACCCAATACTGAAAGTAGTCCATTGATTCCAATAGATTGTAGTAACTGTTTGCAATCAGCTTGATAAATGCTGCATCCTAGTGGAAGGTGATGCTGTATTCTGCCTCCTACATAGCAACCTACCATTGAAAGCACCAAAACAAAGCCATGCCTGACCGGAAGTATTCCGTTGATTCTAACAGATTGTAATACCTATTTGCAGTCTGGGTTGAGAACTTCCAGTGTCAGAAAAAGTTATACTATAGTTCTATATATACATCCACACACAGTCACACATTACGTGTGGATAGAAAGTATTCTCTCTGTGTGTAGGTGTGTTTTGGGAGGAGAGGAGGAAGAAAAACAAACAGGCGTGCGTGTGTGCGGGGTGGGTTGGTTCATGTGCAACATGTAACTGAAGCCCTGGTCTCTCTATGGATAAACCTGGGTTGAAACCTAATTAGGTGAACCCTGTGTGGCATGTGAAAGTCACTATTTTTAATGAAACAAAGTGGCAATCCTGCCCTCTGCATCAGTATAAGTAGCCTATGAATTATTGCACAAGCAAGGTGCTATTACCTTGGATGGGCCCCTAGATTTAATGGAAGTGTCGACCAACAATGAGCCCCTTTGAGCAAAACATGTTAGGTGCCCGGCATTGGGCACACAGTGGTGGGGTTTAGTGCCTCCCAAGTAAATGGACCCGTCCATTGCCCCCACCATAGGTCTTGTAGTGAGCAACTTGGCGATTACAATTGAATTAATTGTGAGGGTGCATGGGGGGGGGCGCGCAAACTACACAAAGAGAAATGTAGATAACAAACTCAATTGTGGCTCTTGTTCTCAAAGTAAACCAATTTTTTGTCCCTGTTTCGGATTCTAAAGTTAGCCACAGTCATACAAAATGTGACAACTGAGTCAATCAACGCCCGAAACAGGAAAAGGCTGCCTCCCAATATGCATGGTCAAATATCTGCATATTGCAAGCATGAAATCCAAAAGAGGTTCGCATCTAGCCTTCAAGTTAGTTCCTTGTTTGCTTGCATATAGACCAACTGCCGCTGCCCATTTTCAAAGCACGCTCGTCGGTTCTTGAGAGCTGGGTTCTCTAAACATGATGAACTGAATGCTATGCTAGAGATCATAAGATTACATAATAGTCCATTATAGTAGCATCCTTGTAATAAAGTTCAAAACCTTGCTTCTAGCTCTGAAAGCTGCCAGCTTGCAAAAAGCTGGCATCGACATACTTATCAGATAGTCCATGGCCTCTATCCCAATGTACACAGTAAGGTATCCAAAGCAATCAGAGGCTACTTTTCCTGTACTTGAAGTAGGTTCCATAGGACCACCAGGCTTAGATCTTGCTGGTCAAAGTGAACCTCTTTCCGAATACTACAGGGTTTCTATATGATATTATTGTGAGCAATAATAATAGAGCAACAAGAATTTGTATGACCTGGGCCACATTATGTTCCACATTGGGTACATAACCTTAGAATGTGCATTAAGACATGGGCTGCAATTTTTTCCAGGTTATGCACATAACACTGGAACGTGCAGCTGATAAAAGAGAACACTACACCTGGACTGCTGAGATGTCATATACAGCTACTCGATCAAAACTAAAGATGGCTAGCTGGCGACTTTATAATTCAAGATACGTTAGCTGAAACAGTTAATCTATGGAGTTCCAAACAAATAACACAATCGTACAGAAACTTCAAATGAAACCTCTCACTAACTGCTCTCTCAAATATAGGCCTATAGAAGCAATTGAAATGCACAGACCTGGGCAGCATAAGAGCCTTTGAAGTCTTGAAATGCTTCAGGCACAAGGTCTATGCCACCAGGTGAGACAGCCTCAAATATACCAAACAATTCTTTGGTATCCAAGTTGAACAGAAAAAGTTTAGTCCCTGGAAGAACGCGCTCCACAATCTCCCTTTGTGGTAAAGGCAACCCAAAAACACGATAATGAAAGCAATCTCTCTGTGTTGCACTACTGCAGAGGAAGACTAAACCAGCTGGACCTTGTGCTGCTCCTCTGTGGTCCTCATGCCGCGAAGAATGACGATGAACCTCCTCATCAATTCTGAGATGTTCACTTCTGTATCCATCATCAAAACCAGTTCTTCTTGCACTTGAAGGAGACTCAAATCCCTTTCTTCGTGACAGAGGAGGAGACTCAATATCCCTCCTCCGTGATCTTAGAAAGTCCGACTCATTTTTATGTGATCTTGAAGGAGACTCCCACCTGCTTCTTTTCTGTCTGTCTGGAGAGCCAGGTTCCCTTCTTTGGAACCGATCATTTCTACCTGGGGACCTCCTTTCCCCAGAATGCCTTCTACCAGGTGAACGGGAATGCTTTGAAGGCATTTTTCCAGACATTCTAAGTTCTATCCTGTTACAATGTTAGAAAACATAACCTGTTAACAGAAAGCAACATCCGCATATCTACAAACATGAAATTTATCAGATAGTACCGTTTCCTTATCATGAAGGAAACCTCAAAACAGGGCTACAGAAGCCTCGCCTTGATACATAAACTCAGTAAAGCCTTAACATCTTAGTTCGATTGCAGTACCTTCTTCAAACTGCAGCTTCGAGGAGCCGAAGCTTATATCAGACAATAACTATAACTTCATTATACGGAACTCTAACATACTACAAAACTATTTGCACAACCTTGAATAGCTATAAATGTATTGCATCCATGGCACCTGAAAATTTTCCAGTCTTCTGAAGATCGCAATCAACACAAATTTCCAAAGCTTAAATATCCACAAGCATGTTTAAAGCCTGAAAGAGAGAGGAGAGAGGAAGAAAGTACATATTGATGATATTGGCTCCAAAGCAATGTTAGCAAATGGAAGATGATAAATTTATAGAATCCTATGCCCCACAGCTTTTACCTAACTTCAAAACCCTGAGCCTGACTGAACTGAGGTAGGTTAGCTGTTCTTGTAACATACGCTTCAAAACATTAATTTTCTATAATATTCTTCGACAGATTGTATCCTCTGATACATCCCTCAAAATACCCTTAAGTGTCTATTAAACACCTTCATGGAATCATTAATATACTCTGAAATTAATGGCTCTGTAACAGCTTTATCAGCAGTTTTGATTTAATCATGACCCCTGAATTTGCAGGGCAACATAGGTAGCTATCCTAGATGCAAATAAATATGATAAAGAACCTCTGTTAAAGGTATTCTTGTTAGCCTCTCGAGCACACCAAAGTAACTCCATGACACATCACATGATGGAGGTGCCTAGTTAACTTTGTGAAGCTTTGAGACTCTTCATTGGGCCTTGTCACAAACATGTACAAACTTTCGCAGACATTGATCAAATTCACAGATATGAAGGCTTCAACTATTCTTCTGTCAGCCCAGGAATACATCTGTCCAAAAAATCAAAGAAATACAACTTGAAGTCTAGACATTGTACAGCCACAGGCACATTTCTGCTCAGTCCACCCTTAGAACCAAGCTCTATTGCAAACAGCTTGAGATTGAGTCAAACACCAGCACTCATAGATGCAACGATATAGAACACACATATTTCTTCATCAACAAACCACTGATTCTTTAAAATCTGACAAGGAAATAAATCATTCCTTTTCCATCATGACCTTAGAGAAGAAAAAGAGAAGTTAAAACACTTAACAAAAGATCTGGCATTCAAAATTCCAGATCTGTTGCCATGAGAAACAATGACAAAGGGAAGAGTGGAGGGGTTTGATAAAGAGATGAAAGAAAAGGGCAATAGCTTATCAACAGCTTTGGGACTCTCTTCAACAATTTCAGAATAAATTACAACAAAGGAACTAGGTGAAAAATGAGAACAAAAGAGCTCTTTTATAGGAAAAGGAAGCTTTCAAACCTAAACAGGGAAGATGCAGCTACATAAGACGAGTCTCCAGTCACATGCCATAAGGCTAAACAGGTGGAGGGTTACTTGGAAGCTTTGATGATAAGTGTTGAAACACTTTTCTTCTTTGGAATGTTGTCCTTTTGAGGCTCTTGAAAAACAGCATACCGAGAGCACACAATGACACTTCTGAAAAAAACAAAAACAAAAAGTATATTCACTTTGGGCACCCCTGTGGTGAATCAATCTGAGATGCTTGCCAATTGTAGTAAGAAATCCCTACTGTTTTGGATTATGAAGCCCCAGAAACTTACACCCTACTCTTTTACATTACCACGACTCTGAAAATTTAAGTCCTGCTAAATTTTACAAGTGCCCCAATGTGGAATCAAATAAAAGCCCAAAAAATATTAAAAACCTCGATTTCAAGACTTGTATAGGAAGATAGATCCATTGAAACCTTCTGTCTAGAATATCTATTTTAGTGGACAAAGCCCATAACCCAAGGCATTAGTCCTTTCTATATGAGCTTGACCCCCCAATATGCTTGAGTTCCAAACACAAGTTTTCTGTGTCTAGAGCACAAAAATGAAGTGGGCGAACAAAAATATAACACTGACCAAGCTTAGGCAACAATGGACCAAACCATACAAATGGGAACATGATGCCCTAAAACCGGCCTTCAGTGAGCCAAAATGCAATGAATTTTAACTTGCAAGCACTTAATCTTAAAAAGAGAAATCCAGCAACAAAAAACCTATCAAATAGTGGAGCTGGAATGCACTTGCACCTAGACACAAAGGAAGATTGGCCCTAACGCTTGATGCCCCTTGCCATATTTCTTTATCACTACTAAATTGCCCATACAACACTTGCCACTCAAAAACCTCAACCCTCAATAAGCCAGCCCAATACAGCTGCTCAAGATCTGCAGTACTCAAGTAACTGTCTATTGCTGCTCTAACCGTAGTAATATGGAGCAGGTTTTGGGGACAAGAACGAGAATAGGAACAGGAGCGTGTTAGTAGACATTTGTGTCTTGCACAAGTCATCCCCTACATGTGTGCCTCAATCTGTGTCAGACAAGGACATTAGGAGCTCTGACACTCTATCATGTGTTTTGACAAATTTCTTTTTCAATCACTTTTGAGTGTGTTCACATAGTTTCTAGCTCTTTGCATTTCTTTTTCAGTGGACGGAGAGTCTATTTACACCAAATAGGAGGCAATGAGCATCAATGTGCAGCAATCAGCACTTTAGTTGCCACCTGCAATATTTTATTATTATTTTGCAGGTCCACCAGTTTTTTGCTCCTTTTCCTATTTATAGCAATTAAATCATCAGCCACATCCATTCTTCTACAAGTTTTCTAACACACTCCGACATTCAAATCTCTCCTCCATCTCCTAGTGATGATATTGTTCATCAGACTAATCCAATGCCCTCGCTAACACTTTGGGATGTGTGCAAAGACAAATCAGTCCGCCTTTGCATTCAACTTTCATTCAAAGTTTGGTGCAGATTTTCTTCTTTCAGTGCAATCTTTCTCTTCCCTTCTCTCTTCGTGTTCGTGTCATGAGGACATGTATTTTTTGAAACCTCACTTAACATGTGGATTAATTTTTTATCACATGATTAAGTAAATGTTGCGCATGTGAGGTGCAACTAGGGTTAGAGTAAATTTACGAGCCCGGGACTCGATTAAATCATGGGATGTCAAAGGCAAAATTTGCTATAAGTTATGTTGCACAGGTACTTGGTGGCATCTGGTGTCAATTGTTGGCCTAGGTCATTCATTTGGCCATAAGTGTCAGTTGTTGGTGACACTAGAGATGTGACGTTTAATGGTACCTAACGCCAATCTAATGGTCAAAGATGGCACACGGAGACTCGGGAGTGGAAGATGTCTAACCAATTTAATTATTGGCCAGGCAGATTATTTGTCTAGGCACCGAAATAATTATTGGATTAATTTTCAGTAATTAAAGACTGAAAATTAATATTTAATTATGGATAAGGTGGAGGACTAGCCAGCCATTGAATTTGGGATACTTCCATCGTCTATGAAGCAGGTGAAGGTTAATTAAGTGCCTCAATCAAAGGGCAAATCAGATTGAAGACTTGTTGGTCACTTTGGACGACAAGGGGAGTTTGGATTGCGAAGGGGATCAGGAGAATCCCATTGTAAATCAACTTCTTCTTCAAAAAAGGTAAAGAAATACCAAAAGGGGCGCCAATTTTGGGGCCAATCAGATGTGCATTGTCCAAGATCAGTAGGTAAATTTGTATTCTCAGATTCGCATTTATTGTTTGCTGCTGTAATTAAGTTGTAATCAGGGATTTGCCACCCATCCACGGAAGGAAGGCTGGTTTCAGTTCATGTTTTTTTTCCGTTGCGCACACTCACAAAGTGGGCACCAAGATAGAGATTGTGCGAGTGGACCCTAACATGGGGACGACACTAGGACAATACAAGGATGGGATGGGACTCGAACAAGAAGCTAGAAAATGGTCACTTCATGTTACTGCATAGGGCTCTCACCAGGCAAGACCAAGAGTATTAGATTTGAGAAAACAGCTATGATTCCAGAGGTACAAGAAGACCAATCTACTTGGCAAAGAATATTGCCAAACTAAACTTGACAAAATCTATCTCAATAAATCTCTCCGAAAAGCCTCAAATCACAACAAATAAGCACAAAACAGCTCCAAGATGAAGAAGAACATGAACAACTTTGTCTACCTTGGGTCAACATCGCCATGCTCAAATCACCTTTTGCCCTACTCCAAATAACCATTGCCTCACTCGTGGCTCCGAACAAATTCACCACACACAAATCTACCAAAAACAACAACATTGTGACAACATAAAGATATTGTCTTCTATTGAAGTTCATAGTCAATGGATGCAAAGTTAAGTCATAGCATGGAGATGCAACACAAAACTAGAAACATTAGATGTGGCATGAGAAATGGCTAGTGTTATATCCTAGACATCATAGACAATCATCAGTAGCATTGGCCAATAACCACAAACCATTAGGTCACTATATCTTGGACATCATAGATAGTCACCAAGAGCATTGGTCAATGACCACAAACCATTAGGCCATTATATATGCATGCAACCCAAGGCTAGGATAGTAGAGAGTTGTGGCGTGAGCCAAACCTAAGACTATGTTGGTTCAAGAGTCCAATAAAAAGGACTCGTGGGCTTCTTTGTGCCACATCTTGTGTCATCATTGCATCTTTACTCCCGGCCCTTGGAGGCTCCATGTTGTGGACTAATGGTGTGGGACATCAACCCTTGTGATAAACTCTTGGCTCAATAGTTCTTTGTCCCAAACTCAAAGGTGGCTCCTTATGGGTTATATTACTAGAAGGTAAGCCTAGCATCCATATGCATGGCTTATATCTGAAGGGGGGAGAGTGCGCAATGGAGTGCAAGATAGAGGCATGAACAGCAAGTTTAGAGTTAGAGAGAGTGAACGCAGATATGTTAGGGTACAATAAGGATGTGTTCACACTCGTATGACTATATACACGGAGACAAAGGGACTTTACACCCAACAACCTCCCACTTAAAGGCCAGAAGTGATACCTTTAAGCTAACCAACTTCCACTAAACGAATGCAATGCTCATGCTGAGCCTTTGCAAGACACTTAGTGAGAACATTTGCAGGGTTGTCTTGGGATTTGACCTTAGTCAATGTGACAAGACCATCATCCAAGACCTATCATATGAAGTGATATGTGTTTGGTGCATGCATGGAACGCGGCATTCTTAGTCAGACATACTGCACTCTGGCTATCACAACCAAGCACTGGAGTACGTGAAGAAAGACCAAAATCCTTGACCAGACGGCCAAGCTAAATAGCTCTCTTAGAAGCTTCTGTGGCTGAAATATATTCAGCTTCTATAGTACTCAGTGCCACAATTTTCTGCAATCTTGAACACCAAGAGATAACCCCACCAGCCAAAGTAAAAACATACCCATTGGTAGATTTCCTAGTGTCAAGATCTCCTACCATGTCCAAATCTCAAAATCCCTACAGCTCTAGTGTACCCTTTCCATAGCATATACACTTTTCTTGTGTACCTTTCAAGTATTTGAAGATACATTTCACTGCATCCCAATGTGGCTTGCCAGGGTTAGACATGAATCTACTAACAACTCCCACTGCATGAGCAATGTCAGAGCAAGTTCAACCATGGCATACATCAAAGATCCACAAGCTGATGCATAAGGTATACCCTTCATGGCACTAGCAGCTGCATCATCCTTAGGGCAATCAGCTTTGCTAAGCTTTGTATGTGGCGGTAAAGGCACACCAAGAGGCTTATAATCAGCCATATTAAACCTGTCAAGTACTTTGCTGATGTACTTGTCCTGTGAGAGAAACAACAAACGCTGCCCTCTGTCTCTTTTAATGCGCATGCCCAAAATGTGTTCAGTTGCCCCCAAATCTTTCATGGAGAAGGCTGAATTCACTTGCCTTTAAAGAGCATTCAAAGTACTCTTATGCTGTCCTGCAATCATCATGTCATCCATTTATAAAACCAGCACAATGAGGCTTCCATCTTCAAACTTTTTAGAGTATAAGCAGTGATCTCCATGGCTAAGCATAAAGGTATCAATTTTTTTGTACCATTGTCTAGGGGCTTGTTTCAGCCCATATAAACTGCGTTTCAGATTACAAACCAAATGCTCTTTTCCTGGAATAACAAATCCTTCTAGCTGCTTCATGTACAGCTCTTCATCCAAGTCACCATGAAGAAAAGCAGTCTTCACATCCATCTGATCCAACTCTAAATCCAAGAATGCAGTGAGAGCAAACAAAACACAAAGCGTAGTCATTTTCACCACTGGTGAAAAGACCTCCTAGAAGTCTATGCCTTCCTTCTGTGTGTAGCCCTTAGCAACCAACCATGCCTTGTACTTGGGCTTCCTTCTGTGTATAGCCCTTAGCAACCAGCCGTGCCTTGTACTTGGGCTTCCCATCAATACATTTAACTTTGTAAACCCATTTATTAGGAATAGCTTTCCTATCCTTGGGCAAAGGTATAGGCTCCCATGTGTTATTTGCATATAGAGACTTCATCTCTTCCTGCATAGCAAGCTCCCACTTTCTCTTGTTTTCACATGACTGTGCCTCTTTAAATGTCAGAGGCTCACCCTCATCAATCAACAAAATGCAATCCAAAGATGGCTGAAACCTCTGTGGCTACCTTCTGACATGTGTAGACCTTCTTACCCAATGATCAGTATTATCAAGCAATGGGTCTACATCCTAAGGAATGTGCACACTATCACCAAGTGGCTGATTTTCAGTATTGTCTTGCTGCTGTAATCTGTTTTCAGCATGTTCTTGCTGTCCTATTGCATCATGTGCATCTATTTGCTATCCATGATCTTCTAGTTGTAGCACAATAGGTTGCTGCTCATTTTCAGCATCAAAAGTGATAATACTTTCAGCTAATGGCTGCTGAATGGCTGGCTGTTCATGCTGAAACAACTTTGCCTCATTAAATACTACGTCTCAACTACATACTATCTTCCTGCCCTGAGGAAGCCAAAATCTATAACCCATCTCTCCCTCATCTCCATATCCCATGAGGATACCCTTGATGGATTTCATGTCTAGTTTGGTCCTCTGTTCTACAGGTATATGCACAAAGGCATCACAACCAAAGACACGCAAATGGTCATATAAAGCATGTTTGCCAAACCAAACCTCTTCAGGAATGCCATTTTCCAATGCACGATTGGGAGAGCGATTGCATACATGAACTGCAATTTTAAGAGCCTCTCCCCAAAATTGCTACGGGAGATTAGTTGTGGACAGCATGCATCTAACTCTCTCACAAATTGTGCGATTAAGTCTTTCAACCACGCCATTTGATGCAGGATTATAAGGGACTGTCAAATCCCTCTTAATGCCATGCATCTCACAAAACTTGCTAAATTCATTTGAGACATACTCACCCCTAGTATCTATTCTTATGGCTTTCAACTTAAACCCTTTCTATGTGGTAACAAAAACATGAAACTTTTTAAAAGCATCCAACACTTCCTTTTTACTCTTAAGTACGTACACCCATGACTTTCTATTGAAATCATCAATGAAAGTAACAAAGTACCGTGCACCCCTATCCGAATTAACAAGCATATTGCACACATCAGAGTGTACTAAGTCAAGAGCATTAGACTTCTTAATGACACCAAAGTAATAAGGAGACTTCACTTGTTTTCCATATAAGCAATCATTACAAAATTCGAGACCAAAGCCTTTTACATCAAATCTCCCTAAAGAGGAGAGAACCTGAAGGCCTTTCTGGCTCATATGACCTAATTTTGTGCCAAAGCTCCATTTGTGAATGGACTTCAGCCACAGCCAAGAACTTGCCATGTAATGCTTAACAATGCAAGTTATATAAAGTCCCCCTTTTGCTACCTTTAACAATCAACATAGAGCCCTTATGGACCTTCAAAGATCCACCACCAAAGGTAGTAAAATATCCTTTAGCATCAAGTTGCCCAACTGATAGTAGACTTTTCTTTAAGCCAGGTACAAATTTGACATTCTGCAAAATCAGCTCTTGGCCATTTTCAAGGGCCAAGTGAGTGGTGCCAACACCCTCTATCTCACATGCATAGTTATTACCCAAGTAAACCTTGCCTAAGCAACCTGCAGTGTATTCAGAAAATGACTCCAAAGAGGGGGTAACATGAAAAGAGGCACCGCTGTCCACTATCCAGGATTGTGACAACCCATCACGAGTTGAAAATAAGGCATCAATTACCTCCTTTTTGGTGATGTGCATATCACCTGCTACTGCCATAATATCTGCATCATTACATGAGGCTACAATAAGTATCTCTTCAATGTCATGAAGCTCTTCAATGACCACACTAGATGCAATATTTGCCTTTGCAACTTCTTTTGAGAAAGAGCTCTCATCATCTTCCTTATCATCCTTCTTTTTCTTAACATGTTTCTTTCTTTCTTGCTCTTTCTTGCAAAGCCGACAATTGGGCTTTTTATGCCCTTTACACCCACACTGATAGCATGTGGCATCCTGCTATTTGCCCTTGCTTTTGCTTCTGCTTTTGCCTTTACTGGCTTGCATTACCCCTCTTTTCAGACCTGCCTCTTACATGGTAAGCTGAGCCACTGCTTTCACCACTAGACTTTCTTCTGATTTTTTCGTAAGGATTGAACCTCTAACACCATCAAAAGTCAAAGCGGGGTTATTGCCAAGTGACACAACCAAAGATTCCCAGCTATCAAGCAAAGTCATCAATAAGAAAATAGCTTTCAATTTATCATCGAAAGCCGCCAAACCAGAGTCCTACAACTGACTCAAAACCCCTATGAAAGCACTCATGCTCAGATACTGGCTTAGACTCATCTAACTCCATGTTCACAAGTTTACACATAAGATGCACTTGATTCACAAGAGTTGTATTTTTATAAGTGTCCTTAAGCTTTTTCCATATAGCATAACCTATATCAAGACGCTTGATGTTTGTAAGTACATCATCAAACATTGCCATCTTAATGTATGCAATAGCCTTCTTGTTAAGTCTAGCCCAATCCACATTTGTTATAGTTGCAGGCTTAGTCTCTTAGAGAGCATCTTCACAATCCTTGAGAAACAAAATGCCTTGCATCCTATCCTTCCACAAGTCAAAGCCAATGCTATCAAACCTCTTGATTTCAAAGAGGGATGTAGTGTCATTGCTACTAGAAGCATTTGCAACCATTTTTCAACAATACACCGGAAATTCAATGCTGCAATTTATGATAGCAAAAATTAGCTGAATATTTAGTTGATTTCAGCCCAAATTATTAGCAAATAATAGCAAGATTCAGTCCAAGTACATGTGCAAAAGTAGAACGAATGACTTTCAGCAGTATGACTGCAATTTCAGCATACATTAAATGCATACATCATTGCCAAGTAACTCCCACTTCAGCAATATCACCTAAAATACATCTGTAACAATCCCAGATCTGCAAATGATCACTAAGACTGCTGCAACATGAATAATCAGCAATACATCAACTCAATAGGAGTTGTCCAATATGTGTACTGCATACATATGTGCTCGTATCAACTTCGATACACAAAACACCAAGACATCTCTGCAATTTCTCCAAAATCGCACAAGCGGGAGACAAAAATGCTGAAATCACTCTGCTTACGGCAACAAGATTGCTTTAGCAATATTCCCAAAGTGCATTCACACATCAACTTTGCCCAAAATCCATAGATTTCAGCAAAAACCCCAAAATTTCACTATCAAATCTGCCCCAATTGCATTAATGCATATTCCCGAGAGCATAAAACCGGCAAATTTAGTAAAATTTCACAAAATTTTGCAAAAGCCCCAAAATTTCCAAGTCCAAGTGTGCACGAATGTCAGCAAATCTGACTCAGCTGAACAAAACTTCACCAAAACAGCAAAAGCCCCAAATTTTATGGAATCCAATGTCAAAAAAATTTACTCAAAAGAATAAAATTCTAACTAATTTGGCAAAATCCCCAAATTAATTGAGGTCACCACCCACAATGTCTACAATTCTTGTCTCAAAAATTACTGACAAACATAAACGATGTCAAATCTCGAAAAAACACCAAATTTTAGGCTCAAATTCGCACAAATGTGTGACCCTACTTCCACGCGCGAACCCCGGTCAAAAGAAAGGAATTAAAAGAGATTTGGTAGAAAATAAAAGAGGCTTTTTTTTTTTGGGGGGGGGGGGGAAGGGGTGTGTGTCTCAGTTGACCCATCAAGCGGGTCACTCGACCTATTAGTCGCCAGTCGGCGGCCTGTCTGCCGCTTGTTACCCGCCACTGCCCAACCGTCACGCACCGTGGTTGCGCTCGCCTTGTCGCCCCTCGCGTTGGTCACGTCACAACTACTGGTCGTCGCAAGTCCAACAGCCATCACTCCACTGCCACACACCTACTGGTCACCTAACTACTGGTCTTCAGCACAACCTGTGCTGAACAAGCCTTGTGGCTCAAGTTGCCTATGACGTGGTCTCGCGAAGCTCGCGAAATCTGTGCTTTGATACTAGTTTGAAGGGGGGAGAGTGTGCAATGGAGTGCGAGATAGAGGCACGAGCAGTAGAGTTCAGAGTTAGAGAGAGTGAACGCAAAGATAGATGTATCAGATCGTGATGGTACATAAAGAATAAAATAATGTATTCATATGTTAGGGTACAATAAGGGTGTGTTCACACCCGTATGACTATATACACGGAGACAAAGGACTTTACACCCAACAGTATCATGTCATGTATGCAAATTAAATTTGTGTAGCCATTTTACCTAGCCCACATAAACCACTAGCCATGAGACACTTGATGTTGAAGCTCATTGGACAACACATTGGGTTGCAAACACACTATGGGAATTTTGGCTAGTTGACATAAATCACTCACCATGAGAGACTTGTTCTTGAAGAACATTCAATTGGATAGCAAGCACATTATATGGTTGTGTAAGCTAGCCAACACACTTCGATAGCAAGTATACTATTTGGCCAATTTAGCTAGCCAACATAAATAGCTAGCCCTGAGAGACTTGTAGTTAACACTCATCCAACAACACTTGGAATTGCATATGCTTGTGAAACCAACCTTTCTTCTTTCGACAGGGTGGTGGAATCTTGAAATGCATTAATTTACCACAATTTATAGCAAGTAATAAATTGATCAAATAAACAATATATTGAGACTTAACACTTTACCACATTGGGCAAGAATGCCATGAAGAAAGTAAGATAGTCAACACCCGATTGGCCCCAAAAGGTTAGCACCCCTTGCAATATTTCTTTTCACATTAAATCCAAAAACATGCTATTACAACTAAGATTTGACTTGAATTCCTGAAAAGAGTAAAGCATTGCCTTGGATTTGAGAGGTACACTCTCCAAGAATCTCCTCTTCCTCTATTAACTAAGCCAACTCTCCAACATTCGAAATACTTGCTGTTTTTTGTAACCAACATTCACAAAATCCATTTGTCCCTCGATTCCACAATCAAGGAGACCTCTCACTAACACAAAAAAGAAAATTGCTAACCATATCTGTCACGTACACACAATCACCAAGTAATCTAAGGGCTACCACTGTAAATGCCCCGAACAACGTAGTATGCTTAGCAATTATGATATTCGCTTGTTTTCGAGATTTAATATAAAAGAGAATAAACACTTAAAGCTGAAAATGAAAATTACTCACAAAATTACAGCCATGAAAATGTAAAAGTAATGGAGACAAGATTGAGGGTTGAAGATGGGCAACCCCCCGAAGGAATGTATTTCTACTCAACCCAAGTCCCTAAGGGAATAGCTCAGTTACAATCAACCTGAGAGTGAGAAGAAGTAATTCTCACTCTCACAAGATCATGCAAAGATGTACAAACACACATGCATTATCTATCATGCAATGATAAGAACTGATTTCTTTACAGTATGAGAAAAGAAAGAGGGGAAATCAGCCTTTCTCCATCGTTGATCAGCAATATATGGATAGGGCTTGCTTCTTGTTGCTAAAATGGAAGAAAGAGCTCGAGAAGGAGGTGCTGTAATGAATTTACAGACTTGCTGTCCTGTAAAACAGCAATGATAGAAGAGGGAATATGGAGGAATTTGATAATGGAGAAGTGGGGGATGATGATGGAGATGGATGGGGCCAGTTTCTGGCTATTTATGGGTGTTGTACATGAGTTTACGACAAAGAAAAATGATGCTAAATGAAGATAAACGAGCTCTTATTTATAGGAGAGGGAAGAGCTAGTACAAAAGGGGAAAATGAAGTAGCACAAGACAAGTGTCCAGCCACATGTCATGAGATGTGACAAGTGATGGGACACTTGGAAACTTGTGTGACAAGTGTCTTGACACTTGTCTCTTCTCTATGGCCTTCCTTTTTGGACTGAATACTGTCAAGAATAGAAACAACCAAATTTAGTAAGCACAGTCAAAGTACAAAATATTTACTATTTTTAGAATGACATCCCTATTTTTTAGGACTAGCATTTTTAGGCTAATTCGAGGCTCCTAAAATTTAGGAACCCCCCAATACGGGTGTCATATGAGAGCTTTTTCCGTGTACATAGCAAAAACGGTATTAGAATCTTCATGTGACTTTCCTATGCAAAGAAATGTGCATTTCAAGCTTTCAACCCACACATGCACTTTGTACAAACATTTCATGATCATGCCATCTTGTTGATTGTAACTGTCTGTTCTGGCGGATCTAGCCCATACTTCAAGGCATCAATCCTTTCTGTGTGCGAGTCTAACCCTGATATGCGTGAGTTCTTGTCACAAGCGCCTAATCGGGCCATATAGGTGGAAGTGTGAACTATCTTTTCTCTAACCCACCGCGTGGGTCCACCATAACCTGTGACCACTCATCAGTGGCCAGCTCCAATGCACTTTTCTTTATATCTAATTAGTGCAAAGGAAACAAAATTAGACAGATAAATGAAAAAGGATACAAATTTTGTTTTTATAGAGTTGTGACACTGAATCACCCTTAAGAAAGGTTGCCTTGTTGCCATTGTGCTACAGCACAACTCTATCTTTGCTTGAAACTAAGACCTAACCTCCACCCTCAAATTTGCCCCAGACCTCACACAGCCTTGCATAGCACCCAAGCTAAACCAACTTCCAAGCGTCAAACCTACCTATGCAAGCTCAACATCTAGACTTAATTTCCAACCAAGGATAATTAATTAAAAGTAGAAAATACATGTCCCAACCCAAACTTTGGTATACCCATCCTTTATTTTAAATTCCTATGCTCTTTCAACCTAAAAGTAATAAAATTTCTACAAATCTTAGTCTAGGGCATTAAATCAATTTAATCTCTAACCCCCACGACGTTGAAAGACATATTCAATGTCCCTAATCAAGACATGTCCTAGATACCCCAATCGCACTTACCTAGACAACTTCTACCAATGTCCCCCACTACCAACCTAGAATTATATATTACCATCACACATTTAACTTAATCTCGTATGTACACAACTCAAGTGTCCAAAAGCATTTAAGTTAAAAATTCATGTTCTTATCACACTTGCTTTCTAAAAGAGCAATAACATGACAATTTTTCTATTACACATTTCAGCCCTCTACCACGCTCAATCATCATAAGAGCACGGCATTTTACTCAACATCTATCCATGTTGGGCTTAATCGTCCTTGTGAAGAATGAAGAAGATAAGGTAGCTTTTTTATCTTTCAAGAACAAGCAAACCATGCAATTCACCATCCACTACCAAGTCCTTTAATAAGATACATACATGAGATAAATTTACTTCATTCATGAGAAGCATCTAAGATGAAAGAGTCTTAACAACTGAAGTGGGCATTTATTCTAGGAGATGAGTTAAGCTATGTGAAATAATAATGTTAAGACTTAAAAACCTAGGTTTATTTTTATAAGTACAAACAATCCCTAAGACAGCTAAGGTTTATTGATTTGGATTTCTATAAAGATTCTGAGGGAAGAAACACCCTCCTAAATGTTCACAATAGAGGCAACTCATCTCCAAATATTCACTAAGAGAGCAAGTAACACTTTTCCTACAAATAGGACAACTTGCAAGCCCAATGAACAATAAAGCTTGATCACCTTGGGACTCTCCTTGGTGACCCTACCAACAAGGACCAAGCAAGTGTTCTAAGTGTGCAAAAAGCCCAAACTTACTTGAACACACCATGTGAATATAGGTGTCCAGCCAAGTGATATAAATATAGACACTAGAACCTACAACTTCACAATTATAGGCCTGCGTGTTAACTACTAGCCATCACGTTTGGGACATTTAATAAAACCATGGAACAAAGACTACCAATTTGATGTGTGTATCCTTTCTTCTTCCTTCCTCTCTTAGTTCCACATAAATTTGCTGCAACACACGGTCAAAGAAATAGTGGAGGTCATAGGTACACCCTCTTGGTAGTTCTCCATGCCCACTCCTCCTTTCGTCTGCAAATCATGTGTGGACTTCGCCAATAAAAATGACTATTAGAACAGGCAATAATGTCAAAACTAGGCAGTGAAGACTCCCATTTCCTGCTTACTCCTCAGCATTAGATCTTTGTTCCTTGTTTTCTAATATACGTTGCTACTTTTTTGTGGACCTTTCAGGCGAGTACCACCCAGGTAGATATGGGCAAGTGCACGTAGAAATCACAAGCTTCCAGCGGATCAGCATATTTAAGTCTCCCAGTACCTACCACAACTTGCTGATTGCCATACACATGACTAAGCTAATGTACACAGTGCATCAAGTGTGACCACAAAAAGTGTAAGCTTTGCGAGCCTCAGCATTGTGGGCATGGAAGCACATGCTAACTATTACACGGCTGAACCTAGAGACACATGACATACGGTAATCTGTTTTGCCCCAAGTAATGCGCAAGGACGCCCTGTAACTGATGGTTTCCAGGAAGAATTAAAATTGAAACCTGCTAGCTGTGATGAAATGTGAAGGGGCATGCACTTGAATTCTGTGACGGTATCACACCCTACAAATGGAAAGATATTTTCTGTACACGAAACCCCAATGACTCGTGCAAGAATCTGCCTTGTTCAGCAAGAATTCTTGCAACCCGCGGCAAATAAGAGCTGAAATTATTACTAAGCAAGCAGCCTGTGGAAGCCTCTTCTGCACGGCTAGAAATGCTGCTGCAAAGGCCAATACGGCGAGTAGATCCAGTTCAAGCTCCGGACAGAGCAAAGAGAAGCCAAGATAGGGCATTCAATTCGTCAAGATCAGAGGCATGCATTTACAGAAACGCACAGACAAGCACATACACGTAGGGACAGGAACAGAGACAGAGCCGGAGTCAGAGTCAGAGTCAGAGTCAGAGTACCTGGAGGCTCCTGTGAAGAACAGCGGAAAACCCCTCCCGCTACTAGAACCAGAAAGATCGTCTCGCGCAAAGGCTTAGCTCTCAACCAGCCCTTCTCTAAGCCCATTCACACTTTCACAAGTTATGTCACATATCGCGATTTCGAGTGCTTTTTTAATGCTTTTCTTCGCATGATTTTTGGGCTGCCCGCCCAAACGCCTTTGCACGCGAAAAAGATAAGAGCTGAATTAGATCAAAAATTTTAATATTTTGCCAAGTGTGGACTGGTGCAAAAGGGACTTTAATCCAGCTAAGTCCTCTTTTTCTAGAACCCCCCAATGTTAAAGGAGTCCCCCCAATTTAATTCTTCCCCAAGTAATTTCGTCTCTCACACCTTAGGAGCAAAGATTGTTAGTTCTTCAAGTATTAATATTCTAATGGACTTGACCTTGCATTGGCCCATCAATTAGACCTCTACTTTGTAATTTACCCGCAAACCAAAGATGCGTATGATCACTCTCTGGGTGAATGGAATCCAGTGAAAAACGTCACGGAATCCATCGTGGAATATGCCTCATGGCATCATACCCCTGGGGTGGGATAGCAATTATCCACAATTGCTATTAATTGCTCAATGTGGAGCTAGCAGTGTAGGGTAAGCACTAAGGGCGCGGGTGGTCATCCATGCACGTCTTTAACTGAATGAGTTTTTCTCTTTTTTTTGAATTTTACCAAGTATCTAGTATAGGACAATGAATCAATCGAAGTCTAATTATTAGCAAACAATTGATTCTAGTAAGATTAAAAATTGAAACCAACTTGATGTGGACATCTTTCCGATATAAGAGTAAGCCTTTGTGAGAGTGCTTTGATACATCCATTCCCCCGCTAACAAAACATTCATCACATTATCCATTAGATCCCTTCCTTTTATGAAACCAACTTGATGTGGATTGATACATCTTTCTGATATAGGAGTTAGCCTTTGTGCTAGTGCTTTGCTGAAAATTTTGTATGCAACATCGAGCAACATGATGAGTTGCCAATGGTTCAATTAGGTGCACTGCAATTGCTTTAACCTAATGCTATGATAGACATGGTCCACGGGTTAGGGAGAGCCCCTTCGTTCCAATAGGTACTCTAATATGTTAATAAGGCTTAACTCTAAATTGATTCTCAACATTGATCCCATTCCATTTTTAATAATGGTTTTGATTTTGCATGCTTTAATGCATAACCTTGATTTGTTCTTTGGATTCTCTTATGCCCAATAAATAAATTGTAAAGGGTAAGTATTGCAATTAGTGAGCATTGATTTGCAATGGTAAGGCCATCAGCCAATCCTTATTTTCAATTCCCTTTTTGATCAATCAATCCATGCATAACATTAAGATTGAAATGATTATTTCAGTAATGCATTTCATCCCTGTTTTCATAGAGTAGAATACTATTACCATGTATAAACCTACCGAGGAAAATGTGGATGCCAGGAGAGATATTGGGAGAAAAGAGAGGCGACCCTCCCTCGCTATTGAATATCCTAAAGGGGTGTAACCAACTAACTCGAGGGGAACTTTTCCCACCTCTCAATGATTCGAAGCCCGTATAGGGAGTCCATCCCGTCATTTTATTCCTCACACAGGTACCGCGAGTGGAATAATCAAAGATCTCAATTGAAGAGCATTCAAATAAGGCCTTTATTGATCAAATTACAAGGATTAAAGGTTAATTCCATGTCCTTTTGTCCTTTATTAGAATGGTACATGTACTTGTAATAGTAACATGCTACTTGAGCATTTATTGGGGTAGATTTTCAATCATTTATAAGTGTTTCAGGTTATTCGAGGTCATATACAAGTTGCTTACTAATAATGACATAGAAACAAGGTACTATTAGCCATTTTTTAGGTATAATTCACTAGGTTACAAGTACTTCAGGGTATTTCAAAGCTTATATAGGGCTTATATAGGCTATTGCAGCTAAAACTCAATACCTACAAGTCCTATCCAGGGTGCTACATGGTTTTGAGACCTTAGTTTGGACTTATGAGTAGTGGAAAGGCAAAAATAGTGAATTTACAAGGTGTTGGATTGTTTTGTACAATAAAAAAAGAACATTTCCAAAATATTTTGGCTCAATTCTAAAGCAATGTGCAATAGCTTATCCTAAATAGCTATTTGTTAGCTTCCTCTTAAACCAAAAAGTTCCTTCATTCAGATATTTTGGTGAAAAGTTATAGCTATTTTTGTGAGAGGATGTCTACTTGGACAACCCTTTGACACCGAGCAAATATGGTTGGAAATAAGGGAAAAAAATGAATCCAATGAGGATGTCGACCAACAAATCAAAGAGGGATGTGAACCAATACTTGAGCCACATTGTGATGAAGAGGAATCATATGAATATGGTGCATATATCATGTCAAATGCTACACTTTGTTAGCACAAGGCTAGGCATTCCATTAGACATAATGATCTTGTTGTAAGGTTAGATCAAGCGGTTGAGTAAATTTTATAGTCAAATGCCTAAACGAAGGAAGTCATGGAGTAGATGGCCCAGTCTACTAACTCCTTGGAAATTTTTTCTTCTTCCACAAAAGAATCTTTGGATAAGCTTAGTGCTCAGATATACATGCTTGTGGCAATACAAATTGCAAACAAAGGGAGTAGAGATAAGCAATCATTCTAGCCTTTGGATCCTAATCCGCAACCTGGTATAATTGGAAAGAAGGGTATACCACATACCACTTATGAGACATTTTTTAAGACTGATGAGCCAATTTTGAGCATTCATGCATCTAACCTTCCTCGAGGATCTAGAAGTCAGCCACCTATTCCTCCAAGAAGTTTTCAAACTAACTATGATAGAAGTGCTTCTAATCATTCTGCTCTCATTGGTAGCTATAATGGACATGCATTCCCAAGCATCAAATGGATAGCAAGGCTTTTAAGAAAGGGAGCTCTATGATAAGATAGTGATAACTAAATATAGTAGCCTTTCATCTTTACCTGCAGATTTGAACGAGTGCACTTCAAAATTAGAGTCTTACTTTGGCATCTTCCCTAGGTTGGACGATCAGAAGATTCACTCTGCTACACTTCACCTTTAGGGCTTTGCTCATACATGGTGGAGATACATAAAAAGAGAGAACCAACAAGTTGACAGTTGGGAGGAATTCAAAGCAAAGATGGCTCAAGTGTTTGTATCTCCCATAGAGAAAGAGAATTTCGCTAAGAGGTACTTCTCCCTTCAAGGTAAAAATTATAGAGGAGATGCATTCTTCATCTATAACTAGACATTTTGGAGTGTTTAAAACATTTGATAAAATTAGTAAAAGCTTTCACTAGAATAATATGAAAGATTATGTTATGAAGTGCATCCCATGCTAACAGAATAAGGAAAGCACTCACATGCATCCATTACCTATTCTTGAAGGGAAATGGATGCATATAGCAATGGATTTTAATTTTGGCTTGCCTACAACTAAAAAGGGATAGAATAACATATATGTGGTGGTGGATAGACTCACCAAGGCATCACATTTTATTCCCATGAAGACACAGTTTATCGCATCACATGTGGCTAGTCAGTTCATGCCGCATATCTTTAAATTACATAGATTATCACAAGTGATTATGCATAATGGGGATCCAAAGAGAGAGAGACTAAATGGGAACTCCAACAGTCACAATGTGTGATTGTCGGGTCTTCCTTTATTCAAACTATCACTAAAAGAATAAAGAATAAAGTGATGGTGACGGGTGCCCGTCACTTGCAGTGTGCAGTGGCGGGTACTACCAGTGTAGTAATACACGGGCGGCTAAGTAAATGTGTCTTTACCCCCAACAACTTCCCAATTAAAGGCGAATATGCCCCTATGAGGAGTGAAAAGAAAAAGGAAAAAAGACAGTACAATGTACACATGTACAACAGGATGAGGAAAAACGCCATCTCATCCAATGCCCATCAATCTCCTGAGGAAGGTAAAGCGCTCAGTAGTGAGGCTTTTCATGAGCAAATTTGTAGAATTTTTGTGAGTGGAGATCTTGACAAGGTCAATAGACTTGTCCTTCATGACCCCACATATGAAGTGATATCTCACCTCAATGCGTTTCATCTTCGCATGGAAGATCAGATTCTTGGCTAGTTGAATAGCACTCATAGAATCCAAATGCAACGTAGGTATAGCATCAATCCCAAGGTCATGGACCATATGGCCTCCTTGTAGGCCTTGGTAGCTGCAATATACTCGGTCTCAATGGTAGATAGATTCGTACACTTGTGAACCTTGGACATCCAAGAGACACCATCTCCAGCATAGGTGAATACATAGCCAGAAGTGAACTTCCTACTATCTGCATGTCCTGCATAATTAGAGTCTGTGTAACCCACAACTCCTGTATTCTAGTTGCCATAGCAAATACACATATCTGTTGTGCCCTTCAAGTATCTCATGATACCCTTCACGGCATCCCAATACTTCTTGTCAGGTGTAGCCATATAACACCAACTGCAAAGACAATATCTGGACGAGTGGCTATCATGGCATACATCAAATTACCCATGGCTAATGCATAAGGGATTTTGGCCATCTCGGCCCTCAGCTCATCTATCTGCAAACAATCGGCCTGTGAGACTTTCACATAAGAAGGTAATGGACAGCCAATAGGCTTCACGTCCTGCATGCGGGAACGCTCAAGGACTTTATGAATGTACTCCCTCTGTGAGAGGTAGAGTAGTCCCTGATGCTTGTCACGCTTAATGCGCATACCAAGAATGTGAGAGGCCTGTCCCAAATCCTTCATCTCAAAGCTCTTCTTCCGTTGAGATTTAAGAGCATCCAGCTCATCATGAGCTTTCCTTGCTATCAGCATATCATCCACATAAAGTACCAAATCAAGCAATGAGCTATCATGGGCTTTCTTCTGTAAAGACACGGATCCATAGTACTCCTGATGTAGCCTTATGACTGCATAAAGGCATAAAACTTATGATACCACTCCCTAGGTGCCTACTTCAAGCCATAAAGACTCTCTTCAGCTTGCACACTCCCTAGGCTAGGTTCTACAAAGCCCTTAGGCTGCTCCATGTAAATCTCATCATGCAAATCCCCATGCAAGAATGTAGTCTTGACATCCATCTGATACATGTCCAAGTCAAGCTGCGTGACTAAGGCCAAAACCAAGCGTAGGGTGGTCATCTTGACCACAAGAAAAAAGACTTTATCAAAGTCAACTCCATGCTCTTATTTAAAACCCTTAGCAACAAGTGTTGCCTTATAAGCCGGCTTGGGGTGTCTAGGGGTACTTTTCAGCTTGTAGACCCATTTGCATGGCAAAGCCTTCTTGCCCTTAGGTAATGCAACCAAATCCCAAGTCATATTCTTATGCAAGGAGTCCATCTTAGACTGCATAGCCCTCTCCTAGGAGTGATTGTCACCCCTGCACATGGCCTCATCATAGGTGAGAGGCTCTCCTACATGTATAACCAAGACATAATGCATCAAGGGCTCAAATCTATCAGGTAGACGCCTATCTCTAGTAGATTGTCTCACGGCAGGCTCTACTGTCTGTCCAACACCCTAGCCATGTATACCAACTACTGCTACAGGCTGACCATTTGGCTGTGCAGGCTGTACTGGAGCACGTGGCTCCTTTTGGAATATAACCATGCGTATCTTTACCACCTTCTCAAGGTGCCTATGCATCTTGTCTTCATGGAAGACTACATCATGGCTGTGGATGACTTTTCGCACCTGCGGATCCCAGAGGCGATAACCTATCTCGCCTGCATCTCCATAGCCAAGGGAAATGCATTTGACACTCTTAGGATCTAGCTTGCTATGCTTGTCCTTAGGCACATGGCAGTATGCCTCACATCCAAAGACACGTAGATGCACATAAGACGAAGGTTTCCCAGTCCATATCTCCTTTGCAACTTGGAAATCCAAACCATTGAAAGGTAATATATTTATGATATGCACAGCTGTATTGACTGCTTCAGCCCCCAAGAACTCCATGGTAGGCCTGCATGGCTAAGCATACTATGTACACACTCCTAGATGGTTCTATTCATCCACTTAATCAAACCCATCTGGGGTGGGATATAGGAGGCGGTCAATTGATGCTTAATACCCATTTTGTCACATAGCTGCTCAAAGGCACGTGACACATATTCTCCCCCATTGTATGTCTTAAGATATTTCAGCCTATACCTAGTCTGGTTCTCAACCAATGCAAGCCATCTCTCAAACACAGCCAAGACATCTGACTTAAGCTTAATGGGATAAGCCCAAAATTTATGAAAAAATCGTTAATAAATGTCACAAAATACTTTGTACGACCCATAAACTGACAGAGCATGGGTCCACATACATTCGAATGTATCAAAGCCAAGGGCTCACTCATGCGTGTCCTACAGGACTTCTTATGCATATTCCTAGTCTGTCTAAAGACAATGCTCACATGAATCAAAACACATGCATAGTCAAGGGGCGATAAGTACTGCAAACTAGAAAGCATTTTCATTCCCTTCAAAGACATATGGCCCAAACAGGCATGCCAAAGAGATACATGTGGAATGGAACCCACTGAGAAAACATGGTCAACGGAGGACCCATCAACTACAAGAGGATAGAGACTGCCAGCCTTGGCACCTCTAGCAAGCACAAGCCTACCACGTGCGATCTTCTAGGCAGAATCCCCAAAAGAGACATGAAACCTAGCATAATCAAGCTACCTTGCACACATAAGATTGCATATAAGTGCAAGTCCATGACGTGCATCCTATAACAGAAAAGTACTGCCAATAGAGAACTGCAGCCATACATCCCCAATGCCAACAATAGCAAGTGACATGTCATCACCCAAGCGAACTGAACCAGAGACAGTGCAGTAGGAGTGGAACCACTCACGACATGGTGTAACATGAAATGAAGCACAAGAATCCAAAAGCCAACATTGCGCATACATAGAGTGAACCTCGGTCAATGGCGTAGCATCAAACAACTAGCTGCAAGTATGTACTCCCCATCAGAGTCCTCAATCTACATGACATTTATTTTCTTGATTTTCACACTAGATTTCGCAGGTACCATACTGCGATCAGATGACTTTTCCTATCCTTTGTCTTTTCCCTTCTCTTTGCACTTCTCATTATGCAACTCATGACACTATGGGCGTATATGACCCTTCTTGCCGCAATGATAACATATCACATTAGCATTTCTCCCACTCCTGCTGCGCGACTTACCACACGACTTAGACCTAGACTTCTACGAGTCTCTGCCACGATCATTCTTCCCATTACCATCTCTATCTCTAACAGTCAAAGCATGTGACACACTAGAGGCATCCAAGTTCTTACGGTTGATCTCTTCTTGCAGAAGAGCATTCTCTAAATCATGCAAGTTCAGAATAGTAGTAGGACTACATAAGGCAGTGCAGAATACATCCCATGACTCACTTAAAGTCCCAAGCAAAAACAATGGAGTAACCTCATCATTGAAGGTAATGCCCTGTGAAGTCAAGTTCTTGAGAATAGCATAAAACTGGCTCAAATGAGCAGACATCGTCATATTCTCCTTCACGCGCAGGTTCATAAGTTGCTTCAGTCAATACATCTGACTTGCTAGATTTTTCTTGTCATAGAGGTTCTTGTTCTTATCCCAAGCTGCCAAGCACTCTGTGCTTCCTCAATCACATTGTAATGGACCTGTTCAGTGAGAGACAAGATGAGGGTGGACTTACATAACTCATCAAGCTCCATCCATTCGTAATCAATCATAGTTTCAGGCTGCTCTCCATGCAACCTTAGTGGTTTTATCTATGATTTTTGCACCAATACCTGCCAAACTTGGCTCTTCCAATAGGTATAATTCGTACCATTAAGCTTAGTGATGTTGAAGATAGCACTGTCAATGGAATAAGAAGCCATACTGCAGTCCAAAAATGGTGCAAACAGTTCAAAACTATTTGTTGTTTTTTGTTGTAAACAGCCAAAATACCACCAAAACCAAGGCAAAATGTCCATGAACTCTGATAGCTAATGATGCTACCTAGCAAGTACCATCAAAAGTACATAAAATCAGGATGATTCAACATGAAAATTCCATGTCAATCCATACATAACTACTTGCTATAATAAATTATAGCCAGGTACAATGAGAGCAAACTATAAGAAAAATGAATGCACCAACTACGAACTGACTAAGTATAACCAGCATTAAGCGGGCATAAATCAATATGTGACAATCATACAAACATCGAGCAAACACCTAAGCATGTCAAATGAATTCGTTAGTAAGCCGCATACACCTTGTGTAATAGGGCAAAGTGTACACAACACTGGCAAGACCTAACACAAATAGGTGTATGCTCCAAGAGTACAAAGCCCAAATTAGCCCAAGTGCATCTGTGAGGACCATGGCATATTAACCATGCAACATCTAAGTGAAGATCCCAATCTCAAGTATCTGAATGCTCAAGTAGCATAAACCCACCTGCTCTATGTCCGTCAAGCATATCAAGATGCTCCCACTATCACAAAAGCTATAAATGTCAAGCAAAAAAGTTTGAACAAAGAATGTAAGAGTGCACTAGTGACATGTGTCCAAGATCAAGCATCGATGAGAGATCTCGAGCATGTAGGCCATGTATAGCATTCGTAGATAGCATCCATAGACATCAAGTACATCCAAACTATAACTCTGGTAAGCCAAGAAATAACCCAAGTAAGCCACAGTAGCAATCAACTCCAAGACAATGTGTCTAGCATGTATAGAGATGGCATAAGCCAAGCATGTCAAGACCGGTTAGACATAAGCAAAGTACATGCCATAAGTACATCAAAGATGGAGATCCAAATTCTATGCGAAGTGAGCTCAAGCTCAACCAATGATCCGAGAGCAAATCCAAGCTCTATGTCAATCCTTGAGAATCACTACATTAATGTATATATCCAAGACATAGCATGAATCCAATAGGCATATCCAAACATGAGCAAATGAGCTTTAGACCTGAATATTCCATCATCAAATAAATATCCAAAACTGAGCAAACAGTGGCTCAATCCAAGGTCAAAACCATAGGCAAACCATAGGCATACTTTTCCATATGTATAGGCACCAACCGGGCATAATCGGGAATCAAATGACCATGTAGCATAAGCATAAAATGTAACGACAAGGGGCTACCCTATTTTGGTCTACCTATGGACTATGTAAAATAGCAATGGCTGAGAAAATTCAGCCCCAAAGGCATCTCACATCATAGGCATGCATTCCCCTAACATTCGGGGAGCAACCGGGCAACCAATGTCAATGCCAAAGTGGTCATGACATAAAATGCTAATGTAGCACTGCTATGGGCTGCCTATAAACCATGTATAATAGTCCTAAACCTGAAGTAAATCACATCAATGCTCAATGCCAAGGCTCAGGATCAAATGCCAAGCATAAACCAAGTGTATAGTGCCCAAATGAGGTTGCCAATGACTAGGATGAGCTGTCCAAGGGGCTGCCATGAACTTGCACAAATTCATGCTACTCGATTGGAGGGTTTATTGCTTCTACTAATGTGATTTAGGGTGCTCCATGGATTTATCACATGTCAAGGGAGGCACACAAGAAGCCTCAAGTAGCCACAAGAGGTTTGTGATGGGATATGAAGCACAGGAGCTTCAATGGTGTTGCCCCTTTTCTCTTCTCAAACCTGTAGACCTGTGAGCTCAATGAAACCCTAAAGAAAATGAATAAATACCTCTGATCAATGCCCCGAGGGTGCCCAAAGGGGTCGACAGGTAGGTGCTCGGGAAGCCAAGGAGTGACGGGAGCTTGAGAGAGTTGGCTATAACTGCCGGGAAGGAGACCCAATGAGTGTAGATAATCAATAGGGAGTTGAAGGATTCACGAACCAAGCTCGAGTAGTCATAAATCCATGCTCTGATACCAATTGAAAGGTGATAAGGATCAAATCTTGCTTGTAAGAGCTATGGCAGGAGAGAGAGAGAGAGAGAGAGAGAGAGAGAGAGAGAGAGAGAGAGAGAGAGAGAGAGAGAGAGAGAGAGAGAGAGAGAGCAAATGGGAACTCAAATAGTCACAATGTGTGATCAGGCCTTCCTTTATTCAAACTGCCACTAAAAGAATAAAGAATAAAGTGATGATGATGGGCGCCCACCACCTGCAGTGTACAATGGCATGTACTATCAATGTAGTAATACATGAATGGCTAGGCGGAGGTGCCTTTACTCCCAACATAAATTACCCCTTTCCACAGTCATTTTTAGTGAGAAGATAAACCCTCTTGGGAAAGAGGACTTAGAAAGGGTACAAACCCCTATTTAACAATGCAAGGTGAATCTTAGGATATCCCAGGAGCAGATGAAGATGTACGTTGATGAGAAGAGGTACACTATGGAGTTCTAAAAAGGAGAGCCAATTTCACTGAAAGTACCCAAGTCTTGTTACTCTACCTTGAAAGATGGTTTTAGTAACAAACGCTCATAGGTTTTATGGACCCTACAAATTCTTAAAGCGTATAGGAGACTTGGCATAAAGCTTGGTATTGTCCACTTTCACTATGATTCATAATATGTTTCATGTCTATCAACTCAAACCCTTTTTATGGCACCCAAGTGAATACAATAGATGAGTTGCCTCCCATTGATGAAGAAGGTCTCATACAATACATCCTTGGGGAGATCATAGGATAGCATGAGAGGAAGCTTCTTGGGGGCTTTATTCTATTTTGGTTGAGTTTCCCTACTTATAGTATGAATTGATGGTGGGTGAAGTATAACTCCAAATGGGCCAAATTTTGTGCAAACATGAGGTAGATAGCAATTTCTTTTAGAACGGTTTTATTCTTCCTAATTTTTATAAAAAACTCACCTATATAGGGCCAAATTACTCTTCAAGTGCTACATTTCAATGTATGCCATGTCTCATTTGAACTATTCTATGAGTGAGGGGAGAAGCCCAAGTGGAAGCATGAGCAAGCAAAAGCAAGAGAAGTGTGAGCCATGGAGATGGAGAGAGAGAGAGAGAGAGAGAGAGAGAGAGAGAGAGAGAGAGAGAGAGAGTCAAGATGTGGGAACTCCAACAGTCACAATGTGTGATCGGCCTTTCCTTTATTCAAATGTCACTTAAAGAACAAATAATGAAGTGATAGTGATGGGCGCCCGCCGCCTGTAATGTGCAAGTGTAGATACTGTCAATGTAGTAATACACGAGCAACTAGGCATAGGCATCTTTACCCCCCAAAAACCTCCCACTTAAAGGTGAATGTGCCTCGAGTGAAGAGGGAACAAGAAAAAAATGACAAAGTACAATGTGTACATAGAGTACAATAGGATGAGGAATAGAAGTCATCTCATCTAACATCCATCAACTTCCTAAGAAAGGCAAAATGCTCTACTGAGAGACTTTTCATGAGCAGATCTGCAGGATTTTGGTCATTTGAGATATTGGCAAGGTCAACAGACTTGTCCTCAACGACCTCTCTGATAAAGTGGTACTGCACCTCAATGTGCTTCATCTTCGCATGGAATATCATATTCTTAGCTAACTGGATAGCACTTATAGATTTTAAATGCACTATAGGGACCATGTCAGTCATACCAAGGTTTTCCACCACATATGGCCTAAGTAGAGACCCTCCTTACAAGCCTTAGTGGTTGCAACATACTTGGCCTTTATGTAGTAGTAAAAAGAGCCATGCATTTCTGCACATTGGACATCCAAGAAACAGCACCCCCAACAAAGTTAATCATATAGCCAGAGGTGGATTTTCTAGTGTCTGCATGTCCTGCATAATCAGAGTTAGTGTACCCCATGACTCTTGTATCCTGGCCACCATAGCATATGCACATATCTATGGTGCCCTTCAAGTACCTCATGATACCCTTGATGGCATCCCAATGACATCTGCTAGGTGTAGCCATATAACCCACAACTCCCACAATAAGAGCTATGTCAAAACGAGTGGCTATCATGGATACATCAAACTCTCCACTGCGGATGCATAAGGGATCTTGGCCATCACGGCTTTCTGCTCATTAGACTGCGAACAATTGGCCTGGCTCACCTTCACATGAGAAAGCAAATGATAGCCAATATGCTTAGCATCCTACATATGAAATTGCTCAAGGACCTTTTGGATATACTCCTTGTGTGACATGTGAAGGAGCCCTTGAGAGTGGTCATGCATAATGCGCATCCCAAGAATATGTGAGGCATGTTCCACGTCTTTCATCTCAAAGCTCTTCTTGAGCCGACTTTTTAGAGCATGCAGCTTATTATGAGCTCTCCTAGCAATCAACATGTCATCCACATAGAGTGTTAAAATCAAAAGGTTGCCATCACGAGCCTTCTTCTGTATAAACACATATCCATATCACTACATGTATAGCCCTGTGAATGCATAAAGCATCAAACTTGTGGTACCATTTCCCAAGTGTCTACTCAAGACCATAAAGGCTCTTTCTCAATTTGCACACTAGGTGTTCCTTGCCTTTTTCCTCAAAGCCCTTAGACTGCTGCATATAAATCTCCTCATGCAAACCCTCATGTAAGAAAGTTGTCTTAACATCCATATGATAAAGGTCTAGATCTAACAGAGCAAGTAATGCTAGTGCCATGTGTAGAGTAGTCATCTTGACTACAAGAGAAAATACTTCCTCGAAGTCAACATGATGCTTCTGTTTAAAACCCTTAGCAACTAATCTGGCCTTATAAACATGCTTGGGCCATCCAAGGGTTGCATGGCAATGCACACTTTCCACCAGGCAAAGGAAGCAACTTCCACAAATGATTTTTTTTGTAAAGAGTCAAACTTTGATTGCATGGCCTTTTCCAAGAGTGACTATCACCACGATGCATGGCCTCATCATAAGTGAGAGGCTCACTTTCATCTGTCACTACCGTCACATAATCAAGAAAGGGCTTAAACTGCTCAAGAGGATGTCGGCTCTAGTAGAGCATCTCAAGGTAGGCTAAAGAGCTCGCACATTCTGTCTAACATCATGGTCATGGACCATTGGAGCATTAGCTGTTGTTGTGTTGCAGGCTATTTAGTCGGTTGTATGGGAGCCAGGAGGCTCCTCCTAAAATATAACCCTACATAAATCGACTATCCGCTTAGGCTACTTATGCATCTTTTCCTCATGGAAAATTGCACCATAATTACATATGACTTTTCGAGCCTGTGGATCCCATAGGCAATAGCCCATCTCACCTGCATCCCCATAACCAAGAAAGATACATTTCATGGACTTAGGATCCATGTTTGTGTGCTTATCCTTGGGTACATAGTAGAAAGCCTCATAATCAAAGACACGCAAATGAGCATACAAGAGGGAGGTTTTCCCGACCATACCTCCTCTACAACTTGAAAGTTAATAGTATTGTAAGGAGATTGATTGATCAAGTATATGGCAATATTCATTGCCTCGAGCGCCTAAAATTGTTGTGTTAAGCTTGCCTAGCTAAGCATACTACTATGGATCCTTTCCTGTATTGTCTTATTCATGTGCTCAGCCATACCATTTTGGGGTGGGGTGTATAGGGCAATCAATTGATACTTAATACCCCTCTCATCACAAAACTGCTCGAAGGCTTTAGAAACATACTCACCCCCATTATCTGACCATAGGCATTTCAATCGATACCTAGACTGATTCTCAACTAATGCAAGCAAATGTTGAAAGGTAGCCAAAACATCAAATTTCAGCTTTACGAGATATACCCTAATCTTATGTGAGTAATCATCAATGAATCTGACAATCTGACAAAGTACTTTATGCCTCCTAATGATTAATCGGGCATAGGTCCATAGACATCAAAATGAACAAGAGCCAAAGGCTTATCCATGCGTAGAGTGCCAGACTTATTATGCATACTACGGGTGTGCCTGCTATACAAACAATGATCACATAACTCAAAACACTTATAGTCAAAGAGGGCGGAAGATATTGCAAATGAGTAAGCATTTTCATTCCTTTTAAGGATATGTGCCCAAGGCAACGATGCCAAAGAGATACATGTGGAACTACAACCACAAACAAAACATGTTCTACGAATCTAGATACAACCAAGGGATATAAAGTGCTAGACTTGGAACCATGTACCAGAACAAGGTCCCCACGGGTGATCTTCCAAGAATAATCCAAAAAGGAAACAAAGTAACCCTCATTATCCAGTGTGCTAGTAGAGATAAGACTCTTCATGAGAGCTAGTACATATCAAACACTATGCAAAAAGTGAACATACAACCTGAACCAAACTGTAGTTGGATATCACCAATACCAACTATATATAATACTAAGTCATTCCCCAAATGGATAGATTCAGTTATACTACGATAGGAGTGGAACCACTCTCTTTAAGGGGTCACATGAAAGGAAACCCCTTGAACCCGTCAGCCAACACAGGCTAAAACCATGTGAGGCATCAATCAATTGTGACTCATCCAAAGACGAAGCTGCAAGTATGTAATCATCATCAGAGTCAGGTTGTTACACTACATTGATCTCTTCAATCTTAATAGTAGACTTAGTAGGGACAATGCTATGATCATCATACTTGTTCTACGCTTTTCATTGTGCTTGTCATCACACATTTTATGGGACTACGGCCTAATATATCCTACTTTCCCACAATAATGACATGTCAAATTGGACTTACATCCATGGGACTTAGAATGAGACTTTTGCAAGTCGCTACCATGGCGCTCATTCCCTTCTTGCTATACTTGCAAATAGCCCCATAACCATAGCCAAAACAAGTTGAAAACAAGAGGTACACACCAAATAATGAGTTGTCCACAAACTATGACCAAAATGGCATCAAATGGAGGGGACTGCTCTCATAAATAATACAACAATAGCAAGTATAGCATGCTGAAAATGAGGTATAGTAATAAGAAATCGATGCCAAATAGGGGCAATCATTGATACAAAACAACTTGCAACACACAATGAGAAGTTGAAGTAGCTCAAGTTCAACTACAAGTAAAATTCAAAGCTCGATGTAACATCCAAGCGTCAAGTAAGCGGCTCCCACTAGAACAAAATTCTAATGTCAAATGAGCAAACAAATCATGTAAGTGGAATCCAAGCATCCAAGATAGATCAAGTACATATCAGCCGAGAGCATAAGACCCAAGAAAAGCTTCAAGCTTGTAAGGTCATAGACCTTTGAGGCATAGATGGTCCCTATTAAAGGCTTGTTGTCGAGACTGCATGCATATCAGTAAAATGATAGTCAAGATCGAGCAAAAGTGAGCTCAATCAAAGCCCAAAAGCATTCCGGGAGTATGGCCAAGCATGTGGCATAAACCATAGACATCAATGTATCATCCCAAGTAGCCAGGAAGCATCAACAAGCAATAGACATATGCTTTCACTGATCAAATAGCCTTCAGCCCTGCTTATTGTAGTAGTAAAAATGACATTAAAATTGAGCCAAATATGGGCTCAAATTAGTGCAAAATAATTCCAATACATTGGGCAAACATTTCCCAAGTGTATCACATCAAATGAGCATCTCGAGAGCATCGCTTAAGCCAAGAGTATGACATTTCCTAGACAAGCATTCAGCCATGTTATGACATCAGTGATATCTATGAGAAAACTGAGCTCAAAGAGTGCTCAAATCAGTTCAATAGCATCTCAAACCAATGACATATGATCCCCCCAAGTATTCGACAATAAAATATAGAAATAGGGGCATCCTGAGAAGCATATACAAGCTCCAAACATTAAAGATATGGCCATCTTTATTTCATGACAACATGTTGCCGTGTTTGCTCAGTTAATAGCTGAAGATCAATGACTCAAAACCAATGCTTAATTTTAATGGTCAATGTCGGGAGCAGTGGTAGACAATGCCAAGGCCTTTGTCCAATGTCGGGAGTGGTTGAGCAAGCACAAGTACTTGAAAATGGCCACAATTGAAAAAAGTTTTTGTATTTTCAACTCTAAATACTAAGTTAGATACTCCCTGAAAAATAAGCTCAATGTAGGCTCAAGAATGCCCTGAGATAGCCGAATAGGTCCTAAGAAGTCCTAGAGCAATGAGAGCTCAATATGAACTTGAAGAGGTGGAGCTATATCTACCAATGGTGAAACACTACTGTAGTAACTTGAATGAGAGCTGAAGCAATGCAGGATTGAGCTTGAGCTCATGGAGAAGAAGGTGATGATACCAATTGAAGGGAGAAGCCCAAGTGGAAGCATGAGCAAGCGGAAGAAAGAGAGGTGTGAGCTATGGTGGATGGAGCAAGAGAGCAAGAGAGAGTGTGTGTGAGAAAGAGAGACTCAAGATTTGGGAACTCCAATAGACACAATATGTGATTGGCCTTCCCTTTATTCAAATGTCACTGAAAGAATAAAGAATGAAGTAATAGTGATGGGCGCTTGCTGCTTGTAGTGTACAGGTGTGGGTACTATCAGTGTACTAATACACAAGCAGCTAGGCACAACCGCCTTTACCCCCAACAATGAGGAGTTATGGCAGTTTTTGTTTAGCAAGCTTGTTCTTTCAACAAGCTATCTACTTACTGCATTAAACTTTTCTTGAAGATCTAAATGCTCAAATTCTATTTTGAAGATATCCAAATGGTGTACATGGTAGAGGCTTTTCTTTATGTCTTCATTTCAGTTAAAATATTCAATTTCTCTTCATTTAATTCATATAATTTGTATAGTTGCTATAAAGAAAGTAGTAATCAGTTTTATCCATCATTTCTAGCCATTGTAATTTTATTTTTGTGGGCAAAAACCTTTGGGAAGAAATGGATTGTAAGAAGCTAGGAAGAGACATTATTTTAGATGGTTCTATTAATAATACTTTATTACACTAGCATAGGTATATAAGATGTTGAGACATAATTTTTCATCACTTTTACAATAATACAATTACATTCCCTTCATCCTACCTTCTTGTTCATATCTTTCATGGATTCTCTCTCTTCTCTCCTACCGAGCTCCTACCTTTCTAGTATTTCTCTCTCCGTGTCACTCATTCTCTCTCTCCTCTTTTCTCTTTCTTCTGCACTCTTTTCTCTCACCTCTCAATCTTCTTCACATACATATGCTCCTTCACACACACACACACACACACACACACACACACACACACTCACTCTCTCTCTCTCTCTCTCTCTCTCTCTCTCTCTCTCTCTCTCTCTCTCTCTCTCTCTCTCTCTCTCTCTCTCTCTCTCTCTCTCTCTCTCTCTCTCTCTCTCTAAGCATTCCATTCGGGAATGATAAAGTGCACTATGAGCTAGAAGTAGATGAAAAAAAGAGCTTGGCCATCTATTGTAGCCAAAAAAGAGGGCAATGTTTATGTCATGTGGAGGGGCAATGATAAAAGGAAGGTGTAAACTACTATGGCACAAGGGTCTCAATTAGCTATATTGGAAAACCAATTACTAGCTCTATATAAGGGTGGTTATGAAAAAGTAAAATCGCTCTCTCATAAATTGATAGGTATTAAAAAAAATGTTGGCACTTTTTAATTATTCTCCTTTCCCACCACATGTGTTTCACTATTGAGTTGGATGTATGTAAGTGCCACTCCTTCTCTAGAGTTGGTTGTTAGTTACCAAATGTTGTTCCTTTTGCCTCCTTTCTTACATCCACAATAGTCAATTCATAAACAAAACGATGTCATTAAAAAAATTGGTCTTCAATTGGAAAAATCATTTAACCACTTCTATTCATGGTGACCTATTGTAATAAATGATCCTTGTCTACTCCTTAGTGAAAAGATGAAAATAATGACATGTTACCTAAAGCTTGCTTGCTATAATGATATCATTGCTTGTTGCTTAGCCAGTTTTGCTATAATCTATTGATGCAAAGGGGTCTATCATTACCATCTCTTTATCTCTCTTTAGGATGTAGGCTTAAGATCCTAGTCTCTCTAATGGTGCCCCTTCAACACTCTATTCAATGGAATATGGTGCAACTCCTAAACACATGGCACCACACTTTCAAAGAGCTTCACTACACCCCTAATATTCATAGATGAATATTAAGTTTGATCAATAAAGAGAACAATGTTAGTAGGGGTTCAACTTAAAATGGATGTTACAAAAAGGAGAACATTAAAATCCTAGCACATAGCCAATTACATCTCTCTCTCTCTCTCTCTCTCTCTCTCTCTCTCTCTCTCTCTCTCTCTCTCTCTCTCTCTCTCTCTCTCTCTCTCTCTCTCTCTCTCTCTCTCTCTCTCTCTCTCTCAAAGGTTACTGAGTCATGTTTACAAGGTATTGAATGGATTTTACAAACATATGAATGATAGTAAAAGTATTTTCATCCCCATGAAAAAGGTAAGAGCCTCATACCAAGGTCTTAGTCCTCAATATGAATGATAGTAAAAGTATTTTCATCCCCATGAAAAAGGGTAGGAACCTCATATTGAGGTCTTAATCCTCACAAAAGTAAATTTATAACTATTTGTGACACAAAACTTGGCTCATACCTTAAAATCCCATTCACTACCTTAGCTTACTTTGAGCAAGGCTCAACCATAACCTTGTCAATGCTCTAAAGATAGCTTGGTTCCTAGCTTTCTAGATAGCTTGTAGTGACACTCCTCTTACCATGTGCCAAACTAGCACTAATGCAAGATCCATAGTTTATTTTGCTCCAAGTAACAATGACCTCCATGTTAAATTTGTAACTAAGCCTCATCAAACCAAACTTGAATTCTTTTTCGGAAGGGTCTAATTGACTTGTGTTCCCAAAATGATGACAATTGAGGTGAATAATAGGAACAATATCCCACTTGGACCACAAGCTTGCAACTTATTCGTGTGTACTCTGCAACACAGGTGATTAACTCTAGGCAAAGGTGTGATTTTCCATGCTTTTTGCACCCATTTGTTCAAATCATATATATTGCACTACTCTTTCCCTCAACTATCCAAGCATAAGGTCCGTTTGATTGCTCGCTTTAGGCTTGTATAGGAGGCGTTTTCATTAAACTCCCAAAAGACTTACTTATGCTTTGCAATGAGACTTGGTGATGTTGGCCAATCTTCTCTTCTTGTCAACTGAACATGCCTCATCCAACAACATTCTTATTGGTCCAACTCAGTCAAAAAGTATTCTTTATCCTATACAGATGCACATACTCTTATCCCTTTGATACTCAAGTTGAGGGCTTTCTTGCAGCTCAAAGTAACCATTAAACAACCATCTCTAAATATTTACGTTAGAGCCACCATGCAAATTGTAATATTCCTCGATGATAGATAGGAAATTCCATTCAATTAAGTTAGATTGGGTTGTATTAACCTAAGGCATGTACGAAGGACCAACCACGAAGTATCAATAGTGGATGGGGTGCCCAATTGAGTGGAATCCTAGTTTTGACTATATGTATAAAAGCCAATAACGGAATGGAAGAGCTCATGCTACTGTGTGCTATTATGTGGGTTCAAGCTCTCTTCATTATTGCTCTTACTTCTCCGGTGCTATTGTGTGTGCACATGCACATATATGAGAGAGAGAGAGAGAGAGAGAGAGAGAGAGAGAGAGAGAGAGTGTGTGTGTGTGTGTGTGCGTGCGTGTGGGTGTGCATGCAAGAGAGTGCATGAGAGACAAAATATTGGAGCACTTTGTTGCATACTTCTTCTTCTTATTCTTTCTGTTTTACTTTTTGCAATAAGTACATTCAAGCTTGGTAAGAGGTTCAAGGTTGTCAAATTGAGAGCTTGTTGTGTAAAAGGCTACCACAAGGATCACGAGGCGACACACTTCCACGTCGAATAAGGACTACAATAAGAAGGTGATGAAGAGATGTGTGTTGTACTTTTTCCTTACATAGTTGTTGTGAGAAGAGTGTGCAATGGCTTTAGAGTTGGAGCGTGAGTGGCTAGATGAGAGATGATCTATCATGGTTGGGCAAAATCTTAAAAATAAGAGATCCACCCATGTCCCACTATGATCATGTGTAGGGCTTGACATTTTGGTTTTGTTGCTAGGACACAAGTATAATTGACTAACTGAGGGTGCTCCCTTTCTTGCTGTGCATAGCAATGGGAAGATTTTGTACATGTGCAAAAAGGGATGAGTGAGAATTCAATCTTTAACATACATGGTATGTGCTCTTCGAAACATGTATGGTTGGGTGAGGATTCAAATTTATGTATTCTCATTTGATTAAGTACCATTGGACTATTGAGATTGGTTCATATTTGAACTTTTAAATCAATGGAGAAAGGGGGGGGGGGGGGGACTATAATCAAAACAACCACGCGACTATGTAAAAAGAAGAGGAGAGGTTCCCTATCATTAATTTCTATGATGAGTCTTAGCTACATAAAGGAATGGTAAATTAGGAGGTTGAGAGAAGAATTAGAGCAGATTCTTAAATTATGCCTAGAGCAAAAGTAATCTTGAGTAAAGGGGTAGAGAATAACTTTGATGTGAGTTTTTGTGTGCTAGGTATTCTAGGGAAGCACTTGAGTGTAGGCTGTAACCACTCCAATGGTGGAAAAGACCAATGGTCTATTCTCTATTAGAGGGGATAATAGTGTTTGGTTTGCTTAATAACCACTGGGAAGGAAGGACCACCATCACAACTAGAGAAATTGATTTTTAAAAAATCTCATTCTAGAGATACGTCAAGTGAGAGAATGTAAGGATGGGGCCTTATGGTTGTTAACACAAAGAAACCACCCACTCGAGCAAAGCACTTGGGGGATACACACTTGAGTGGAGAAGGCAGGCTTGAGAAGATGTGACATGTACTAAAGGGCTATACTTGTGTGTCAACAAAGGAGGTGAGAGTAAGTAGTTTAGAATTGTCATCAGCAATGATCCACTCAAGGGTTGGCCATCATCTACTTGAGCAGAGAACTCAAAAGAATTCGGGATGAGTCCTAAAGATGACCAAAATTGAGCATTAACATTCCCCCAAAAAAAGGAAATTATATACTTCGTTAACAAAAGAAACCAATACTCTTGTCGAGCATGCAACCCCGTTTTTTTCCAAAGAATATTAAAAATTTATGTTAACACACCTTGGAACAAAATGTCCCAAAGTGAAAAACCAAGCACAAAGCAACCTTGTAAGGGACTTTCCTATCAAATGATATAACAAGGGGAAGGCTATTAGAAAGCTCAAGTGAATAGTTCATCGGGAGGTCTATAATGCTAGACCATGTGTGGGTTTGGAACAGGAAAATGGTGCCATAATATCATGTCCTTAGAAAACCATCTCTCCTCTTCGTCATAGTCTCCTAATTGCCATGTACTCTCTCCCATTTGCCATGCAGAGTGTGACCCCGTTTTAGAAGTCCTCACATAAAAAGGTGGCGTCGCCATTCCACCTCCAGCATTTGAATGCGAGCAAAAGAAAGTGCACTTCATGCTCTTGACTACAACAAAAGCACGCACCAAAATCCATCACAAAGCGAAGCATTTAGAGTGAACATAGGTTGTTACACTAGATGGTTGAGGCATCAACGAGGTCTACACAAGATTCACGAAACAAGACAAGCCCTCTCGAGCTAGGAAAGAGTAAGAAGACTAGCACACTGCATGAAGGCAAGGATCGGAGAAGAAGCAAACGAGGAGATGCTCATAGAAAGAAGCAAGAGGAGGGGGCACTGGCATACCCTCTCTGATAGATGTCCTAGGGTAGTGAGCAAAAGATATTGAAAGAGATAAGCACTAGTTGGGATCGGAAGAATTGTAATGAACTCGGAGAGAATGAGAAGGATTGATAATGTGAGTACCACCAATCTGGTCTTTCTTCTACTCTGTCCACTATGATTAATAGTTGAAGAACTATTTCTGAAAAGTTGGTAACCCTAATCATACTTTGAATATGATCCCCTTGATCCAGACTAACATATCCATGTAATTATCTAGTAAACTTGCAACTTGGGAGTCCATTCATTCAATATCACCATGCACTTGTGTTCATGATCAACCTCGTGCACTAATAACCAAGCACTTGCAAATTTGTCATCATGACTATCGTGACTCGATCCTTAGACACTACGAATCCACATGACTATAGTCAACCCATGTAACCCATTCACGAGTGCCTCACCAATCTTTGACCATTAGCACACTATGAATCCCTCTCATGCCACTTGAGTTCACCTAGCTCGAGCATTATTAAGAATCGAGTGTTGTCATTCAACTCACTCATCCTACTCTACAATAGCATACGATATCTTGGGTTCCCACTAACTCAATGCCAATTGGCCATCAACTTGAGGGCCATGAGCCCTAATCAAGTATCAACTCAATTGGTAGAAGGTCCAATCAATTCGACTCAATAAGTTATAAATCATCACTCCACTGACTCAAGCTTGGGCATTTTGTGTCAAGTTAATATCACAATGTATATGATAAACTCATGAGGCCCTAAGTTGATCTACTTGAATGCTTAACACTCAATTACCAATCTTAGTGCTTAAGAGCATCACCCTTAAAGAGTACCTCTCGATGGTTTGACTCATAATGCACCCTACCACTCGAGCACCTAACACCCCAATTCTCATGGGCTGCAACCTTCATCTGTAAACCCTAGCATCATCTAATATTCATGTGTGCTTGAACACCAATACACAATATTAGCAACCCTTGACTAACACCCAAATCATCCACTTAGTCTTGCATTGGAAGGTTCCTCAATGTCATAAGTAGGAGGAATAGGCTAGTTAGATTACTTCTCCATAAGTAGAATCATTCGAAGGCTAGCTAGTAGATGACTTTCCACTCAAATTATTAATGGCTACAGTCATTTGGTCAAACTTTATGCCCATTGTGTGCTTGAGTTGATGAATGCCAATATTCGTATTCCTTACATCATTAGAGAGTTGAAGATAGTCATTAGATCCATGGGATACATCCTTTGAAGTGTTGGAATTAGCCATATGATCTTGTACAATAGGGATATTACAAGAAACACCTTCACCATTTGACATGCTTTTCTCAAGACCTTCAATACCTTGGTTCATAGATTCATTTGTAGGATTTGGCTTTGAATAGCATGCTTGAACATCCTTATTTTTATGATCCATTTCTTGATCCTTTATCTTATTCCTTGCCATTGACGAATACATGCACGAATTTGAACAACATATTACTAAATGAACAAGATCCCCATTGATACTTGGCCAATCCAAGAGCTTAATAGCTCCAAACAAAGCTTAATCTCTCTACAACAATTGGAAATGGCCAAGCAATAGGGTTCTAGAGAGATTCAAATGTTATTTACGAATAATACCTTACATAATGGGTTGATTGAAGCTTGAAGAGCATAATCCTTTTATAGATTGATCCAATGAGTATGAGAGTTTAAAGAAATCCTCCTCTTATCTTAGTCTTCAGACACTCCAAAATGAATATAAGCACTCCAACAATAGAGATGGGATGAAATAAAAATTTCCCCAATTCTTGCTCTATGCATCAATCTTGACCAAAAGAGTCTTCAATCCTTTTGTTCTTGGTGTATGCTTAATTGATGCTTGCTGTAGAGAAGCCATGTGATCAAAGAATGAATCTTTTTTTACGAATCTCAAAACTTTGTTGAAGATTCATTGACTGCCTCTTGAAGTGTATTAGGGTTTTGGAGAAGAAAAACTGCCAAGAAGATGAAGATTAATCTTAAAAATTGATCAGCAGTGATGCCAAGCTAAAACATGAAATTGGAGCACTTGATTGATTGGTGATTTGTAGGAGAGAAGCAGTTAAAACCCCTAAAAGTATAACATAGATTGTATGCTTGTTGTTGGGGCTTTTCTTGATCCTTCATGCTCTAGATGATGCCTAAAAGATCCTTCGCAGATGCTTTGATATTGAAAGATGAAAATCGATGAGAAAAATGGAGTTGAAAGCTAGAGTTCTCTTGAACTTCTATGGTAGCTTGAAGCAAAATGAAATTAAAAGTAAAGCTTGAAAAAGTAGAATTGGTTTGTCTTCTCCAAGTCCTCTAGACCTCTTTTTGCCAAAATGTCCTCAGAAAATGAGTAATGAGCTACTAAGTCTATTATCCTTTTGGCATATCTATCCAAATCTGCTTTAATTAACTCTAGACTTGTCCCCCATTATATGTAGAAGCCTAGCTAGTCACATGAATGTATCTACAACAAATTTGTACCTCTTATACCTTGTCTTGAATTTCTAAGTGGAAATTGAAATTGAATATGGACTAAAGCCTAGGCTCTGATACTATAATATGAAAATTTCCTCTAAATTTAAAATCAAACTTATTGTGCATAGAAAAATATGAAGAAATGGACCAACAATCCATAGCCATAGCTTGCATTATGGTAAAGTGAATGGAATAAAGAATCCTTGGTTGAAATCAAGAAAGTTGCAACATAAAGAACAAGGCTCTTGATGAGGTCAAGACATGCATGATTACACACCATCATGCCAGATGGGCATGAACACACACTCTCATGCTAAAGTGGGAGGATCCAAGATCATCAAATGAAAAATCATACAAATGATGCACCAAAGATGTGGCCAAGGTTAAGTGTATACCTTTATACTAAACCTTAAGGGAAGAAAAAGAAAATATGCATGCACTCTCACTTCATCTAGGGGCTCTAACCCCGTGGAGCAATAGTTGGAGTCCATTTTGATGCTAAGCATGAAACTTGAAACCCTCAAGATAAAGAAGGCATCAGCCACTTGATCCCCATAAAGAAATATTACCCCCCTTGAATATCCTTGACATGAAAAGCTCATAGAATCCAACAGTAGAGGTAGTTAACTAAGGCATCCAAGCAAGTCCCTTATAAGAAGACCACGAAATATCCCATCAACAAAATTGTCAAATATGGGTAGTCACAATTAGCAACTTGGATGATGAGGAAGAAATGGTTGTGCCACTAGCCTATTCATGCCTTAAACTCATTTATTTGAATTGGGCAAGTATAAATTGATGATGACCATCAAAATTGAGAGTATTCCAATCCTTTTTTATGTTCTTTCTAACTAAGAAGATGTGAGACATAATCTTTTGAGGAAGCCCTTTCTAAATTCAAAAGATAGTGTCAAGTTGACTACGTTGACTAACACATCCACCTTAATCTCCCTGGGCCTAAAATAATCTCCACTTTAGCAAGGGAAAATTTGCCAAGAAACAACCTTAGGCTAACCAAACCCACCCACTAAATATGAAGCAAACAAAATGTCTACTACAATAACTTATATTGGCCCAAGAGTAAAGGTTCATGCCAATTAGCAATTTAGGAATCACGTGATAGCATGCCAACCTACAAAAAGATCTCACGAACTTCTCTTAAACCACGAAAGTATCGCAAACAAACTAAGACAAAAGCTCACATCACTACGACATGGGTACCCAATGCGATATTGATCACTCAAGCTACTATGAGGGTAATCATTGTATATGGATCCCAAAATGAGCCTTCTTAACGGGTGCTATCAGGCTTCATTCTGATTAGCAAATGTGGTATTATGACACTTGTCATGGGTGGTGTAGCAATGACTACTAATTTGCTTTTGGGTACAATCTCCTTATAGTTGTCTAGTTGTGTATTGCAAGCTATGCATGCATTTTCTTTTTCCTCATGGTGGGTAGGTTTTAAATTTAGTGTTTTCTTGGCTAGTGATATCTAAGGCATGACTTTCTTGGGTTTATATGCGACTACTAACTCATTCATAGTCACTAGTAGTAGCTGAGTGATTTTGGGTCTATACGTCCAATAGCTTACTAAGGCATGGTTTTATTAACATTGAGTGAATTGCTAGATCTAGGCTACAATCTATGGGGCTTCGCTCGGTGTAACACTGAGAATCAAATGGCAACGAGAAGATCAATATTCAAATTGCTAGTTATTTCACTCAACTAGGCATGGCATTCAAGACACTTGCTCGAGCATATGAAATGATAAATGTGGGAATTGCCAACAAGCAAAAGGTGAAGCTTATATCCCATTAGAAGACTACTTGGGAGGATATTGAATATATTTTTTGCAAAATTGAAGCTATTTAAAAAGATATCCTAACATCACTTTTAGAGAAGAGTACTAAAGTGATGCACTTCATCACAAATTGGGCTCCAATCATGAAATCAAATGATCCTACTGAAGTGGTTGAGATCTGACAAAAGTGTGATTTCAAGTATCCATTCCTCAAAGTTTGGTACAAGCATCATCTCAACATTGCCTATGACAGTAGCCAATTAATGACCAATGTGAAATAGGAATGTGCTGTCATAACCTTGTAGCATAATCCAACCTACTACTACAGTGGCACTTTACTTCATACAAATCTCATTGCTCACAATCTACTATACCCCTGAGAATTGGGCAACATCCTTAATTGGATAAAATTCTTTGGAAGAAGATCTTCATGTGGCAAAATGAGTTGGTAACCCAACCTTACTAATGGATATAATGACTTATCTTTGCAAAATTCCATGCTAGCCATTTAATTTAGATGTGCTTGTTGAGCTCCAATACAATCCACATTTTTAAATTGATGGCTTTCTCAAGACACCATGCTAAAAATCACTTCTAACTAGGTCACACATGTTGTAGATATGTAATAGAACTTATATATTTATAATTTTAAACAAAACATGCACACATGTACATATACAAAATGAACACAAACAAAAAAGTAACACATACAAAACCTAGTGTGATACTACAGCTAAGGAGTTATCTACTACCACTAAAAAGGGGGGAAAACCAAATAACATAAAAGATTGAATTGTATGAAATTATATTATTTCAATGTAATGTCATATTGATGGTGTTCCAAATGCATTGCTTCTTATTCATGTAATTCTCACGACTACTTACTATTGAAAATGCACATATGCAAGCGCACCCATGAGAATGACTAACCTTGAGTTCCCTACACTAATTAATGACCCTAGGAATAAATATAAAATTGTCTTTATGATAAAACAATGCAACAAGTGTATGTTGGAACTCACCACTTGGGGCCTAGGAGATCTTAAGTTTTGGCTCATCAAAGACTTTGCTGCGCTAGTTAATGGAAATGACATGGCCAAGAAACTTATCGAACCTAAGACTTAAAAAATGAGAACATTAAGCTACTGGGTGAGGGGGGAGCAAATAGCTAATACAGTGTTATTTACACCACAACTCATAGATCTCACCCTAAGGACATGACAAAAACAAGGGATATATGACGGACCCACATAGACTCCCACAAATTTACAAATATGGCAAAAGCTTGATCTTAATCAATAGATCTCCAATTAAGTGCCATTGTAGAGGAAGAGTTACATGTAATAACCCAAATCTTCCACCACATGTTCACTTATAAAAGCCAAACTCCTTAGAATCCCCAAATATCTCATGGAAGACATACTTATAGAGGACATCTTGACTAGGAATTTGAGTGACCATTGAATCAAGATAGTTCACAATATCATTATCAAGGCCAAGAAAATGCTCACTTAGGCTCCTAATGTGAGCTCCAATGAGTTGAAAGAAATACACATTAGCTTTGCAAGTGCACTCAAAAGAGTAAATCAATGTAGGATTGGGACTCTCCACCAATGCACCAAGTGCCATAGGACATATTACTAGGAAAGTCACCACTCCATGATACATGACACAAGAACAATTGCACTCGAGAGAGCGTAGGAAACAAATCAGGAAGAAGGAAAATGAGAAAAAAGAGTAGGAGATAAGAAGTCAAACCTTTAGTAAGAGAACAAAGTAGTGAAAAGGGGACTAGACAAGATAGTGGATAAAGTTATTCTATCTTGAGCTCTGATGAAGGGGAATCCCTTGAAGAATAAGCAACGATGCTAAGAGGAGTAAGAAGGAGAAAAAAAGATGGAAGCCATGATGAGAAAGCAAATGGAACATGTTGAAAGGACCCTCTTGTGGTCATTCATTGAGAAAATATAACAAATGACCCAAACACTTCCTTGGAAAAGTTAGAAGCAATCATAATAGAGAGATAGGAAGGTAGCTTGAGTAAAGTGAAAGCAGGTTAGATGATACTTAGGAGATCTATAGAAACTTTATAGTTGAGACCAATTATCAAATGCAAGACCTCCAAGCACAGTTAAGGAAAACAGAGCTAGCATTAGAAACAAAAGACTAAGAAATAGAAGAGTTGTATAAAAAGCGAGATGAAGTGCAAGCCCAATAATCTAGCTTGACTATCCAATTAGAGAAGACAAAGCTTAAACAACTCTCCATGAGAAGGAGATCTAGGAGAAACAACAAGCCCATCTCAATGTACTTGTGTCAAATAGTAACAAACTATTGACACAAGTTTGATTGGAGCATGATTAGGATTGGAAACAGTGTCACAAAAAAGTGGAGAGGAAAATACTTTAAAAATTCCCTTTGGGAGGCTTGTTAGCTTTAAAAGGAAATGCATTAGAGAGAACATTTATCACTAATTCCACAAGAGGTTTGGAAGCTTTAGCCAGAATAGTTGTATGGTGTCTTAGAATCTGATAACATTGCAAGGTTAGAATTTTGTTATATATAAAGCCATGAAATAGCTAATGTGCTATATTGCCCTTATTCCAGGTGACACAAACTTTATGATCCACTATGCCATGATCGATCAACTTTCCTAAGTTTCGCCAACATCAATCCTCATTCTATAAGTTTCTCAAAAACTTCACCAACTACCCTAACCTTGCCTTCATCACACTACATGTAATTACCTTCAGCTTCTAGTGGTCAAGTTGTTGGAGCAAAAGGCAATGCCATATGCAGATGGTATGCCCCTCACTATTTTTCATATCAATGCATGTATAAATAGAGTGGCCATGATTCGACTACATCTTTGCACCATACTCTTCCCATCCTACTATGTGGTATTATTAGAAGACATAGTGGATAGCTAGTTTGCCTTTTATACCCATCCACTCTACCGAGAGCTATTTATTGAGCTACAAGAAGCAATGCGGACTACATATATATGTGTATATCATTGCATTGCATCCTGGAGTCCTCAAGTTAGGTGTGTCCAATGGCCTTGATCGATCTACTCCACTTCTAACCACTTAGCCCTTTCCCTCATAACACAACCTTGATGCACATCAAGGGTAAGACAGCCCTCAGATAACCTCTCACCTTCAGACTTGCCCCATATAATAAAACCATATAGTAATCAAGTCCTCATGTGTGGGACAATGCCACAAGCTTGCTTTTGAGCTTGGCCCATCTCCTAGTTACACCTACACTAGCACTTGCATTGCATAGTAAGGTAATCACAAGCTTGTTGAAGTCCAAAGGAGTGCCCAACAACATGATCATCTATCCTTTGCAATGATAACCTTACTACACCAATGCAAACAACTACCACGTCCCCAGAAGAACCGTCTCACCAAAACCATTCCTTACATGAAGTTCTACACTACTACATGCCATGGGATTAGCACATATATAGCAGGGGATAGCATCTTAACCCCATCATGGAGCAAAGAAAAAGAGAAAAGAAAGTGGGATTGCCACATATCTAGGAGGGAGGGGTATAACATGTTAACCCCATCATGGAGCAAAGTGGATAAATAAAGGGAGTACCAACAAAAGTGGGGAATAGATTATGCAAATGCAAGTGCTACAATTTCATTGAATGAAAATACTTTCAAAAAGCTATCATATTTAGTGTGATGTTGAGAGGCACGCTCATTCTGTGAAAATTGTAATGATCTTAGTTGGAGTAGATCTCACTTAAATCTCTAAATGCATGTGTTGTAATGTTTGATAATAAGGCCACAAGAGCGGGCTAGATGCCCAAGAAGGGCGGGAACCCTAAAATGTATGTATAAAAAGGATGAAAATGAATAGAACAAGCTATTCATGTTTGTGAAAACTTATTGATTTGCTCTACTTCTCACCCTCTTTTTCATCTTGTCTTCTCCATATCTCACATGAAGGTGGATGTGAGAAAATGGACCAAGGAGTGTTGAGTGGATTGTGGAGCTTGCTTATTGAGATATCATGATTGTAATGAGGTAAGTTGGTAAGTATGCTCTCTACACCCATGCTTCAAGTCATTCTATTGCGTAAGTGGTAGACTATATTAATCATAAGGTCTTACATGTGAGATGATTAGGTGAAAGATAGCTATGATTATGTGTATCCTGCCCTTGAAACAATAAGGGTTGTGTCCTAACTACTGATGTTGAGATTGTGGAGTGCAACATTCACAATATTTGACATATAGTTTTAAAGGGTTCTAATTCAATATTCACCCTATTCTACAATGTTGGCATAATCCTTAACAAACTATTGTGAGCTAATGATGTTTGCATCTCCATATCGCCTTCTAATAACTTGTTTCTCCATTAAGTAGTTTATATTTTTGAGCAGGGGTTCAAAGACCATTGCATACAATAGAGGAGCTAATGTAGCTAATAGACTCATTTAGCATAAAAAGTAATCACAACTATCCATTCAAGGGTAAACATGTCAAGGGATTCAAGAATAGAGCATTCACTGCTTTGCAAGAGGCAATGTAAGCAACAACTAGTTGTATAAAGTCCCATCTTACTATATCAATAGCTTTGCTTAGATACATATTGATAGTGAATCTCTTGTCCTATAGCATGGATGATTTTTGAAAGCAAAAACTTGATTCTTAGAGAAACATCCTTTGCAAACATATTGTAAGAAATAATTAACATTGTCAAAGGTAGTTTTGCCTTCTTGAATTCTTTGGAACAAGTTTGATCACACCAATGTTTGTAGCTATAGAGACTTTACAAATATTTCTCACCTCATTAGCCATCTATGAGCTGTAGTGCTTGTTGACATATGCTTAATAAAACCTCTCCAAGTTGTAACTCCCTCACATGGAAAACTCCATTACCAACCATAACATGTACAATTGTCTCTTGCAACTTTTTTTCCACACAACATTGAAGAAGAAGGTGGAGGGGAAATCCCCAACATCTAACTATTTTATGCTAGAGGCAACTTGTGTAGCATGAGCTCACGACTCTTCTTAATTCATAATATAACTTTGGCCTCCTATAGAAGGTTAGCCACAACTTCATTGTGTGGAGCATAATGCATGACATACATGAGAGCACCTTGATTGTTAACAACATTTCAAACTAGATTCCTTCTAAGTACTTGTTCAACCATATTGTTTATAATTATCAACACCAAACAAACTTTGTGGGAGCTTTCACTCAACCACCAAGACCCACGGACCGCTTATTGATTCAAGCGTTCCAAGCCGAGCACTAATGGCTACCTCTCACATAGCCGACGCGCCATCCATATCTACGGGTTGGACTTGGACTTTTAAGGTTGCCCTTGCCTTTGCCTTTGCCTTGGACTTTTAAGGTTGCCCTTGCGCTTTTGGCTTTTCCTCCTTTTCTTTCTTCAGTCGGGCTTCCTTTTTTCCGCCTTTGCCCTGCGCCTTTTCCACTTCCTTTTGCTTTCTTCGTGTTGGGGTTAACATTACCCCCTCCTAGACGAGTGCCAGTCCCATGGCACTCACCTCGTAGGTAGCAGGCTGTAGCATGCACCGAAGACGTGGGTGACAAGGACGCCTGTGGTTTCTGTGGAGGAGTGTTGGTGGTGGTGTGGCAGAAGGTCGTGGGGGCATGTTGGTGGCCAAGGTGGCTGGTGGAAGGTTGTTGGAGTTGGTGGTAGGGCATGCTGTGTTGGGGATTGCATGGATGGCCAGCACACGTGTTGGTTTGTTGGGGGTTCTGTGCATGACGATTCCTTGCGGGCTTGTCGAATGGTAAGGGACAAGCATTCAAAGTTGAGTGTTGATAAGGAGCGATTGGAATTTCGTTGGAGGCTTCAATACCTGCAATTTGAAAACCTCTCGTGTGATCTCTCCCTAAGGGGTAGTGCTAGTCTTCTTATCGTGCACAAGACATATTTGATTAGTTTGGGAGGCAGGTCAAACTCTAAGCAAGCTGAGAGTATTGTCCTGCACTTGAGGACCCAAACTGTGCATATACTTTGGTGCAGATATTATGTAAGTGCTCGTGCATACTTAGATATTACATAGTTAGAAGACCGTGGCCTAGTTTCTCATAACAATTCGTGGATGAAGCAAAGTTGTCCATGTGGAGAAGGAGTACGCGTGAAGGCATATGAGACATCCTTGGCATTGTGACTGCACGATGTAGCATAATGAAATACAAGGACACCGCACTTTTAGTAGCTGGAAACTATTGGACTCGCTTGATGAGTACGGTGTACTTTTCATGGCCAATCGTGCGGTGCTTATCACCACTGATTGCAATGGTACGAAGGCAGAGTGCAAAAGAAAATTGTGCAAGTGGGTCAGGGTGACAGGTCTAACCCTAGGCGAGACAAGCTCCCCAGGTATGTCCTGCCCTTGATGTGCCCTGAGCAATTGTGGGTGAGTGTAAGGGGCTAGGGGACTAGGGACGAAGCCGGTCGACCGAGGTCACCAGACGTACCTAATTTGAGGACCCCTAGGTGCTGTGCTGTGATCGTGGGTGCTTCTTATTTTTCCATTCTTTTCTTTTTCTTTCCTTTTCTTTTTCTTCTCTTTTTTTTTTTTTTTTGCCTGAGTACAACCATTACAATATGTTGAGGCTATCAGCCTTTCAATGGGTTGGAAAGTGTCAAGCTTCGAAGGCTCAGAAAATGAATAGTACAATGGTGATGGTGCCCTAGCCTCGTTGTTAGAGAAGCAGTTGGCGAAAGGGGGAGATACACTTGAGATATTGCAACCCTCCTTGCGGCACATGCGATGTGGGTACAATTGAGGTGACGACTGCCGTGAGCCAACTATAGAGCTTGTCCCAGAAAGGGGACGTGGCCCAGGAATGTTTTGTGGGCCATGCAATGTGGGCGATTGGCAAGGGTGCTTTCGGCAGCGTGGCTTTGCCGCGGCTCGCTGTGGGATTGTGGGCGTTGCGGTGATTGGGCATTGAGCATTTTCGCACAGGGACCTGTATTATCCTGCATTCACTTGTCACTTCATGAGAGCATATGCATTGTGTATGCCGCAACTATAATAAACCAGTGCAATGCAAGGAGACATCACTTATTTGAATTCTATGGTGTTGACTAGACATTTATCACCTGCGCTTGATTAGCTTTTTCTTTTGCTAAAGGCGTAGCATATATTAAACGCAGATATGATAAGTTCATACAAGTCAGGAACATGTCAACACTTAATAAGTCGGGAACACTCAACCATTTAAAAACAAAAAGTCCTGGCCAGTTATCATTTGATAAGCCCCTTATGCATTATGGGCTACTTGATTTGTACGAGGCAGGGTGAGTCTGGATGGCCGGGTGATTGGGGCTCTGCTGGTGTGGGACTCTCGCGGGGGTGAGCAGGGAACATGTCGGCCGAGATATGAATGGTGTAATCCCGGCTCGCTACCGTCTCCAGAATTTCTTTAAATAATTCATTAAATTCTTCTCGTTCCCGAGCTACCCTTTCTGCCTTTGAGTGTCTGGGGCTCGAGCAGGAGCTGGGAGTGCGCACCACTAGTGCTGTGGCCTGTTGCAGGTTTCGGGTCTCGACCTTCTGAATTCGCGGGTTCTTCGGCCTTCGCCCTGGGCAATGTCGCTTAGGGCCCCGCTTCTTGGCATATTTCTTGATGGTAGGCACATAGCGCTCTGGTGGAGGGGCGCGTGCCACATGCTCCCGCCTTCTGCGAAGAGCGTCTTTGCAAGCCAACTCTTCATGATTCTCCATGCGTTTCGCTAAAAAAGGAAACCTGCAAGGTGTGAACCAAGGGTTAGACCTTGATAAAGGGTACAATTGTTCGCATGGAAGGGATTTTAGTGTGGTTTATCATTCTTGTGTGTGTTGATATTGTTTATACAAGGTGACAAAAAAATCAGTGTTTATTTATATACATATCTATGAATCCATGTCACTTCACGAGGATAAGAACCAAGTGTAGAACTCAGGGTTGTACCGGAGCATGGCACACGCATCTAGTATGCGTGGTAGCTGACTTAATACTGATAGATATTTTGCCACGTCGAGTAGCATGGAACCTTGACCGAGTCTACTGGCAATATGTAACTCCTCCTCGCTGAGAACCTTATCAATCATAGGGCCCTGTAGCCTAGCCCCAGCCAAGTCCGCACCCCGAATGTCAGTGAGCACTCGAAGGGAAGTTGGTGCCACGTAGGTTGGGTCTCTTTGAGACCGCCATTTGGCCAATCGCTCTTCTGAGACCGTCATGATCTGAGCCCCCATTTCGGCCATTACGACGCGGCTTTCGCACCAACGCCGCTCAAATTGACTCTGGCCTGCTGACAGTCGCTTTAGTAGCTCTAGGTCTACGAGATTCGGTCGGCAGAGCACTTCATTGAACGTGACGGTTAAGCGTAGTTCGTCAGCCTCCTCGTCCGGAATGAGTCGCATCTGTTGATGCAGGAGCCTGTCATAGTGCCCGTTAAGATGTTCTTGTTCTTCCCATGATAGAGGAAAGGTCAAGTACTCTCCAAGCTGCTCCTTGGGGATCGTGCCCACGTCCGCAAGGACGTAGACACGTGCGACCACTTTGAGCTTCGCCTCCAACTCAGTTAAGCATTCTGCGACATTTCTATGTTCAACGAGGGCTTGCTCGGTTGCTATCTCATGCAGAGTTCTAAGAGTTTCCTTAGGCTTTAGCATGGCTGGGGGCTCAAGCCTAGATGAGCAAGATTGGTCAACGCTAGGATTCCTTGTGCTCTTGGGATTCTCACGTTTCTCTTGAGGTTTTGTTGTTATTTCGTCATGGTTCTTCTCGGATGTGACTGGTATAGTTTTGTCACCCTGTTGTGACAGCGTTGTATCCACTCTTGATTGATCAATGTGAGTTCTATTGTCAGTGGATAGAGTGTTGTAAGCAACTGTTGATGGCAACGGCTGCTTTGGTTTCTCAGAATACACAGATGTGTTTGAGATTTCACCGCTATTAGGAGAGGCATCAGTGGGTTCATTGGTGGATGGACTCGATGCTTTATTCATCAGCTCTCCAGCGCCCTTCGTCTCAATGTTCTTTCGGTCCACAACCACCTGCATCTGTTGCTGTTTTCTCTGCTTTCTCCTCTTTTTCTTGGTTAATGAAGGTGCCTCTTTCAGCAACTCAGGACCCTGGGCTATATCGACCATTGATGTGCTTGGTCGGGCTTCAGCATTTCCCTTCTCTAGTGTGTCCTTATGGGACATAGCCGTGGTTTGCTGAATAGCCTTGCCCGGTTGTGAGGGCACAACTACCGCCCTTTTCGGAGAGTCTAGCTTTTCAACCAACTCCCCTGCGTTTAACTCCCCCGTCCTAGGCTTTAGGCACTTTGAAAGTGCTGGAGTTGTTGAGGGATCTGGTTGCGACACCTCCTCCACAGGTACATTACTAAGGACACGTTCCACAAGGGGCATTGTCACGGCCAAGGGCTATGACTGCTGTGATCCCGGATTGGAAGTAGTAGCAGCTAGTCCAGTGGGCTGGCTACCCTTGGTGGATTGTGGTGTCAAGTCCCTAGGGCGATCAGAAGTGGTTGTGTCTTTCATTGGCCTTTGAGTACTCATTTGTGTAGATCGAACAGGAGCTAATCTAGTCGCATTACGTGGCTCAGGCATATCCTTGGGTCGAGAGGTACAGGTGGCATCATGTCCTGCCTCTTTGACGGTTGGAAGCTTAGATGGAGGTAGAGATTGGAATTGAGCAGTCGCCCTTGACGACTGCTGTGGTGCTTCCTGTGTCCGTCTGGAAAAAGAGGATGTAGGAGATCTAGGACTCTTAGGTGGACTTGGCACTCGCTGAATGATTTGCTCGAGGCTATCAGATGATTGTGCCATTTGCTTTGTTGAGCGATCAACCTTGCCTTGAGCAATGTTGTGCCCATGATGCTTGTTCTCCCCTTGGGGAATCAAAGGCTCTTTGGGCACTGATGCATGCTCAATGGCTACATATGATTTCTGTCTATTTAGCATGCTAGGCTGAGGCTCCTTCTTTCGGACACTCATGTCCGGTTTCTTACCTTGAGACCTAAAGTTTCTCTTAGATTTCCTCCTGTGCTTCGTTGCTTTTGATGCACTCTAGCCTTCAGTCGACCAGGGAGGTTTGGCAAGGGGTTTTGGCACCCAAATCCATCGGTTGCCTGCATAATACCCTTGAGCCCGAAGCAACGCCTTGGATATCCATCGTGGCGTTGTGCTGACTCTCCATCGACGCCTCCGTCTATAAGGCTTGGGCTTCTTTCGTGGTCTTCTACGATATTTGTGAGTCCAAACCCTATCCTTGGCCTTGTCTCTTGACCTTCTTGTTTTCGGCATGGCCTCACTCACTGGTTCTCATTGTTCGACCTGTGCTTGTATCAACTCTTCCAACAAGTCCTTGCCCTCGTTTGTAGGCTTGACTATTATGTCATCACCTTCCTTGCCTTTCCCTTGAGGTTCGATGAGGTCACCCTTGCTAAAGGTGGTGACTATCCTCACACCCGGTAGTGTCAGGTGTATCCTCCGTGCTACATAGTCGGCCTCACACTTGGTCGCCCTTTTGAAGGGTCTACCTAGGAGGGTTTCTTTCCCGCAGCTAGCACTATTTGGAGGAACATGGAATAGGATAGGCAAGCTTTCTGTTTCAATTGTCGCAAGGATTTTGCACTTCCCTATGAGTGCTTGTGGATGTCCCCCATAAGGGCTAAGAGTTGCACTAGTCGGTGTGAGCTCTGGTTGGCCTAGTAGGGTCCATGATTCATAGGTCAAGATGTTAAAATCTGCTCCTTCATCAATCAGAGCATCGATAGTGTGCTCTCTTTTCGCGGTGAGTTTGACCCTAAGATAAGTAGGTGGTACTATGTCTTCATCTTCCGGGTCTTGGCTTGTAAACTTAAGCCTTCTAATAGATGCCCTTGAGTTCTCAACTGCACGACCAGATGTGGATTCTCCACTGCTGTCTTGGATCGTCAGTGCAGTGCTATTCAAGGTACATCTCTCGTCAAGAGTGTCCTGTCTAGTCATCTTGGCATTTGTAGCTTGCTGATGTTGCATTTCGCTCCGACTAGACACGGTGTGAACACAATGTCTTTGTGTTCTTGTGGTGTGGCCTTTTTGCCCTTGATGGCTAGATTGGCCCGTTGAGGTTCTAGGGTCTCTGTTTCTCTCTGTTCGGGTATGGGCTTTTGGCTGATCTCTTGCAAGTGAGAATCCATGCTCGTATAGAGCCATTACTACACTAGGGTCCAATTTGGAAGACCTGTCACGGCGCGGTTTTCTCTCCAACCTACTCGGGGGAGGTGCGGAGGGGGCAGAGCCCCCTCTGCGGGGGTCCGGGGGGGGGGGCAGTCCCCCCGGCCCGCAGGGCCGTTACGGTAGACGCCATATGCAATTTGGAGGACCGGTTAAAGCCAAATTTTGAACTACGTGCTCTAAATTTTAGCCCGGTTATGGATCTGTGATATGCCTTCACCTCTACGTAGCCTTAGGGGTCAATCTCGGGGTTTAGATGTATCAAAATTTGTATTCTAGGTACTTGTCCGATTTTGACAGTTTTCTGTCCGATTCTCAGATGTCCGATTATCAGAATCAGACGTCCGATTTTGGGTTGGTCCGATCGGACCAGTGGTTCGATTTTGGTCGCGTCCGATTTTGGGAATCCGATCGGACAGGGTGGTCCGATTCTGACTGGTCCGATTCTGGGAATCCGATCAGACAGGGTGGTCCGATTCTGGCTGGTCCGATTCTGGGAATCGGACCAGACTGGTCCGATTGTCAGTGGTCCAATTATGGACTCGTCCGAGTGTCCAAGTGTCCGAGTCGGACCGGTTGGTCCGAGCGTCCGATTCTCAAAATCGGACGGGTTGGTCCGAGTGCCACGTGGCACGTCCGATCGGGCTGGTCCGATTCTGGGAATCGGACCACAGCGAGTTGGTCCGAGTGCGTCGACGGGCGGATGCGATTCCAGCACGTTTGACCTCTCCCCACTGTCTGGTGCACACAATCACCACAAACTTTCTAAATCTGATCAGGGCACTTGTTGGAAAACACCAGACTCACCTGGAGCAGTACGAATCACCGATGCCTAGGAATCGGGGCAGGGCTTCCTCATCCTGTGAACCAGAAGTTCTCTCTCTCTCTCTCTCTCACACACAAGGCAACCCAAGGAACTGAGGTCTGTCCTGGCCTCCCAGGCCTCTTAAGGTCCTTTCCCAGCACTGCAGAACCTCACTGCTAGTTCCCTGTCCCTGCCTCACCCAGAACTTGAATCTGGTCCCCTGTTTCCCTGTTTTAGCATGTTATACAGCAACAGAAAACCCTGTTGTTTGCCTGTTTTTTTCTTCTTTTTCTTTGTTTTTTCCTACCCTAAATGCATCCAAATCACAAAATAAATACCTATACTACTCCCTTCCACAACATAAATCACAGAAAGCAAAAAACCTACTTGCCAAGGAGATCGAATACTATCTTCAGCCCCCTCGCTTCCTACCTATCTACCTCAAGCACCGGTTCAGGGGAAACCCCTTACTTTGATGCTCGATTCGAAGCGCGCAAGTGCTCAAGGCTTGAATCCGTTGGTCCCGGGAACGGAACCAAAATGTGGGAGCTTTCACTCAACCACCAAGACCCACGGACCGCTTATTGATTCAAGCGTTCCAAGCCGAGCACTAATGGCTACCTCTCACATAGCCGACGCGCCATCCATATCTACGGGTGTAGTGAGCTTACCTTCGTGCCGTTCGAGTTACCTCCTCTCCCGCACACTCTGGTAGCTCCACGATCCAAGTGCAAGCTTCAAGCAAGCTCCATCCTCAAGCTCCACGCTCCAAGCTCCATTGCCGCGAGCAAGACAAGAGAAGAGAATAGAAGAGAAGAAGAGAGGAGAAGATGGAGAGCTTCTCCTCCTCGGTCCCTCACCCTCACACACTCACTCCCTCACACTCTCACACTCCCTCTCTCAAGCACAAGCTCAAGCAAGCAAGAACAAGAAGAAGAAGAAGAAGAGGAGAGCTACTTTTGGCCACACACAAGAATGAGCTTCTCATTCACTTTTTCAACTTTATATACAAAACCCTAAATCCCTTTTGGGCGGTCATCCCCTTTTTCCCTTTTCACATGGCCGGCCATAGCCTAGGCCCTTTTTCCCATTATCCTTCTATCTTCCTAGCTTCCTTTCCACCGCCCGTCTACATTTACAAATTGCACGGGTGAGAGCCCGGCGCTCTTTTACAAGATTTCAGGGTGCGCCTTTTCATTTTAAAATGCGCCTTTCCCCTTTTGCCTTTGCCTTGGACTTTTAAGGTTGCCCTTGTGCTTTTGGCTTTTCCTCATTTTCTTTCTTCAGTCGGGCTTCCTTTTTTCTGCCTTTGCCCTGCGCCTTTTCCACTTCCTTTTGCTTTCTTCGTGTTGGGGTTAACAAACATTAGATCCCACCACTTGATTGGATCTTAAAATCCTTGCAAAGGTTCCCATACATTTGCCATTCTATTTCATTACTTAATAGGTTTCAACAAAGTTGCATTCACCCAAAAGACATAGGATTATTTAAGGAAAATACATAAATACATTTAAAGCTAGAATAAGGAAGTGTTAGGATGATAAATTGAAGTCAAGAACCTTTGCCTCTATAGAAGGGTGGAAAGTGCAACAATGAACCACCCCCTATAGTGTAGGCAAGATAAAGCCTAGTAGCTCAACATGTCCAATTTGAATGTTTATTGTATCATGTGAATTGATTTTAAGGCTTCTCTATTTTCAACTTCAGTGAGATCAACTAGTTTTGAATTCATCTTGAGTAATTCCCATATGTGCAACTCCTCCAAATTCATTACATCTCCCATGTGTATCTTGTCCTCCCTACTTTCTAACGTGTTAGAGTATCCTACCAACATTGCATTCTTTAGATCTCCTAATTTTGCCAGTCTCAACCAAAGACCCACTCTACCAGTGCATATATTTGGAGCACACACATTGAGGATGCTAAAGCTTTGATTCAAGCTCATGAATGTTGAGTGACTGAATAACTAATCAACTTGAGAAGGGGAGGTCCTCCACATTGAAGGATCACTTCATTAAATGCTTTTCAAAAGACTACTATCTAAAAACCTCACAATTAAGCTCATGAATGTTAAGCAACTAAATAATTAATTAGCTTGAGATAGGTATCATGAACCAAAGATTGGATTTGGCATTACATGTAGACCAATAATTGATTGATAATTCCTTAAACCCTAAACCCTAGGCCATAGCCAAGATTGGATTGTATTAGCAATCACCGTGTGTAGACATCTTGTGCATGTGAGCCTTGGTTTGAGCGAGGTGAGGACATTAAGAGATCTAACATTGTGTTTATCCATTATTTGATGTGTTTTAGACACTTTAGATGGAGGTGGCACCACTATATTTCACTTTTGGGATGGTGATCATTTTGGTCAATTGGGCAAGTTGACCTAAGAACCCACATTGTGGGGATGGCCAGCTGTATATAATTATGGCCTCAGTTTTTTGCCTTTTTATAGGAAGCTTTCCCCCTATAGGCATATTTTGGAGAAATTAAAGACATCACATCCTTTCCAATAAGATAATGAATCTAATAGAAAAATTTTGGGCAAAGTATTACAACACATCCATTTGAGCCATTGTTACATCCTCATTAGGATAAATCTACAAATTTGATGTTGTCTTTTGAGTATTCAGATTGGACTATTGATGTAGGAAGGTAATATACCAACAAAAATGGAATGCAAGACTTAGAGACTGAGCATGCACTCAAGCAAATGGAAGATAGGAATTGGAACATGTTGAAGGACTCTCTCAAGACCTAGGAATAAGAGGCTAATTAGACACCGGTCCTATCAAAGAATCATGTAGCGTCTACTGCCGTTGACAAAGGATATCACTATCATATCCAGGAGTATCCATCATAGACTCTAGAGGAAGATTTATATATTCAGTAAGTAGGTGGGGGTATTGGAATAATAGGACACATTGCAAAGGCAAATAAGATAAATCATAAAAAGATGATAATTTAAGGGACAATGAAGATGTCAAAGGAGGAAAAGATAATAAAAATGCTTGAAGGGATTCTACTGAAAAGATAGAGGGAATAGGTGCAACACTAAGAAGAGGTTCAAAAGGGTTAGGAGAAGATGTAGAATTAGCAATGAATAGACAACTAGTAAAAATAGAAAATTGAGGGGAGTTGGCATGTGTGAAAGATAAAATAGGAATGGTATCTATATTAGAATTGATAATGGAAATATACAATGGTACATGATAGGAAATGGGGGAATAGGAAAGGAGTTCATTGGGATCATAAGGATAAACAAAACAATGAAATTTGAAAGTTTTGAAGAATTCATTTGTGTGCAATGTGTTAATACTTGAGAGTGTAAAGGTTGGATATCAAAATTATGTTTTAAAAAACTCAGTTGATGGCATAGATTCATGACATCATCCTCCAAAGGAGGATGCCAAGCATATCCTCTACACCAAGATGTGTGTTGATGATAATTTTTCAAGCCATTTGCCAAAGTTATCTCAATGGAATATACATATATAACAACCTGTAAGATCACATCACCCACATAAGCATTCATATCCTCCTCATCAAGGATTTGCAAATCTCCTTTAAGATACATGAAAGAAAGTAACTATGCCTCATGAGAAATCAGCTCATCCACAAATCTATCAAAACATAGATTTCAACAAGTCTAAAGACCACAAATTCTACCACCCATCCTTTGGAGGTTCTAAATCCACATTACTCAAGGAAATATACAAGGCCAAGTGTAAAAGAAGGTGGAGGTGACACCAATTCAGCATAACTAATAAAATCTTATTGAACACAATTCGTGTACTACTAAAGGCATTCTACCTTAGTAGCATAGAAACCATCACATAACTTAGCCTTTTGTTGTAACTGGTCAAGCTCCTCTTTAGAAGACAACATAGAAGATACCACAGGAGTTGGAGAAGAAACAGAAAGGGTAGCTACTTTATTGTGGAGTTCTTCAATAAGCTTCTTTTGCATCTCTACAATTTCCCAAGAGTGTTATAATTAACCCTCACATGTACCAAGCTTACTAGCTAACGCTACCATCTCCTCAGGATCATAATTTTTGTCTTTAGTTATTGACATATTCTCCTCCTTTAAAGTAGTGATCTTGGTTTCTAGCTCTTTAATGGTGGCTTTCTGTGAACCCATTAAAGCTATAGCTGCAGTCATCTATTTATGGATGTTCAAACTAGCTTTCTAAAAAGCGTTCTCCAAAGCCTTGCTAAGGTCATTGGTCAGGGAGTCCACCTTGTCTTGCAAAGAGGTGTAAACATCTATACATATGGATTGAAGATGGGAAGTGATTGAGGTTTCTAGAGTAGAATGGACACTAGAAACCAACTATGGAAGCATGGGTCTAGATAACATTGTTTACAATGAAGAAGGGATCTGCAAATCTAATTGACCTACCCTTTGGGCTGCAAATAGACTTGTATAGGAAAGGAACATGGAAAGAGAGCTGCTATAAACATCAGTAACAATTTCCTTTACAGGAAGATCCAGAAGGAGGATTAGAAGGACCCTTTGTGCGTAAATATTTTTTTAGAGGGAACTTAGTAGGAGGCACACCTTTAGGATTGAAGTTTGGTTGCATTAGAGGAGGAGAGGAAATAGGAGGTGGAAATTGCTTCAGAAGAGGAGCAGGATCAAGTGTACTGGCACTCCACTTGGAGGTGCAAGAGTAACAACCTTCTAGAGAAAAGCTCTATGTAACACATTACTAAGCTTACCTTTTCTGACATGCTAGAAGTGCTTGTCCATTTTAGCCAATAGAAATACTATCCAATTAAACTTGACACTTTCAAGTATCTTGACAAATGCAACAAATAATTCATGGATAGGCACTTGGATGAAGGCCTTGCCTGACAATAAGCGATCTTGTAGGAATTGACACCACTAAAGAGAAGAGATGTGGGCCACTAACACCCCTAAACTATTAATACCTTTGTTAAATACCAAGAGGGTTGAAGTCTCCTTTTGTAAAAGGGCAAGAATCTCCTCTGATATGAGTAGTTGGTTTTTACCACTAGGCACAAAGGAAGCAAAAATGGGTAAGAATAATACCTCAATGATGTTAGCACGAGATAAGCAAAAATTACAACCATACACCAAACCAGAATATTTATCGTAAGATGCCAGGAAGGAATAGCAAAGTTTTGCATCCACCACGAGTAGAAACTTAAGGGCAACAAACTGACGAAGACCAACCTAATAGATATAATCAGCTTCTAGAAGGAGTGAGTAGTCATGGATCGCTAGTGGGATATGTTGAACCACTATCAGTGGGGTGGATGGAGATGCCATTCAAATTACACAAGATAACACCCACACACACAAAAACCATGAAAAAGAGGGAGCTCCTATAAAACTCACATGGTCCACTATGAAAATGAATATCAAGAAGAAAACCAAAAGATAAACATGATTGGACCACACTTCCCCAAGCAGACCACATCCTATGGAAAAATTTAGACATGACCTATGCACATGTGCGGCCGAAAGCTTCGTGATATGCAAACATGCATGCATCTTACAACCCCATATTTAAGCTCTCAAATTAAATATAATCTAATACATACCATCGCCTTGATATTGAATAGACAAAATAGACTCATAATAGAACCACTAACTAATAAACAGAATCAACAAGGAAGACTGATAAGACCAACATTTGACTCATTCCATAAACACTTTTCATTAATCTATGGTGCAGTGATGTGAATGAGTGAAAACAATGAGTTTCTTTTATCAAATGAAATTAGTTTGCAATTGATTGTTAAATTATTCCCTTAATGCACAATGAGTTGTTTTTCGTAATTCAAAACCCACTCAATCTTGACGCGACTTGACTCCTCCGGGTCTCGACAAATGCACTTCATTGTTACAATGTATATGATGTTTGGCACAAAGCACATATATGCGTGACGATGAGGGTTTATTTTTAATTACAATTTAATGTGTATGGAGTGCATATACACGCACATTGTGAATATGGGTTTATTTTAATTTGCAAAGTTATGTGGATTATTGTGCCATGTGCTTGTACAACTGCGAGGGTTGTTTTACAATTTAATAGTCAAGTAGATTTTATTTTAAATTTTTACAGAATGCATTTTGTTAGTTTGGTGGGTGCAACAATCGAATTATGAATTATTGTGTGTTATGGTACATATGAAGGAGGAAAAAAATGGAACTTAGCGATGTGTGGACTCTCGCAAGATCTCATGACATAGTAGCGAGGAGCACAAATCCTTTGTCCAAAAATCCACAACAATAGAGAATCCATGAGCAAAAGGATAGCATGTCAACTAATAGAGAATTGACCTCCTAGACAATTTTAAAAAAACAATTGACATCAATGCAAGAATGAACAAAAGAATGGAGAAATTAATGGGTTTTTGGGTTTATTTGCTTGTGTTTTTTCTCTTTTTTTCCCTTTTGTTTGATTATGAATTTTAGGGTGTTATTTTTAATTTTATTACACTATTGTGGTTTTTATTTTTGTTTACTATTTTCTTTAAAAAACAAATGTTATGAGATGACCAATAGAAAAGAAAATGGTTAAATTTTGCAAAGAAAAATGATTAAAATTTATAGAAATATATACAAAAAATTTAAGTAATTTTTGAAAATTTAAGGATTTTCATATAAATTTTTAATTTTTGTTAGATTTATCAAGTTTTTCTAAAGTTTAAATGTGACTTTTTATTTGAATTTAGTGTCTCAAAAAATGTTAATACATTATTTATTTTTTTGATATTTTTTTGAAATATCTTCAATTTATTTTAACTTTTTATAAGTTATTATTTTTTTAAATGATTTTTTTTGTTTTTTAAATTTCATTTTAATGCTTTTGGTGTTTTTTTGTTTTTTGATTTTTAATGAAAAAAGATGTGTGTGTGAATATGAAATTCAAAACATGTGCACACGCAAACCATGAACATGAACATGAACGTGCGGACACTAATGATGAAGACACATCAGGAAACACACAAGTTGCTGCATTTGAACAACAACCAATAAAATGGAGGGTACGGGGGCAGGGGTGGGTTTGGGTGTGACGTCGGTGGTGGGCGATCAAGGGCTTATAAGGGGCAATGGGGGCATGTTGTCGGAGGGGTTTTTATCGAAAGGTCGTATCCGCCAGGGATTAGAGATAGAAGGAAGTAGCGATAGGAGATGGAAGAGGAGAAAAAGAATAGATAAGAGGTAAACATGATAAAGACAAAGCCCAATGAATTGAATCAATATGTATTGACAGAACCTGAAATCCTTTGTCTAGCACTACTCAGAAGCAATCTCCAGGCATTAGATCTCTTGGACCTCCCTCGTAAACCAATTACGTGCATCAAAATAATAGCTTTCTCTCTGCTGCTCAAAACCCAAATTTGATGGCTTCGTTGGCTTCAAAAGGGGGTAAAGCCCCATGACATTTGATCAGGGATCTTCCAGATCACTCCTTCTTCTTCTAGTTCAAAGTGTTGTTTTCTGGTTGTTAACTGCGATCGTGATGCACACGATTTCACCCATCTTTATTTTTTATAAAAAATCCCATAATTGGCTAAAAAAGTAACTTGCTATTTGCATGTCACCCTAATCCAGAAGTTTTCTTATATTTTTTGAATATTTGCAATAAATAATATCCAACATACCTAAAATAGGCTAAAATTGTCCAAAAATCTAGTATTTTTGGACCATCCATGCCACTCACACTAGCACTGATGACTCAGATGGCATTGACTCTCTTGATCAATAAGAAAGTCGAATGATGATGCACTCCAGAGTTTTTCACACTGTGCCCGCATAGTGGCACGACATCCACCCCCTCTGAACTTGCACATCCTCCAGTATGTGCCAAAAATCGAGTTGTCACTAGATTCTAAGTCCTTCTCATCCTCTACAACCATATCCTTTGCTTCTTCATCTTCCATATCTTCCTGGCTAGCCCCTGTATCATGGCCACTATTTTCTTCCAATTCTGGCAACTCATAGGCAGTAGATTCCTGCCTCTTGAATAATTTGACTCTTTTCTTTGCTATCGGAAGTTCTATGGCTGTCCCATCCAGCTCATTTAATGCATAAGTAGCATTATCAAACACCTATCTTACCACATAGGGTCCAAATCATCTTTTGGAAACTTTACGCATGGCACTATGCTAATTGTCTAAATTGCTATCATAAACCAATACCCAATCCCCATCTTGTATGGTTCTTGGCCTCAATCTATGTCTTTTGTTAAACCATTTATTGTTATGTATCCTTCTTGCCCTTAACTTTGCAATTGCTGCCTCTATGTCTTTTGACTTTCTTTCCAACTGTCAATGACTACATGAGCACCCATAAAATACTCCTTATCACATTTAAGGGCTGTCACAATTCCCCATAATTCTCTTTTTACATGTGGATACCTTCTCTGTCATTCAGTCAATACTTTAGCACCAAAGTGAATTGCATATCTTTGCCCTTCCTCATCATCTTGCCCAATCGCCCATCTAATCCCGATTGGGCTTGTATCAATAGTGATAATGATAGGTTTTCCATGTGAATAGTTAGTCTTTCTCAATGTAGGAGCAAATTTTAAGAGCTGCTTCAATTTCTTCATTGCTTTCTGATGCTTTCTTTCCCAATGAAATCTCTGACCTTTCCTTAGATGATGCTATAGAGCATCAGCTACATGTGCAAAGTGAGAAATCCATATCAAATAGAATACACATGCACCCAAGAATCTACGCACCTCTAATACATTCGTGCATAAATCTTGCATTCTATCAATCCCATCTATTTTTGCTGGTGATGGTCTTTGCCCATAGGGCCCACACATATGCCCAACAATCAAAATCTCTTCAACATCTATACTAACCCCAAGGGAGCCGTCATGGTTGTGATGTCCCTGCTTTCAATTGCAAGCTGAAACTGATCATACCCCAAGTAAAGATCACCCAAAGAATAGATTACTATGCCTGCAAAAGCCCCTACAAATTCATTAACCACAAGGTCTGCACCCACATTTCTTATGGTCACTTTATTGAACGATTGCATGTCTTGAATAAATCTCAAAGCCCCATTCTTTTTGGGCACAGTAAACCAATGATTTGAATACGGGGTTGAAGAGGGCTCCAAAATCTTCATGTGAATCTTTTCATTTAGCAAATCCATCAGCTTTAGCAAGTAAGCTTTAGGCATTGGAATAGGCCTCAAGTTCCATGGTACATGTGGCACAGTAAATATTACCATAGGAGAGACAACATTTGGATCCACATAACCTATTTCAGTTGGCTAATTTGCAAATGCCTTTCCATGCCTAGCCAACATCTGCATAGAACAATCTCTTTCAGCAAGCAAAAGAAACCCTTTTGCACCAACTTTCAATTCCTGTAATTTCAAATGTAAACTGATGACCTATATCTTTAGGATCTCGTAAGCTTGGCTACCTTGACACTTTTTCATACAATCCCTCACTTTATGGTGGAAGCGGCAAAGCAACAATTGGTCTCACCTTTTTGTCAACTGTCTTATACTTTTGTCTCCATAAGTACTTCATCCCATTGTAATCCTTCTTATTGAGCAAACAATGCTATAACATCATACATGTCCAAAGAACATACTCACAACACTCTGTTTTCAACCTCATTTTCTGCATGTATGGTTGTTGAAATTTCAACCATAGTGTCATTAATATTCAGTCCATAAAATATGCCTGAAATGCCTTCATTTTTAGCTAACAGTCCCAATGCTCTCAGTTCCTTAGTAACCTGTTTCATAGATACGTGTTCAGCCTTGCACATAGCTTTCATAGGCTTAAACCAACATGAACTGTTTGCTGTAAATTGAGAGTAAATACATGCTTCATTCCATCGAGGAGTACATCCTCTGAATAGCACTAATGTAGCCCCACATTACAACCATGCTTAATGAAAATCCAAGTCTTAGAATTCCCTTGCATTTGGAGGGAAAGGAGACTCTCAAAGCGTATCTCGATTTCTAGGATGATTAACACAAACGATAAGAAATTAGACTGCTTTTCTCACATCCTTGCTTCTGACACTTGCATAAGCAGAACCATCATCAAGCACCTTTGTTTCCATACGCACTCCTGTAATATAGGAATGTCCCAAAATCACAACATATGAGGAATTATCTTGCACAAAGAAGTGTTACTCTTCTTGTACATCACCAATTGTCACTTTCACATTAGGACATGTAGCATAAAGCTCTCTCAAAGAATTATTTGTAGCCCTCATACGCCAACCATGACTAATGTCCATGGGCCATGCACCATTCTCATACAATCCATGCTCAATGACATTAATCTCAGACCCATGGTCAAGCAAAGCAACATAAGGAGTTTCACGTTCCCCTATTTTCACTACTATTTCAGTGGTAGCCCTGGCCCAATGATTTCTTATTTGAGTAATAAATCCTAAAGTCTCTTCCCCATATTGTTGCACATGCCTTACTCCACCATGCATATTGCTACAAGACAATGTATGTTCAACCACTTTTTTCTCTTTTCCACGTGTTGTCCATTGATTAGTAGCATCCTGCATAGATAACTCCATACTTCATGTTCATATTCAGCCCGAATACCCAACAAACGAGTTTCCTCTTCAAATTGCAGCAATGCACTAGTGGTATCACCAAGAAACTAATGCTTTAGGATTCGTTCTTCAAGAACCTTCTTAATATCTATGGTTGTCTCAATGTCAGACTGCAACTTATATCCTGGCTACTTGCCCTTCTTTTTGCCCTCTTGTTTGATATCCTATTTTTGCTCCTGACCTCTTCCATAACATGCTCAGGAGGTGGCTGATTTGTAGCTTTAGGCTAATCCACACTTCTTCTTGTCACTCTTTTAGATGTCCCTGCATTATGTTTATTTCTCTTTCGTTTCTCTTCCACAAGTATATCAATGTTTTGTACATTTGCTAAATATGCATACACCGAATATGCATCCATCGGTGATTCCCAACCAGTTATGTCACGAATGTCTTGCCCTGCATGAGACATTTCACTATCAATAACCATAAAGCATGTGTCCATATTTCAGCCTTTGGACTTGGCCATGCATTATATCCAACTGTAGACCAAAACTAGAAGCATGTACAGCCGCATAAGCATTTCTGACAACCAAGCCTTCCAACAACTTCTACATACCTCTCTTTTCAAAATTCAAAGCAAGAGGCAATCCCGTTTATTGTGCATGGATCTTTCCATCTTTCCAAAAGATGAGTTGTCGTGCCAAGGCCTCCTAATAGGCAGCACAATCCTTTCTCTCATGATGCAAACTATCACACCACATACATCTTTTTCCTGGCTTAGGGATTGCTGCCTATCCCCTTTCCTCTTGTCTATTTTCATCCAATTTTGCAACCTTCAATTGAAGATCTCGCATGCCTTTGACCAATTCATCTAATACATCTTCCCTAACAGCGGAAACAATAGAAGGTACAACCATAGGGTTAGCCACAAAAGTGGATGGCTTACTTAATATATCAACTATTTTTCTCGTAACAGTGGGCAAGCTAGAGACATGCAATCTTTCTCTTCTTCTATGCTTTTTCACAAGTGCAGTAACAACTTCCTTGACATATCTCCACTCTGTTTTAAGACCTGTCTTTGTAGTCTGATCCTCTAGCAAATCATCAAGCTTCTCTTGAAGATCAAGATCTACTGCTTGTAGAAACAATTCAATTTTTTGACTTGCAAGAGCTTGCCGTTCTGCAAGATCCAACTGCTCAAATCGAGTTTCAAATTCTCTTAACAATTCTGTAGCCATAAGACCCTTATTGGGCTGTAAAACCCACTCTTGAAAAGTCTTGCCATATTCAAACCGGTATCTTCAATGTAAAATTCTTCCCTGAGCGTCTTCTTGAAAGCTACCCAGTCAGCATCCTACATGTATAATTCAGTAATTCGCGCTTTCAGTTCATGTACAGTAACACATACAAAATATCGGCTCCATGCAAGTTGAGCCACCCCAAAGATTTCCATCTTTTGAGCATAGGTATGTACATATGCAGATACATTCCTGCCATTGAATAACTTCACCTCACACTCAGTTGCTAGCAGAGCATTCATCACAACAATTTTTGTTTGAACAGAAGCATGCATCACCTGATATTGTTGTTGTACCTACACAAGCATATTCATATTTTGCACCAACTATTGCAAAACATCACTGGAGATTATGTTCGGCGGTTCTCCCTTCTTGTCTTTCCTTCTTCTGGTGGCCTTTCATGTCGGGTTCACCAATGTCGGAGAGGTTTTTGTCGAAAGGTCGTATCCACCACGGATCAGAGATAGAAGGAAGTAGAGATAGGAGATGGGAGAGGAGAAAAAGGATAGAGAAGAGGTAAACACGATAAAGACAAAGCCCAATGAATTGAATCAATATGTATTGACAAAACCCGAAATCCTTTGTTAGGCACTACTCAAAAGCAATCTCTAAGCATTAGATCTCATCGAGCTCCCTCGTAAACTAAAAACATGCATCAAAATAACAGCTTCCTCTCTGCTTCTCAGAACCCAAATTTGATGGCTCTATTGGCTTCAAAAGGGGGGTAAAACCCCAAGACATCTAATCATGGATCTCCCAGATCACTCCTTCTTCTTCCAATTCAAAGTGATGTTTTCTAGTTGTCAACTGCGATCGTGATATGTGCGATTTCACCCATCTTTCTTTTTTATGAAAAATACCATAATTGGATAAAAAAGCAACTTGCTTTTTGCATGTCAACCTAATATAGAAGTTTTTCTAGCTTTTTTGGATATTTACAATAAATAATATCCAACATACCTAAAATATACTAAAATTATCCAAAAATCTAGTATTTTTGGACCATCCATGCCACTCACACTAGCACTAATGACTCAGATGACATTGACTCTCTTGATCAATAAGAAAGTTGGATGATGATGCACTCCAGAGTTTTTGACACTGTGCCCGCATAGTGGCATGATAGCGTATGTGACATAGGTCCTGTGAGGTAGGGGGTACGGGGGTTGCATAGGGGGAGCGGGGGTGCATATGTGTGAGAGAGAAGGAGGGAGGGGAAAAGGGGTGGGAAGGGGGGTTAAAGGGGGAAGGGTGGGGGAGGTCGTGGGTGGGCAGGGAGGTGTGGGGAAGGTGGTGGAGGTAGAAAGGAGGAGGTGATGAAGGCAAGGTGGGTGAGGAAGGGGAGAAAGAGGAGGGGAGGGTTGAAGAAGAGGGCAATGGGGGTAGGAGGGAGGCAGCTAGGGTAGGGGAGGGAGGCTTGGGTGGGGCGGGGGAGGCGGGGCGGGGATAGGGGAGGGAGGGTATGTACTAGCTGAGGGAGGGAAGAGTTGGGGGGAGATGGGAGAATCAAAGGAGGAGGAGGCGGTGCAAGGGTGGGAAGGAGGAAAGAAGGAGGGGGGCAAGGAGAAGAGGAAGGAGCTAGGGAGAGAGAAAGAGGGGGGAGGAAAGAGAAGAAGAAGAAGAAAGAAACAAGGAGAGAGAGAGAGAGAGGGGGGGAGGGGGGATGAAGAGATTGAACCCCCCGTCCCACATAGGAGCCGGGGGGGGAAAGTTGTGTTACAAGGAGCGAACAAAATGGGAAGGAGCATAGGCATCCTAGTGTCTTGACACATTGAACTCGACAATGTACATCTTGAGGAAAAAATTGTGTGTTTGAGCACACAGAGAGGGGTGACATGACCAAAAAGTTACAAAAAATTTAATTCAAAAAATTTGGGCATGGAATTGATGTGCAATAAAAAGAAAAAGGGGTAGAACAAGAGGAAGAAGGAACTGGACAACATGAATGGGATGTATAGCGTAAAAAAATAGACGTTCACATGGAAATTTTGTAAAAAATATACCTAAAATATGATAATAATTTAATAATAACAAATTTGTTTGCCTAAATGGAGTGCAATAAAAAGAAAAAAAAATTGATTTGACAAGATGGACATGGTAATCAAATCAAAACATAGGTCTGATAAGAAACAAAGGTGTTCACATGGTGGTAAAATCGCTAATGAAAAATATATGAAATTATGCAAAAAGTAATAACGACCAATCCATGCATTAGAATGATAATCCATAAAAAGAAAAAATATTTTAGGGAATGGAAGGATTGAGACTATAAGGTCAAACTATAGTTATGGTGTGAAAAATACAAGTTTGTGTGAAAACATGTATGATTCGCGTAAAATCTGTCAAAAATTTATAACTTATGAACCATCACTCATAACAAAGGGCAGTAAAAGGCAAAAATGTCCAGTTAAAAGGGACAAACGGGGCTACAAAGGTCAAATTTTAGGTTTGGTAAACCTAGGGTATATTCACAAGGAAATATGTCCATAAAGTATACACGGATTCAAAAATTACTAACAAATGAATTGTGAGTCTGAACAGAGGACTGTAAAAGGAAAAAAATGTTCAATTTAAAGGGACAAAGATAACTATGACATTAAGGTGCAGTTTTGATAAAGCAAAGATGCATTCACATGGAAAGACAAGGAAAACACAAAATTTTCCACAGTGGGAAGAGAATACCTCGGGTACAGGGTAGAATAGGAGGGGTGGGTGGGCAAGGGACCCCAATAAGATATACAAAGAGACATTGTATCAATGAACAATCAAATACCAGTGTTTGCATGAGTGTATGCAAAAGAGACACATAGAGATACATCCCCACATTTAAGACATTTTGAACTGGTTTTGTTATTGACGAGGGTCTAACTCATGATAACAAACCAAACCCTTGGGTCCTCGCACTTAAGACATGACCTACTCGTATAAATGAAAGAGGTAGGGTTAGAAAAAATTGGTCCATTTAGCAGATGGGGCAAGGTGCATAGTCGTTGATGCACTTGATGTCAGAGTCGTCTACAAGAGGTAGCACAACTCACCACAGCAACACGCTTCGATCAGGTAGGGACCATGCAACAGCACCCAGGGGGTAACATTGTTAATGAAGTCCATCAGTTTTGAGGATGAAGAATGCAACACTTAGCTCAACAATCACTCATGGGAAAATGAAAGATCAAGCGCTCATCGCATAGCTTGCGTCTCTCAAAAAAGAATTGAAGGGAACCCATATCTTATACCCGTTAAGAAATTGATAGAATTGAGGGGCTCAAAGGGAGTATGCTTGCGTGCACAATTAATGATGCACCAATCCATCCCAACCCATCTAGCATAGGTGCGAGAAGAAAGGGTAGGGAGCCTTGTAGTGTAGTGCATAAAATAGAGTGATGTGTCCTCTTGTGGTAACAGAGTTATGACTTGTATGTGCAAAGGGAAATGGAAACTTACATGATTGCTAGATATCATAACATCCCTCAATCCGCACTCTCTATTAAATGAAGAAAGAACTAGTCACGCTCTGCTTTCCCTCTATTGCACGCTCTATTGATAGATACATGAGAACAACCTAGTTTCTCACACCCATTGATGTAATCCCTTATGGCCACTTATGCAAAGATTTGCATGCCTTGTGTGCAATCAATGGTGCTATTGTACATCCCACTTTGCGCTGGCATACAATGCAAGAAGGAAGGCCAAGGAGCCTTGTAGTGCCGTGTATAGGAATATATCGTGCTTTATGCATTGAGAGACCCAACCCATGTGTGCAACACTCCATTCACAAATCTCATCTCTAATTTGAATTGAAAGGAACTCGTCACTCACCGTGCTCTCTATCTCACGCTCTATTGATGAATATAGAGGGCAGTCCATACTCATATCCCCTTCTGATTAGGATAAAAGCGCACATCACTCAAGGGGTTGTTGATGAAGAGTGACTTCATATTGCCAATGATGTCGAATAGGATCTATTGATGATGAAGAGGTGTACCAACAAGGGAGCTAGCCAACAAATCATGAACTTGAAGTACATGTGGAGGAGATTTCATATGCTATAAGAGTCAGATGCACTGTGAAATCACATAACATAGCACACCAAGGGAAACTATGGGAGCTTCCGCTCGACTGTCGAGTCACATGGCCCACTTATTGCTCAAGCATTTCAAGTCAAATGCTTATGGCTACCTCTCACATAGCCATGCACACCCTCTACCCTACGAGTGTAGTGAGCTTACCTCCATGCTCGATCGAGTGCCCTTCTCTCTCGAACCTTCCAATAGCTCCATGATCTGAAACACAAGCTCAAGCAACCTCAATCCTTCACCTTCAAGCTCCATGCTCCATAGCCGCCGCGGGCGAAATAAGAGATGAAAAGAATAAGAGAAGAAAAGAAGAGAGGAGAAGATGGAGAACTTCTCCACTACAATCCCTCACTCTCTCACATTCCCTCACTCACTTTTTCAAGCAAAGCAAGACTAAGAAGAAGAGAAGAAGAAGATGAGAGCCACTTTTTGCCATGTACCAAGAATGAGCTTCCCTATTCATTTTTTGGTTTTTATACATGTCCTAATTCCTTTTGGGCACCCATCCCCTTTTTACATGATCGGCCATTTTGCCTAGGTCCTCTTTTCCTATTCCCTTTTATTTACATTGTCCCTTCACCTATGCCCATCTACAATTACAAATTGCATGGGAGGGAGCCTGGCACTCTTTCACAAAAATTTAGGGGTGCTTTTGCATTTTAAAATGCGTCTTTTCCCTTTTGCATTTGCCTTGAACTTTTAAGGTCGCCCTTGTACTTTTGGTCTTTTCTCCTCTTATTCCTTCCATCAAATTGCACTTTTTTGTATTTTTTGAATTTTCTTGAATTTCCTTTTGCTTCCTTTTTCTTTGTTTTTGCATTAGGGTTAACATTACTACCCCCTCCTAGTCGAGTACCAGTCCCATGGCATTTGTGGAGAGCTATGTTGATGAGGACTCAAGTAGTTGAAGGGTTGTCATGTGGGTTAATGATGGGGCCTTGCAAGGATTGGACGTCGAGAAGAGGTATTTCAAAATGGTGGAGGTTGTGGAGGTTGAGAGTGGATTGAGTGGGTGATGGGGCCTCCGAAGTCGGTGATTAATTGTGGGGTGTCAGATTCATCTGAGAAGGTAAGGAAAGTGCATTGCCTAGGGGGTGTGTCTACCTTACTGTGCAATGCATTGTGTTCGTGCCAGTGGAACTGGGAGTTAGCTTGAGGTGTTGTCCCACACTTAAGGACCTAGTTCGTGCATAGAGAAGGTATGGTGGGTGTAGCTTAAGGAGACAGATCTAACCATAAGCAAGTGTGACCTCCCTAGGTGTGTCCTGCCCTTGACGTATGCCCTAAGTGTGTGAAGTGGGGGAACCAAAGAGGCTAGGGGTTTAGGCACACAGAGCCAGCCAACTGAGCCCATCCAACGCACCTAACTTAAGGACCCCTAGGTACAGTGATTGTGGCACTCATCAAAAGTGAGGTGTATTGCCTATTTTCTATTTTGATTTTCTTATCATTTTCTCTACTCTTTTTCTCTTTCTCTTTCTTTTTTTTAAAAGGTACATAAAGAACTAGTCCTCATGTTCACCATCATGGGAGGAAGAGGTTGGGGGCTTGAGGGACTTGCTAAGATAGTTCTTACCCTACATGTAGACTTTTAGATTCATGCGTATGTCTAGAGGGGTTGTGGACAAGAATGGATGATTACATCTAGTGAATCGGCTATCATTCATATCCTCTAGTAGAGCCATGCAAAAAGATGGGAGAAGTTTTACTCACATCATGGATCTAACTATTGTGCAGTGGTCTATGCTGGCGTTCAAGTTAAAAAAGAGAGACAATAGGAAATATTCCTAAGCGATAGGATCCTATGTGAGCAACACCCGAAGTAGCCTAAGATAATTGCAAGTTGTAATGAAAGTTGGATCAGGGCAAGAGCAGAACTCACAAGGAAGTGGGAGATGGAGGGCCTAAGCTCATCTCGAAGAATGTAAGGGCTTCTTTTGGTTTAGTGGCTTTTACATTATATATCTTGGGGAAGTCATAGCAACCATGGATGTCAAAGTTGGAATCCACTCCTACCCTTCTTGGATATGGCATGTAGGTTAGGTCATCTCTCTCATAGGGTAGGGTCCTGCAAAAGGACATCCTCGCATCCATGTTTGCATCCCAAATTCTTCTCTTCACTTGGGTTGTGCTTCATACCCCTTCACAGTCTTGGGCACTTCCATGACCTTATCTTCCCGATAATCTGGTGATTCTATCCTCCACAGTGTTGGGTTCTTTTCTCTTTCTTCATTCCATTGATCCGCACTCGACTCATTGTGGGTGGGAATCAAAAGGTAAACTCAAAGGGTTGGCATTTTCCACTGTTCCCACATTGTGAGTTCGATGTTCCAATTTACAGGAAGGCACTCTTCTCTGTGGGATAGGGACTTCTGAAACTAGTAGGAGTTGCACCCTTACCTTCTTTGTGTGCCTACTCCAACATCTTCTCCCTCTTCCTTCTAACTTCGGCTTTCCTTTCTAGAGTTGGATCTTCTTGTGGAACTTGTTGTTGTGCTTCTAATCATGGATGGCTTAGTTGTGGAACTTTTTCTTCTTCTTGCTGGCCATCCTCAAAATTCGGCCCTCCTTCAGTAGTAGGTGGCACCTATTGCCCTTCTCCTCTCGCAGACTCCAGTGGTCTTTGTTCCTCCTTATACCCTAGAAATTCTATTGCTTGAGCTGTCAACTATACCCTTAGTAAGTATTCTCTTTGCTTTTGCTGGCTTAGACTAGTTTCTACTTCTTGCATTTGGGCACACAAGCCATGCATTCTAGCTTTGTAGGCAATCTCTAACTTCTTCTTCAAAATTTTCGTGGTCTCCTCCTATTTTGGTTGTGTGATATCTAAAATGGTGTTGAGAAAAGCACGTTGCTAGCCCACCATTCTTGTTTCAACAGCCTCTTTCCTACTCTCTGCTAGCACTCTCTTACTTTCCACATGGGCTAAATGGCTTGCCAAGTCCTTCACTCTTTCCTTGTTCTTAGTTGCCCATTCTTCGGCTCTTTGCTTCATTTCTTCTAGACTTTCATTTTGTCTTTGGGCTAAAGCCACCACTCTTGGTTCCTACTCTTTCCACATTTGCGTTGCTTTTTCTTTCTCCTCTTCCAAGTGCTTCATCTCACCTTTCAACCTTTCTTGCTCTTCGAGCCCTGACAACAGCTTATTCTCCATTTCCTTTATTTCTTTATACGGTGCTTTTCCTCTACGTGGGCTTTTATGGCATCTTTTGCTACAAGTCTATTAGTTGCCTCCTCTATCCTTTCCAGCTGCCCTCTTAATTCCTCACGTTGCATGATAAGGAGCTTATACTCTCTTTGTAACCCTATCAACTCTTGTCTTTCTTCCTCGAACCTTTCTTGCCACTTGTTTCTTCCTTGACCTTGAGTTCTTCCTTTAGCTCATGTATCTCCTTTTGATACCCTGCTAGTTGGTGCATTCTCTCTAACTGGAATGTTCCCAATAATTTATTTTCAGCCTCCAACTTAGCCACATCTGTCTTATATTCTTCCTTTGCTTTTTCCAGTTGGATAAGGAGCTCCTTGACATACTCATCATACCCCATCAACGGCGGCATTGTTGTAGATATCAACATTGTTGATGCCACTACTTTCTGCTTCTTTAGGATCTTACTATGGCATCCGAGCTACCAGTCTCTTCATTCTCTTTGTTGGAGCTCTTCCACTTGAGTCTGGGGCTATTTCTTGCACTCTACCCACCAGATATTGCACCCATGCCATTCGATTACTTTCATTCATTGTGTTTGTGGTGCCTTGGGTGGTTATTATAGTTGCAATTGGGGCCATGAGAATTGATAGGATTGGATATAGCAAGCCCTTGCCTTTTCCTTCCTCAATCTCTGTTGTCTTGGCGCTGGTGCATGGACCTTCATCTATCAACAAGCTCATGGTGGCTAACTCCTCCTCCCTCTAGCATGCTATTCTATTGACATGCGAATAGCTTTTGCAATGTCTTCTTTCTCTTCCTTGCATAGTCTTTCTGATTCTTCGAACTTTTTTTGACTCTTCTTGTGCCTTTTGCAGCTCAGCCTTTTCTTTTCTCATCATCCTCTCCTTGGCTTCCTCTTGCTTCTTTAAAGGAATCTTTATCTATAGCTTCTTTGGCCCTCCTCGACTGGATGGCGTCCCTTGCTCTCCGCCCTCGCTCACTATTCTTTCACTTGACTAATCTTGCTTCTGGATTGGTGATCTCTCAAGGGTTTCCCCCACTTTCTCTTCACCTTGCACCTCTCCCACTGCTTCTTGGATACTAGTAGTTAGCACCTCGTTAAACCCTATAGTTGATGCTTTGGATGCATGCGTTCTACGATCGCATTCAGATGTGGTAGCAAGTGACTCACCCCCTACTAGTTTTTGAATGGATGCTAGTGCCTTGGCTGAAGTTTCAATGGTTCTCCAAACACAAGCATTCAATTTGACTTCATCTAGGGCTCCTACTAAGACACTTTCAAGCATAAGCACTTGGATTCTCATCATAAGTGCATTGTACCTATGACTAGAGAAGAGTGCATGCACGACTTTTGCTTACAGCTAGATGGTAGCATTGAGAATGCCTACTAAACTGACTCCATCATTAGTGTGCACCCTTGCTTTTGTCATCTTCGACATGTTATAGACTTCCCTCTTCTATCTTTTTCCTTGGATGTTTGCCAATAGAGTATGCCAGTGTTTTTAGCTCTTCTAGTTCCTCACTAGTTGTGGAGACTTTGCTCTTGCTATAAGATGTGATCAGTCGTTGTTTGTGAGCTTGCTATTAAGAAACTTAATTGGCAATCAACTCCTTAGCTACCATAAGGACTTTAACAAACATGAATTTTGATTCATGGTAGCGTGCATACTTCCATTGCTAAAGTCTCATCAAGGAGACCTAAGTCCAACTGGTCATAGATTTTAGAGCAAGCATGGTGAAGGTGGCATCCAAACATTTAATACATGTGACCAAGTCATCCCCCGTGTTCTTGGCTAGATAGAAGGCCAAGGTAAGAATGGATCTCCATTCATAAGAGGGTCTAAGGCCTGCTAGGAGGTTGGGGTTAGGCTAGATAACTTAGCAATTGGTGGCTACTACTTCGCGAATCCTTAGGGCATGTGTTAGCCACTTGTGTGATAGACATGGTTTGCGGCACAGATATCATGCTGCTTGTTGCTGCTTCTTGTGAAGTCATTGTGACACTAGAAACATTAGGTTTAGTCGGTTTAGGGGCAACAGGTTGTGGCATTCATCGAGAGACCCATTGCAATTCTATAGGTTTTGTGGCTTTGGCTCAAGTGGCTTGTTAACTCTAGGTGGCTCACCAAGTCTTTGAGATGGGCTAGTAGTAAATGGCTGAGGGGCATGTATGCCACTCATGGGCTTAGGCAACCAAATCCAATTGTTGTCTTCATAATAGCCTTGGGTACGCAACAAAGCTTTAGGCACCCATCGCGACTTGGCCGTTTGTTCGGTTCTATAGTGCTAGTTGTGTCTCCTAGTTTTAGAGAGTGATAGTCTAGGATGATGGACTCATGAGGGTTGGCTTTTGGATGGTCGTGGGTGTTGTTTAGGTACCCATTGGAGCTACGGTTTTGTGGGCTTGCTTGTGTTTTCTTTGGGTTACAATTGATCAGTCTTGGCATGGCGGGACAAGTCACGACCTTAGACTTTGCGCTAAGTACTTCTATTAGTGGCACTACGGGCTTAGATGGGGCCATGCTGCCCTTACTGAAAGTCATCACTATTTGCACGTTGCCAAGGCAAGGTGAATGCATTGTGAGTCGTAGTCAACATTGCAATGTGTTTGCTTTTTGAATAAGCATCCTAATAGTAATTCCTAAACAACGGCCTTAGAGTTAGGCATTACATGAGAAAATCATAGGTAGGATTTTAGTCTCGATAGAGATCGCTACTTTACACTTTCTAACCGTGGGTAGGGCTATCCCCCAAATGGGTTGAGCTTTGCGCTAGTGAGTTGTACTTGGGGTTGACCAATGAGAGTCCAATGCTCATGGGTAAGGATGTTAAAAAAAACTCCGTCATCAATAACCATATCAAAGGTGTGTGTTTTTTTAGCAATAACTGTGATTCAAAAGTAAGTAGATTCCACTACTTCCTCGTTTGTATCCTCGATTTATGTGATGGTGGCTACTCTCATGTTGACATGTGGTTGTGCAGCATTGGCGGCTCATGCAATGGATGAGTTGGAGGATAGTATTTCTTGATGTGACTGCTAATAAAGAAGCCCATGTCCTCTCTCTCTAAGGTCTCAAGTTCTACGTTGCCGGTTCCACTAATATTGTGGACTTTGAAAGGCTCTAATCCTCTGAATTTTATTTTTTATCTTATGACCCTTCATTGAGTATAGCAACACTAGGTTTCCTTGCTCAAAGTCACACTGTTTAACATGCTTGTCAAATCAACTCTTGCATCTTTGATAACTGCCAAATGAACAAGGTGAAAATTTGGGAAACTCTAAAATAGAAAACAAGGCCAGGGCAAAAGTGAAATGGAAGACGAAGGCACACCAAGAAAAATATGGAAACACAAGAAGTGCAAAAAAGTCCTAAATCAAGGAGAAAGGTGCACAAGAAAAGACACAAGTCAACACTTTTGTAAAAGAGCTCAAGGTGCACCATGATTTATTTTTAAGAGTGATGAGCTCCCACCCATGCAAATTGTAAAGGTAGATGGGTGGTAGAAAGAAAACTAGGAAGATAGGAGGACCATGGAAAAAAGGGCCTAGGCTATGACCGGTTATGTAAAAAGGGGATGACCACCCAAATGGGATTTAGGGCTTTGTATATAAAGTTCAAAAAGTGAATGAGAGCTCATTCTTTGGTGTGTGGCAAAGTGGACTCTTCTTCTTCTCTCCTTCTCTTCTCTTACTTGCTTGTGAGTGCTTGAGGGAGGGAGTGTGAAGGAGTGAGGGAGTGAGCTTGTGAGAGTGAAGGATCTTGGAGGTGAAGCTCTCCACCTTATCCTCTCTTCTTCTTCTCTTCTCTTCCCTTCTCTTGTCTTGCGCATGGGTATGGAGGATGGAGGAAGAGGCTTGAGGATGCTTGAGTTCGCATCATGAATTGTGGAGCTATCGGAGTGCTTAAGAGAGGAAGCAACTCAATCAAGCATCAAGGTAAGCTCACTGCACTCGTAGAGAGGGATGGCGCATCAACTATGTGAGAGGTAGCCATTAGTGATCGCTTGAAACGTTTGAACAATAAGTGGTCTGTGGGTCTTGGCGGTTGGGCCTCTACAATCTTGCATTCTCATAGATTAGCTTGAGGATAGTACAATGATGTTTTCCTATGGATGATCAGGCAATTGAAAAGCAGATAGTACGGTGATGATTTCCTATGGATGATCAGGCAAGTGAAAAGCAGGTGAACAATTACTTCATTAATAAAGTGAGTTCAATGGGGCAACCGAATCACGAGATCACCTGCTCCCAAAGGAACTTAGCCATAGTCTTAGCATTGTTCTTCTTGGTGGCTCAAACTTCAGCCCATTTTGTGAGGTAACCTGTTGCTACAACGATGTACTTGCCTAGGAATATTGTGCCTAGGGAGCCGGTTGATTGGCCCAATGAAGTCAATGCTCCGTTTTTCACTTATTTTTACAAATGGGATCCTTGGTCCTTTGAACTCATTGTAATGCTTGACATGCTTTGTAGCACACGAAATAGAGTGGGCCCCCACACTTGAGATTGTAGCATCTTACAGACTCTAGTATCTCTGTTGAAGTATCCTCCAGCAATTCCACCATGTGCTTTAGTCAGCACATCATGCATTTTGTGCTCACATATGCATCTCCACAATAGGCCATCCTATCCTAACCTATAGAGTTGGGCATCGATCAATTGATAGGGTTGAATCTTAAGGCTGAGGCACCTTAGCCTAGCCTTCTCAATAGGTCTTTCACGCAATCCATGCTCTAGGATCTCGACTATGTCATCTATCCAATAAGGCATTAAATCGAATCTAAATAAGTCATTTTAACTGGACATACTAAAAAGGTGTGCATTGAGTAGGTTATCTACAATGCCTTGTCCAGCAACTTCTCTTGTGGGTATACGACGGGACATGTGGTCTGCCACCATGTAATGTTACTTGCCCTTGCATACAACCACATAGAAGTCGAACCTAAAAGCAGAAGCAACCATCAAGCTATACATCCTATAGCACAAGGTTTGTTCACAATATAAAGTAAGGCTTGATGGTCAACAAAGAAGGTGAATGACATAGCCAAAAGATAATGCTGAAATTTCTTCACGGTGAACACCATTGCTAGGCCTTCTCTCTGGCTGTCGTAGAGTAATTCATCTCAATATCCATGAGTTATCCTTCTAGCAAAGTGGAGCCCCAAGAGAGACACCAAGGAAAAGGGGTTTCTACTGCAAGAAAATCTATATTGTAACATCAATAAGCTTTTGTTTCATTCTTTAGAGAACCACAACAAGAAAAAAAACACCATGAGCAAGTAATCTTCACGTAGCATCATAGAAACAATCTCCCACGACTTTAACTTCAACAAAATTGATCATGCTCTTCATATTCTTCATAGAATTCATCAATCAATAAAGAGAACACAAGAGAAAAACCACTTTGAATGGAAATAAAATCACATATTATTCATCTTCATTATCTTCATAGTTTTGTCTCACAATCTCTAATATGTAGATATATTGTTTTGCATAGAATTGGCTATGTCTGACTCTCTATCTCTCCCTCAATCAATAGTATATCATATCCCTAGTACAATACTCAATAATCACTCATAATAATCCTTCTTTGGTCGTGGATGTCCCTTCCAAAAGGTGTGTTTGATATGAAAGGTCACTAGAGCCACTACAGTGACTCTTCATAACTCACTACTATCACTTCACTCCAGTCTTCTCTTGAGTCTTTAGTAGTTGCTTCTTTCACTTCCTTGAGCTCTTTTGAACTTATATTCACCTCTTTCCAAGGCTAGAAAAAATTTCCAAAGTCACACATACATTCTACAGAACACTTATAGAAGCATACAGAATAGAACTTAACAAAAACAAAGGCTCTATAGAAGGTCAATAAAAAACATTAGAAGAACCACATAACTCATACTAATACAAACTATCAAAAACCATTTAATGGGATTTCAAACATTCTCAACTTCCATCAATCATTAATCCATACTTCATACATAAGAAAATTAAAACAAAACAAAAACTAAACAGAACCAACCAGCACCTCAACAGAACCTATTAGAACATCACAGAGCCTTGTATCTCTACTGAAAATCATCATAAGCTTCCAAAACATAACCAACCTTATCCAAAATACTCGCAAACACTTCCATAACAATTAAACATCATTCAAAATCCTTCAAAATTCAACCATTCAAGCCTCAAAATACAACAAAAATCAACAAAAAAACCTAGTCATTTCAGCATTCAACATATCCCCACACTTAATAAGGGTGTGCCCTCACGACGTAAGAAAAAGGGAATACAAGTTCATCAAAGAGCTCAGCTTGATCTTCTTTAGCATCTTCGATAAACCACCCAACCACGACCCCAACTTATAGCATATATCTAATAAAGAATACAATGAAAGGAAAACCCTTTATCAATTAACACATCTTATAAACAATGGCAAATCATGACAAATTCACAAAGGATATAAGAGGTTCTTTAGCTTTGCTTCTTGAGCTTTCTATCCACCATCACTATAACTGCAAATAGTCGAAAAGAGAGCTCTCGAACAAATCCAATATTCAACCACCATGAACTCATCACATAGAAATTAACACAGCACAAATACAAAACAACCATATGAATAGCACCTCCAAAAGAAAAGATATAGCGTTAAGAAGCATAAAAGATACATCAAGAGGTATCAGTGAAGATGATCCCTCTTGAAGGCTTGATGATTATGAAAATGATCCATGGATATAAGGATTCATCTACAAAATTTTTCGAAGGATTTTGGAAGAATTGAAGGCATCACATCCTTTCTAACAAAACAAGGTATTTGCTAGGCAAACAAAGGACATGAAAATATAGGACATCCAGTTGTTGGGAAATATTCACATTTTGATTTATACATAACTTTGAAATGGCCTTTTCATCATTATGTGAATGCCTATGCATATATGCTAGGTACCAAGCAAAGTGGGCTGTCAATCTCACTGAATGATTTGGAGATTGTGAATATTGCTAGGCAAAATTGAGATAATTTTGGTACGCTTAACTAGTAGTCATCCACCCCCTAGAATTAATGGCCAATTAATCTACAGTCCAATAAGAGAATCAGCTGAGCTCCATCCTCTTCTGATCAAACCCTTTATACCCACTAACCAACTGAGGGGGCTGAGAAATAGAAGTGGTAGGAGATGGAAGAGGGGCTGGTACAACAGGATGAAGAGATGGGTAGGCAAAATCATAAAATGAGGAGTGAGCTAAAGAGGGATTAGCTAAGAATTTACATGAATCAGTTAATAAATGTGTTAACTGATAAGTACGAAAAGCAAAATAAATATGTATGGATAGGGAAGGATAAGACGGAGAAGGAAAATTACTTTATCTTCAATGAAATAACAATATGTAAAGATCATAATTTGAGGGGCATCCTGAGGTTGGAAAAGGAGAGGTAAAATGACTGTTGAGTTGGATTTATAAAGGGAGAAATAAGCATAATATCGATGGGCCATTTGTTGATAATAAGATAAGCTAGTAACGGATGGACCTAAAGTAGATCATTGATGGTAAGCATCAAAGAAGGATGAATCAAATGGATGGTGCTTGGAAAGATAAGCTAAAAGATCCACCCCCAGTTGGTTAATGTTCTACACATTATTAGAGGCTTTGTTATGTCTTTGGTTTAGGACTATAGAATCAATCATTGTATGCCATGAAGTGTCACGGCAAGCAGCCACTTTGGAAGAATAACATTGAAACATTTCATCTATCAGCAACTTCAAATGTTTGACGTACAAGGCAGCTTGTAAGACCACATCCCCAACATACCAAGCCAGATCTTCATCGTCTGGAATTAACAGATCACCTCTCAAATACATATAAGACATCAACATTGTATCCAAAGTCACAGAGTCTTCAAAGATCGGACTACTTTTGTTAGTAAATCAAAAGACCAAGCTCCACTCCAACCATCCTCTGGAAGAGGTAGATCCATCGTTGAGAGCTTAATATAGAAGGCCAAATTCTACAATTGATAATGGACAAAAAAGGAATGGTCGGGAGGAATATGCTCTTGATATTGCTCAAATGAAGACCATAATAAGTCCATCTTGGACTGTAGTCTTTCCACGTTAGCTTGGAACAACGGACATAACGTGGCTTGTCATTGAAGAACTGCCAAGTCCGTGGGGGTCAAAGAAGAAATTGGTTGCTCATGACTCAGTGTAGAAGAATGTGACTGGGATCAGTTGCTCATTAAGTTGTTGAATTTGGATTCTGCTCTATTCTAAGGTGGTATTTGCTATCTTAAGTTCCTCTGTCTGGGCGGCTAGTAGAGCTCTTGAGATTCATTCAACAATCTATCTCGTTCCTCAATCACATTAACCACTTGGGTTTTAGCGTCGACCAACTGAGTGCGCAAACTAGAAATGTCTATTTTCTAATCGTTAATTATCTTAGTCTGTTGCTCCATTTGGGTACAAAGATAAAAAAAACGTTAATGAGCAGAAAGTAGCTATGCATTTTTTGTCAGCTCTTCTTTAGTTTGTTGGACTTCATCATAATAAGAGGAATAAAGTTGTTAGATACATGCAATCACTGAGAGCTCAATAGAATGCTGAACATCTTGACATAGGAAGGGAATTGCATCTCCAGCTACCAAGTATTGTACTGAAGGGATGGAAATCTCCAGAGTACCCTCACGACGTGCTCTAAAAAGATTCGACGTTGTGAGGAAAGCTGGTAGGTGACTACTAGATTGATCAGAAACTGAGATTGGAGGAGGAGCTGGGGCTAATTTAGCCACTCATTTTAAGTGTTTCCTTTGAACTACCACATGAGAGATAGGATCAAGATCCTCAATGATGACATCAGAGTGTTAGTAGGGGAAGGAGCTTTTGGTGGATCAACTATCAAGGTAGGAACTTCCATTGAAGGTGCGGCATATGCCAAAAGGATAGAAAGGTAGGAACCAAATATAACATTAGTTACATTACCCCTTGTGGCTCTGACAAAGTGTTGATCCATTTTTTACAGAAGGTAGGAACTCCAATCAATTGTTATGCCTTTCAACACCATTCTAGAAGCTATAATTAATTCCTTTGAAAGGTAATTAGAGGGTGTCTTGGCATGCATAAACTTGTCCTAAAGGAACTGGCATAGCTGCTTCCACACAGGATTGGAGATCATGGAGGCATTGACGTCAAAAGTAGTAAGAACCTTCTTGGGATCTGCTTCTGCAAAAATATGAGGATATCCTCATTCGAAAACAATTGTCTAGCAGTAGGAAAAGAGTCTCCCCGATAGGGTAAAGACATAGCCTTGCCTAAACTTTTAGGTGTCAATTGGATAGTTGTTCCTCTAATAGGACCAGACCTCTTACTATAAGAAGCTAGAAATTAATCACAAGTATCAGTATTCTCTGGGATGAGTGGTAATGAGAGTGCGATGCACTTGGCTAAGCCTGCTTTGCCAATAAGTTTGGACTCCAGCAATAAAGAATAATCATGAGATATCAATGGGACGTATTGAACTGGAGGAGAAGCTTGAGGCGCCATTCAGATAGATTACACACACACCATATGCACAAACAATCACAATGAATGCCTGCAAAACAATAGAATAACTAGAAATAAGAGATCGACCAGAATAGACACACATTGATGTGACTGACCGACTAACCACCCCAAGCAATCCACATCCTAGAAAAAATTCAGCAAGACTTCTACATATATGTAACCGAAAGCTTCATGCAATGCAAGACATACAAACACCCTGAATCCCCATATTAGGAAAAAACAGAAAACTACAAACCGTATCCGTAATCGTGTTAGAGCAACCAAACCATAATATAAAAAAAACCCACTTGTAACATGACTAGAACTTTGGTAAGCAATTACAACTCGAAAGACTCTACGTGCCCATCCCACGAAGTGCATTTATTGAAAAGGGTAATAAGTGTAGTGAGGGGAATGAGTTTTAATGAATGGCTTGTTTTAAGGAATTATTTAAAAATTGGTGAAATTTTATCAGATGTTAAATCTTAATAAGAAAACGATGGTTCCTTCTTAAAATGTTAATTACAAATTATTAGGGTAAAGCGATGCTTTAAACGAAACCTGGACTTCGATACCGAAATTGAGGTCTCTAAATGCAAATTCATTGATTAAAAATTAAGTGTGTGTCTAGCACTTTTTGTGTAGTGTGTACACTTGTGACGACCGGTTCATTTTTAAATAAACTTAGATGTGTCTGTAGCGCACGAAGCACATGCTAAGTGAATGACTGGTTTATTTTATTTTATTTAAAAAATGTGTATTTGGTGCAAGCGCGCATAGAAAAGTGGTTGATTAAAATTTATTTTAATAATTAATCGTGGTTATGGGGTGACCAAAAATAAATAAAGTAAAAAATATAAAAAATAAATACTTGGCAGGGGTGTGTATGCAAGAAGCCGAGTGCGCACATAGTAGTCCCAAGATGTAATGAGTCAAAAAAAAAAGAAGAAGAAGCAAAAGCCACTAACCGGGCAATGCATGACAGCAGCAATCTCGCATAGCCATGAACAAGTCCAATACACATCCTCGCGCGTGAACACTTGCGAAGACTACGGCCACACTAACCACTCACGAAAAACCACACACAACAGCATGTGAACAGCTGCAATGACCCCGCAAGCATGTCCATACATACGAATCCACGCACAAACGTCACAAGCACGTACTTTCGCACGAAGCCACGCCTAGCTCGCCACATGAATGGAGGGTGGGTAAAGGTGGGTATCGTAAGAGAGAGGGCGCACGGGGGAAAAGGGGGCTAAGAGGGGTGGGGGGGGGGGGGAGGGGGTAGTGCAGGTGGCGGGAAGATGACGTGGTGGCAGTAGCGCGATGGAGGACAGTGCAAGCGACGGCAGGTGCCGACAATGGAGAACGCGGTCAGTACGGTGGCGCTACAGGCATGAGGCCAACGGACGCGATAGCAGCACAACAGAGACGGAGGAAACGACAGGCGGGGGTGACACTGACGGACGTGGCGGTAGCAAAGAGGGAGGAAAGGAGGAGGAGAGGGAGGGAAGGAAGGGTGGAGAAGGAGAAGGAGAAGGAGAAGGAGAAGGAGAAGGAGAAGGGGAGGAAGTGGGGAAGAAGGAAGTAGGAGGAGGAGATGGTGGAGGAGGAGGAGAAGGAGAAAGGGGAGGAGGGGAAGGAGGAAGGAGGAAGGAGGAAGGAGGAGGAGGAGGAAGGGGAGAAGGAGGGGAAGAAGGAAAGAAAAAAAGATGTAGGAGGAAGAGAAGAGGTGGAGAAAGAGAAGAAGCAAGTGAGGGAGAGCGAGAGGGAGGGTCAGGGAGAGAGAAGAAGAAAGAAAGAGAGAGAAAGAAGAGGAGAGAGAAGAGGGAGGAAGGAGAGGGGGAACCGTTAGGGAGGGGGAATTTTTTTTAAATTAAAAATTAAAGAAGTAAAATAAATCATAGTAAAAACGAGAAAAAGAAAAACAAGGGAGCCCCCCTCACCTCTCATGCCCCCTTGTCCCGCGCACGAGCGCGGGGCGAGGGTAAAAAATATTTGTAGTGGTGGGACCCCTAGACGGCCAAGACACTATCACGGGAGCAAATGGTGCAATAGACGCAATAGAGAACGGGTAAATTAAAAAACACGAATATTCACACGCAATGGAGAAGGCGCGTACACACAAAAGAACATTAAAATTTTAATAAAACCCAAACCATGCATCGGAATGAAATGTTGAAAAAACAAAAAATACGTCGAAAGGTAGGGGAAAGACAATGGAAAATGGCAACAGGGGTCCAAGGAGAATGCAGGGCATTCACATGGAAAAAAGGCGAAAATCGAGCTTGAAAATACATACGAGGATTAATATCAAAAAATTCGTATGCCGAAACGTAGGGCAAAAAGAAGAAAAAATGGGAAAAATAATGTGCCTAACAAAGCGATCACATCAAAACACAAGTCCCATTGAGATAGGATGCATTCACATGGAAAGGGAAGTAAAAAGAAAAAATGTCTTGGGGAAGGGGAGTTACAGGACTGGCACATCAAAACTCATTTTTGGGGGAATAAGGAGGGGTTCACATGCAAAAAACACAAAAAAGACACCTAAAAACACATGAAAATTTAATAACTAAAAATGCAACGGCCAAAAGAGGGTGGAGAAAAAAAAAGTGGAAAAAGGGTGGCTAGACACGTCTATCAAAGTGAATGGGAATTTCGGTGAAAATAGGGCATGTTTGCATGAAAAATAATTTAAAAATACGCATGAAAATGTTTCGAAAACCCGCAAAAAGTAATAATTTCGATAATGCAGGTGGCGAGACGACAACGAAGGACAGTGCAAGCGACGGCGGGTGTCGACAATGGCAAACGTGGTGAGCACGGTGGCGCCAGAGGCATGAGGCCAACGGACGCAATAGCAGCAAAAAGACGGACGAAACAACAGGCAAGGGCGACACTGACGGACATGGCGGTACCAAAGAGGGAGGGAAGGAGGAGGAGATGGAGGGAAGGAAGGAAGAAAGGGTGGAGAAGGAGAAGGAGAAGGAGAAGGGGAGGAAGTGGGGAAGAAGGAAGTAGGAGGAGGAGGAGATGGTGGAGGAGGAGAAGAAGGAGAAAGGAGAGGAGGAGGAGGAGAAAGGGGAGAAGGAGGAGAAGAAGGAAAGAAAAAAAGATGTAGGAGGAAGAGAAGAGGTGGAGAAAGAGAAGAAGCAAGTGAGGGAGAGCAAGAGGGAGGGTCAGAAGGGGGAAATTTTATTTTTTAAAATTAAAAATTAAAGAAGTAAAATAAATCATAGTAAAAACGAGAAAAAGAAAAACAAGGGAGCCCCCCTCACCTCTCACGCCCCCTTGTCCCGCGTACGAGCGCGGGGGGAGGGTAAATTTTTTTTTTGGAGTGGCGGGACCCTTAGACGACCAAGACACTATCACGGGAGCAAATGGTGCAATAGACGCAATAGAGGACGAGTAAATTAAAAAACACGGATATTCACACGTAATGCGGAAGGCGCGTACACATAGAAGAACATTAAAATTTTAATAAAACCCAAACCATGCATCGGAATGAAATGTTGAAAAAACAAAAAATACGTCAAAAGGTAGGGGAAAGACAATGGAAAATGGCAACAGGGGTCCAAGCAGAATACAGGGCATTCACATGGAAAAAAGGTGAAAATCGAGCTTGAAAATACATACGAGGATTAATATCAAAAAATTCGTGTGCCGAAACGTAGGGCAAAAAGAAGAAAAAATGGGAAAAATAATGTGCCTAACAAAGCGATCACATCAAAACACAAGTCCCATTGAGATAGGATGCATTCACATGGGAAGGGAAGTAAAAAGAAAAAATGTCTTAGGGAAGGGGAGTTACAGGTCTGGCGCATCAAAACTCATTTTTGGGGGAATAAGGAGGGGTTCACATGCAAAAAACACAAAAAAGACACCTAAAAACACATGAAAATTTAATAACTAAAAATGCAGCGGGCAAAAGAGGGTGGAGAAAAAAAAATGTGGAAAAAGGGTGGCTAGACACGTCTATCAAAGTGAATGGGAATTTCGGTGAAAATAGGGCATGTTTGCATGAAAAATAATTTAAAAATACGCACGAAAATGTTTCAAAAACCCACAAAAAGTAATAATTTCGATAATGCAGGGGGCGGGACGACGACGTGGTGGCAGCAGCGCGACGGAGAACAGTGCAAGCGACGGCGGGTGTCGACAATGGCGAACACGGTGAGCACGGTGGCGCTAGAGGCATGAGGCCAACGGACGCGATAGCAGCAACAGAGACGGAGGAAACGACAGGTAGGAGCGGCACTGACGAACGTGGCGGTACCAAAGAGGGAGGGAAGGAGGAGGAGAGGGAGGGAAGGAAGGAAGGAAGGGTGGAGAAGGAGAAGGGGAGGAAGTCGGGAAGAAGGAAGTAGGAGGAGGAGAAGGAGAAAGGGGAGGAGGGGAAGGAGGAAGGAGGAGGAGGAGGAAGGGGGGAAGGAGGGGAAGAAGGAAAGAAAAAAAGATGTAGGAGGAAGAGAAGAGGTGGAGAAAGAGAAGAAGCAAGTGAGGGAGAGCGAGAGGGAGGCTCAAGGAGAGAGAAGAAGAAAGAAAGAGAGAGAAAGAAGAGGAGAGAGAAGAGGGAGGAAGGAGAGGGGAAACCGTCAGGGAGGGGGAAATTTTATTTTTTAAAATTAAAAATTAAAGAAGTAAAATAAATCATAGTAAAAACGAGAAAAAGAAAAACAAGGGAGCCCCCCTCACCTCTCACGCCCCCTTGTCCCGCACACGACTGCCGGGCGAGGGTAATTTTTTTTTTTGTAGTGGCGGGACCCCTAGACGGCCAAGACACTATCACGGGAGCAAATGGTGCAATAGACACAATAGAGGACGGGTAAATTAAAAACCACGAATATTCACACGCAATGCGGAAGGCGCGTACACACAGAAGAACATTAAAATTTTAATAAAACCCAAACCATGCATCGGAATGAAATGTTGAAAAAACAAAAAATACGTCGAAAGGTAGGGGAAAAACAATGGAAAATGGCAACAGGGGTCCAAGCAGAATGCAGGGCATTCACATGGAAAAAAGGCGAAAATCGAGCTTGAAAATACATACGAGGATTAATATCAAAAAATTTGTGTGCCGAAACGTAGGGCAAAAAGAAGAAAAAATGGGAAAAATAATGTGCCTAACAAAGCGATCACATCAAAAGACAAGTCCCATTGAGATAGGATGCATTCACACGGGAAGGGAAGTAAAAAGAAAAAATGTTTCGGGGAAGGGGAGTTACAGGACTGGCACATCAAAACTCATTTTTGGGGGAATAAGGAGGGGTTCACATGCAAAAAACACAAAAAAGACAACTACAAACACATGAAAATTTAATAACTAAAAATGCAGCGGGCAAAAGAGGGTGGAGAAAAAAAAAAAGTGGAAAAAGGGTGGCTAGACACGTCTATCAAAGTGAATGGGAATTTCGGTGAAAATAGGGCATGTTTGCATTAAAAATAATTTAAAAATACGCACGAAAATATTTTGAAAACCCGCAAAAAGTAATAATTTCGATAATGCAGGTGGCGGGACGACGACATGGTGGCAGCAGCGCGACAGAGGACAGTGCAAGCGACGGCGGGTGTCGACAATGGCGAACGCGGTGAGCACGGTGGCGCCAGAGGCATGAGGCCAACGGACGCGATAGCAGCAACAGAGACGGAGGAAACGACAGGCGGGGGTGGCACTGATGGACGTGGCGGTAGCAAAGAGGGAGGGAAGGAGGAGAAGAGGGAGGGAAGGAAGGACGAAAGGGTGGAGAAGGAGAAGGAGAAGGAGAAGGAGAAGGGGAGAAAGTGGGGAAGAAGGAAGTAGGAGGAGGAGAAGGAGAAACGGGAGGAGGGGATGGAGGAAGGAGGAGGAGGAGGAAGGGGAGAAGGAGGGGAAGAAGGAAATAAAAAAAGATGTAGGAGGAAGAGAAGAGGTGGAGAAAGAGAAGAAGCAAGTGAGGGAGAGCGAGAGGGAGGGTCAGGGAGAGAGAAGAAGAAAGAAGAGGAGAGAGAATAGGGAGGAAGGAGAGGGGGAACCGTCAAGGAGAAAAAGAAAAACGAGAAAAAGAAAAACAAGGGAGCCCCCCTCACCTCTCATGCCCCCTTGTCCCGCGCACGAGCGCGGGGCGAGGGTAAATTTTTTTTGTAGTGGCGGGACCCCTAGACGGCCAAGACACTATCACGGGAGCAAATGGTGCAATAGACGCAATAGAGGACGTGTAAATTAAAAAACACGAATATTCACACGCAATGCAGAAGGCGCGTACACAAAGAAGAACATTAAAATTTTATTAAAACCCAAACCATGCATCGGAATGAAATGTTTACAAAACAAAAAATACGTCGAAAGGTAGGGGAAAGACAATGGAAAATGGCAACAAGGGTCCAAGGAGAATGCAGGGCATTCACATGGAAAAAAGGTGAAAATCGAGCTTGAAAATACATACGAGGATTAATATCAAAAAATTCGTGTGCCAAAACGTAGGGCAAAAAGAAGAAAAAATGGGAAAAATAATGTGCCTAACAAAGCGATCACATCAAAACACAAGTCCCATTGAGATAGGATGCATTCACATGGGAAGGGAAGTAAAAAGAAAAAATGTATTGGGGAAGGGGAGTTACAGGACTGGCACATCAAAACTCATTTTTGGGGGAATAAGGAGGGGTTCACATGCAAAAAACACAAAAAAGACACCTAAAAACACATGAAAATTTAATAACTAAAAATGCAGCGGGCAAAAGAGGGTGGAGAGAAAAAAAAGTGGAAAAAGGGTGGCTAGACACGTCTATCAAAGTGAATGGGAATTTCGGTGAAAATAGGGCACGTTTGCATGAAAAATAATTTAAAAATACGCACAAAAATGTTTCGAAAACCCGCAAAAAGTAATAATTTCGATAATGCAGGTCGCGGGACGACGACGTGGTGGTAGCAGCGCAACGGAGGACAGTGCAAGCGACAGCGGGTGTCGACAATGGCGAACGCGGTGAGCACGGTGGCGCCAGAGGCATGAGGCCAACGGACACGATAGCAGCAACAGAGACGGAGGAAACGACAGGCGGGGGCGGCACTGACCGACGTAGTGGTAGCAAAGAGGGAGGGAAGGAGGAGGAGAGGGAGGGAAGGAAGGAAGAAAGGGTGGAGAAGGAGAAGGAGAAGGAGAAGGAGAAGGGGAGGAAGTGGGGAAGAAGGAAGTAGGAGGAGGAGAAGGAGAAAGGGGAGGAGGAAAGAGGAAGGAGGAGGAGGAGGAGGAGGAGGAAGGGGAGAAGGAGGGGAAGAAGGAAAGAAAAAAAGATGTAGGAGGAAGAGAAGAGGTGGAGAAAGAGAAGAAGCAAGTGAGGGAGAGCGAGAGGGAGCATGAAGGAGAGAGAAGAAGAAAGAAAGAGAGAGAAAGAAGAGGACAGAGAAGAGGGAGGAAGGAGAGGGGGAACCCTCATGGAGGGGAAAATTTTATTTTTTAAAATTAAAAATTAAAGAAGTAAAATAAATCATAGTAAAAACGAGAAAAAGAAAAACAAGGGAGCCCCCCTCACCTCTCACGCCCCCTTGTCTCGCGCACGAGCGCGGGGTGAGGGTAAAAAATATTTGTAGTGGCGGGACCCCTAGACGGCCAAGACACTATCACGAGAGCAAATGGTGCAATAGACGCAATAGAGAACGGGTAAATTAAAAAACACGAATATTCACACGCAATGCAGAAGGCGCGTACACACAAAAGAATATTAAAATTTTAATAAAACCCAAACCATGCATCGGAATGAAATGTTGAAAAAACAAAAAATACGTCGAAAGGTAGGGGAAAGACAATGGAAAATGGCAACAGGGGTCCAAGGATAATGCAGGGCATTCACATGGAAAAAAGGCGAAAATCGAGCTTGAAAATACATACGAGGATTAATATAAAAAAATTCGTGTGCCGAAACGTAGGGCAAAAAGAAGAAAAAATGGGAAAAATAATGTGCCTAACAAAGCGATCACATCAAAACACAAGTCCCATTGAGATAGGATGCATTCACATGGGAAGGGAAGTAAAAAGAAAAAATGTCTTAGGGAAGGGGAGTTACAGGACTAGCTCATTTTTGGGGGAATAAGGAGGGGTTCACATGCAAAAATACAAAAAAGACACCTAAAAACACATGAAAATTTAATAACTAAAAATGTAGCGGGCAGAAGAGGGTGGAAGGAGAGGGGGGAACCGTCAGGGAGGGAAATTTTTAATTTTTTAAAATTAAAAATTAAAGAAGTAAAATAAATCATAGTAAAAACGAGAAAGAGAAAAACAAGGGAGCCCCCCTCACCTGTCACACCCCCTTGTCTCGCGCACGAGCGCGGGGCGAGGGTAAATTTTTTTTTGTAGTGGCGGGACCCCTAGACGGCCAAGACACTATCACGGGAGCAAATGGTGCAATAGACGCAATAGAGGACGGGTAAATTAAATAACACGAATATTCACACGCAATGCAGAAGGCGCGTACACACAGAAGAACATTAAAATTTTAATAAAACCCAAACCATGCATTGGAATGAAATGTTGAAAAAACAAAAAATACGTCGAAAGGTAGGGGAAAGACAATGGAAAATGGCAATAGGGGTGCAAGGACAATGCAGGGCATTCACATATAAAAAAGGCGAAAATCGAGCTTGAAAATACATAAGCAGATTAATATCAAAAAATTCGTGTGCCGAAACGTAGGGCAAAAAGAATAAAAAATGGGAAAAATAATGTACCTAACAAAGCGATCCCATCAAAACACAAGTCCCATTGAGATAGGATGCATTCACATGGGAAGGGAAGTAAAAAGAAAAAATGTCTTAGGGAAGGGGAGTTACAGGACTGGCACATCAAAACTCATTTTTGGGGGAATAAGGAGGGGTTCACATGCAAAAAACACAAAAAAGACACCTAAAAACACATGAAAATTTAATAACTAAAAATGCAGCGGGCAAAAGAGGGTGGAGAAAAAAAAATGTGGAAAAAGGGTGGCTAGACACGTCTATCAAAGTGAATGGGAATTTCGGTGAAAATAGGGCATGTTTGCATTAAAAATAATTTAAAAATACGCACGAAAATATTTCGAAAACCTGCAAAAAGTAATAATTTCGATAATGCAGGTGGCGGGACGACGACATGGTGGCAGCATCGCGACAGAGGACAGTGCAAGCGACGGCGGGTGTCGACGATGGCGAACGCGGTGAGCACGGTGGCGCCAGAGGCATGAGGCCAACGGACGCGATAGCAGCAACAGAGACGGAGGAAACGACAGGCGGGAGCGGCACTGACGGACGTGGCGGTACCAAAGAGGGAGGGAAGGAGAAGGAGAGGGAGGGAAGGAAGGAAGAAAGGGTGGAGAAGGAGAAGGGGAGGAAGTAGGGAAGAAGGAAGTAGGAGGAGGAGAAGGAGAAAGGGGAGGAGGGGAAGGAGGAAAGAGGAAGGAGGAGGAGGAGGAAGGGGAGAAGGAGGGGAAGAAGGAAAGGAAAAAAGATGTAGGAGGAAGAGAAGAGGTGGAGAAAGAGAAGAAGCAAGTGAGGGAGAGAGAGAGGGAGCATCAAGGAGAGAGAAGAAGAAAGAAAGAGAGAGAAAGAAGAGGAGAGAGAAGAGGGAGGAAGGAGAGGGGGAACCGTCATGGAGGGGGAAATTTTATTTTTTAAAATTAAAAATTAAAGAAGTAAAATAAATCATAGTAAAAACGAGAAAAAGAAAAACAAGGGAGCCCCCCTCACCTCTTACGCCCCCTTGTCTCGCGCACGAGCGCGGGGCGAGGGTAAAATTTTTTTTGTAGTGGCGGGACCCCTGGATGGCCGAGACACTATCACGGCAGCAAATGGTGCAATAGACGCAATAGAGGACGGGTAAGTTAAAAAACACGAATATTCACACGCAATCCAGAAGGCCCGTACACACAGAAGAACACTAAAATTTTAATAAAACCCAAACCATGCATCGGAATGAAATGTTTACAAAACAAAAAATATGTTGAAAGGTAGGGGAAAGACAATGGAAAATGGCAACATGGGTCCAAGGAGAATGCAGGGCATTCACATGGAAAAAAGGCGAAAATCGAGCTTGAAAATACATACGAGGATTAATATCAAAAAATTTGTGTGCCGAAACGTAGGGCAAAAAGAAGAATAAATGGGAAAAATAATGTGCCTAACAAAGCGATGACATCAAAACACAAGTCCCATTGAGATAGGATGCATTCACATGGGAAGGGAAGTAAAAAGAAAAAATGTCTTGGGGAAGGGGAGTTACAGGTTTGGTACATCAAAACTCATTTTTGGGGGAATAAGGAGGGGTTCACATGCAAAAAACACAAAAAAGACACCTAAAAACACATGAAAATTTAATAACTAAAAATGCAGTTTTGGATGGTATTGATTATGTTTTGGAAGCTCATGATGATTCTTAGTAGAAATATAAGGCTCTGTGGCCTTATCAATTAGGATTGACTGCAAGTACCTTGTAAGGGCCTAGCGTTGTTGGAGATTTTCAAAAAAACTTGTCAAAGCATGAATCATATGCAAGGACAATATCACATTCTTTGAATTCTATAGCTTCTGCACACTATTAGTCCATCCTACAAGTCTTGTCCAAACATTTCAAGTGCAAGAGATGGCACTACAAGGACTCTGCATCTCCCAACTACTCTTTAATAGCCACTCATAAAGAGGGTAGTTCTAGTTCTACCAGAAATATGACTTCTGTATCATAGACCAACTACTACTAATGCATCAATGTGCACATGAAATTCCTTAATCCAATCAGGAGGCTATAAGATAGCGTTCTGATGAGGCACTACTTTAAGGTATTAAAGGCTTCTTTGTAATCATCTGTCCAAAGGAACCTTATATCTTTCCTCTCATGAGCTTATACAAGGGGATTGCCTTTGTTGCAAAATATGTGATGAACCTCCTATAGTAACCCACATAGGGAAGAAATCCTCTCAATTGTTTTAGGTTGGTTGGTGTAGTTAGAGCCACAATCTTCTCAATCTTAGTAGGGTTTGTTGCTATTCCTTGTGTAGAGACAATATGGCCCAAAAGAACACCTGAAGAGACTTCAAAAATGCATTTGTCAGGATTGAGGGAGATTCCATACTTTTGGCATCGATTAAAGCACTGCTCCAGGTGTTCCCAATGCTCACAGAGTAGACTAAAGACACAAAAATCATCTAGATATAGCTCAATGAAATCATACAATTAATTTTGGAATGCTACCATCATGACTCATTGAAAGGTAGGAGGGGTGTTGCAGAGCCCAAAGAAATCACCTTGTAGGCATAGGTATCCCATCCTATTGTAAAGGTTGTCCTGGATTGGTCTTCTTCTGCAACCTACACCTGATTGTATTCACTAAAACCATCCAGCAAGGAATAGAGTTCATGGCCTATCACTATGTTTAATAGTTAGTTAGTGAAGGGGATAGGGAAATGATATTTCTTTGTTTTGGAATTCATCTTTTGAAAGCCTGCACAAATTCACACCTTTCAATTCTTCTTACGTATAACCACAATGGGCAAAACCCATTTACTATTAGCCACTGGAAATGAACTCAACTTCTAGGAGCTTCAATAACTCTACTTTCACCATGGTAAAGTATTTTGGATTCATGCACCTCAGTCGTTGTTGTACGAGCTTAGCATTAGGCTCTAGGTCAATGTGATGTTGACACACAATGGGATGAATCCCCTTCAGATCTTTATAAGACCATGCAAGCACATCGAGGTTCTCCTTCAATAGGTTATGAAGGGTCAATAACTCCTCTTCTTTTTTGGAAGGCTGCTGCCCACTTTGAGATGTCTTTCCGTGCCATTTATATCTATAAAAGTTAGTTCTTATTCACATTCCACTTCTCAAATGAAGGTCACGTGGATTGCTTCTAAGTATAGATCTGACTCATTCAAGGGAGTAACCTCCTCGTCTAATGCTCCCTTGGAGACCTTCAAAGGGGAGTTATCTAGCTCTTTGGGATACTGAAAAGATATCAGGGCTGTTTTTGCTTTTATTGAAGAGTTCATTACTTCTTGACTCGAGAACTTATCTTCTAAGGATGTATCTAAGAATGTCACAAACAGGGACCATTTAAGTTCTATTGTTCTTCGGGTTGCAGGACTGGTATTTGCTGGTAAGGTGTATCGTCATTACCATTTCTCGAGAAGGATAGTTTAGGGCGACAAGAACCACTACTAAAGAAAGGCTTATTTTACTTAATCCACTTCTTATAAATCTTTTGCTTGTGGTGAGGTTCATTTACCAGTCCCAAAGGGTACCATAGTCATTCTATCCAACAATATGGGATCTTCAACTTTTGTGGCCTCCGCAAACATCCTCCTCATTAGTATCCTTCTCAAGTTGAATAGCTTCTTCCACATCGCTTTCATAACCTGCATCTTCACTTTCATCATTATCCTCTTTGGACATTGTCTTTGCCTCTGTAGGGGCTCTATAAGAGAAGAACACGCTCTCTATTATTTCTGCTTCTGCTTTTATCGATGGCTTTGCTATGGCCATATAGCATGGGGAGCAGTATATCTATGTCTCTATCTCACTGTCTGAGGTAATTTCAGAAGTCATTCTTGGTTTTGATAGGAGGTATTCACCCATTGACAAAGACTATGCATCTTTCGAGAGTTGGTTTTCAGTGGCTACTATCAGGGACTATGCTTTGGGAAAATTTATTTGATTGTGTCATCTTTCATTAATGTTCCATTCTTTTCTTCATTGGGAAAGTGAGAGGAGAGTTTTTATGGAGGTGGATCCATGTCCCATTTGAGAATCATTCAATTTTAACACTACTTTATTTGGTCCCCTAATGCCTAAGGTAGGGTTCCTTTGAACCAATCAATTCTTGATCTTGTTTCAAATAACCATGGTCTTTCAAGTAACAAAGGATAAGATGTACCATAAGAGTTTAGCTTCACCATCAAGTATGTCATCTAGTAATCTTTGCCAGCAATTGTGGTCTAAATGTTTGGGAGAATATCTAAGGGCTTGATTTTGCTTTGGTCAACTAATTTGATGAGGCATTGAGTGGGTCGTCGCAATGTTGGGGAGGATATCTAAAGGCTTGATTCTACTCTAATCAACTAGTCTGATGAGCCATTGAGTGGGTCTTATGCCTTGCAAGCTTGGATCTTTCATTGTCACATTAGTCATCATGTTCATTGAAGAACCTCCATCTATAAATGCACTTACAATGAAACGGCCTTCTATCTAGATATCAATCTCTGGAGGAGTATCAAAATCCAAGAAGATGCTGGCCATGTCCACTTCTTTTACAGGATTTAAAGCTTTGCTGGGTTGGCAATCCTTAGACCACGTCATCACATGAGTAATTTTAAACCTTTTTCAGCAACCAGGAGACATCATTAGCAATTGATGGAATGCCAAGTTAGGATGGAAGGTGTCTAGGTCCTTGACCAAGTCATATTCCTTTATTGAATCCACTCGCTTTTCCAATCGGAATCGTGATACACCCACTTTCATCTTTCCTCTTCTTCAAGCAAGGGCTACATCACTACTTTGTTTATCACTAAAGGTTCATCCATCTCTTCTATATCCTGGACCTTTGGTCTTGCTTCTATGACCATCTCTATATCCTTTTGTGGCATTGGACTGTTCTATACTATACTGCTTTGTGGCTCAGTTGGATACTTGAACTTCATAGCTTTGGCAAAGGGAAACATTCCCTTTTGGAACTATTAGTTCTCTTTTCTTAGCACGTGTGACTATGAAAACTTCTAGTTCCACTAGATTGGAGGTATGTTATTGGGCTTTCTATTGGTTATCAATGGTGTTGGCCTTCACAAGGGCTGGACTAGGATAGTCTTTGGCAGTGTGGCCTTTTCCTTTGCATCAACTGCATAAGGGCTTGCAGTCCACTGACCTTCTAGGGTTTTGAAATTTTAAGGAGATGTGACCTTCTCTCTACATCTGTAGCATTCCACTTCTTCTGATCTTTATCCACCACCATCAGACTATCTTCCTTTGTACTTTGGGCAGGGAATCTCCTTGGACCAAAATTTGGACCAAACTCTCTGGGCTTTGGGCCAATATATTGGGTTGTCATCTTGGATTTCAATAGGTTGAACCTTGCTTCTTCATATTTCTTCCTTCTTTTATGCATCTCCTTGAGAGAGAAAATATCCTCTATGTAAGGCTCTAGGGATAGTTGGTTTTCAAGTACATTCAATGGCTAAATGTCGTGCTTGATTACACCTTCCACACCATGTGTTCGATCACATCACATTTCTTCCACCTCTTGCAATACTAGATATACTAGTAATATTCACTTTCAGTGTCTACAGCTATTTTGTAATCACATCCATCAGCTCTTTCTTGATACTTGCAACAACTGAATTGGATAAATATTCCTTCAAAATTTATCCTCCTGGAGTACTCACATTATGGTTTTGGGAAGTCTTTATAATCAATACATAGACTAGCTTGGGTTGGGGTCTAGAGAGTCCTCTATTTTGATTTTGATTCAGAGCTCATATTAAGACTATTGGTTGGCTAGTTCCAGCTGATAGGGTTCCACTATTGTTATTGAGTTGCCATTGGGGGAATAGTTTGAGATCATTGTTGTTGTGGTTGAATCATCATTTGAGGCATTGTTGTCTATGATCACTGCGAATTTGGTGCATTGTATTGTGGCATTGTTTGCACCTAAGGGTAGGGGTAGGGAATAGTCCCTCGGACTACATTTGGTGGGTATACCATTCCTAGCATAGGAGAAGGTAAGACTCCTCTTCCTAAGGTCATCGATAGCCTTGCTTCAACTTCATCATATAATGTTGCACCTTCCACTACAACTTGTAGATTAATTGATCTTCTCAACTCCATAAAGTTACAAACTTTTGGTTGTAGACCTCTAAGAAAAATTCCCTTCTAGATACCTTCATCCAAGTTATGGTGGATCCAAATCTTCAATATGGATTCCATTCTAGAGATTTATGCTTCCATCCATTCTCCAAAGGATTGACTTAAGTTCATAAACTCCTCTCACATTCACTCTTCAAAACCTTCATGTCTGGATTTGGTGAGAAAGGCCACCTTTAAGTTGTCCCATGTGCCACAACTTCATGTTGCTTGTCTTTTATACCATTGAAATATCGTGCCTTTGAAGTGGTTGGGAATATTGCCAACCAATGCTCTGGGATTCTGGCATTATTGGCTACACATGCTACCATGAAATGAAGTCTGCTACATGAATTTCATGTTCTTCATTGTACTCTCCCTTAAAGATTGGCAACAGGACTACATTTGCTAGCCTATTATAAACATTTCCAATATGGATTTGAGTTAGAAGGGAACCTTGGATTGCCATTGGGATCTGTAAAGAGTGTCGCAAGGGCATTAAAGGAGGCTTCTATTTGCTATCTTATTTTCAACTTTGATTTTTGCATTCTCTCTTCTATAGCCTCACTCATAGATACATTGTTTCTCATAGAAAATTGGCTATCTCTCATACACTATCTCTCTCACATATGCTCTCTTTCAATAGTACATTGGAATAACTAAGAATGACACTTAATAATCCTCTCTTGGTCGTGGATACCCCTCCCAAAATGAATGTTTTGTATGAAAGGTCACCAGAGACACTACATTGACCCTTCAGAGCTCACAATTGTCTTTAAGATATTTAGAAAATTCATACTTTAAGAGAGATATCTTTGTTAACAGTCATGATTGTCATGCCTTGTCATCTCTTGCCTGTGAGCCATAGTTTGAGTTAGAGGAGGACTTTAGGAGCTCTATCAAGACAATCACTTGTTTTGATAGAGGAGGTAGATTATTCTAGAGACATAAATATATTTCCTTTCAGTGCATTTTCTCCTCCAATTAAGCTTTTATGTGCATTTTCCAATTGTTTCTGCATATGTCAGTCTACCTCACATGCTGGACATTGTCCATTATTTTTGGGATTTTTTCTAAGCACATCTGGCATTTTTACCAACATTAAATGCTAGTCGACTAGTTTATTGGCCCAGATTGTTGATTGGTCAATTTTGATGTTATTTAGCTATTTATAGGCTTCCCCACTCAGTTGGTAGATCATCTTTCTCCTTCCTTGGCAGATGCACACTCTGACTCTGTCATATTCCTTTGTCTCCAATGCTACTGTCATCATCAACCTAGTCTGGTGCCCTTGATAATGCTCCGAGTTATATGTAGGGACTAATTAATCCTCCTTCTATATTTAGTATTCTTTTCTTGTTCAATACCAATTTCTTTCTTCTTTTCTTGCAGACTCCCTCTATTTCTTTGTCTTTGTGTTTATGTTTCCTTTTGTTTGCCATTCTCACATGGTATCATTACCAAACAAGAGGACACATAGCTGTGTGGAGCTGCAGCAACCCTTCTATTTGTTGAGGCGACCACTCTAAAGTGTAGACAATCATCCTAGACTACTCCACACACCACATTGATCTGCATTGTGCTACCATGTAGCTAGTTCTCCTCTAAACGGTCTGTTTTCTTCTCTCTTTTCTATATTTTGTTGTCAGCTATTGTTTGCATAAGCAAACACAACCTTTGGCACAACATACAATTGACTAGATCAATAGGATACATGTTTCTACATCATAATTCTCAACAAATGCAGCCTTTTGTGTGCAGGAAAATGTTATTTTCCTTTATGATCCTCTAGTTGCTTTTCACTATTCAAGGGCCTATCTAGTCCAAATGTAAATTCTATGGGTGATTCTTTTGTAGGATATCAAATATGTCTTACAACCAATTTTTTGGCTTTGATAATACATTTGAGGAGCCCTCTCAACACTCCTCTAAATGGCAATGAGATTATCACCAAGACTATTGCACTGATAATGAAGAACAAAGGCCACCTAGCCTATTTGTTTGGGAACCCTCTCCTCCTCATTCTCTCCATGTCTCACAAAAAGCTTGTTTTTTTGACCTCCATATGCCATCCATGGCACCCTCTATACAGGTGCTCGTACTTCCTTCTTTCCCCCTAAGAAGACCCGCTTGATGGTTCAAACTACTTGCTTTGGTCATGCAAGGTGGAGTGTATCCTTTATATATTTGATCTTTAGGAGTTTGTTACCCACCCTATTCCACATCGAGTGGAGTCCTATTGTTGGGATCATTAATGGATTGTGTAGCCTTATGGGATCAACTCGACTCTAGAGCTTGATATTTCCTCTTTATGAGCTTATAGGATTCTATTCTAGCGCATGTGTACAAGTTGTGAAAAGCAACAAAAGTGTGGACAAAGCTTGCTTCTTTGTATCATTAGAATACATTTGCCCACCGGATTACTCTCAAGAAGAAATTACATATGCTCGCCATTGATGATTCTTCTTCCATGAAGGATCATATCAACAAGTTGAAGGATACAAGGGATTAGCTTGCATCCCTTGGTTGGATGATCTCTTTGGAGGAGATGTCCATGATTCTTTTGACTAAGCTGCCATCTCCTTGGTTTGATGTCTTCTATACCAACCTTCTTACATCAAGGAACCATGAGAAGCTTTTATGGGAGGAGCTTGCCTCTCTTGTTTTGGAGCATGACAAGCGTGCCAAAGAGGTTGCTAGCAGATCCACCTCCACCAAAGGCTTAGTTGCTAGTTCAAGAAGGGTGAAGAAGAAGAGGGGAAGTTAAAGGCTAAAAGACAAGAGAGTTCTTTAGGCTCTAACTCCAGCTCGGAGAGGCCTAAATGCCCATATTGTGCAAAGGGGACACGTCCAGAGGAGAAATGTTGGAAAAAGTATCCTTACCTTCATTCGAGAGCAAAGGATGGAGCTCAAACATCCGAGCTTACACCTCTACTCCATCGCTTATCCATGAGTTAGTGTTCCTTCATATTGTTGAGTTGGAGGAGCCTTCTTAAGTGGTTGCCTTGTCTTTTGAGAGGCCTTGGATGGTTAATGGTGGAGCTTCTAGTCATATGACTCTATGAGCTTCTAGTCCTATTAGTAGTATTGGCACTTTGCCTTTGTTTCTCGACTATGTGTTAAGCTCCTTTTCACATGCCTTGTGTGTTTCAAATGTGTGCTTTCCACTCCTCTCCATTTATGGTCTTGGTAGACTTAGTACTTGGGTTGTCTTCACCGAGCAATGCATTTATTATCACTTACATATTTTTAAAGAATTCTAACTAAACTTCATCATTTAATATTAGCCTCAATCACTTGATGAGCAAAAGAAAAAAAATGCATGAAAATATAGGCATTCATTACTTATGACTCTATCGTATCCTCATATGGTCCTAACTACATTTGCTATCTATGGGAACTTATGAAGCGATTATTAAGGACTACTTCCAATATGGTCCTAGTTAAGTCTTCTTACATGCGAACTCTTGACAAATATGTTTGGACACAATGCTATGGGACTAATATAATGCTCTTTCTCATATTATTCCACGATAACATTTTTCTTTCCTTGTGCACACAACTAAAACGCAAAGCATTAGCAATTTAATAATTGATAGTATCTATCCGCAATCTCTACAACCCGCTTGTATTCATTTTCATGAGCTTCCTCATTTCTCCTCTCCTCTTATTCAAGTATGTAAGTTCCACTAAAAGCATGCTTTGCAAACATACCTAGATTGCATGAATTTGAAATACTCACCTTGAAACTCAAAGTTTGTAGCATAGCCATAGCTCTAACACTGCTCTTGTGAATTAGAGCACTTGAAGAACTAGCATGTAAAACTTAAAAACCTATGAAATCATAAATCATAAAATAATTTACACATGTTAGCAAATTTAAAAATAATAGAGAGGATCACATTATAGGACCAATCTCCCCCATAATAAAAGCCATGGATTGGTGTGGAATGATGGATTAAATTGTTAGCCATCTATGAAGCTTTTCAAATACAATATAAATATAAAACAAATAAAAATATAATATTGTGGTAGCTTTGTTGTGGTTGTTGTAGAAATCATGGCAATGTAGATCACAAAGTTTTGATGTCATCATCGCTTTCAAAACATGCAAAAATTCCTTAAACAACTGTCAAAGCTCTAAATTGTGATCTAAATGAGTGAGAAACAACCAATTTATTATGATGCTCATCCTTTTTTTCTCTCTCTTTTCAAACATTAGCCATATAAAGAAAATAATATAATTTCAAAAAATAATTCATGTTAAAATTAGAAAGCCTTTTATAAAGCAAAACTTTATGTTGATTTCAAATAAAAGCCTAAGTTTATTACTTTATATAAACACCTAACTAAATAAATTAACACAATTGAAGATCAAATATCTAGTTAATTCTTCACATAATTAAGAGGTATGTGATATTTGACTATCACATTTACATCTCTATGTGTGTGCACGTGCACATGTGTTTTGCAACTATAGATTATCAAACCATCACTCCCTTTCATAGTTTGAAGGTTGTACCTCAAACGAGTTCACTGAACTTTTTGAGAAGTCACATGATTAAAAAGCTAATAAACAAGTACACACAAAAACAACAGAATGGTTATGATGAGAGGAAAATCTAGAGATGTCAGAGAATTAGTGTTGCTAAAGTTTGATTGAAGGCCGAGTGGGAGGTTGATGGTGATGCCCATCAACTTTCTTCTTCAATACACTTAATAGCAAAAAAGCAAGACAATTAACTATATTGAACACTAGAATGGCACTGAACTCCCCACTATTGAGCACATTATTTAAACCTTCCAATTGTATGAGAATTGTATGTAGCTAAGATCATTGATTTTGAGCATATCAAGGTGGCAAACTATGAGGACAATATTAGAATTTCTTTCATGGCCATGTGGTGGATTTTTAAGGACTAGATCATAAGCTACTGCATAGGCCTTCTACTTAAGATGAGGTGGAGTGTGCATTTATGTAGACAAAGGATGGAAAGTCCCTAGGCATTCACGGACTTCTCAACAAGTTTTTAAAGTCAAACTAGGAGGTATGTGGGAAAGACTTCACTAGACGTGTTAATGATGGTTCTTTTGGAGGGTGCCATGCAATAGGAGGTGACTCTAGGCTCAATCAAGCTAATCCCTAGGACTACAAAGAGACCTAAGATCTCTTAGTGGTGACTTTAACCATGTTGAATCTCTCATATAAATTAATGGCTGAAGTGGTAGCATCAAGGCTCAAATTTCTACTCCCATAGATTATCCACCCACAACAATATGGATTTGTGCATGGGAAGAAGATTTGGAATGCAATACTAAATCTTGTGGTGGCCGTTGATTGGGTCTTAATGAGTGAGAAAAAGTCCATGTTGGTTAATATGGACTTTGATCTTTATAATCAATTGGGACTTTATAGTCTTGACTCTCAAGGCAATTGAATTTGGAGAAACCTTTCTACACATGATGGGAACCTTGTTTATTAAAGCCTCGGTGCAAATTTGTGATGATGGCATCCTATCTAAGCCCTTTGCATTGAAAAACCAATAAGGTAATGATTCCTCTTGGCCCCTTACTTTTTGCAATTGTGATTGATCATGTGCTCAAGAATTTGGATTGGCTAATGCAAAGGGGTACCATACATGGCTTATATCTCATTGATTACAAGTATGTGTTTAACTTTTTGTTGATGACAATTCTAACATCGTGAAAGTCAAGAAATGTGAATTTATACTCCTTGTGAATATCTTTAGGATTTATTTGCCTTATTTGGATCGTTGATTGGTTCTACGAAAAAGGATATTGTATACCTAGGATGGGATGACTCACCAATATGGCTAAAGGATCATGGATGTAGGGTGATCCACAAGGACAATAACTTTTGCTAGGTTGGTTGCCCTCTTGATTTGGAAATTTGTTAAGTACAAAGATTTCAATGATTCAAGACAAATTTTATGGATAAATTACATAAATGGTCTACTAAGAGTTGCTCCTTTGGGGAGAAGTTGGTAATAAGAACATCATTGTTGGTTGTTATGGTGGTTATTAGGGCTAAGATATTTTCAAGTAGTGTAGCACATTGAGGTGAGCTTCAGAATTTATTAAAAAAAACTTTTCATGGAGTTAAGGAGAAAGCCATAAATTGCATGATCATAGGATTTGTTCACTATTGATAAGGCTGAAGGAGATTCAAGTGTTGAAATAATCAAGGATAAGATGGTCAAGGTTATATTCTTGTCTTAAAAATGGAGATTCTCCTTGTCTTATGCATTGATGTCTTTTTGTATAGGCACCTCTTTCTTTGAGAGCTTGGCTTATGGCTTGCTTGACGACTCTATGACTTCCTTCTTCAAGCCTTCAGTCTTATAAGACTTCGTTTCCTCCTCCTTGTTTTGAGTGGCCATATCTTCAATCACATGCATTGCTTCTTTCTTATTGCTGCTTCCCTACTTGCTCTCATTTGTTACGTCTTCTGCCTTTTTGAGACAATCCATTGCAAAATGCCCACATTATGTGCATAGCTAGTAGGCATCTAGGAACGCTTTGAGCCATACTTGTGACATCACCTCAAAACCATTATGATCAAACACTTCTAGATATCTCCTAGACATTTCGAAATTTCTTTGTAATGACACCATAAAATGTAGACTTTTCTTCTAAGCTCGAGAGCACCAAAGGGAGATACCATTATTGATACTTAGAGGGGATCCTCCCCAACATTTTAACAATTTTGGTGATTTCTTCATCAACCCAATTTGGTAAATCTAATAGAGTGATCTAAATAGGACACTCGTATCATAGCATTGTTTTTGGGGTCAAAGAGGGTCTCCATGGCATCATTGGAACTAGCTTGCCTTGTAGACAACTCCATAACCCAGAATGTGTTCCTTTTTTTGTAGATGAGTTGAGATGTGCCATGAAAAAACCCTTGCTCACAAAATGATGTTGTTGCAAGTTTGCTTTATCTTGATATGTTGCTGAGAATTGTATATAAAACTCATCTTTTGAGGGCAACCACCCCTTGAGGTTGAATAAAACTCCCATTGTAGCAAAATGTGCAAAGTATTGCTTAATTTGGGGGAGCAATAGAGCCAACTCTTGCACCTTATACATCCATCACTGCCGCTATTTATTACGAGTTTTGCTGCCAAGGGTGTTGAGAGAGAACCGTTTTGGAGGGAAAAGAGAGAGAAAGAGAGGAGGAGCGCTGAGAGAGAGAGAGAGAGAGAGAGAGAATCGATGGCGCCTGTAGCTCATAGCACGCAGCAATGGGTGGAAAAATAGTAAATGCCTTCGCTTCTTTCTTTCCGTCAGTCGATCACGAATGGCGTTAATTCATGCATCAGCACTGATAACCAGACAATTTCTCATGAACGCTTTGCAGCCGACCTCGACAAGTCCAGGATGTGGTTTATCAAGACGAAGTCGTGAGAACGCTGACAAATACTCTCGAAACAGGAAATGTATGTGCATTTCTCGAGTGCGTGTTTTCTTTTGAAACGTTAATTGGTTTCTTTTCACGAGGAGAGGAGCATCAGTGCTTGCTCACTCTCAAGTTGATATATAGTGCTGCAGATTTTTGTAGGGTGGCTTCGCATGTGAATTTTGGATGTATTGTTTAAGCCATCACTTTATCTTCATATTCTGATCCATTCTTTTGAATTGATGCGAAGAAATTGTGTTTCATTCATGTTCTCTTCTAGTATGCAGAGTGCGCGTGTAATACGATGTTTTTGTACTTAGCAATATTCCCAAAGACCTTATATACCCAAACGTTGGTTAATGATGCTTATTCTGAGCATTTGCAGCTTCCACATTTGCTCTTCTACGGTCCACCCGGCACTGGAAAGACATCAACGGCCCTTGCTATATCGAGACAGTTGTTTGGGTGAGCGTTTAAATCATTTTTTTCACTCTACATTCCTCCCTGTTATCGTATCAGTCTCTCCCTTGTTCACGTCACTGTGCCTTCATGCATGGTAGGCCAGAGCTTTATAAAACCAGGGTTTTGGAGTTAAATGCAAGTGATGATCGAGGCATCAATGTTGTAAGGACCAAAATAAAGGACTTTGCTGCAGTTGCAGTTGGTCCGGGAGTAAGGTGATTGCTTTGAAAGTAAGATGTAGCAGTTCTTTCTGTCAATTGTTGCAACTTTTTTGCAATTAGCATGCCATTGTGGTGTTAAAGTTGCACGCTTGTTTGACAAGCTTTTGCAACTCACTGTAGTGAAATTTGCATGCTATCTTCAATGAAGATGAAGACAAATTTACATTGTAACAGGTAGCAATCTTTTCATTAGAATGTTTATGTCTCACTTTCTTTGATCTGATGGTGCATGTGACCTTACATCGTACATAAAAAAAGCACAGCGGATATCCTTGTCCCCCATTCAAAATTATTATCTTGGACGAAGCAGATTCTATGACAGAAGATGCACAGGTGTGTATAGCTGTGGTGAAAGAAGGAACATTTCTTGGCTTCTGTCACATATGCTAGAAATAAAGTGCCTTTCTTGCAAATTAAGTAACCTTAAAGATTCTATGTCCAAGGATGCACAGATATCTATAACTGTTGTGAAAAACAGGGAATTTCTTTGCTTCTGTCACATGTCTGCTTATGTTAGAAATATAGTGTCTTTCTTGCAAGTTTAGTAACTTTAAGAGGCTGCTATGACTAACACTTTGGAATTTCTCATCGTCAGTTGAGATTCTGTTTTGTCTGTTTTGACTTTCTACAAGTGTTCATTTCTGTTTTGAAGAATGCTCTGAGGCGTACCATGGAAACACATTCCAAAATCACTCGTTTTTGTTTTATATGCAACTATGTGAGCAGGTATGTTGTTCCTGTTTTGACTACATGATGTTGCTTTTTTACTCGGTGCGGGATCATTCAACCATTGGCATGTTTGAAGGGATTTGCATGTGAGTACTGTTAGATCGACGTCACTTTTTTTTTTTTTTTTTTGGTTGCAGGATAATTGAGCCATTGGCATCAAGGTGTGCTAAGTTCAGATTCAAGCCGCTTTTGGATGATGTTCTAAGTAGCCGCATTCAGTACATCTGTCAAGAAGAAGGTCTTAGTCTTGACAACGAGGTACTGATTCTGAAAGATTATGCAGCTTTGTTTGTCTGATTGTAAACAGATACAGTTCTTTTTTTCCAAATAATTCTTTGGTTGCATAGGCATTGGCAGTTTTGAGCCGTGTTTCAGAGGGTGATTTGAGACGAGCAATCACATATCTGCAGGTATGCTACTGCCATAAGGAAAAAATGACTTTTCTTTGTTTATGCATCAAGTATGTATCTAAGAAATAGGCTAGTCAAGTATGTATCTAAGAAGTATGCTAGAGGGGCTTATTATCCTTCTTGGAGGGGGACCTTTACATTTTGAAATGTTTTAAAGATTTGATGAATGAGTAAGTAGATGATATCAAGAAGAATCGACAAGTCCAAAAATTTCATTTGGTATTTTCAAATTATTACGTACAATCACATAAATACACTTTTGGAGTCGTTTCAAGGTGTTATTACACTTGTGACCTAGTAGTGTGACACTTTTCAACAAATCATTTCTTGATACCAAAAGAAGATTCTAAAATATTCATTCTTTTTTGCCCCATGACTAGTTTCCAAGGTCTGTGCTTTTTTGCACCTGTCATACAATTGGCCTCTCCATGTTGTAAGGTAGCAAAACTTGGCCAACTTTTGTTGAGCTTAAACTAAGAAGCAAGAGTTTAAGACCTATTGTTTGGAGGACAATGGACACAACCAAAGCGAGCTAGATGTTGACGGAAAATTCTTGAAGCTACTATCACATCGACTACCATCTGCATAGAACCCCTTCCTTAAGAGTTTGCAAGTAGTTCTTGTGGTGATTTCGGTGGTTGTGGCTTTAGTTGTAATCCATTTGTAGTCCCTCAAATTTCTTGGGCGCGCTATATTCTTTGCTGTTTGCATATCTTTGCCTAGCTACCAGCCTAGCTATTCTAGTTTCTAGCATTTTGTTTGTGGTCTTAGTATATTTGCCCTTGTACATAAGCGCATAAGTGAAAATTTTATCATACAGATTTTGATGTTGCCATCCCTTGTTGCTTGTGTGGGCCATTGCCTAGCGGATGTCACTTTAGTGTTGCCTTGGAACAGCCTTACTTGAGGCGATTGCTCCACATAGCTTTGCATATTGTTGGAGGCATCCACCTCTCAAAAGATGACGTATTAGCGAGTAGTAGGGTTTGTGGGAACACAGAGTGAACTCGGCAAACATGGAGAAGAGAAGAGAAGAGAGAAGAAACTCTGATGAATGGAATGACGAAGACCTGAATCATGGAGTGAATGTGATACAAGGGAACAAGGGTGTCGTAGCACAAGGAAGATGATGAAGATAGCCACGAACCACGAACTGCAATGTTCTCCTGAAGGGGTGTGAGGGTAGTGGAGAGGTTGGAGAGGAGGTGACGGACTGAATGAATCAGCCACAAGGAATGAATGAGAGAGTGGCCTATAAATAGGCACAATCAGTCTAGGATGGTGCTCCTTTTTGGGGCTGCAAACCCTAAACGCAAAATGTAGAAACGCAAAAGCGCAAATTGCGGGAAAGATGACGTGGCAGGTTGTACGACGGCAAGTCTGCACAGGAACAGCAATCGCCTGGCTGGAATCAGCTCCAAACTGCGTGAAAAGGGTTGGAAATTAGGTGTCAACTGATGGAGACAGCAATGGACAGCTTTGGCTAAGATATTCTCTGCGAACGGGGTGTGGGTAGCAAGTTGAAACACTTGAAATTTGCAAAAACGAGATTTTGATGCAGCGGAAGAAGAAGAGAAGTGGAAGCCGAACCCGCCGTCGGTCTTTGCCTTGACTAGAGTGGAGGATCTTTTCCGCTGTTTGAGCAGATCCAACTCTAATACCATGTCAAAAGATGGCATATCAGCGAGACAGTAGGGTTTGCGGGAAGGAACACAAATTGAACTCGGCAAACATGGAGAAGAGAAGAGAGAAGAAACTTTGCGGGTGAAGTGTAAAGGGTTTCTCACCATCCCTACCTTCATTGACATTGCTCCTCCACATGTTAGATTTGCCATTTAACGTTGCCCAATAGGGTGCTGTCTATTGTAGCTTTGTTTGTTGCTTAGTCTTGGCCATTTAGTTCCTTGCATCGTCAACAAACCAAGAAGAGCTTGTGCAAGGTCTTGCTTTTGCCACTTTGTTGCATGTTACCTAGGGCAGTCGCTATCTTTAGTACCACCTGCTTTGCTCTTGTCTATGCTTGTCTAGTGCTGCTTGTCATTGTAGTGCCAGCCCCATCTTGGAAGTTGGAAGATGGAAGTGCTTCTTGAGTTCTCATATTGCCATCTCTTGCTATCATGCTATTTGCTGCCTTGTCAAATCGTGTTTAATAATTCACATGCCATCTAATGATGATTGCACGTTGACCTTTAGAAACATTGCCATGTATCATTTCATTGCTCGGCTCCCATTATCTCAATCACATATCAAAAGATAACATTGATAAAAAATTTTAATTAAATCTTAATGATGAAGGTATTGGGAAGAACTTGGGAAAGACTACTTTGAACTTAACCAGCTTGATCAATTATCACCATGAAAATTAGAAGATAGAGGAAGTAAGCGAGAGATTTATAAAGCATGAGAAAGAGAGAACACCACGATGAGAGGGGACCGGCCTCTTCCCCTTTACAGGATTTTATTGAAACAAACCACAGCCACCACAAGGCGTGTGAATAATGGGGTTGATTTGTTACAAATTTGAGAATTAGAGTTTTTGAAACCCTAATTTCTACATACATTGGATGGTAAGTTGATTTTCTTCTCATATGCTGTGATGTGTTTAGGCTGAGTAGAAAGAGCTTCTTGAATGAGTGCTAGATAAGTGTGTATAAAGGACGTGGTTGAAATTTTAGTGTTAGAGCTTGTTGGGAATGAAGAGAGAGATCTCTAATATATAGGTGGGGCTTGGGTACTCCAAAGTGGATAAATCCTACTTTTCGTAACTTGACAATCTCCATCAAGGGTTCATAAGAGAAGGTTGTTGCTTGATAGGCTTGATATCATTCTTTAAAGGTATCGTGTATGTAAGGACGTGTGGTGGGATACCCTTGAGTTCAAAATAGTTATAGGTGAAAATGTCTCGATACTACAAGTTTTTGCTGAAATGACAAGTGTTCACAGCAAAATGACAAGTGTAGATACACTTGTCACTTTCAAAATGACTCGTCTTATTCTTGATGCCACATGTTAATTTTTCTAGTGGAAGAAGCTTATAGAATTTTCATTTGAGCAACTTTTAAAAATAGCAACCTCCTAAATTTTAGTAATTGCCAAATTTGGAATTTGGAGAGCTTAATTTTATAGGTTTATCGATTCATGGTTTGTTTCTTTGATCCATAATTGCCAAGAAACCCGTTTTAAAAGGTTAAAAACTCGTTTCATATCTATGTGTTTCATGAACGCATGAAATATCTATTTTAAGCTTTCATAAATGCTATACTCTATGTCTTGGGACTTTTGTAATCATAATTTATCATGGATACTTAACATGTTGACATGGATATTGACATTGATTGTTGGAGTTTTGTTTTGAGTTGCTATCCATGATGGTTACATATATTGATGGCTCCTTTTATAGCTAAAGTTGTTGGGCATGGATAGTGGACCGTGATGCATGAAAATATTGATGCGATGTTGAATGCTTATTTGCTTTGTGTAGAATAATGAATAATGTCAATCTATGTTTTCATCACACGAATCGTATAGTATATGTATATGAGACCTTGTTATTACGACCACCTCCTGAACGTCTACCACGAGTTAATTGCTTATAGGGTTTTTTGTTAATTAATTCTTTTAATACTTTTTTATGTCTCGAATGAAACATATTTTTAACATTTTATGAAATTGAAATCTATAAAACCCGTTTCATGTCTATTGTTTTAGAAGCCTTTGGTAACTTTGCTTTGATCATGAGCATATGGTTTCGCATTTTGAAACTACTCATTATGTGGGCTTTTAGTCAATGTGACCATCCAAGTGAGCAAGTCTTAGTCATCTAGGCTTTTTGGTCAATATGACCACTCGATTAAACTTTTGACTCCTCTTGGGCATTCTGTCAATGATAAATTACAATCCACATATACTTACAAGGCGTTTTAGCCATTGGCCACCCTTGAATGTAAAGATGAGTATCTGACGTATTTTTGAAATACTTAGGTAATATACAAATCACATTTTAAGGTCTATGACCATCAAAATAATCTGAATCATTAAGCTAATACATTGTGATAATAGTTCATATACAAAAGGTTGGTTACAAGTGATTAAAGGTTTAATTATTCGTTCAGGCATAGTTTGCATGGTCCTTTCATTTGGGGCTTAAAAAATTGGCATCGAGTCTCATTTAGTCATCAAAAACACATTGTCAGTCTCTTGTGCATGATAGCCTTATCCTTGGGCATAAAATGATTTGCTAAGCGTGTAATGCTTGGCGACACCATTACAAGTAAGCGACATTGATTGCAATATCCTTGACATCGACATTAAGAGAGATTGTTATCTCATTAAACATTTTACAAATTCAAAACAAGCAATAAAATTTAAAATGTAAAAATATATATTAAAAAAAGTGATTGAAACTAGACATTGGCTATGTGTATGTGTACATATGCTAGGATCTTTTCATCACATATATATCTAGATTTTAATCCAAAATGATTTGTATTTTTTTAAAATTTTCTTTCATTTAGATTCTTGAAAGAGTTATGTCGTTCAAGGTGGGAATGCTTAACTAATTTCTATGATCTTTACGTTGAGGCTAGGAGCTATACTTGGGTTTTGGGCCCTTGCTTGTATGCAATGTGTCCTTGAGCCATGTTGGCCTTTGAGACATGCAGATGCGTTTTTGAACATGCTTGATTTTAAGTCCTTGAGCTTATCAATAGATCATGCTCTAATTAGTTACAAATAATTTCTCTATCTTGTATCTCCTTTCTAGAATCTTTTATATGGGATTGGACACTGTCTCGTTTGAGGTATTTATTGTCTTATGTTCCATGTTGAAACTAGTCTTCCTTCTCGGATAGGGTGGTAAATAACTTGATTAAGCATTAATTATAAGTATAAAATTCACATAAATTGAAAATGTACACTTTATCACTTTAATCTTGAACATTGGACACTTGCTTGGTCCTAAAATTGACTCTTCTTGTGGTATTTCTTTATCTTATATTGCAAATGGAAGAAGTACAACTGAGATTCTTTGATCTCCTTCATTAATCCAAGTGCGTCTTGCTTTTCTTAAAATTGACCAACAAGTCTCTAAACCAATTTGCCACTTGGTTTGCTTGGGAATTGGTCTTCACCTTGCTTCTTAAAAGACAAATTCAGTCCCCAAATCTGATATCGGTTGGTTGGTTGGCCTCTTGAATCTCCCCAAAATTCATTAATTTTAGCTGTTGAAATTCAAGTCTTAGGTCCTAAATTCTGAGCATGTATCTCGAGGTGATTGTCAAACCCTAATTTTTGCTGTAAATTAGGGTTTACAATAGAGACTGATTGAAATCTCTTCCTCTAATGGTTCAAACTGTTAGAAAATGTTGAGATAACTTGAGAGACGGTTGGGGAAAGAGAGGGAATATTGTAGAGAGAAATTTCAAAGTTTCATTGTGAGAAACGTTGAAAAGCTACTGTTGCCCCACTCAAATAGCCATGGAAGTTATCACCTATAGCTTAGGATCACTAGGACGATTGCTATCGCTTTCTATATGTTATCGTCTATATTAGGACCTTGGGTTGCTATCACTTGATCTTGAAGGGCTCCAAATTGCTATCCATGTTGTATGACTGATCCCTAGTGATTGCAGATTGTATCCACAGTAATGGAAGGCCAAAAATGCCTCTACTATAGTCGAGATGATGCAAGATTTTCTCCTTGAATTTCACTCATAGCTACAATACTTTGACTTGTGATGAGAGCGGTGGGAACACTTGACTAACGGCTAAGTGGCTCGCGATAGGACCTATGGTATAAACCTCAAACATGAGTTTTGAAACTTTTGAATTGTTGATCGCGATGACCTTAAGATAAGTTGATTGAGTATTAGCAACTTGTTGAATTCTGCACCACAAGGGCTACTAAGTGTCAGAAGTGGAGCAGCAATGGATGCGTAAATATATGTCGTAATAAATTGCTAAAACATAAGATAAAAGAGAAAGGGAAAGAAAGAACATTGAAAAACATAATATAGATGAGAACTTAGATGTATGCTCGAGAAATGGAATCCATATATCCGACACAAGATAGTTGCATGCAACAGTGTGTCACTAGCTGCGTGGGTATCAGCACTGGCTTCTCTCCCCAGCAGAAGATCCACAAGTGATTATGAGTGATTGACTGACTGAGGAGAAAGAGCTTGAATAAATAGGACAAAAATGTGTCCTCAATATGATCATGTTGGCCAACAATAAATGCCCAATATGATCATAAAATGATACAAGCAAAAATGCCTAAATATCCTAAATAATATGCCCAATCTTTGCATGCACAGACTCACACATGAGCTGACATATCTGCTAACACCCTCTCTCAAATCATGGGTGATTTGATACAATACAATGGTATAAGGATAATGAATCATAAATCATACAACATAGAATCACCAAGTAGAACCATGGATACCCAAGCAATGGGTGATCAAGCCACCGCCAAGGTGTCTCAGAGAGAACTTGATGTCAATGTCGATCGTACTAGCTCTTGAAAATAGAGAAGATTGTAGTATATCTTTGTGTTTGTCCCAATGTCTCTTAGTAGCATACATGACCATCCTGTCAAAAATGACATACATGATTGGATTTCCCGTCTTTGGCTAGACCGTCAAAGTGTCGCCTCATGTGAGCTCATGACTAGGAACTGAACCCGCTCTTTGTCAAAGAAATAGCCCATCATGAACTTGGATGCCAATCCTAGCTCTAGGATTTGAACCTGCCAGACTTTGATCATTGCGTGGGGGAAGTCCCTCTTTGGATCTTGTGCATCTGTATAGATGTATAGATGAGGCGTGGATGCTCCATCTCACCACTCTCTCACACTCCCTCTAGCATTGGAGAGTCATGAGGGATGCCATCATCACCACCACTAGAAAGTAGTTGAGAAACTTGAGTGTTAGCTATTGCGTTACGCTTGGTTGTTCGATTAGTTTCATATTTGTTCTCTATAGAGGGGACTCTCCTTGTCTGTTGTTAGAAGGGGTAGCAACAAGGGAAAGACAAGAAAACTCAAAATCAAAATCAAACTCAAACTCAAATCTAAGTAGGGTCACAAGGGAACCTTGAGTTATCCTTTAGAATCAAGCTAGTGAGTCACAAGCGAACTTTGAGTTATCCTTATAACGCGGGTGGTAGAATGTACCAAAGAAAAATAGGTATTGCCAACATTGCTAAAAGGTTGGCCACTTTGATAATGAGTGGCAATCAAAGGCAAGAGGTGCTAACCCACATCTAAAAATCAGACCCTTGTCCCTCAATTGAATAACCCCCAATAGGGGAGGCAGGGTGTTGGCTACCAAAATCGGAGGCGGTGGTAAGGTTGGATCCACATTGCCACCAGTTAGCCATCATAGCCATTTTCGTTCTTAACTCTCCAGAGGACATGTGTTAAGAAGTTTGTTGGACACGAGGGCGGTCTAGTCTCCTTAGAGACATCAGAGGTTGCGAGCTTAGTTCACATACATGAGTTACCTTGTCACAGGGAGGTAAAATTTTTAGATGCTTTGCTTATGCTAGAGACATTTGATTAATTTAATAATCAAATGTGCAATGTTGAGATACACATGTGATGCACATGCAATGTGTAAGCAAGTATTTTACGGTAACAAGCCTAGGATCCCAAGGAAATAGTGGGAGTCAAAGGCAAAAGTTGTAACAAGTTATGTCACTTAGGTTCTAGGTGAATGTTGGTGTTAGTTTGGCCTTAGGATAATTAATTGGCCTATAAGTGCTAGTGATGGCACTAGGGATTAGACATTAATTAATTGATTAATTAATGCCGTCCATGGGTTAGTGAAGGATTGGGACCACTTGGGGTTGCAAATGGCCTAGCCAATTACTTTGTGGATGGGCAAGGTAAAAAAGGGTTGAATGAATTTTTAGAATAAATTGATTTTGAAAAATAATTAAATGACTGAAAATTGTTGGAAAATGGAAAAAGAAGGTTGCCACTTGGAGGCTCATTCAGTGCATGCAAGCCGAGAGAGAGAGAGAGAGAGAGAGAGAGAGAGAGAGAGAGAGAGAGAGAATTTACGAAAAATTTACGAAAAAAAAAGAATTTATGAAAAAAAAAGAGAGAGAGAAAACAGGGTGGTGATTAGTTTTCCCAGTTGTGGAAACCCTTCCAAGTTAGGCGACAGCAGCAAACACCTTTCCTAGAGGCAAGCGGTAGCATTATTGACCTCTCCAACAGCTGCGGCCATGTGAAGAAACTGTGAAATTTCTCTCTACAGCACTCTCGATGGAGAATAATAACAAAGGGTTTTGCTTGTCTATCACCTTCTCTAGCCTACGCTTTGATATTCTTAGCCATTCTCGGCCACTCGTAGAGCTCAGCCAAATTTGGCAGATAGCAGAGGAATTCGTTATGTCTCTAAGCGTAAGATCATGTGGGAGAATTTTCTTCCCTTGGTGGAGTTTGCAGATAACAATAACATTTATAGCTTCACTAACAAGCCTTTGCTTGAGATATTTGAGGTTGGTAAGAAGGTTCTGTTAGCCTGTCACTTTTAGTGTTGTTAGTTAGTCATCTTCTGGTTGTTAGCTTGTCAGAGTTTGACGAAGACACATTGGGAGCTTTGGCAGTTCTTAGTGTGCATTTCTGGTTCATTTTCTACATTCCCCAGTCCACGCCACCTTGTTTACATTATCCAGTCAGCTGGCATTTTTTCCTGCCATTATCTGCCACATCATCAGCCTGTGACTGCATGAAATGCAGTTAGTCGGCCAGATCTGCCACATGGACAGGTTGGCCAGTTTTGTCCATTTCTTGCTATTTATAGCAGGCAGGCTGCCTGGGGCAGATCTTGTTCTGCAGGCTGCTCCTCTGACTCCGGGCACACTCCTTTGTTTTTGGTGGTGCTGCTGCTGTCATCATTTCTAGCCAGATTTGGTGCCCTCATTGACGCCTCAGGTTGCTTGCAGGGACTGATCAGTCTTGTTTGTATTCAGCATTTATTTCAGTCAGTGCAGATTTCTTTCTTCCTTTATCTTCTTGTTGTCTTCTTCTCTTCGTGTTCAAGTTCCTTCTTCCGTTGCGCACTCTTGCATGGTATCGTTGCCTAAGAGAGGACACAATTGAGCCTACTTTGCAGAGCAAGACCTCCCATCCTTTAAAACACAGGTTCCTGACCTTGCATTTGCTGCAAACGCAACATTTGTTGGCCAAGGTGACCTCATTTGGACCCAAGCGACCATCTTTGGAGCAAGGTGAGTCCATTTGGAGGGTGGCAACATCACATTCCTTTCAAGTGGCAGCTCTTCTGACCATGCGACAGTCTTTTGGTTGTCAAACACAAGGTTTCAGCTCTAGGTGGCAGTCTCAGCCAGGAAGTGATAGCACTTTTGCCTTTTCTAGCATTGTAGAAGTAGAATCTAGCAAGATCTTGGGCTTGAGCAGATTGGTCTTCTTGTGTTTTTGTGGATTCATGGCACACGTTTTCAGATCAGGTATTGTTGGTCTTAGTTGGCAAGAGTAGCTAGAGAGAGGTTGTTGAGCATTGCCAATCCATTGAGCAAGTACTATATTGGCCCATTTAAGGCTGAGATTGGAGATCCCAAGTGAGTCTAACTTTCCAATAGCTGTATGAGCAATTAGTAATGATAAAGAAATAGCATAAGGGGCACCAAGCTTTGGGCCAATCTTTTTTTGAGTTGTGTTGTGTGCGTGTTTTTGGCTCCATTGTTTTATTTGTTTTTCTATTGCTGAATTTCAGGCTTTAAGATTTAGTGCTTGCAAGTTGAAGTCTACTGCCCTTTGGTTTACTGAAGGCCAGTTTCACCATGTTTAAGTTGTAAACAATGCAAGTGCCCATCTTGTATTAGCTTGTCCATGTGCAATAACATTAGTTGAGTAGCTATAGCAAATAGACATGTACTTATTAGACAGCCTTTGTCTAGTTGACTTCCCCAATAACCAAAATGATGTTGAATTCTCCTAATAATGCATTTGGTATTAGTGTTGATATTATCCATACGTTACACCATATGGGAATTTTGCCATTATTTGAGTATTGGAGTCCCAATTGTATGATATCAAAAGATACATATGCAATAATGACATCTTGTTTGTAGATTTTGTTCTCTATGATAGGAGACTAACACACTTGAATGCCTACAAGGCGGGGTGCATCCCCTTCAAATATTAGTTGCAAGGGCAGGAAGGATCCATGCTGGCATTTTCCCTATGTGCAGATAAGATAGCTTGCAAGTCGAATGAACAATGAAGCTTGATCGCATTGGGGCCCTCCTCCTCAATGACCTTACCAAGGAGGAGAATCAACGGAGTGTTAAACTGGGCAATAGCTTGGGCTCACATGTCCACACCGTGTGAACATAGGGTGTCCAACCATGTGATGCAGCCAAGAAGACTTGAGCCACAACGTCACCATCATGAGCCCAAGTGTTTACCACTAGGTCATCACTTTTGGGACTTCTAGTTTGAATACTTCACATTCTGAATACCACTTTGGGCATTGTCAATTAGCATTTGTTTGCCTTTTGGGACAAAACCATATCCACTGGATGTAGGCCTCTAAATAATCTGCCTTGTGTCCTCCAATTTGACCAAACCTTCTTGCTAAGATGGTGAAGCAGCCCAACGATGCTAAGATAGTTATAACTTATATTCAAATGCTCCCATAAGTTTAAAGTCTTAGACATATTCAACTTGAAGACCATCCGGTCCATGGTTGCATGCATGCGTGCACACAATGATATTACATGCTTGAATCATCAAATAATGACATCAAAGCTGATCAGAATACAGATGCATGCTTTCTTATATGCATCTCAAGTGACTATGGAGACGTGCACATAATGATATTACATGCTTGAATCATCAAATAATGACATCAAAGCTGATCAGAATATGGATGCATGCTTTCTTATATGCATCTCAAGTGACTATGGAGAGCAAAAGCACTTGATAGGACCGAGGGAAAACTTTTTTGCGCAACTCATGTAAAGCCCATCTGAATTGCAGGCACCCAAATCTTGGTTGCTTACAGCTTTGGTTCTAGACTCTAGTAGATTAAGGGCTCTATGAATTTAGATCTTATTATTCTTAAGAAAATTGACTACATGTGCATTGTTTTGATATGCAAATGGAATGGTGCAATTAGACCATTTAAACTAAGTTATATGCCAACTTCATGTTCCTCATGTAATGTTACAGGCTCCTTAAAATAGATAAACACAGAAATTGTGATATCTTTTGTAATTTGTCACTTGTTGACAGAGTGCAGCACGTTTATATGGATCAACAATTTCAAGTGATGATGTCATCAGTGTCTCAGGGGTATGATATTTGAAATTTTGGGTTGTGTTATGCTTATGATTCAGACCTTCAGGAGGCTGAGTGCAGTTGCTCATCAATTTCAAATGCTAAGAGGCTTCTATTTGTTCTGGTTAATTAGCTAAATACCCATATTTGAAATTTTGTGTTGTGTTATGCTTATTATTCAGACCTTTTGGAGGCTGAGCGCAGTTGCTTAGAGGCTTCTATTTGTTCTTGTTAATTAGCTAAATACTCTTATATGTTAAGGAAAGCCAAATTTCTATGACGATATGTCCTTACCTTGGGACAAGCAGGGAGTCCTGGTTTATCTTTGGAGGGTATGTTTTGGTGGTAAGAAAGTATAGTGAGCCACTTCTACGTACCAGTTCTACAGTTGGAAGTACTAAATCATATTGGCAACTCAAGATCATGCTAGTGACCACTTCTAAGTACCAGTTCAACAGTTGGAAGTACTAAATCATATTGGCAACTCAAGATCATGCTCTGAGGTTATACTCACAAATAATGGTACACTAGTATAATGGCAAAACTACAACCTGATTGTATGGCTTGTGGTAGCTCAAATTTATCAAGCAAATATACAGAAGTGCTGCTGTCTGTGGGAAAGAATGAGACTTTGAAGGGCACGGGTTATTCCTAAATATGACATGGAAACATAAGGTGCTTAGACCCTAGGTGTTAAGAGTTAGGTTCTTGGGTGAAATAAGCTGCATAGCAACTCTATATGTAGGTAACCTAAACTAGAAGTCTTCTGTTTGTGTGTATAAAATACATGGCCGTGTAAGTGGTCATCTGTCTGCATAAAATACATGGGCTTATGAGTGTGCATCAGCATTAAACAAGTTCGCATTTGCCCTTAGTTAGTAGCCGGTCTGCATTCGTCCTCAACTCTGTTTCACTGATCTGAGCTCAGCAGTACCTTTTCATCAGCCCATGTGTGCCTGCAGCTACCCTGGTTGCATGTATGCTGTTTATTTTTACATACCAGGTAAATCTGCTAAACTTTATTTTCCAGACGAGTTGGACCTTTGTTTTTGCAGTTTTGTACCTGTTTGCAGTAGATGAATTTCAAATACTATTATGCTTAAACATATCCATCATGAAGTGCATCTCTATGCAGTAAAAACATGATGTTGGCTGCCATTTTTAAAATTTTGCTCCCCCTTGTTGAAGGCTACAATGATGCAATAACTTCTTGTGCAGGGCGAGCATTCAGTCCCAACCTTCTAATGACCATTTTGAAACATTTTTAGTATTGCAATGCCGAGATTAGTAGACCTGATCCTTGCTTTTCCAAATATATGTAGGTGGTTTCTGAAAGTGTTGTTCACTCCTTAGTACAAGCTTGCAAGTCGGGCCTTTTTGATCAAGCTCAAAAGACAGTCACTGACATTATTGATGAGGGATATCCAGTATCACAAATTTTATCTCAGGTACTTGTTTGCAAAATCACAAGAATGGGCAGTTATGCATGAGATTTTTGGTTTGCACAGCATTATAGGCAGTGAGTGTTATGGTCATATTGTAATGTACAGTGTTTGCAAACTCTTTAGACCTCAAGCTAGTGTCTTTATGCTTTTGCTAATGTTGAGATTCCTTCAGTTTTGACTAATCTGAATCATATAATCACCATTTAGACCATTTAATCATGTTATTCACACCTTGGCAGAAACTTGCAGTCAGGCTTCTGATCAGGCTCAAGAGACTGTCACTGATCTGAATGATGAGGGGCACCCAGTATGGTAGTTTTGCACAAGAAAGTTATTTTGTAGTGCATGATGAGTGATGGCTTCCATGACCATTTTGCTGGCACTTTTTGCGACCTTCGTTTCTGGAAAAACCTCTAGTGAAGAGAGCTGGGACGTTAAGAGGTGACATGGGTGGGTTGGGAGGTATCTAGAAGAATGAGGGGATTAGAACTAACCGAATTAGATGGCATTATTTTTGGAAAATTGTGACCTTGCTTGCAGCTTCACATAATCCTTATTTACTTGATTGCTTCGCTGCTTGTCTTCTTTCAGTTGTATGATCTGATTGTCCTGGATGAGAACATATCAGATGAGCAGAAGGCTCGAATTTGTGCGAGGCTGGCTGAGGCTGACAAGGTGATTTTGTCTTGCTTTGATATATGTGCCCCTGCACTTTTGCTGCTGTGGTTTTACATTGGAAACAATGTGAACTCTGTGTGTACACGTGTGGAAGGTTTAACTATATTAGGCTTTATGTCACAGTGTTTGATCGATGGGGCAGATGAATACCTGCAATTGCTTGATGTGGCCAGTAGTACCATGCGTTCTCTGTGTAATCTGACACAGGACTGCACATTTGTTTAGTTTATGAGAATATTGAGGCTTGAGCTAAATGGTCTTGTTTCTCATATATCTTCTGATGTAGTACAAGCTTTGCCGTACAGAACTTTGTTTGAAACACGGAGGATGAGGCTTAGCATCGCTGATGTTATAGAGCTGCAAGAAACGAGTAACGGTGCTGCCTACTCATGCGGACTCACTCAGTGTACTTGTTTATCAGGCAAATTTGTTTTGTATGGGAATATTTCCTATTTGAAATCAAGGCATGGGCTACTAGGTACAGGGGTTAGCAATCTAGTCCTCTTGGGTATTGAAAAAACCCTTAAAAATGGTGGAGTACAGCTCCTGGCAATATATATATATATATATATGTATGTATGTATGTATGTATGTATGTGGAAATCCAGATTGCCTTTAAAGCAAAGTTTGTTCATTCGGAGATGTTTGATCGGAGCGCTTCTATATGGACAAACTTGTTAAGCGTCGAATTGTGTCGCATCATCGTTTCGAATGCTCAGCTTACAGGCAAATTATCATGTCTACTTCGTCATCAGGAGGCATGAGGCACTATATTTGAGGATCACAGCCTTTTCACTCGAATTAGGTGTCGGGCGCCTTGGATGAAAGAGGAATCATTTATTTCTCGAAGTAGTCTTTTCATATCTATTGATTTTGAAATGCGCATTGCAACGATCCTTATGTCACAGCTACTATGTTGGTGATATATTTCTCACATGGGTGTGTGTTACCATTGTGCTGGATGATGATGTTCTTGGACGATGTTGCTGTAAGGACTAAGACCCTCTTTGAACACCGGGATGTTTGATAGTTGTTTTCTCAAGGAAAAATAGGGAATGCTTTGGCCTAAACATCGAGGGTTAGAAGTGCATTACAATCTTCATAGAAGGAAAGCAAGAGAGTAGCCAAGTAGCTATAATCTTTTGGCTTATCTTTTAAAATGAAAAATTATTCTCAATTGGTAGCTAAGTAGCTATTACCCAAGTCCATTGGGTGCTTGATAAAAATGTGTCAATAATATAAGTAGTAATCTATAAACAAAGATACGAAAAATCCAAGAAAGGTAATAAATATGTATAACTCAAACGTAAATCATGTACATGTTTCATTGTAGGAAGCTAAATAAAAAACATAAAGCATAAGCAATACAAGTAAAAATATGTATAACTCAAAGCTAAATAAAAAATATAAAGCATAAGCAATACAAGTAAATATGATAAACTAAATGTAGTATAATAATAATAATAATAATAATAATAATAATGAATTTATTATTAATCTAAATTGCGATTTAAAACGAATGCATTATTGAACCGTGTAAACAAAACTTACATGTCAACTTTGGATACTTGGTTTAGTTGTACTATTCTTCCCTTGGGTATATGAAGTTGTAAATTTAATTCACATAATGTTGGTGCAAAAGTTTATAAGCTTAATTCTTGTATATTGTGTTTTATTTTCATAACACATAGTTGAATGTGCTAATAAAATTGGTTTTGTTAATTTAAGTCCACAAAGTTGGGCTTCAAAATAGAGATATGTAAAGTTTAGAGAGCTATAATACTTAGAAGAGAGAGAGAGAGAGAGAGAGAGAGAGAGAGAGAGAGAGAGAGTAAATGGGTGTAGCTTGGTTGGTTAATTGGAACTCAATGATTAGGTCTTGGGTTCAACTCTTACATTTTGGAATCTTTTGGTATAGGTAGAAAAAAAAAATAAGATTTGAACTTGAATCAATAAGTTAACAATAGAAGTGGCCCACCACTAGAGTAGCCACTTGATTTTATATATATAGAGTAGCCACTTGATTTTATATATATAGAGTAGCCACTTGATTATATATATATATATATATATATAAAGAGAGAGAGAGAGAGAGAGAGAGAGAGAGAGAGAGAGAGAGAGAGAGAGAGAGCAAATGGGTGTAGCTTGGTTGGTTAATTGGAACTCAATGATTAGGTCTTGGGTTCAACTCTTACATTTTGGAATCTTTTGGTATAGGCAGAAAAAAAAATGAGATTTGAACTTGAATCAATAAGTTAACAATAGAAGTGGCCCACCACTAGAGTAGCCACTTGATTATATATATATAAATATAAATATAAATATAAATATATATATATATATAAAGAGAGAGAGAGAGAGAGAGAGAGAGAGAGAGAGAGAGAGAGAGAGAGAGTATTGCTCGTAGAAATCACAATACTCGCACATAATATGGTTTTTACATTTGTGCACTACAGAAGCCTTTTAACATGTAATCATATGTTTGGAAATTTGTAGCAAAATTCACCTCTTATATAGTCAAAGCGTGCATGATATGGTTTTGCTTTTGCTTTTCATTGTTTATGTTGATTGATGGATTGGGTTGATGCTTGGCCAAAATTGACATTGAAATAATTTTGAAAAAGAAATATGGTTATTTTCTTGGATAACCTTAATTGAGTGTGAAAGAAATTTGGTTGAGATTTGTGCGAAATAGCTAAGAACTCTTGAGAATGGGTTGGAGGAGGTGAGAGAAAGCCAAAATGAGAGGAATTTGATTTTCTTTGCGAGAAAACGCTAAATTTTGCTTGCTGTTTGCTCCAGCCTGCTAGAATAGCACCTTTGCCAAGCACAAGCTCAACCTGCTTTTGTCAAACTGCATCTTGGCAGTAGAGTTATGTAAGACGAATGTAAGAGCTAGCTACATGTAATGCATGGCAGCTAAGCCATGATTGTCTGAGTCCAAGGGCACATAATGCAGTGGATGTTTGGAATAGCATACACCACACATCAATTGCAGGATACGTAACATTCACAGCTGAGTAGAAATCCAAAACTGCATATGGATCACAATGCCATTCCAGGATGTCTCTGTTGAGCTGAGGGATAACTTTCAAAGCTAGAAGGGTGGAGGAAATGCAAAACTGGCTTGCACTTAAGAAAATGGTTGGCTCGACCATTTTTCAGTAGCAGTTTCTTAGTAGTGTTGAGGCAAACCATTAGTTAACTGTGAAAGAGACTTTGATTTACAAGAGAATGGCATAATTGACCAGAGGGGCATTACCGTGAAAAGGATAAAAAATACATTAGATCTTGATTAAGGCCTGAAGGATTTGCATATGCAACTCTAGAATCACAGTGAATCTAATTCCAACATGTGGCCATGAGAATGATGATAGTATCAGTGATGTCACATGGGATGTGGTACAGGTACAAGCTCTGCAAATCTATTTTGCCTATAAATGCCAGAGTACATCTTACATTCCAAATTTGGCATGTGTCACTATGAACTCCCAAGCAGTGTCAAAATATTAATTTAGGTGGAGTATGGGAAGAGTGATAGATATCCTCTACAAAAATCTAGTAACCATGCAATAGCATATGATGAATCTCATTTGCTGGGTTCCAGACTTTACAAGCCCACTGTCGACAGGCGTCCAAGGAGCTGATGTTGATGTCACACGCTGGTAAAGTCCCTTATTGTCACAGATGCAATGGAAGACAGTTATTGAAGGTGCACTGTCTACTTATATGGTCACCAGTGCATAAGGATGTCTGGCATACTATCCTTACAGAAAGCATGACCATTGTTCTATAATTATCTTCACTTTAACAGGTAGGCCACCATTTAGGAAAAACTGGAATAAATATGTGATATTGTTTTGCTGTAAGTGTGCTAGTGCCTTTGCCAAAGCTCTGTTGGTGGCTGGGGAATTTAGTGTTACTGTCAAGTCATGTTTACTTTATTGTAAGTTTTCAGATGGACACTCTGACTCTCTCTCTGTACATAATGATGTTATAGTGACAATTGACAGTTGCTTCATGCCGCACTTCTAGACTAGAAAATGATGGAAACAACAGATTGCAACACTTAGCAGTTGTCACAAAGAACTTATATCAATCGGGGGCCCTGATACTCCAGTTTTGGAGTAGCTCTAATGTGTTCTGGAAAAACCTCTAGTGAAGAGAGCTGGGACGTTAAGAGGTGACATGGGTGGGTTGGGAGGTGTCTAGAAGAATGAGGGGATTAGAACTAATCGAATTAGATGGCATTATTTTTGGAAAATTGTGACCTTGCTTGCAGCTTCACATAATCCTTATTTACTTGATTGCTTCGCTGCTTGTCTTCTTTCAGTTGTATGATATGATTGTCCTGGATGAGAACATATCAGATAAGCAAAAGGCTCGAATTTGTGCGAGGCTGGCTGAGGCTGACAAGGTGATTTTGTCTTGCTTTGATATATGTGCCCTTGCACTTTTGCTGCTGTGGTTTTACATTGGAAACAATGTGAACTCTGTGTGTACACGTGTGGAAGGTTTAACTATATTAGGCTTTATGTCACAGTGTTTGATCGATGGGGCAGATGAATACCTGCAATTGCTTGATGTGGCCAGTAGTACCATGCGTTCTCTGTGTAATCTGACACAGGACTGCACATTTGTTTAGTTTATGAGAATATTGAGGCTTGAGCTAAATGGTCTTGTTTCTCATATATCTTCTGATGTAGTACAAGCTTTGCCGTACAGAACTTTGTTTGAAACACGGAGGATGAGGCTTAGCATCGCTGATGTTATAGAGCTGCAAGAAACGAGTAACGGTGCTGCCTACTCATGCGGACTCACTCAGTGTACTTGTTTATCAGGCAAATTTGTTTTGTATGGGAATATTTCCTATTTGAAATCAAGGCATGGGCTACTAGGTACAGGGGTTAGCAATCTAGTCCTCTTGGGTATTGAAAAGACCCTTAAAAATGGTGGAGTACAGCTCCTGGCAATATATATATATATATATGTATGTATGTATGTATGTATGTATGTGGAAATCCAGATTGCCTTTAAAACAAAGTTTGTTCATTCGGAGATGTTTGATCGGAGCGCTTCTATATGGACAAACTTGTTAAGCGTCGAATTGTGTCGCATCATCGTTTCGAATGCTCAGCTTACAGGCAAATTATCATGTACTTCGTCATCAGGAGGCATGAGGCACTATATTTGAGGATCACAGCCTTTTCACTCGAATTAGGTGTCGGGCGCCTTGGATGAAAGAGGAATCATTTATTTCTCGAAGTAGTCTTTTCATATCTATTGATTTTGAAATGCGCATTGCAACGATCCTTATGTCACAGCTACTATGTTGGTGATATATTTCTCACATGGGTGTGTGTTACCATTGTGCTGGATGATGATGTTCTTGGACGATGTTGCTCTAAGGACTAAGACCCTCTTTGAACACCGGGATGTTTGATAGTTGTTTTCTCAAGGAAAAATAGGGAATGCTTTGGCCTAAACATCGAGGGTTAGAAGTGCATTACAATCTTCATAGAAGGAAAGCAAGAGAGTAGCCAAGTAGCTATAATCTTTTGGCTTATCTTTTAAAATGAAAAATTATTCTCAATTGGTAGCTAAGTAGCTATTACCCAAGTCCATTGGGTGCTTGATAAAAATGTGTCAATAATATAAGTAGTAATCTATAAACAAAGATACGAAAAATCCAAGAAAGGTAATAAATATGTATAACTCAAACGTAAATCATGTACATGTTTCATTGTAGGAAGCTAAATAAAAAACATAAAGCATAAGCAATACAAGTAAAAATATGTATAACTCAAAGCTAAATAAAAAATATAAAGCATAAGCAATACAAGTAAATATGATAAACTAAATGTAGTATAATAATAATAATAATAATAATAATAATAATGAATTTATTATTAATCTAAATTGCGATTTAAAACGAATGCATTATTGAACCGTGTAAACAAAACTTACATGTCAACTTTGGATACTTGGTTTAGTTGTACTATTCTTCCCTTGGGTATATGAAGTTGTAAATTTAATTCACATAATGTTGGTGCAAAAGTTTATAAGCTTAATTCTTGTATATTGTGTTTTATTTTCATAACACATAGTTGAATGTGCTAATAAAATTGGTTTTGTTAATTTAAGTCCACAAAGTTGGGCTTCAAAATAGAGATATGTAAAGTTTAGAGAGCTATAATACTTAGAAGAGAGAGAGAGAGAGAGAGAGAGAGAGAGAGAGAGAGAGAGAGAGTAAATGGGTGTAGCTTGGTTGGTTAATTGGAACTCAATGATTAGGTCTTGGGTTCAACTCTTACATTTTGGAATCTTTTGGTATAGGTAGAAAAAAAAAATAAGATTTGAACTTGAATCAATAAGTTAACAATAGAAGTGGCCCACCACTAGAGTAGCCACTTGATTTTATATATATAGAGTAGCCACTTGATTTTATATATATAGAGTAGCCACTTGATTATATATATATATATATATATATAGAGAGAGAGAGAGAGAGAGAGAGAGAGAGAGAGAGAGAGAGAGAGAGAGAGAGAGAGAGAGAGAGAGCAAATGGGTGTAGCTTGGTTGGTTAATTGGAACTCAATGATTAGGTCTTGGGTTCAACTCTTACATTTTGGAATCTTTTGGTATAGGCAGAAAAAAAAATGAGATTTGAACTTGAATCAATAAGTTAACAATAGAAGTGGCCCACCACTAGAGTAGCCACTTGATTATATATATATAAATATAAATATAAATATAAATATATATATATATATAAAGAGAGAGAGAGAGAGAGAGAGAGAGAGAGAGAGAGAGAGAGAGAGAGAGTATTGCTCGTAGAAATCACAATACTCGCACATAATATGGTTTTTACATTTGTGCACTACAGAAGCCTTTTAACATGTAATCATATGTTTGGAAATTTGTAGCAAAATTCACCTCTTATATAGTCAAAGCGTGCATGATATGGTTTTGCTTTTGCTTTTCATTGTTTATGTTGATTGATGGATTGGGTTGATGCTTGGCCAAAATTGACATTGAAATAATTTTGAAAAAGAAATATGGTTATTTTCTTGGATAACCTTAATTGAGTGTGAAAGAAATTTGGTTGAGATTTGTGCGAAATAGCTAAGAACTCTTGAGAATGGGTTGGAGGAGGTGAGAGAAAGCCAAAATGAGAGGAATTTGATTTTCTTTGCGAGAAAACGCTAAATTTTGCTTGCTGTTTGCTCCAGCCTGCTAGAATAGCACCTTTGCCAAGCACAAGCTCAACCTGCTTTTGTCAAACTGCATCTTGGCAGTAGAGTTATGTAAGACGAATGTAAGAGCTAGCTACATGTAATGCATGGCAGCTAAGCCATGATTGTCTGAGTCCAAGGGCACATAATGCAGTGGATGTTTGGAATAGCATACACCACACATCAATTGCAGGATACGTAACATTCACAGCTGAGTAGAAATCCAAAACTGCATATGGATCACAATGCCATTCCAGGATGTCTCTGTTGAGCTGAGGGATAACTTTCAAAGCTAGAAGGGTGGAGGAAATGCAAAACTGGCTTGCACTTAAGAAAATGGTTGGCTCGACCATTTTTCAGTAGCAGTTTCTTAGTAGTGTTGAGGCAAACCATTAGTTAACTGTGAAAGAGACTTTGATTTACAAGAGAATGGCATAATTGACCAGAGGGGCATTACCGTGAAAAGGATAAAAAATACATTAGATCTTGATTAAGGCCTGAAGGATTTGCATATGCAACTCTAGAATCACAGTGAATCTAATTCCAACATGTGGCCATGAGAATGATGATAGTATCAGTGATGTCACATGGGATGTGGTACAGGTACAAGCTCTGCAAATCTATTTTGCCTATAAATGCCAGAGTACATCTTACATTCCAAATTTGGCATGTGTCACTATGAACTCCCAAGCAGTGTCAAAATATTAATTTAGGTGGAGTATGGGAAGAGTGATAGATATCCTCTACAAAAATCTAGTAACCATGCAATAGCATATGATGAATCTCATTTGCTGGGTTCCAGACTTTACAAGCCCACTGTCGACAGGCGTCCAAGGAGCTGATGTTGATGTCACACGCTGGTAAAGTCCCTTATTGTCACAGATGCAATGGAAGACAGTTATTGAAGGTGCACTGTCTACTTATATGGTCACCAGTGCATAAGGATGTCTGGCATACTATCCTTACAGAAAGCATGACCATTGTTCTATAATTATCTTCACTTTAACAGGTAGGCCACCATTTAGGAAAAACTGGAATAAATATGTGATATTGTTTTGCTGTAAGTGTGCTAGTGCCTTTGCCAAAGCTCTGTTGGTGGCTGGGGAATTTAGTGTTACTGTCAAGTCATGTTTACTTTATTGTAAGTTTTCAGATGGACACTCTGACTCTCTCTCTGTACATAATGATGTTATAGTGACAATTGACAGTTGCTTCATGCCGCACTTCTAGACTAGAAAATGATGGAAACAACAGATTGCAACACTTAGCAGTTGTCACAAAGAACTTATATCAATCGGGGGCCCTGATACTCCAGTTTTGGAGTAGCTCTAATGTGTTCTGGAAAAACCTCTAGTGAAGAGAGCTGGGACGTTAAGAGGTGACATGGGTGGGTTGGGAGGTGTCTAGAAGAATGAGGGGATTAGAACTAATCGAATTAGATGGCATTATTTTTGGAAAATTGTGACCTTGCTTGCAGCTTCACATAATCCTTATTTACTTGATTGCTTCGCTGCTTGTCTTCTTTCAGTTGTATGATATGATTGTCCTGGATGAGAACATATCAGATAAGCAAAAGGCTCGAATTTGTGCGAGGCTGGCTGAGGCTGACAAGGTGATTTTGTCTTGCTTTGATATATGTGCCCTTGCACTTTTGCTGCTGTGGTTTTACATTGGAAACAATGTGAACTCTGTGTGTACACGTGTGGAAGGTTTAACTATATTAGGCTTTATGTCACAGTGTTTGATCGATGGGGCAGATGAATACCTGCAATTGCTTGATGTGGCCAGTAGTACCATGCGTTCTCTGTGTAATCTGACACAGGACTGCACATTTGTTTAGTTTATGAGAATATTGAGGCTTGAGCTAAATGGTCTTGTTTCTCATATATCTTCTGATGTAGTACAAGCTTTGCCGTACAGAACTTTGTTTGAAACACGGAGGATGAGGCTTAGCATCGCTGATGTTATAGAGCTGCAAGAAACGAGTAACGGTGCTGCCTACTCATGCGGACTCACTCAGTGTACTTGTTTATCAGGCAAATTTGTTTTGTATGGGAATATTTCCTATTTGAAATCAAGGCATGGGCTACTAGGTACAGGGGTTAGCAATCTAGTCCTCTTGGGTATTGAAAAGACCCTTAAAAATGGTGGAGTACAGCTCCTGGCAATATATATATATATATATGTATGTATGTATGTATGTATGTATGTGGAAATCCAGATTGCCTTTAAAACAAAGTTTGTTCATTCGGAGATGTTTGATCGGAGCGCTTCTATATGGACAAACTTGTTAAGCGTCGAATTGTGTCGCATCATCGTTTCGAATGCTCAGCTTACAGGCAAATTATCATGTACTTCGTCATCAGGAGGCATGAGGCACTATATTTGAGGATCACAGCCTTTTCACTCGAATTAGGTGTCGGGCGCCTTGGATGAAAGAGGAATCATTTATTTCTCGAAGTAGTCTTTTCATATCTATTGATTTTGAAATGCGCATTGCAACGATCCTTATGTCACAGCTACTATGTTGGTGATATATTTCTCACATGGGTGTGTGTTACCATTGTGCTGGATGATGATGTTCTTGGACGATGTTGCTCTAAGGACTAAGACCCTCTTTGAACACCGGGATGTTTGATAGTTGTTTTCTCAAGGAAAAATAGGGAATGCTTTGGCCTAAACATCGAGGGTTAGAAGTGCATTACAATCTTCATAGAAGGAAAGCAAGAGAGTAGCCAAGTAGCTATAATCTTTTGGCTTATCTTTTAAAATGAAAAATTATTCTCAATTGGTAGCTAAGTAGCTATTACCCAAGTCCATTGGGTGCTTGATAAAAATGTGTCAATAATATAAGTAGTAATCTATAAACAAAGATACGAAAAATCCAAGAAAGGTAATAAATATGTATAACTCAAACGTAAATCATGTACATGTTTCATTGTAGGAAGCTAAATAAAAAACATAAAGCATAAGCAATACAAGTAAAAATATGTATAACTCAAAGCTAAATAAAAAATATAAAGCATAAGCAATACAAGTAAATATGATAAACTAAATGTAGTATAATAATAATAATAATAATAATAATAATAATAATAATAATGAATTTATTATTAATCTAAATTGCGATTTAAAACGAATGCATTATTGAACCGTGTAAACAAAACTTACATGTCAACTTTGGATACTTGGTTTAGTTGTACTATACTTGCCTTGGGTATATGAAGTTGTAAATTTAATTCACATAATGTTGGTGCAAGAGTTTATAAGCTTAATTCTTGTATATTGTGTTTTATTTTCATAACACATAGTTGAATGTGCTAATAAAATTGGTTTTGTTAATTTAAGTCCACAAAGTTGGGCTTCAAAATAGAGATATGTAAAGTTTAGAGAGCTATGATACTTAGAATAGAGAGAGAGAGAGAGAGAGAGAGAGAGAGAGAGAGAGAGAGAGAGAGAGAGAGAGAGAGAGAGAGAGAGAGAGAGAGAGAGAGAGAGAGAGAGAGAGAGAGAGAGAGAGAGAGAGAGAGAGAGAGAGAGAGCAAATGGGTGTAGCTTGGTTGGTTAATTGGAACTCAATGATTAGGTCTTGGGTTCAACTCTTACATTTTGGAATCTTTTGGTATAGGCAGAAAAAAAAATGAGATTTGAACTTGAATCAATAAGTTAACAATAGAAGTGGCCCACCATTAGAGTAGCCACTTGATTATATATATATATATATATATATATATATATATATATATATATATATATATATATATATAGAGAGAGAGAGAGAGAGAGAGAGAGAGAGAGAGAGAGAGAGAGAGAGAGAGAGAGAGAGAGAGAGAGAGAGAGAGAGAGAGAGAGAGAGAGAGAGAGAGAGAGAGAGAGAGAGAGAGAGAGAGAGAGAGAGAGAGAGAGAGAGAGAGAGAGAGAGCAAATGGGTGTAGCTTGGTTGGTTAATTGGAACTCAATGATTAGGTCTTGGGTTCAACTCTTACATTTTGGAATCTTTTGGTATAGGCAGAAAAAAAAATGAGATTTGAACTTGAATCAATAAGTTAACAATAGAAGTGGCCCACCATTAGAGTAGCCACTTGATATATTATATATATATATATATATATATATATATATATATATATATATATATATATATATATATATATATATATATATATATATAGAGAGAGAGAGAGAGAGAGAGAGAGAGAGAGAGAGAGAGAGAGTATTGCTCCTAGAAATCACAATACTCGCATATAATATGGTTTTTACATTTGTGCACTACAGAAGCCTTTCAACATGTAATCATATGTTTGGAAATTTGTAGCAAAATTCACCTCTTATATAGTCAAAGCGTGCATGATATGGTTTTGCTTTTGCTTTTCATTGTTTATGTTGATTGATGGATTGGGTTGATGCTTGGCCAAAATTGACATTGAAATAATTTTGAAAAAGAAATATGGTTATTTTCTTGGATAACCTTAATTGAGTGTGAAAGAAATTTGGTTGAGATTTGTGCGAAATAGCTGAGAACTCTTGAGAATGGGTTGGAGGAGGTGAGAGAAAGCCAAAATGAGAGGAATTTGATTTTCTTTGCGAGAAAACGCTAAATTTTGCTTGCTGTTTGCTCCAGCCTGCTAGAACAGCACCTTTGCCAAGCACAAGCTCAACCTGCTTTTGTCAAACTGCATCTTGGCAGTAGAGTTATGTAAGACGAATGTAAGAGCTAGCTACATGTAATGCATGGCAGCTCAGCCATGATCGTCTGTGAGTCCAAAGGCACATAATGTAGTGGATGTTTGGAATAGCATACACATCACACATCAACTGCAAGATACGTAACATTCACAGTTGAGTAGAAATCCAAAACTGCATATGGATCACAATGCCATTCCAGGATGTCTCTGTTGAGCTGAGGGATAACTTTCAAAGCTAGAAGGGTGGAGGAAATGCAAAACTGGCCTGCACTTAAGAAAATGGTTGGCTCGACCATTTTTCAGTAGCAGTTTCTTAGTGGTGTTGAGGCAAACCATTAGTTAACTGTGAAAGAGACTTTGATTTACAAGAGAATGGCATAATTGAAGAGATACATGGGAAGATCAATTATGGCTAAAACATGATCAACGGATCCACATATAATGAAGGAATACAAGCTACCAATCTTGGCACCTCTAGCAAAAATGAGGTTGCCATGTATAATCTTCCATGTAGAATCACCAAAAGTACATGATACATGTCATTATCCAACTGTCTAACTAAGATAAGGCTTTTGGAAAAAGCCAGGATATGGCGTATATCATGCAATACAAATGGAGCACTAGTAGCAAATTAGAGTCTCACATTACCTATGCCAACAATATCATAAACATGACCATCACCGAGTCTAATTGAACTTATAATAGTGTGGTATGTATAAAACCAATGATGATGTAGGGTCACATGAAAGGAAGCCTCGAAATCAAGAAGCCAACATTGAGAGTACGCAGATTGAATATAAGTCAATTGAGTAGCATCAAGTGAAGAAATAATGAGTACATAATTATTTGAATTGTATCCCAATGCATTTATTATTAGAAATCCAAAGAGAAATGGACAAAAGGCACATGCACAAAGGGTAACAGACATGCTCCATGTTCATCCCATTTCTTCAACACATAGTGTAAAGGTCAATTGTGTACCACACACATAAACAAAGCAAGTAACCTAGTACTACCCATGGTTAAGTTAGTATGACTTAACCTTATTCAACTAAGGTAAGACTATGAGCTTGAATCTCAATACTCCCCCTCAAGCTCAAGTGGGGTACTTCACTCCAAGTAGCTCTCTAAAGTGCACAAACTTATCTTTACCCAATGACTTGGTAGAGATGTCTGTAACTTGGTCTTCTGTCCTCACATGGACCAAATCAATGTCACCTACAATGATAAAGTGATAGTGTACCTCAATGTGCTTAGTCCTAGCATGATAGATAGGATTACTGGCTAGGAGCACACTACTCATGTTGTCACAATAGAGTGTGATAGGCCTGACCTCCTGCATGCACAAATCATCAAGAAGCTTCATGAGCCATGCTGCCTCACATGCAGCTAATGTAGCACCTCTATACTGTGGATAAGTACTAGAGAGTGCAATTGTAGGTTGCTTCTTACTGCTCCAGCTGACCATACTACTACCAAGGGAAAATGCATACCCACTAGTAGATCTCCTGTCATAGGTATTTCTTGCCCAGTCAGCCCCAGTCAACATCTGTATATCCCGTAAGCTCCAAAGGCTTACCATGCTGATAGAGTAGACCATAATCTGATGTAGCCTTCACATATCTCAAGATCCTTCTCACTGCATCCAAGTGAGGCTTCATAGGCTTCAGCATGAATTGGCTAATCAGTCCAATTGAATAGCTAAGATCCGGTTTAGTAATGATAAGATAAATCAAGCTACCTACTATTTGTCTATACATAGTGACATTGTCAATCTCATGTCCAACATCTGCAAGTAACTTAACATTTTGCTTCAATGGGGTGCTCAAAGACTTGCAATCCAACATACCATACTTGGTTAACATGTCTTGTGCATACTGCTTCTGCAAAAACTAAGTACCATGAGATGTAGAGAGAACCTCAATCCCAAGGAAATACTTCAGTTCTCCCAAATCTTTGACTTGAAATTCAACATGTAACATTTCCTTGATCTCTCAAATTCCTGCGACATCATCACCTGTAATGATCAAGTCATCCATATAGATGACTAATATCACATAACCAACCCTTGTCTTCTTTGTAAATCGGCTATGATCAGCCTTGCCCATAGTGAAACGAAGTTTCTGTAAGCATGCACTTATCTTGGCATTCCAAGCTTTAGGTGCTTGCTTCAACCCATATAATACTTTCTTCAATCTACACACATGTAAAGGAAAATCTGGATGTACATGGACCTCGGGCTGATCCATGTATACTTCCTCAGCCAAATCACCATTGAGAAAAGCATTCTTCACATCCATCTGATATATACTCCATCCTTTTAATGTTGCCAAAAGCAATCACTGTCCTCACAGTTTCCATTTTAGCAACAAACAGGGATGAATGTCTCCTCATAATCAAGACCATATTGTTGTGCATACCCTTTTTCCAAAAGTCTTGCCTTGTATCTTTCCAATGTGCCATCTGATTTGCACTTCACTTTGTATACCCATTTGCAACCAATAGCCATTTTGCCTTCAGGCAAATCAATCAAATCCTAAGTGTCATTTTCAGCCAATGTTGAATATTCCTCATCCATTGCCTTACACCAATGATCATCCAAGATAGCTTTAGAAAACTTTGTGGGTTCCTTAAAGCTAGTGACTTTTGCCATATATGCATAGTGCCTCATTGTATAACCACTGTATGTAAGCCTATCCACAGGCTTCCTGACTCTTTTTGATCTCCTCAACTAAGGTGCAGTATGAGACTCTCCTCTCTCATGAGGTGGTACGTATCTATGTCTCACACCAGGAGTCACAACTGATGGAATACCAAACTCACTATCCAAGTTGTCAGTGCTAGGTGAATCATAACCACAAGTGAGTGGCCCTGCAACATCATCAAGTTTGCCTTTGCCTTTATCCACATTTCTCCCTCTCATTGACATACCTGTGTTAGTGGACAAAGATGCCGAAGTCCTCAATCTACCTGTCCAAGGACTAATTGATGTAGTAGCATCTTTAGAAGGCCCATAAATTTCTACACTTTCATTTGTACCTGCATGTACATGAGTCTCCCAATAAGCATCATCATCATTGATCAATGTGATCTTTTTCTCATGCCATGATTTCAGCTCATCAAATACTACATCTCTTGAGATTAATGTCTCATGAGTAGAAGGATTGTAGCATTTGTACGCTTTCCTATCTTGTTGTACATACCCAATAAAGATGGAATTTTCTGCCTTTGGATCAAGCTTCTTCCTCTTTTCATCTGGAACATGTACATACGCCAAGCATGCAAAAACCCTAAGATGGCTAATGTCTAACTTTATCCCATAAAGCCTCTCATGAGGAGTCACCTCATGTATACATGCTGTTGGTGTGCGATTCATGACATACATTGCAGTCATTACAGCCTCTACCCAATATGCATTCGGTAAGCTCTTCTCATTCAACATGGCTCTTGCTAATTCCATGATCACCCTGTTTTTCCTTTTTGCCACACCATTTTGTTGTGGTGTGTACCTGCATGTCAATTGCCTTTTAATCTCATGGGCTGCCAAGAAGTGATCAAAGTCTTTAGAAACATATTCTCCACCACTATCAGATCTCAAGCATGAGATGTAGCAAGCCAATTCTTTCTCCACATGTCTCTTGAAGTCTTGAAAAGCATCCATGACATCACTCTTGTGGTTTAGCACATGCAACCATGTGTACCTACTATAGTAATCTATGAATGACACATAATAACATGATCCCCCAAGAGATGCATTCTGTGAGGGTCCCCATACATCAGAATGTACAAGCTGTAATGGTCTAGTAGTAGTGCTTACATGCCTCATAAATGGAAGCCTTGATTGCTTTCTAAATTGACAAGATTGACATAGATGTCCCAATTCCACATGCTTGAACTTAGGGAGTCCAAGTACAACTTGTTTATGCTGCATATTCTTCAACTTTTGAACATTTACATGACCGATCCTTTTATGCCATATCTCAATGTCCCTTATTGCAACATTGTCATGTGAGTACATAGCAGCATTCAATGCTAGAAGTTTCGTATCCAATGTAAACATCCTACCATTTCTTTAGCCTTTAGCAATGAGTTTGCATCCTTGATCATACTCTTCAATGTAGCATCCATCTCTATTGGATGTAATTTGTAGATTCTGTTCAGCCATTTGTCCCACAGAAAGCAAGTTTTTGGTTATGGAGGGTACATGTAACACATCATAGAGACTCTTTTTTCTGTCACCATGCATCATCAAGGGAATAGTACCTGTATGCATAATGTCATGCTGCGTATCATCCCCTATGCAAACATATCCATGGGCACCTTCTGCCAATGTGTCAAACCACTCTCCATGAGGAGTCATGTGGTTAGATGCCCCTGAGTCTATGTACCATACATAATCTGCTTTGCCTTGTGTAGGCAACCCTTTCGTCACATGCTGCATAGCAAACAACCTATCATCCTCCTGCATACCACTAGAAGAAGCATAATTACCATGTTCTTATGTGGATAAAGGCAAAGGCACAAAGGGTAGCAGACATGCTCCCTGTTCATCCTATGTCTTCAACACACAGTGCAAAGGTCAACTATGTACCACACACATACACAAAGCAAGTAACCTAGTACTAACCATGGTTAAGTCAGTACGACTTAACCTTATTCAACTAAGGTAGGACTATGAGCTTGAATCTCAACATTTATCTCCTCAATCATATTATTGGACATTGGGACAATGCGATCATAAGGAGACTTAGCATTATCATACACTTTTCCTTTGCCCTTTTTATAGCTATAATTTATTATTGAATAAGAGAGAGTTTAGGACCACATGACTTATTGCATGACTGCCAATGAGACTTAGACTTCCCCCTCTTGAGTTGTGAGTCTCTATCATGGCTGTCATTATTACCTTTGTCATCATGTCTACCTCTAATGATAAGTGCATGAGAAGTATTAGTTGCATCAATGTTTTTCTTGTTCACTTCTTCTGTAAGAAATGCACTCTCTACATCCAACATTTAAAGCTATCTTTAGGAGAATTAATACTCATAGCAATATGTAATGTATCCCAAGGCTTAGGTAGTTTGATAAGTAAGAAAAAAGACTTTATGGAGTGTAACTCATTCAAATGATTAGACATGGAAGTGCTCTCCTTCATATGAAGGTCCATAAGCTTCAACCAATACAATTAACATCACATATTCTTTTCCATGAATCATAAGCACCACCTTGAGTCATAATAACATTGAAATAAACACGCTTAGATAAAGACAGGATAATGGTGGACTTACATAGCTCATCAAGCTCTTTCCAATGATCACTAGTTTAATCTTCTAGCTTTATGATCTTGGTTTTCAATTGCATGACTTGTTTCTTTTGCACCAATACATGCCAAATGTGAGTCTTCCAATACCCGAAGTTACTACCATCCAATTTCTCTATGTGAAAGAGAGCATAGTCATTGGAAGTGTTTGAAACACCAGCCATTATGTCTGCCAACCAAAGAGAATAGGGATGTTGTAATAATAATAAATTAGCCCTAAAATTGAGCCAAAAGGCATATAACATGAGGAAGACTAAGCCAATACATTGTTATCCACAAGCAAGAAGTACTGGAGTGCCAACACAAGTGTCTCCTCTCAAAGAAGCTACTTGAAATTGAATTTTAGCATGGTTGCTCATAAAAATTTAGTAAATGAGTATATAAATATAGTTAAAAGATCAAAATACAAAGCTCCCATTGCCTAGAATATTCAGGTAGCAACTAGGATATGCAATGCAACTAGCAATGCAAAATAGAGCATAAACCACCAAGGTACCAAATGATGTTAGAGTTCCAAAGATGTCAAATACATAGATGCAAATGACTTTCAAGCTGATCAAATCTCATTTATGACTGCATGTTGCACTTGATTTGAACTAGTGATGACTACATAGATCATGAGCAAACGACAAGTTTATGGAAGACAAAACATGAAGTTACTTAAAGGAGAGGGAGAAAAAAAAGAAAAAAATAAACCCACATTCACAACACTACATGTATGAAATATCAAGTTAGGGGAAAAAAAAACACCCCCATGTCTAGTGTAATGCACTTGAGTTAGGGAAGCCTGGTGGTTGGAACCCTATCTCCCTCGCTTTGTTGCAAAACATGGTTGAGTAAGAAGAGAGGAATAGATTATGGTGGAAAGAAAAAGAAGAAGTGAGAAATCATGTTGGCATGGAAGAAACTCGATTGATTTTGATGGTTGCAAGTACATTGTCTTATAGATTTTCAACTTGGATACACATCTCTCTTTGTGCTTTTGGGATTCATTACATGTACCTCTAGCACCATACATTTTAGCAACCCCCTTGGTGCTAGCTCACCCTCTAGACAAGTGCACCTAAAGGTATAGGTTCCCCCCTTGAATGCCTGCAAGGCCTCCAGCTCCATGCAATGTTAAAAAGTGTAGGCAACTTTTAAAAAATGCTTTTAGAATTTTCTTCATAAGATGATGAAGACTCATGTATAATGTTTGCCTTTTTATTCCAACAATCTTTCTCAGTGTGTCCAAAATTGTTGCAATTTTTGCATCTTGGTTTTCCTTTGTTTTAGCAGTCTTGCTCTTTATGTCCATTTCTCATGTATATGTTGCAATCTTTGAAAAAGAATATTTGTTATAGAGTGTAGTTGCTACGGGGCTTGGTGTAGACTCCATTGCCTTGATCTTGCTTGTACTATGTAGCTTCCATTACATTGAGCTTTTTATCAGGCACATTCGTTAGTATAGCCACAATGCTCATGGCTTTTGTTTGGTTTATCAACATTGTTTAAGAGCAAAACTATTGCTTCATCTTCTTTGATAATCTTTTCCAATGGATGATAGTTACACCTTTATACTTTTGAATTTGTTGATGAGTGATGTTAAGGAATCAAAGGTGCCTAGGTCCAATTTAAAGAAGTCCATCAAAAGATTAATTTTTGAATGTTTTGATCGTGAATTAAATATTTTATCAAGCTCTTCCCATGCATCTTTTGCCCCTTTTATGCTAGAGATGTGGTGAAGTATATCATTTGAAGCCCCCATGCAATAATTCCTAATGCCTTATTATTATTTCTTCTCCATTGCAGATCATTAGGATCTTCCACTTCTTCAAATAACTCCCATACGTCCTTGCGCATGAAGTGGTACATAGTTTTTATCTTCCACTTATGAAAACCATCACCATTAAAAATTTTCACTCTTGCTATTTTAGACATTTTGGGAACATCGAGATCTTTTTAGTGACACACGACAACGTCTAACTCTAGTTATAAAGAGGATTCACCATATTTTAATAAGACATATGGGAATGACATTCTTGAATGTATATTTTTTGGTTTGAAGTATATAGGAATAGTCTTTTGCAGCCAAATTGCTTTAGATATGTAGTACTATGAAAAAGACTTTAAAATAACCGATTTAGATATTTACAATGTGAACAAGGGTTGTTTGAAACCAATTGGGCATGGGTTTTGTGTGAACAAGACTTATGCAACATATATTTGAAAAGAGGTTTAAAGTGAAGCTAAATCAAATGGTTTTTCAACAAACCTTATAAGAGAAGGCAACAACAAAAATAATTCGTTTGCTAGTTGGTACAACCAGACCAAGCCTCTTATGTGGCATGACAATGTTGATTCTGACTAGAATGTCCTCACATAGCAAGTCCAATAAACATGGAGCTTCAAAGCTTCAAGCTAAAACATAAAATAAATAAATAAATATATATCTCTTTATCTTTGTTCAATGAACTAGGCCCCCATCTTTTGATAAGAAGCCCCCTTCTCAAGTAGGCCTTATGCTTATGAAACAAGTTGCCCCCCAACTTCTTTGAAGAAGTAGAGCATGTGCTTGGTAAACAAGCAACCACTTTAAGTTGGCCCCTTAAAAATGATAAGAAAACACAAGAAGCAAATACGTAGACCTTGTACAACCACTTCAATGGTTGCCATTCCTCCTCATTTAAACAATAGAAGTCTTCAAACCAAACCAGAAAAAGACCACAATGGAAACCTATACCTCAAAGGTTGAATGGCCTTCTTATCTTCTCAATGAGCTTGACACCTTCAACCTTCGATCTTCACTCCAATGGCTTCTTAGAAAATAGTTCGACAACCTCACAACCTCTAGGAAAGAGGATTTGATACCATGTTGCAAAACATGGTTGAGCAAGAAGAGAGACTTGATTGATTTTTATGGTTGCAAGTACATTGTTTTATAGGTTTTCAACTTGGATACACACCTCTCTTTGTGCTTATGGGATTCATTGCATGTGCCTTGTTGGGGTAAAGGCCAATGTGGTTTCCCACCCATCTTACTCACTAACCTTAACTATATTTATACACACTCATTCTTTATTCATTGAGTGATAATACAATAAGGTGAAATCTTCATATTCTCTATTTTGAATGAGATTTATCATACGCAAAGAGGTCGATGAATTCTCAAAGCAGCCATAATGGCTTAGTCTACTCCATTTTTTGATCTAGGGTTGTTTTGGGCTCCATTTTAGACCTGTAAGTGTCGCAAAGGCTATTTTGTCTTTTTTTGCAATTCTATACAAGTTATTCAAAAATTGCAAAAAATAGTTTAAGGGTTACAGTGTCCACTGTAGAGATGTATAGAGGTTACCAAGCATTGGTAACCAATGATAAGTTGACTAGAAACAAGTAATTTCAGGTTGCAAGTAGTCTAACATAGATTGCAGATTTTAGACTTCATAGTTTTGAAGGTTGTTGTTGGCTGCTACTATATGCAACAAGTGTTATAGGAGTGGAGACTATTATGTATATGTTATAACACTCATTAAGCTATGTAGGTTGTTATATTGTCTATGAATATTTATTGGTGAATGAGCAAGAGCACCATCCTTTTATGTATTGCAAGAGTTTTTGGAAGATCAGTTTTCTAATGTATTTTTAAATAATTGAATATTATTATGGTACTATATATGTGAGGAACATTGATATTATAATGCCATGCTTTAACCAAATGTAGTGATTTTCACAATGTTTGGGTAGTGATATATGTATTATTGTTGAGTAGCGATTCATTTCCTATTTTTGCTCAATTGTGGTTATACTAAGCAAGTATTGTAGAGAGTCTATCAATTTTGTGGTGCAATTTGCTGATTTTTTACCATCACTTGTAGTTGGTTGTTGTTTTGCATTAATGGCTTCATTATCTGCAATGGATAGGGAATTGTACAACATCGAAAAGTTTAATGGTGTGAACTTCAGTTTAGAGCTTGATATTTATTGGTTAATTGGATGCCTTGAGATACTCTATTACTTTTGGAAGTTTCTTTTCAAAATTCCACAAGGGATAATTTATTATTGCTAAGGGAGACAAATGTGGTACATTGTATCCTCTTCGTGTCTATAAAAAATCATTATAATAATTGAGCAGCTAAATGTATCTTTGTGACATTGTCGATTGGGACATATGTTATCTAGTGCTAGTCTTACACAATAATTTTGGACTAAGGTTATGGTGATTGTTGTACATTTGATAAATAGGTCACCTAATACTACTTTGAATTGTGGCATTCCCAAAGAGGCACATTATCAGAAGGGTTTTAGTCAAAAGGTCGTATCCATTGGGGGGATCAGAGAGAGAAGGAACTAGAGAATAGGAGATAGGAGAGAAGAAAATGAATATGCAGGAGATATATAAGATAAAGACAAAGCTCAATGATTCAAAGCACTATGTATTGATAGAACCTGAGAAGATAAACAAAATCCTTGTCTGGGACTACTCGCAAAAGCAATCTCCAAGCATTATATCTCATGGAGCTCCTTGGTAGACCAAAAACCCACACAAAAAACTAGCTTCTTCTGTATTGCTTAGATGGCAATCTGATAGTTTTGTTGGGTCTGAAAGAGGGTAAATCTGCAAAGTGCCTACCTTGAATTCTTTGTTGGGGGTAAAGGCATCTCCGCCTAGCCGCTCGTGTATTACTACACTGACAATACTCGCCACCACGGCACATTGTAGGTGGCGGGCACCCATCACTGTCACTTTATTCTTTATTCTTTTAGTGATAGTTTGAATAAAGGAAGGCCCGGTCACACATTGTGACTGTTGGAGTTTCCATTTGGTCTCTCTCTCTTTCTTGCTCTTGCTCTCCCGCCATAGTTCTTCCAAGCAAGCTTCGATCCTTCTCACCTTTCAACTGGTATTAGATCATGGATTCATGAATATTCAAGCTTGGTTCGTGGAGTCTTTAGCTTCCTGTTGAGTCCCTACATTCATTGGGTCTCCTTCCCGGGCAGCCATGGCTTCTTCCACCTAGGTATATTCATATGCTTCTGTTGCTTCTCAGCTTGCACCAGCCTTGAATGGGCTTGATCTGCCACTTAAGTGGGCTTCTTTGAGCATCATTGGTTCCCCCCATATGCCCCATAACCCTCAGCATAGGCAGCATCAAACCCAATAGTAGTTGGCGTGTTTGCGCCTGTTGGGCTCCTGCCTCCCCTGTTAGATTTCCTCACTCCCAGGCCCCTCTACAACTTGGAAATGGTCCTTGGCACCTTGGCAATGATTGCTGACCATCCCGGCCCTAGGACAGCATGTTTTGTTATGCCTATGGCTTGTATTATGCTACGAGGATGCTATTATGTGTTTTGACCTTATGTTGATGCTTTGGAGCACTTGTGGGATGTTTTGAGCCATTGATAGCTCATTTTTCATAGGATTTATGGCTATATACAGTTCTAGACAGCAAGCATTTACAGGGGAGTTTATGCCTAATGCATACATATATGGTTTTGGAGCTTCATGATGTATCCATGTATGTGGAGTATGCCACATGTTTCCTTTGCCTTGGATATTGATTTGAGCCTGGATTGAACACGATTTAGCTTAATTTTGGATAGTGATTTCAAGCTGTTTACAGCAGGGCTGATCGTACTTCTCAATGGATATTTAATACCTCTTAGATTCGGGCTATATCTTGGCTATATACATTGATGTAGTAACTCTCAAAGATCGACATAGAGCTTGGATTTGCTCTCAGATCATTGGTTGAGCTTGAGCTCACTTCACTAGTATTTGGATCTCCATATCTGATGTACTTATTGCATGTAATTTGCTTTGTCTGACCGGTCTTGACATGCTTCTCCTATGCCACTACTACATGGTCGTTACATTATCTAGAGTTGAATGCTACTAAGTCTTGCTTTGGCTTGAAATTTGATTGCCCAGAGCTTACTTTGGCTATTTCTTGGCTTGCCAGAGTTACAGTGTGGATATACTTGATGTCTATGGATGCTATGTACGGATGCTACATGGCCTATATGTTGATGAGGTCTTATTGATGCTTGATCTTGGATCTTCTTGCACTACTATACCAATCACATCCAAGGAGAACCATGACACAATAGCAACAAATAATCATGAGAAACATGAAAACCTTGAGGACATGAGCAATCCTAGCATTGACCAATCTTGCTCGTCTAGACATGAGTCCCCATCTATACTAAAGCCTAGGGAAACTCCCAAGACCTTGCATGAGATAGCAACCGAGCAAGCCCTCATTGAACATAGAAGTGTCACAAAGTGCTTGACCAAATTGGATGCTAAACTCAAATTATTCGCACGTGCCTATGTTCTTTGTAGAGCCGACGAACTATGCTTAATTGTGATACTCAACGAAGTGCTTTTCCAACCAAATCTCTTAGAGATAGAGCAACTAAAGTGATGATCAGAGGGTCGAAGTCAATTTGAAAAACATTGGTTTGAAAATCGTACCACAATGGCTGAACTTGGAGCCCAGATTATGATAGTCTTAGAGGAGTGACCTGGCCAAATGGCGGTCTCAAAGAGACCCCCAACCTGTGTGGCACCAACTTCCTTTTGAGTAGTACTGACTGCCATTCGGGGTATGAACTTAGCCAGAATTAGCCAAGAGAACTCTCTGATTGATAAAATTCTCATTCAGGAGAAGCTACATGTTGCCAATAGTCTCGAACAAGGTACCATGCTACTTGATGTTGCAAAATATCTGTTGTTATTGAGTAGGCTGCTACGATTACTAGATACGTGTGCCACACTCTAGTACAATCTCGAGTTCTACAATTGGTTTTTATCCTCACAAAGTGACATGGATTTATAAATGTGTATATAAATAAACAATGTGTTTTGTGACTGCGTATAGATAATACCAAAAGAAGCAAAGCCATCACATATACAAGTAATGATAATCAAGCGCAGGTGATATGCATCAAAGTCAACACTATGGGATTTAGATAAGTGGCATCTTTTTGAGCTACACCTATTTATTATGATTGAAGCATATGACTTACATGTACTCTCATGAATTGCCAAGTGAATATAGGATATCATAGGTCTCTGTACGAAAGCGTTCAATATCCAAGTCACCACAAGACCACCAACCCCACAAAGAGCCATGACAGAGAAAGCAACAGAAATACCAAGAACAACGAGCAAATCACCCCGGCAGAAAGCACACATTGCATTTGAGCATGACCTGAAAGCATAGTCATCGGCTACTCTCTCTTTCTTGGCCAAACTCTACATCTGGGGCAAGATTAAGGTGGAAAGCTCCCCTTCACAGCAAAAGAGCAAGCAAAGTATAGCTTGATGGTGGAAATGGAGGGTTTCAGTCAGTTTACATTCAAGCTTACCCTAAACCTAAAAGATGCCATCATGGAGGAGCCAGTGCCGTAAAACAGCTCTTAGACCAGTGCAATCTATAGAAGTATGTAGAGAAGGTTAGGCAGGCTGTCAACTACAGCAAGCACACAGAATTTTCGAGGAGCTTCGATGCCAAAAGAAACTATGGCATAGTGATGGTAAGAAGAGGAGAAAAAGCTCATCAAGTAGAGGTGGAGTTGATCCCTGCGATGGTGGAGAAGGCCCTAGGTTTAGCCAACAACATGACTTAGAAACACCTAAGGAGGGATATGCATAACATGCTAGGGGTGAGCCATCACCAATTCGGGAACAAGAGGGAGACAAAGTCCACAAGGAACAACAGGACAACATGGAGAGAGTTACTAATAAAAAGGAGAATGACCAACCATCTCAACAGCAAGAGAGTGAGAGGATAATCCGTGAGCAACAAGGCCAAAAAAATATCAAGTCAAGTGAAAAGGAAAGATTACACTCTCAAAATCCCCATAAGAAGAACTCGATCTAACTCTAAAGAAAATAGAGAGTTGCAAAGGGTGGAGGAGGAATCAAAGAGATTAGAAGAAGAGCACAAGCAAATGCCAGAAGAAGAGGAAGAATGACTAAGGCAAAAGGGAGGAGGAGATTACTCTAATGAAGATGGAATCAAAGATTTAGCCTACAAGTTGGCACATCACTGTAACATGGACTTCCATGCCATGACACATAAGCCTAATACTAGCTTAGGAGTGGAGGAGCAATGTGCTCCCTTAATCTCAATTGGCTAAACCTCATAGGAACTCTCCTTACTGGGGGTTTGGGGAGCCAAAACAATAAATGCAATCGCCTCAATAGGAGCCATTGGAGTTGGTCCCCACGAAGAAGGGTGTAACTCTAAATTAGATCAACGAAAGAAAGAACGAGTGCATGAACCAATCCCCCTCCGTGGCTACAACAAGTACAATCAGAAGAGAAAAGGGCTCCATGCCAAGCTATGCATTCCTTGGTAAATCTCTTAGGCCCCCTCGGAATATAACTATTATAGAGCATCATGATGATGTCTAGCGTGCTCCCTCCCAATGCATCTCCAAAACAAAAAAAAAAAGAAAAAGAAAAAGAAAAGAGAAAACAAACAAAGACCCACACAAAGAAAAAGGAAGCGAATAATGAGTTTTTCCATGTATATCAAAGTGCCACAAAAACTGCACCTAGAGGTCCTCAGGTTAGGCATGTCTGGTGGCCTTGGTTAGCCGGCTCCGTGCCTAACCCCCTAGCCCTTCATGTCCCCCCACTTCACACTTAGGGCACATCAAGGGTAGGACAAACCTAGGGAGTTTGTGCTCACCTATGGTTAGATTTGTCCCCCTATGTGACATCCACAGTACCTCCCCTGTACACAAACTGGGTCCTCAAGTGTGGGACAACACCACAGGGCCAACTCCTAGTTTCACTAGCACGGAAACCATGCAAAACTACATAGTGAGGTAGACACATCCCTAGGTAAGTAGTGCTGATTCAATTAGATGTACATGTATGATGCCAAAAATTAAAGTAATGGCAGAATGTGTCAAGCCTCTCTCTCTCTCTCTCTCTCTCTCTCTCTCTCTCTCTCTCTCTCTCAACATACAACAATGATGGTTTTAAAATTCTCATTGTATGGTCTTGTGACATGTAGAAGCTATATTTTAACTCATTTTGTATTGTTTTACATAATTGAGAAATTAGAGAATAGTGTAATGAGTGTTAAAAGCTATAAAAAGTAATAGTCCAAGAATAAGAGTTGCTAAAAATAGTAGGAGCTAAAGTTTGAAATACTAAAAATAGATAGAGAAGACCAAGGCGAGATCTAGAAAAACATATAAGTAATATTCAATTTTATTTTAGCATATTTTCTATTCACCACATAGTAATGCCTTGTTGTGCATATATACATGTGGCACTATTTTCATTGTGCCAAGTGGATAGAGAGGAAATTAATGTGTGTTCCATTTTTGGTGAGTAGCTTATTATCATGAGAAGTAATATAGATGCATTGACATTAAATTGTCTTTTACTAGTGGAGCACCTTTGGTATGCGGGATTGTTATTTTGGGTACTATTGTTGTGTGGATTTATTTATGTGCTTATCTACATATTCATTTATTGATGTTTTACACTTTATATTATGGCCTTAGAGAAATGCAATTATTTTTGTGAGGCTAGATTTATGATTTAGGCCTGAGCAAAAATTAGATAGGCCTCAAGAATTATCAAGACAAAAGGAAATGGTTCATATAAGGAAATCAAAGATCCCAAAAGAATGCTTTTCATGATTTTTGAGCACAACAAGAAAATGAATAAATCATTAGATACATGAATGAGGGAGGTGCTCACTCAAGCATGGGGGAGATTGTACCCATTCTCTTTCCATGCACTCTTGTCTCTATTTCTCTCTTCCTCTAATGTATTCTGGATGGAAAAACTTGTAAGAAATTTTGAAGAAATGGACATATCATTGTAATCTAATTCTAAATTTTGTACGCAAGTTATGACCAAAGGCCTATGGGTATTATAATTAGAAAGATACAAGAGAAAAGGGTTAAAAGCATTGGACCCTATAACTTTGTGTATTTAAAATTCAAAAATTTAGTAGACTACTCATTCTTGTGTGTGAAACATTCGATAGCCCTTCTTCTTTTATCTTCTTCTCCTTTCTTCTCCATAGCTTGAGCAATAGAGAAAAAAAGAGTGTGTGAGCATAATAGATTTTAAGAATGTGAAAGTGAGAGAGGGAGTCTTTCTCCATTCTTGAGCCATCATTTCTCTCTCTTCTTATTCACTTACTCATGGGAGTGTAGAGATTGGATTGAGACTGTGGTTTAAAAAGAGTTTCCATTACTTGTACATCAAGGATAATTGAGCATGATTGCAAGGCTAGAATATAATCAATGAGGTTGAGGTGATGATGAGCTCTCTTATTCACATTTGAGCTTTCTTCGCATTCTTACATTCTTGAGAAGAAGAGTAAAGAGAGCTGCAATGATTTGGAACTTCAATACTAGCCATCTATTGGCAAGATAGATGGGATGCTTGAGAGTGGAGAATGCATGAAAGAATGTGCATCCACTACATCCCAATTGTGGAGCTAAAGTTGCCTCAACATTAAAATCCTATTATCAATACCATGATGGAATTCTATACTCTTGTGGTGCTTGTATTCTTACTAATTGGAGGACTAGGAGGCAATCATTACTTGGAATGATGGACATGTGATCTAATCCTTCAACAAGGGATAACTTGATAAACCATCTGGCTTGACCAAGAAGGTCAATTTGGGAGAGACCAATTTAATAGAATAGGTAGAATAGAAAAATATTAGAAAGCAAAAATAGTAATTACAAATAGAAAACACTCACAAAAAATCATTTCATCTTGCACATGATCATGTCTTGATTTTTACTGTGAATTTCTCACAATTCGATGCATTTTGGGTAATGAGAGAAGGTAAGAATCACAAATATTAAAGACTCTACCCTCATTGAGAGGAAAAATGAGTTTTAACATTTAAAAGCAAGCTAAAATACTTAAGTTGAGAGTAGCATAAACCCTTAGGTGCATGATTCATTCATTCTATATCCATATACAATTGTGGTCTATTCAACATTCTACTAGGACATATTCAATGGCTAAAATGGGCTCCAAACTAGTCTATGAGCTCTATGCTATGAATTTGAATCATAATGCAAGTGAAATTGAGAAGTCCTGATTCACTTGAGCATACTTCATGAGTAGAACATAATTAGAACTTGCACAAAAAGAATAGTATATACACATGAGTTGGATTGCATGAGTCTTGCACTTCTAAATTGGACAAAACTTAAAATTTTATTGCACTTCATGATTTTTAATTCACTTATAAATGGATATGAAATTTCTAACTTGGTTGAAAGAGGTTAAACATTGTCTAGCCATTTTGTGCCTCTTATAGCAAATAGTTTCAAACCAATTTTCTTAGATATTAAAACTACTATTAACCTACTCTCAACTTGCTAAAAGCACCTCTTGCTATTGGGCCATATCTCTTGCTTGGGACACTTACTCTACACATAGAATCATTGCATATTGCTTGAGACACAACCTTGGATGCTTGTAATGGGGATAGTTCCTTCCCCATTTGGTCAATTTTGGATAAGTTATTTATCTCTCCTAGTTGCAAGAGTCATCTCTATGTATTAAAACTCATACCTTCCCTGGAACAAACTCTACATTTCTTGCACCAAGGCACTAGGGAGAGCAATGAGCCACTATGCACAATTGCTAGTGTTTAAGCTTTAAACCCTTCAATTTTAGCATTATTCAAAGAATCATAGTTTCTTACCTCAAGTTTTGAAGGATTTTCACCTTGATGAATAAGCTTGGGCTCATTGACACCATATCTTGATTCTTGACTTCATTCTACTAATGGACATCTTCTAAGCATTGTTTAGGACTTGGGTTAGGAATTTTTGTGCTTATTGGTTACCAAGATGATCAAATAAAAAATCCACAAGGAAAAATGATGTATTATCTTAGGGCTACTTGATCTTACCCTTTAAGTCACTCACACTCACAAGTCACATACAATTTGCTTTATCCCCATTAGACTAGAAGAAAGGACATAGAAGTGTTGGAATGAAATTTCCTTGTTTGCTGAAGTGTATCCTTTGTACTTGATTATACACTTCAAAGTCTTTTTCTTACCTTCAAATAAGACACTTACAACATAGTCAATAAGCTAACTAAGACTCATAAGCACTTGTGCTCAGTCTCATGTATTTGAAATCTAAGTTGGGAAAATTGCATCTACCTTCACACAAGAGTATTTTTATTGTGAGGGAGTGTGCTCAGTATCATGTATTTGAAATCTAAGTTGGGAAAATTGCATCTACCTTCACACAAGAGTATTTTTATTGTGAGGGAGTGTGCTCAGTCTCATGTATTTGAAATCTAAGTTGGGAAAATTGCATCTACCTTCACACAAGAGTATTTTTATTGTGAGGGAGTGTGGAGAATCGATAAAGCATCATTCAACATCTATTGTCATCTCCACTCACCTAGCATCACCTTACTTGAACTATCGATCTTGGCTATCTTTGCTTGAGTCTTAAGATCCATCCCAACACTTGAGTACAAGAATACCTATGTCCAAGTGGTAGTCTTACCTCAAGGGAAGAGTTGCAACTACTCCAAACCCATCTTAATGCCAAACTTCCATCATTACGAACTATAACTCATTGTAAAATTATCTCAATTCTATCCTCCTTTACATTGGGTTAGGTGAAAGCTTTAACCCAAAACTTACTTGAGCATCCTCATTCATCATAACTTGTTGGAGCCCCCAAGAACTAACAACCCCAACCTTAGCACTTGCTTGTGGATTACCTTATTATTACTCATCAATTCTATCCTTACCCATACAATTAGAGTTATTATAGAAATTACTTGGGTAGTTTCAGTGGATCTCAAGCCCTCATAAGATCATACTCCTATTTTAGTAAAGGTAGGAGTGAGGTACTCAATAGGGACAAGTAACTATCAAGATAAATAAAAGAGATGAGAATCCTACTAAAAAATAGACTTTGGTATAAGTTGCTAAGGCCTAAACAACAGAGAGGGGTATGTTAAGAAAACATTAATTGGGATTCTAGGTAGATATTGGAAACCCCAATCTTTGAAGGTTTCATTCATCATTGATTAGGAAGAGTCTTAATTCCTACTCCAGACTTCCTCTACCTAAGTCTACTTGTTCTCTTGTGTCTTTTTGTGTTTTACCTTGATCCAAGAGGTAATATCACCTCAAAAGAAGGAATTTATACTTATAATCACATCACATAAAGTTAAAGCAAGCACCTTTTGTGAAACCCTTTTAGCTCAAGTATTTAATTGGAATGCATGTAGGGAGTGGGTTTTTAGAGCAAGGCGTATTTGACAATCCACTATTTTTGTTTTACATATTCTACTTGTTCCACCCTTTCGACATCCACCAGCACCAGCACTTGTACCAACACTAGCACTAGTATTAGTACTAGCTAGCATTAGCACCGACACCAACACCAACACCATCACCATCACCATCACCATCACCATCACCATCACCATCACCATCACCATCACCATCACCATCACCATCACCATCACCATCACCATCACCATCACCATCACCATCACCATCACCATCACCATCACCATCACCATCACCATCACCATCACCATCACCATCACCTCCACCTCTACCTTCGTCTCCATCTTCGTCTCCGTCTCCATCTCCGTCTCCGTCTCCGTCTCTGTCTCCACCTCCGCCCTTGCGCCTCCACTACCACAATCACCACCACTAACTTCTCCTCCTCCTCCTCCTCCAACAACAACAACAAGAACAACTCCTCCTCTACTCTATCCACCTTTCTATGAACTCTCTTTCTCTTTCTCTACCAACTCTATGTCTATGTCTTTGCTATTTTTGTGTGTGCAATTTGCCCTCCTCTTTGTAGGGCTTTTAACCTCCAAAACTAGGATCGACAAGAGAACCTTATTCCTTCAAGGGATTTGATCATATGATTGAAAAATATGAGAGAAGGTCTAAGAATGGTTGAGACTTGCATAAGAAGATTTACATTGGATTCAAAAGCATAAAGGATGTTATATAACCGGCCTTGATGAATAATAACCCTCCTCACTAAATAGTATAATCTACTCAAGGATTCAATATAACAAGCGGAAGTGCATTCATATTGTAGGTGTAGATCATGCAAGCAACAATGAAGCACGATAACATAAAACCAATGTTTGAAAGTATTTGTTTATGATCTTTAACTATTGTGATTAGAAGTATAGAATGGATAGGACCATTATGCCTTTGAAATAGCACTAGACTAGTTCAAACATCAATCTTAGTGCACAGGCAAATCAATGTAGCACCTAATACACGCACTTTATCTTTTTATATTTTAAAAACTTCAATCATGTGTTTGCAAGTGTATCAACTTTATGCTTTGATAGCACATTAGATATAATCATACCTTTGGCTTGCAAATGAATATGATGATATATCAAAATTTTCAACTCAAGGGAGAACACCAATTACTAAGCTCGTCTTGAGTCTTTTAGACATACAAGACATGATGGAGTGGAGAAAGCTAACAATCTAGAATAATTGCATTAATCGACTTAAAGAAATCTCATCCATAGAGCCAACACAATACAAACATTAAGAATATATGAAATTAGTTTAAGAATGGAGCATTTAAAGAGAAAAAGAAGAAAGGACTTGTGGTAAAAATCTAATGCAATAATTAAATATGCTTTGTGGCAACAAACCAAATAAAGAGAAGGGAAGACTTGGATATCTGAACCCAAAAATACAAAGGATTATGCAATTGAATAGTTTTTCATTTACATAAATATTTGTTACATCTAACAATTATAAGTATTGTTACAATATGAAACTCTTTCACTCCTTCATTCATGGCCTCTTGAAGATTGATGAGCTTTATCTTCTACTTATATCTATTCTTTACTAGTGTTGTTTGATATCTAAGAAGTTGTTTGTTTCCATATACCCTATCAAGTTTTTTGGATCCTTGACCCAATAGAAAAAACCATATGAGGATATGCCAAGTAATAACGACTTCACAATGTGTTCATCTGAGAGCTTTTTCGAATTTGCAATGCTTCTTACTTGTACAAAAATAGAATCTTCTTTGCATTCCATTTGACAAAATAGCCTCCAAGATATTTGGACAATGTCTTTATTGCAAAAAGTTGGATCCATATTTTCCCTTGAGAAATTCTAGTAAAATATGATAAACATTTGAAAGGTGAGGTGCTTGATGTATTACCCTAAAGGAGAATCCTTGCCCAAACCTCCCTTTTGTTTGCTAGATGCACACCCAATAAACTCATAATCCCATAAGCTATAAAGTAGTAATATAAATAATTATACTAAAACTCTTATGAGTTTTTCATATACTGACCAAATGAATATAGCTTGAAACAAACCCTTAACCTTTGTAGGTCCCTCAATTGGTTCACTAGATTTTCCTTCACATTTTTCTCCCAATAGAATGATCACACAATCCCCCTTTTTGAAGCAACTAATCCTCTTCGGAGATCCTATGTGTTTTTTTAATTGTCATCATCAAAGTCTATGTTCTTTCAAGTTTCCTTTAACTTTTTCCGCCTCAAATGTAGCAATAGTTTCATGCTGGATTGTTTGGCTAGAGTCAACTATGGAATCTCTGGATCAAAATCCGCACTCTCGTCCAGCTCGAAGCTCATCTTATTTAATACTTCATGTGAACTTTCATTTTTGTAGTGTACTTTTGCAATCTTGCCTACCTCAAGAGTTGGAATGAGGTTTGAGGGGTTGAAACATCCTAATCAAATCAAACACCTCCAAATATTACAACTATTCTAGCTCAGATTTCACTTTGAGAACTAGTTCATCCGCATTGTTTGGTCGAAGATCTGATATAAATTGTGATATGGTGTTGTCATCTGAATCATATTCTTTGGACTTATCATCCTCATCATCCTTGCTTTTTTCATCATTAAAACTCTCTTCAGACTCACTCACATCCTCTCTCCTAGCTCGTCATCCTTCCTCAATGATGCTATTAAATTGGCATGATAATTGAATAAAGCTTGGTGCAACCTTGTTCATTTCCAGTTGTGCTATTGAAGTAGCTCTTCAAATATCAATAGTTGTCCTTAGGGTTGTTCTTTAGACACCATCAACACTAAGGGAGAATATTTCTCAACTCTAACTATTGGGACCTAGAATCCTATGACATTAGGTCAAGAAGGTCTTAGATTCATCATGAGATATTGTCAAGTCAAAATTTCTGGAATGAGCCATGTGCGTAGTAAGCTCACATGGCCAAGTGTGCATCCAGTCTTGTTTGTCATCCAAACATGGGATATATTTGTTGAGGGACTTTGACATGGCCGCATAATTTTCATCTCCTCTAAGCACATTGGATATGGTGTCAAGATCAATGGGTATAGCTTTCCACCTTCCCATCTTAACCCTTAATGTGTCCCACTAATTCCCTAAGAATACTAGTCTATTACCCCAATCAATGATTCAGGAGTTCCATATCTGTGGTGGCCTATAGTTAAATTGTAAACCACTCCCTTCATCACAGCAATGAAGTTCATTGTAAAGTCAATCTCCACAATTTTGACATGCCAATTCTTAAGCACACCTAGCAGTCAAACTTTATAGGCATCAACCACCATCAAAATAAAATGTACATTTTCAATGGGAGGGTTTCCCATGCCTCTAGAACTAGTGATTAACTATGCTCACTCCAAAGCCTATGTTATATAATTCCTCTTCTCAACAAGTCACCTAAAGCCTCCATGGGAAGTATGGCATGATGTTTGGCATCTTTCTAAAAGGTATTGACTCCAAGGACTCTTAGAGAAGGGTCTATTTTTTGTGAATCACATGGGATAGTGGTTCCTCTAGTTCTGACCCACCGTCTGTCCAGTGTTCAAACACTTTCTAGAGGTCGAGGGTACAATGCATTAATAACCCAAGTGGCATTGTCACTCTGTCAAAGCCAATGAGGCAACAAGGTCGAATTCCATATCCTTACAATGAGGATAGTGACTTGGTTGGTTGCTAATGTGTTCAAGGATTGTGAGGCTTTTGTCCCTCCCAACCTTAAGTGAATTAGAGGCTAATTGTTCTATTTTATGTTTTTGTCTAGGGTAAGGTAGTGGCATGGTGTTGACAGTCATATGCTACTCATATTGAACATAGAATGTAGTACTTACTCAACTTCTTGCACCCACTTCTTGGCCTTGCCAATTATTGCCTCTAATTGCACTAGAGCCACTTGAAGTTATGGCACATGCTTTTAACTATGTGGATCCTTTGGATTTTGATGAAGTTGAGGATGTAGTTGAGGTAGAATCACAAGAGTTACCACCAATTAACTAATTTGGCACTTGATGCTCAAGAACACTATGAGAGAATGTTACAGGCTCTTAGGGCTACTACTCAACAAGTGCTAGACTTCCCGTTGACATGCAAGGAGTAGAAGAACAAAGGGAAGATCTAAATTAGCCTATCAAGAAATATCATAAGAAGAAGATAGAAGAGACTATAATTTTTTAATAGAATTTTTATCAAGAAGCAAAATTTAGAATGCCTTTTCCATTGAGTATGATTTAGAAACTCATGAAAGTAGGAGAGAAGATGGCTAGGGAATGGTTGGAGAGACAAGTCTGATCAACTTTTGAAGCCGCCTATAAAATTCCCAAAGAGAAGAGATGAAGAGAGTACCTTACTAAGGAAACATAAGAGATATGGAAGCTTCAACCAGAATGGAGATATGCAATCCTCGTGGTAGATAAATTAGCTTATTCTACTCTTTGCTAATCAAACTAGAGGGTAGATGTGCTTTATTGTCCATATTTAAGAAGGCATGGAAGTGACTATGATGCTCAATAGCATGGTAGGTATAATTTTCTAAAATTTTCTAATGTCAATACTCCACAAAGAGAGAAAATCTATCTCTTCCAATCTTAGAATCTGCAATGGCCATTCTTTCACAATTTCCTTAAATGGTTCACAAACTACCCAGATCCTACACTGATTGTTACTTACAACTATCTTTGCCCAAGCTCTTTCAATGCACCCATAAAATCCCTATGAAGATGGCCTACCACCTCTATTATTTGATATCAACATAGGCATTGAGTGCATTGTTATGGCAAACTTTCATTTTTATGCTATATCCTTTCCCTATTATTATGCGACCTTGCTGGAAGATATGGTGGATAGTAGATTTGCATGGTGCACTCATCGTTTCTATCCGAAGCCATCCATTTATCTTTGTGAATCACTCAAGCCCTATCTTCTTATTAGTTAAGATTCCCTTTAGACGCCTTGTAATCACTTGTATAAGGAGTGAATCACTTGTATAATTCATTTATTCTCAAAACAAGAAAATAAAAGAGAGCAAAATCTCCAAGTTTAGTTAGGTGCACTTACATTTCACTACACCTAGGGTTCCTCAAGTTAGGTATGTCTAGTGGAATTAGTAAACTAGCTTCATCTCTAACCTTATAGCCTATCCCTCACTATAGGGTATCAAGGCACATCAAGAGTAGGACATCTCGAGCTTGCTCGAATGACCTACCTTGAGCTTTGGATGGCACAGGAACTCTTCACCAATTGGGTCCTCAAGTGTGGGACACTACTTCAAGATCACTTGGAGTTTAATCCTTCTCCTAGTTGTACTTCCACATGCATCAATCACTATACTAGTAAGTTAGATACACCCCTTAAGGAGAGAATAAGTTGGCTTACATAACTTTTTTGAAAGACCATCTAAAGACCCATCAATGTCAATGGTCTCCACACTAGCATCATTCCATTATCTATTACTCTTCTTCAACAAATGCTACCAATGATCCTTCAGGCAGCTATCATATTTGCATCATTGAGCCATACATTTCTAGACATGATCTATTCAAGTACTAGCCCATCTACAATATCAATAGGACCAGTATTTTCTTCATCTTCATGTATACCAGTCTTCACCACAACAGTATGTACTACTTCTCCATCAAGACCATCACTTCTTTAGAGCTACTTCACCAACCATCCCAGCATTTCACATGTAGTTTTACATGAGTTCCATGGGACTGACAATCATCTTAGAAGGGGTAATGTAAACAAGAAATATGGAATGAAATGTCAAGGACAACCAAAGTGCAAGTGCTACAATTATTTTTGGAGCTTCACTGTTTTATTTTTAGGAACTTGTATTATTTTTGTACCTCATCGACATCACATTGTCATGGTTGTATTATTTTGTGAGATCTGGGCTCACTATACCTATGCACATTGTATTAATTCTCACCATTGTATTTGTCACACCGCAATTTTTGTGTGGATGTGTACATGAATATGTAATTAGAATAGTGTAGGCATACATTGAGGAATGATTAGCTTAGATCCCACAAAGTGGGTAGGGTACCCAAAAGAGGATCCAAACCCTAAGTCACAATTATGGAAACCCTAAATTGCAAAATGGGTACAAACCCTAGAAAGGCGTGCCACCCTAGAGAGGAGCCCTAAAGCTAACCTTATTGAAGCTTTCCATTCACTTTTCCATTCTATCATCTTGTCTCCATTGTTAAGAGTGAGAGGAAGAGAGACTAAGAGTGAGAGATGTGTTGAGTAGGAAACTTGGGAGGGAGAAGCTCTATGTCTTCTTCTTACTTTTCTTCTTCTTCTCTATTAGCTTCCCTTATCATTGGTAGTGGATGTGGAGGAGCAACAATATCAAATTGTATTACTTGGGTCATGGACCATCTTTGAGCATTCAAGTTGTCAAACTACAGTGTGAGAAGGTAAGTTAGTGAGGTCAATACACCTAAAAGGTAGTCTTATATTCTTGATTTCTTGGGTTTGAGAGAAGGATGCATGGTTAGTTAGAGTGGAGTGTTAAGAAGTCAAGGTGAGAGATTGTCATCAAAGCGAGTCATAGCTTCTAAAAGAATAGAAGTCTATCCCATGTCCCAACTATTGTGTATTTAGCCCAAGAGTGGATAAATGTTGGAAGGAAATACTTAGAGGTATATGAGATAACATACAAGGATCTTACATATGTTTGAGTAGTACTTATAGAGGCTATTGAATATGCATATATTAATGATATCTTCACTAAACAATGTTTCAAGTGGAAGCTTAATCGAGTAGTTTTGAGGGTTACTGTAGAGATTAATAAGTTAGAATTTCATTGTTCTATGCATAATCAAAAATACCATGGCCTTATCTAAATTCCTCTATTTTTTGCTAGTGGCATATGAAGGGAAAGAACCAAGATGAGACAAAATATCTAGAGCAATCTGTTGAAGTAGAGACCTTTGATGTTTGAGAGGTCTCTCAACTAATATACAATTTGTTGAAGTAGAAATCTCTAATATTTGAGAGGACACAAAAGATCTAGAGCAATCTATTGAAATAGAGAACGCCGATGTTTGAGAGGTCTCTAAGCTCATTGACTTTGCAAGAGGAGCTTAGTGTATCGGTAGAGATTAATGGTTTGAGAAGGGTAAACACATAACTAAATCACATGGTTCATGTATTATGCAAGTAGTAGAAGAGGAAGATGATATTCCAATTATTATCCTCATGATATTCTTACTTGTGGAAAAAGACAATCCATTTTACTTACTAATATTTAAGCCCTTTTTCAATATCAAGGATAACTATTGCTTAGCCACTATCTCACAAAATTGAGAAGACGATGTTGTAATTCGTTGAGGAATATTGGGACAACTATCTTTTGATGGGTTCAGATTTAAAATATAGTGAATCCCATTTTGCTATATAGGCTTTAAAAACAATGATTTATAATGATACACTTTGATACAAGGTCAAATTTTCCACTAAGAAAGAGTTTTAAGTGATGCAACACAAACTAAATATTTCTAACATGGAGAGAGCACAAGACAATTTGACCTCTTAATCTATAGAGGTTGGTGAATCAAGCATTTAGATATGGAGTGAGGAGTTCCTTATATCCAATGAGAATCAAAGGAAGTGAATCTTGCAAAGAAAGGAGAACCTTCTAAACTTTGAGATATTGGTGACTACCTTGAGAAAAGGATGAGAAAAAACTCATTGTACTTCTTAAGGAGTTCCAAGACATGTTCACATGGAGTTACACTAATCTTAAAGGAGTGCCACCACATGTGCTCACCAATACTATCCCAATAGATGCAAATATTAAACCCACAAAACAAAGACTTTACCCAATAAACCTAAGGTATGTGCATCTCGTATGAGAAGAGTTAGAGAAGCTTCTCAAAGCAAGGCTCATTTATGAGATAGAACACATAGATTGGGTATCTTCCATTGTGGTAGTACTCAAGAAAAATGGCAAAATTAGAGTGTGCATTAACTATAAAAATCTGAATGTAGCCACTAAAACGGATCACTATCTTGCTGTTGTACATTGAACACATGATTGAGCACATGGCATGTAAGGAGGCATACAACTTCCTTGATGGATTATTTTGCTATAATCAAGTACAAGTACACCTTAATGATCATCTTTGCTACTAAATGGGGGTTGTTCATGTACATTATCATGACCTTTAGCTTAATGAATGTGCCAGTGACCTTCCAACCCCTAATGTGTACCATTTTTAAGGACATGCTTCAAAAATTTCTTGAAGTGTTTGTTGATGATCTTTGTGTCAATTTCTCATGGGACAAATAGAGAGAAACTTTGAGCTTTCTTTGACTTGTGTAGGCAATACCATTTGTTCTTAAATCCACTCAAATGCTAGTTTTGGGTGAAACATGGTATCATTCTTGTTAAAATATTGAGGAGCATGCTATAGTGGATCATTGATGAGTAAGAAGACAATCATAATGGACCATAAATAATGACAAAAGAGAATAAATGCTGTTAATTAAGCATAATGCAAGTACAACTAAATGAGAATGATGGGATAAAATGAGTATGGAGATGAGTGCCTTTTATAAGCTTACAATACGTGATATGGGTAGGTGGTAGAGAGTGGAAAGGGACCATGATATTTCAACTACCGTGGTTTTAATCAAGCATGTACAAAGTGACCTAGTCTAAGGTTTATTGATAGTGTGATCCTTTGCCTTGCTATTCCATAAAAAGAGCCTACAAAGTAGGTGTGATTGTACATTTCTCAACAATTCTAGGGCATGTTGTGTCCTAAAATGGAATAACAATTGATACCTTAAATATTTGAGTCATTGTGGAACTATGACTATGAGAAAATACTAAGGAAGTTTAGTGATTTCTTAGACACATAGGTTATTATAGACGCTTCATGCTCAACTATGCATCCAGTGCAAGATCATTGTATAGACTCTTAGTGGTAAACCAAGAGTGGACCGATCGATGAATGCCAACAAGCCTATGAAGCTTTAAAGGAGGCTTTGATTAGTGCACCTATCCTACAAGCTCTTGATTAGAAGCTAATGTTCCATGTGCACATTGATGCATCCAAAATCGCTATTGGTGATGTGCCTTGTCACAACTCATGGATACCAAAATGAACTACTCTACCATGGAACGATAAGAACTTTGCATGATCTATGTTGTGAAAAAATTCCACCATTATCTCCTTGCCACCCCTTTCACCTTCTTTGTGAACCATCAAGCCTTAGTAAATTTGGTAAATAAGCTAAGCACTATAGGATGCATCATTAGATGGCCACTATTGCTACTAGTTTGAGTTTAATGTGGTTGGGAGGAGGAAGGGAAACCAAGAGTACATTACATACCAAATGTTGAGAGTGATAAATGGAGAGGAAGCAACTAGAATTAATGATAATATTCTAGATTTACACTTTTTTATTCTTCAACAAGAGGCTCAAATTTTCAAAGCTCACCTAAGGTCTTATTGGGTTGATGATATTGTTGACATATTGACAAATGGACTACCCGAATTCTCAATTAGAAAGGATTGGCTTGTATCCTTACTCATAAAAACAAGGCCTTATCATCTCATTGCATGATAGCTATATAGGACAAGGCAAGATGGATTGTTGAGGAGATGTGTATGCGAGCATGAAATTGAAAAAGTGTATTATCTCTACCTTCAGCAAGGGAGACTTGATTGATAGACTACTACCAAACCCAAATTTAGTCGCCACAAAAACTCATAGTAGGCCATGAAAGAACTACCAATAGACTAGACCTAATTCCCACATCAATTCCATCTAGGTACCCAAGGTGCTACTGCATGCGCAAGGCTACTATAAGGGGTAATTGCTTCATTTGGAAGCACCTCATGCTCATTGACAAATTAGTCTAGAAGCCAACAAAACCCTACATTGTGTAGCCAAAATGCAATCAATTAGTCCATTAGCCTAATATCCACTACACCATGATTGTATCTAAACAAATTATATGACAAACTATATGGGTATACAAATCCAAGGCTACATAAAACATAGCTACAACTTTACCCTGCACACTCCAAAAGATGATGCTTGAATCACAACCATTGAGAGAGCAATCATCCTCGAGGCCCAGCTCATGGAGTCCATAAAGGCTATGATCAAGAGATCCACTCAATCCAAAGACAAAAAAAATACTATGATCAAGAACTAATTAGTGACGGCTACTATAGTGCCTTTGAAAAGTGTCACAAAGCCACCACTACTAGTAGTCAAATTGAAACCATCTTCCACTCGTTGATCAATTTATCAAATGGTCCTAGAATTGGTCAATTAGATCAATCTCCCAGTATAGCAAATTATATCACTTAACTTGATGATACATTCGAAAGACTTGCTCATGCATACAAAATGATTGATCTAAGAATCACCAATAAGTAGATGGTAGACTTGGTCTCATGTTGGAAGACTACTTGGGAGGATAATAACAACAAGCAGATGATAGACTTGGTCTCATGTTGTAAGACTACTTGGGAGGTCATCAAACACATCTTTTGCAAGAGTAAAGCATTTCAGAGGACTATTCTCACGTCGCTTCTAGAGACAAGCACTAAAATCATGCACCTCATCTCAAGTTGAGCTACAATCATTAACGCAAATAACTATGTCGAAGTGGGTGAAATCCAATAAAAATATGAATTTCAGAATTCGTTCCTAAGGATGTAGTATAATCATCATCTTGAATTACCACTAATGATAGTTGCTTAATAAACAATGTGGAACATTGACGTTTGGTAAAAACCACATAACATGACCCCATGCATTGCAATGGGATTTCACTTTGTGCCATCCTCATTGCTCAAGATTTACCATACCCTTCTGAATTGGAGTAATACTCCCTATTAGACAAAATACTATTGGAAGAAGAACTTCATATAGCAAGCCGATTGGTAGACACAAATCTAGTCATTGACTTAGTGATCTACCTTTGCAAACTACTATGTTGACCATTCTATTAAGATGCACTTATTGAACTCCAATTTAATTCCAAATTCTTTGACTAGTGGCTTCCTCAAATGAGCACATGAAATAGTGCTTGTTATTAAGATGACACACCTTTTGTATATACAAAATGAAAATTCATTATTTATTTAAAAAAATCGAAACCAAAACAAACAAAACACAAAATAAAATAAGGCATACACACATATTCAACATAGCCAACTTATAGCTAGGAACATGTCCATCCTCATTTTGAGGGGGAAAACCATGTTGAATCATGCAAAATTGCATTGTAATGACAAAACACAAAACAAAATAAAGCATACACACATATTCAACATAGCTAACTTATAGCTAGGAACATGTCCATCCTCATTTTGAGGGGGAAATCCATGTTGAATCATGCAAAATTGCATTGTAATGACAAATCATTGTTGACAACCGTATTGTATTCTTTGGTATTTTTTCTTACCAACCATTCTAAATTGTCTTTTATTCTCATAAATCTCACAACTTGCTATTATCAAATGTTTAGATGACAACTCCTACTATAAGAATGATTGACCCTAAATTTCCCACATTAATCAATGACCCTAGGATCAAGAATTTTTTTTCTTTAGCATAGATCAATGTAACAAGTTTCAACTTACAACCCACCATATGGGGTCTAAGGGATCTTGAATTTTGACTCATTAGAGACTTTGAGAAGTTAGTTAATGAAGATGACATGGCTAGCAAACTTGTGTAACTTTGTGGCATGCAACCTTACACTAAAGTTTGTAGTGAGCCAACTCACTTAATCACATGCTTGAGTTTCATTTATAACTATGACCCTAATTCTAAAACGAGCATGTTGGCCTATTGGGTAAGGATGGAACAAATAGGCAATAAAGTGGCTTACAACATAACTTCTAGAGCTTGCTTAGAAATACAAACTAAGCAAGGAAAATACAAAGAATCCATGAGATTTCCCACCATTCTACAAAGATTAAAAAAATCACATAACCTCAAGCAACATGGTGTACAATATAGCACCCTTGCAGAAGCAGAGTTGTGCACAATAATAGGCAAGGTTTTCCACCACATGTTTAGTGATAATAAACCTTATTCTTTCAAGACAAAGGTTTCCAAAAACCTCATGGAAGACATACTCACTAAATAATTCGTGGTGGTGGCTAGAGATCTAAATGACCTTTGGATAGGAGTTCATGAAACTATTATGAGGGCACAAAAAGCACCAATTCAAAACCTTGATGTGAGCCCCTCAAAACCCAAGTGCACTCATTAGGATGATCAATTCGGGACTATGATTCTTTACTAATGCACTATCAGTCCTAGGAATAGTCACATTCCCATAAAAAGCCAACACTACACTAGAGTTGTTGTACATAGTGTTGAGATATTTGCAATCACACCCCTTAGCCTCTTTATGGAGTAGTGTGGGCTTAGGATGCAAAATCCCATATGCACAGTGGTGGAAAGTACAACCTAGTCTATTTCTATAAAGCATTGTACTTGACTATCACTTTTACAATGAGTAATGCAATATCACGATGCTTTCCTCTTTCAATTAGTGTCATTGTCATTGTCAGTCGTCCATTACACAAGATTGTGTTTATGAGTCCAAGATTCCATCTTGGAACCTAATTCACTTGTGTAACAGTTGTCTCTATAGTCTCTATGTCAACATGAATCTAGTCTTCATCTTCCATCCTCCATAGCTTCTCCCATGCTCTAGAACTGTACTTTTAACATGGTATCAGAGCTCAATCGAGAATGGCTTAGCTCTCCTCTCACTCCTCTTGGCTTTTCTCAACTTCTTTCCACAGCTTAGGTTGAAGGCATGACCTCGTTTCTTCCCCTTAGTCTCATACCCACTGTTTAGCAACCATAGCATGCCTGTACCCTGTCCACTTGGAGCCTTCATATCTCTCTCTACAAGACATATTTCTTAGTTCTTCCTTTCTGGGGGTCTTTCCTCTGCTCAAGATGCTGGTTCCTGGCACCTCAAAGTGCAACATTGGCCATTGCATGCTCTAGTATTGCTTACACTCATGCTCGCTGCTTGTCTGCACCTTGCTCCTAGTTGTACCATCGATTCTCCTCCCTTGCACTCCGATATGTCCTGCAAGCATAGGGCAAAGCAAGCCCACTATTGAAGCTTCCTCTAGCTTAAATATCTCTACAAATAATAAACTCCATGAGCTGCTCTCACCAAAAAATCAGTCGCCTAATTCAAAACCCTAATATCCACCATAGCCATCTTACTTCAAGCTCAAAATCACTTCATTTTCTCACTCCTCTAGACTTAACAAAGCTTTTGCCACTCAGGTCTAAAGGTCATGGCATTAAATCAAGGAGAGGAAGACTTGGATTTGGAAGAACTTGAAGGATTTTGTAGATTTGTAAGACTCAAAGAAGAAACATAGTGTCCATAGACACTCATCTAGTGCTCTTAGCACTTGTGCTTTTTGACACATCTCAATTTGATAATTTTTTGATTTGATTTGCTGTTGTCTCTACCACTCTACCATGGGAAAAGACTCTCCAACTGTTGGATTCAATGGAGTCAGGTTTCACACTTGGCAAACCCGCATCAAACTCATCACGATGAAGAAGAGCCTATGGGCCATTACCAATGGACAAGAAAAGAAGCCCTGAGATGCAACTCTTGCAGCTACTTGGCAAAAGAATGATGACAAAGCATAGGCCATCATCAAATTGGAGTTGGATGACATCTACATCCATCATGTGGATGCTTGTGACATGTCCCATGACACTTGGGATAGATTAGATATATTGTTTGGGGCACAATCCAAGTCCTCAAAGTATGCTTTACTGATTGAATTCTTTTGACTTGATATGAAACCTAATACATCCCCGGCCTCTCATCTGAACTACATGGAAAGTATCTAACCCATCTTGTAGGGATAAATCTCAAGTTGGATGAAGATATTTGTATTGGTGTGTTGTTAAAAAGTCTGCCTCCTGACTATGATAATGTGTCAACTACATTAATCAACATGCCTAGTCCTAAACTGGTTGACATTAAGGCCTCCCTACTAGATGAAGAAAAGAAGATAAAATCCAAAGAAGAACCAAGCACCTCTAAAGATGAAAAAATGTTATATGTCAATAACATGTACAAGGGCAAGAAACATCAACTTTGCTGGTATGTGACTTCTGCAAAAGAATCGGGCGCACAGAGAAATTCTATCATGCCAAGAAGAGGTCTCAAAAGGCCTATCTAGTTGCTACTATTAAAGAAGAAGAAGACCATGGAGCAAAATAAGAAGAAGAAGCAGAAGAAGATCACTAGGAGAAGGACAAGCCTCATTAGTCCTTCTACTCCTATATTGATAAACTTTTTTAGCCTTATATTGCCTAGCCGTAATGCCTCTGAGATAAGCTTGTAAACTCCTCATATAACTTTGTGAGGCCCCTGCTACAGCCTCTAGGTGTCCACCATGTCTTTGGTACCCACAGTTAGCCTTTTCTGCAATAGTCTCTAGTGTTTACCATGTTTGTGGTGTGCCCACACTTTGTAGGTGGTTGCTCACTAAAGCCTCTACACACTTTGTACTTTTTTTGTTGTGATTGAGGAGGGGTGTTGAGATATTTGCAATCACATCCCTTAGCCTCTTTATGGAGGGTGGGATCAGGATGTAGAATCCCATATGCATAGTGGTGGAAAGTACAACCTAGTATATTTCTATAAAGCATTTACTTGACTATTACTTTTACAATGAGCAATGCAATATCATGATGGTTTCCTCTTTCAGATAGTGTCATTGTCATTGTTAGTCCATTACACAAGATTGTGTTTATGAGTCCAAGCTTCCATCTTGGAACCTAATTCACTTGTGTAATAGTTGTCTCTATAGTCTCTATGTCAACATGAATCTAGCCTTCATCTTCCGTCCTCCATAGCTTGTGCCAATTCTCTAGATCCGTACTTTTAACACATAGGAGGACATACAAAACAAGGGAGAGAGAAAGAGAGAGAGCAAAAAGAACAAGTTGAAAAATAGAAAATGGAGAAAGAATACCAAGAAATAAAAAATCAAGCTTCTAGTAGAGAATAGAGCAACCAACATGAAGAAAAGAGGAATAGAGAGGAGAGCAAGGAAATTTCACCTAGGGCTCTGATGATGGAGATATCCCTGAGGAATGAGTGATCAACCTCTGTTGCCAAGAAAAAAAACAAGAAGGAAGAAAAAATGATAGAGGCAAATATAAAGGAATACACTCAAAATATTCAAAAGGCCCTTTTATAGTCATTTGTTGAGCAAAGACAGTAAATCAAGCACACACTAGTTCAACAAATTCAAGCAATTATAGTAGAGAAGGGAGAAGGTAGCTCAAGCAAGGAAAAAGAAAAGGCCATTGAGAGCTTACAAGCTTGCAAATCCTTGACCCCAAAGTGCTTCACTATAGCTAGTATATCAGATATAAGGTTACATAATAAAATCATCAACTTAGAGAAGATCAAAGCCACTGAAGAAGCCACACCCACTTTGTAGAGGCTGACATGTTATGCTAGGTAGATTTTAGCTTAAGCTTACAAGAACATGACCTAATACTAAGCATAGCAAGGAACCTAGAAGCCCTAGAACTACTATGTGAGGGACTTAGAAGGGGATAAAATGGAAGCACTTCAAGGTAAATATGAGCTCTAGGTTAGATTAGAAGATACTAAAGGAGGGCTACCAATAGTGGTACAAGCCAACCATTAGCTGTAGGACCTCCAAACTCGACCAATGGAAAAGACAGAGGAGTAGAAGCAAATGATAAGGAGCTGGAAGAGCTAAAAATGAAATAAGAAGAAGTACAAGCTTAAATGGGAAACTTGATAATGTAGTTAGAGTAGGAGAAGACTAAGATGGCTATGTAAGGGAAAGAGACATAAGAGAGAACTGACAAGTCCAAGAGCAATTGAAGATAGCTTGGGATGGTCTACAATAGATTGCTGATAGAAATCTTATTGAACTAGTCTCTAGAATGGGGAATAAAGTGAGAATGAACTTTGACGAAGCATAAAAAAGCCAAATTGATGAATTACCCAATTCACTAGCTAAGGAAAGTTAGCTCAAGGTATAGGCATTCATGCATAAGTTTGTAATGTTACAGCAACAAGAGCTCTACTAACAAAAGACCATCCACAAAATCACTATCTATAACATTAATGATGTAACAGAGCTAAGGACATAATTAAACTTGGCCAACATAGAATTTAGCAATTTGGATTTTGGCCAAGTACATGATCTTTCAACCCCAACCCCAATCAATGAAGCATTGATGAGTTATTTAAAGGACACTGGGTATGAAGAGTGGAAGTTGAGAGCCATAGGGCTAGGAGAATCAAAAACTTCTAGATTAGAGCTATCCTTCCTTGTAGATCCATGGGGAATCATGTTTTCCTCTTAGTAGATTTTGTGCAGCTACAAAAGTTTGATGAGCTAGGATCGAGTGTAGATGAAATGCCTCTAAGACCACTATATTGGTGGAATTGCCACCAAAAGTGTAAGAGTGCTGCCTAAGACTATGAGTGCACCAAAAGCTTCTTCTTAGAAAGTGATTCATAATCCTCTTGCCTATAAGGGATATGAAGAACAATTAGAAGATCTGGATGAACTAGTAAAAGAGTACCAGGTATTGAAAGGGGATCGGTGGGTCATAGTGTTTAGTTTTAAGGTATTTGATGAAGAAAGCTACGAAAGGCTCCACCTTCTAGAACTACCTAGACATTAATTTGGGAAACTAAGGGCATTGCAAAAAATGGAGGAAGCAATAGGATGATGATGCCCTTCGGCAAGCTTATCAACTTTAAGAAGGAAAAAGTCGAGGTGAGCACTTAAATTATTAGCCATGAGAAATATAGAAGCTTTAGCCAAAGTGGTGGTATGCTATCTTAGAGACGAATGCTATTGTAAGGTCTGTATTTTGCTATGGTACAAGCTATGAGAGGGCAAATGAGCTTTACTATCCTTACCCCAAGTGGCATGCACATTATAATCCACAAGTCTATGGTTGATACAACTTCCAAAGATCCCCAATATTAATGCCACAATACAAGAAAAGTTGTACTCATTCCAACCTAGAAACTTGGGACTTCATTTTCTACATTACTAAGACACTTCACCAACTACCTTGACGCTACGTTCATCACCATTGCAATTACTTCATCTTATGGTCAAACTATTGGAGCATGTCATTACCCCTTTTATGAGGAAAGAGTGTTCCCTTTATTCTTCCACATTGGTGCATGCACAAATAGAGTGGCCATGATAAATTGCATGATGCACTATCCTTTTCCCATCCTATTGTATGGCACTACTAGAGAACATGTTGGACAACTGCTTAGCCTTATGTACCCATTCCTTTTACCTAGAGTTTTCCATTGAGCTACGAGATGTAGTTAAATGTTATATGCTTAGTGCAAGGGATGTCCTGGTCTCACCTTGCAACTACTTTTGGAGGAATAAAGTTTGAAAAAAAAGAAAATCAAATAAAAAGAGAGAAAAAATCTCCAACCTAGATAGACACACAACATGAACATTATACTTAGGGGTCCTTCCTTCCTTTAGATTTAATGATGTTTTCTTGCTTTTCTTTTATTTATTGGTATCTAAAAGAATTTATTAACCATTTTAAAGATATTTTCTTATTTTTCTATTATATATTGCATGAAAAATAAAGAATATTTAGAGAAAACTAGCAAATGTAATCAAAATCAAAGAGTTCCATCTTATTTACTGCATAAGAAAATAACACATCATTTTATGATCATATTGTGTACCAAATTTACCACTTTACATGTAGAACCCAAAATTGTTGAAATGTGCATGTGATAACGTTGACACTCTAAGGATATTAATGCTTCTCATAGCTACAAAAGCACTTGAAGGACCTCCATTACACATTAGTAACATTCTTCAATTCTTCGTTTCCACCCATTACTCATCTCTTACTCTCGTTTCGCATCCCTCTTTTTCTCATATGAACAACCACTTATGGCTATGGAGGAGGAGAGAGAATTGAATTTCTAGATTTTGAAGTACTCAACATCATCCCACAAAATTGGTACAGACTTGAAGCCCTTGATGGGTAGGATTGATCTGTACTATCACATGTTACAAATGGTGAAGGTGATGAGGAAGATTATAAAAAGTTGTCCTCCCATGATGGTACCTTTTTTCTTTGTATGGTTCTGCCTTCTCCTTCTTCTCTCTCATTGGGTAGTTACATTTTAATAATCAGGCCTTTCATTATTTAGCCTATGTCCCTTCAATTCTTGGTCAATATTGGGTCCAAAAAAGTGTCACACCCTTTTCCATTCTCTCTCCACTTTCCTCTCTTTTCCCTCATAAACTAAGTTCATTTTGACTTAAAATTTGCATGAAACTACATTGTCTTCCATAAATTTAATGGGCGAACACTCCACCACAATCCACAATGCTGCTTAATGTTTCATCCCTCTTTTGACTTTAAAATGCTTAATAAAAAGCACCTTTCTTACCTTGTGAAATGGGTTTCCTTTGAGTCTTCTTTCTTCATTCTACACTCCAAATGAGTTGTAAAACCTTCAAAAGCACCTTCAAAACCCCCAAATTGCCTTAAGATTGATCTTTAAAAGCCGCACTCAATTAGGTTTATGATAATGATGTAGTAGAATTAGATCTTGGGACTCATAATGACCATTTCCCAATTAAAGTCTATCTAAAGTTGAGTGAAAAGATTATGTAATACTCCTATAGGAGTTTAGGGACATGTTCACATGAAGCTATGATGCATCGAAGGGGATTTCCCCCCATTGTTGATGTGCACAATATCCCATTAAAAGAAGGAAGAAAATTGGTGAGATAGAAGGTCAGAAGAATCCATTGGCCTTTTAGTTTGTGTAATGCTCTTGGATCTTGGCAAATGGCAATCAATAAGACTTTTGGTAACATTTCACCAAAAGAGCTTAAGGCATTTGTAGATGACTTGGAAGCTACTATGGCGCTCAGGATTTGATAGCTCATTGTACTTCGTAAGTGTTTTGATAGGGGTTGAGAGTATTGTATCACACTTAATTCAAGGAAGTTTGTATTTGGAGTCCCATAGGGTTTATTGCTAGGACATGTTGTGAGTGCAGCACTGGCATTGCTTTACTGATACTGAAAATGTAGTTGTCATTGTAGTAATGAGCCCACCCTCTAGTCCCAGGGAGGTTCATAGCTTTATCTCATTAGTGGGTTATGAAGGGGGTTTATTAATGCATTGGTTAAGTGATCATTGCCTCTAATGAATCTTTTGTTGCACACCCACGTTTTTGAGTGGATGGAGCCATATAAGGTGGTTTTTGAGGATGTAAAGTTGGAATTGTCCAACCATAGTGCCAATCTTAAAGATTCCTAATAGAGGGGAAGTCTTTTATATCTTTACAACTACAATGATGAATAGTTGTCACCTATCCCAAATTTGGGAGGCACAACTATATCATTCTATTGTTTTTATAAGCCATAAGTTATGAGTTTTTGGGCTTCATTATAACTATCTAGAGAAGGTCTATTTGGCCATGGTTTTTGTCATCACCAAGAAGTTTAGACATTATATCTTACACGAGAAGATTGTATTTTTCACAAAGAAGTTTAGTTTAGGAATTCGGCACTTTGATTACTTACCTTTGTGGACTTGTTACCAAATCAATTGCCTTGTATGCTTTTCGCTAAGTTGGAGTATAATCCAATTTTTTACAATTAATGGATTCCTAACACTACAAAACACTAATGCTACTTTATACCTAACCCTAGTTGACTTATATATTCTTTATTGTTTCACTCAATATGTTGCATTAACAAAAGTTGAAATCCCTTGAACCAAAACTCTCTAAATTTGGGAAGAATACTATATCTTATGTGTAGATATGATCCAAGGTGCACGATCTAACTTTTATTTAGGCTACCGTGGCAAAAACTCACAAAGTTGTCATAAAATCTTTCTATCTTTTCCACTACATGGTCCTCTCAAAGTTTCACCAAGTGAATGCATGATTACAACAGGTAACAATAGATGACAAAACCTAGCAATGCCAAACTCAAGAAAAGATGGCAACATCTTCCATTGAAGCTCTTCTTCTAATTCAAAGTTGTAGATACATCCAAACAACATGAATCTTTTGGAGCTTCACACAAGAGACAGTGATATCAGAGACCCATCATCAAAACAAGGTCTAAGTTTCTTCAACCACAATGTACCTTGACTTCAATATCTAGTGATCATATACTTCTGTATGGGGAGTTGCAATTGGCTTCATCAACCAACACATAATTCTTTATCAGCTATTTAGTTCTTCATCAACCATCACTTCACCAACAATAAGGCAATGGGCTTTTCATGTCCCAACTCACTACTTAATCTTTATTGTACGCACCTCGATGCACTAGCCCTCCCTATGAGTCAAAGTTTACTACTCTGAATCAACCTTTCAACCTCTTCTGCTTCCATTTCAATTTTGAAGGGTTGATAGGGGGTTTATTATACAACAAAACCAATTGCATTTTTCCAAACAATGCAATAATAGACGCAATAACATTTTCATTTGCATGTTCGCTCTCCCCCTTGGGATCTAAGAGTGAGTTTTTCTTAACACTCCCTTCTTTTGCCTAGGATGCATGTCAAGGCTTCATACAAGCATTACCTTGTAAGATACGATCAAGCTATTAAAATACGCGGGATCTAGAGCATGGCAAATGCTGAAGCTATGGAGGTTGAAAGAGAAAGAAGAGACTCATGAAGACATTGACCTTGACAAAAACAAATTATTACACAAGTGAATTAGGTTTCAAGATTGAGACTTGGACTCATAAACACAATCTTGTGTATTGACAGTGACAAGACACTTTACTGTAAAGAAAAGAGTACTATCATTGCCTTAGAAAACGAGTGCAAGTACAATGCTTTATAGGAATTGAGTGGTGGCACTTTCTCCTACTGTACAATGGGATTTTAGTCCTGAGCCCTCACTGCTCCTTACAAAGGGACTAAAGGAGGTGTGATTGCAAATCTCTCAACACCCCTCCTCAATCACAACAAGAAGTACAAAGTGTGTAGAGGCTTTAGTAAAAGCAACACCTGCAAAGTGTGGGCACACCATAAACATGGTAAAAATCCAAAGGCTGTTGCAAAAAGGACTAAGTGTGGGTACCACAAACATGATGGACATCCAGAGGCTATAGCAGGGGCCTCACAAAGTGTACATGGGCTGTAGTACATGGCTAACTGAGGAGTTTATAAGTTTATGTTTGAGGCATTAGGGCTAGGAAATACAAAACTAAAAAAGTCTATCTGAATAGAAGGACTGATGAGGTTTGTCCTTTTCTTGGTGGTCTTCTTCTTCTTCTTCTTCTTCTTCCTTTTCTTCATTTTCTTCTTCTTCTTTGACTGCAACTAGATAGGTCTTTTGGAACCTCTTTCTGGTGTGGTAGAACTTCTTGGTGTGTCCGGTCCTTTTGCAGAAGTCTGTTGAGTGTTGAAATGACCTATTTTTGGCTGATTTTTGTTGTTTTTGAGAGCTGAATGGTTGATTTTATGAGATGATTGATTGGTTTGGAAGTTGTTTGAGAGTGTTTTGGATAGGTTGGAATGGTTTTATTAAGCTCATGATGTTTATAAGTAGAGATGTGAAGTTCTGTTGATGTTCTGATATGTTCTGTTTGGTCCTGATAGCTTCTGTTGAGCTTCTGTTTTGTTCTGTTTTCTCTCTGTATGGAAGGATGGAGTATTGATTGATAGGGTTTGAGATTGTTTGAAAGATTATTGAGTGATTTTTGATGGTTTGGAATGGTTTTGGTATGAGTTATGTGGTTCTGATGCTTTCTGTTGACCTTCTGTAACTCTCTGTTGAGCTTCTGTGAGCCTCTATAGACCTTCTGTATGCCTCTGTATGTGTTCTGTTGGATAAGAGTGAAGTTTGGGAAAGTTTTCTAGCCTTGTAAAGAGGTGAATACAAGTGCAAAAGAGCTAAAAGAAGTCAAAGAAGTAGCTACTGAAGACTCAAGTAAAGACTGGAGTGAAGTGACAGTGGTGAGCTATGAAAAGACACTGTAGTGGCTCTGGTGCCTCTTCATATCAGACATACCTCTTGGGAGGTGCATCCACGACCTAAGAAGGATTATTTTGGGTGATTATTGAGTGATGGTAGTGAGGATATGATGTACTATTGATGGAGAGAAAGAGAGAGAGTTAGAGATAGTCAATTCTATGAAAACAGTGCAACTGTATATGAGAGAAAGAGAGAGAGAACTATGAAGACATTGAAGATGAATACTATGTGATGTATTTCCATTCAAAGATGGTGTATTCTTCTGTGTTATTTGTTATATTGATGGATTTTGTGAAGATGTTGGAGAATATGGTTGATTCTATCAAATCCGTGGGAGATATCTACTATGATGCTGCGTGAAGAATTGCTGTTTTCTTTGTTTTGATGGTTAAAAGAATGAAATAAAAGCTTGTTGATGTTACAAGATAGATTTTCTTGCAAGGGAATTCCTTTTTCCTTGGTGTTCCTCTTGGGGCTCCATGTTTTTGGTGCGCAGCCGGGGAATCTTGCCATCAACAAGCACCAGAAGAGGTTGAAAATGAAGGAAATGGCATTGTCAAGAAGAGGAGAATTCAATGGATGTTTGTAAAGTTCCTTCTTCCACTGAAGAGTTGGAATTTCTCATAATCAAAGCCACTTTCCACAAGAAGTTCATCCCACAATGGCGAAAACATATCACCATCATGATGCATGCTCTATGTGGTGGACAATTTCCTCTTCTTGTTGAAGCAGCAGAAACTTGCATCTTGGTGGCAAACTGTTTGGGAACAAACTGAAGAGCAGAAACAGAGAGAATGACCATTCATGGAAGATTTGGCATTCATTGAGAAGTTTCCAGACATCATCAAGTGGGAGATTGTGAAGAAGCTTCAGGAGTCTTGGTCTGTGGAGGTTCACAAAAATAAGAAGGAAAAGAGTTGGAATTTGTTCATGGATGCTCAACAGCAAGATACATGGGATGCTTGGTACACTGACAATCTTTTGTTTGTCCAATTGGCAACCCACTAGAAGTTGGTAGACGGAGTGTTCTTTACAACATACACTGTTGAAACCATCAGAAGCTGGCATTACTATGATGATGGCACCACCACAATGCTTAGACGTATGCATTTTGACACCTTCAGAACCGAATACCTTCCTCTGTGCAGTGGCATGAAAGCAGAATTCAAGGACGTTGAAAAGGAAGAAGTAGAAGAAATGTTGGCAAGAGAGTCCTCCAGAGACTGAAGCCTTCTGTTATCCCTCTGTGGAGCACTAACAACATAGTGGAGCCAACCCCCTGATGAATGACGCAATAAAGAGGCAAGCGTTAGAACGAGTCCAGAGGTACGTGAGAAGAGAGAAGGCAAGAATCAAAGCCGAGAACGAGCTCGCAGGAGAAGCCGCCTTTGACGCCCTTGCGGAACTCTTTACAGAAGTCCCAATGGCACATCAAGCCCTTCCTCCTCATGCTGGAGGTCCACTTCCAAGCCAGATCCGTCCTAGAAATATTGATGATGACAGGCCAGCGAATGTAGTCCCATTGCCAGTTTTTAAGGGAGAGTACAATGAAGACCCTGATCTTCATGTAGCAGAGTTTATGGTAGCATGTATGGCTAACAATGCCAGAACCCCTGAGCATTGGTTAGCAATATTCCCAACCACTTTCAAGGGCGTGGCATTTCAATGGTATGAGAGACAAGCAGCAGGAACTTTTGGCACATGGGACGACCTGAAGTTGGCCTTCCTCACTAAATTTAGGCATGAAGGTTTTGAAGAGCGGATGCGAGAGGAATTTATGAATTTAAGTCAGTCCTCTGCAGAAAGAGTAGAAGCTTATGTCTCACGAATGGAATCCATCCTGAAGAGATGGACTAACCATAATCTACATGATGGCATTCAGAAGGGAGTGTTTCTCAGAGGATTACAACCAGAAGTCCGTTAGTTTGTGGAGCTGCAAAGACCAGCCACACTGCAAGCTGCAACAGAAGGTGCAAGTCTGTACGATGAAGTGGAAGCTAGATTGGCGATGAATCCAGGAAGAGGAATCCTACCTCCTCTAATGCCAGGAATGATGTACCCACCAAATGCAGTCCCAGGGACAGTCCCCTACCCCTACCAATAGATGCCCCCAGTATCATAGTACAGTGCACCAAATCCACAGTGGCCACAATCAATGCCTCAAATGATGGTTCAACCACAACAACAATGGTCCCAACCAATTTTCCCAATGCCAAATCAGCAGCAACAGTGGAACCCTACCAACTGGAGCCAACAGCCAATAGTTCAAACAGGAGCTCTGAATCAGAATCAAAACAGAGACCCCTCTACACCAGCCCAACTTGTTTATGCAGTGATTACAGAGACTCCTCAAAATCCTACTACCAGTACCTCAGGAGGAGAAAGCTTGAAGGATTATTTATCCAACTCAGTTGCAAATATAAAAAAGGAGTTGATGGATGTGATTACAGAGCAGCTACAGACGTTGAAAGTGAATACCGCTAGCATATCCAACGTTGCAGGAGCAGGAAGAGATGTGATGTGGTCAAATACTTGGTGTGGTAAGTGTCATCAAGCAGGCCATTTAGCCACTGAATGTACACGAAAGCCAACGGTCCCTGGAGCTTTCTGTTCCTACTGTTTGCGGAAGAACCATACAGAGGATATTTGCTCTCTGAAGGAGATGCATGATAGGAGAAGGAAGGAAGAAGACACAAGATTCAACTTGCTGGAATCCAAAATGATAACACAGGATATTGGACCCAAGCCTAGAGAGTTTGGTCCTAATTTCGGTCCAATGAGGTTTCCCTCTCAAAGTTATAGAGGAAGACAATCTGGCAGTGGTCAGAGATCAAAAGTAGAGTGTTACAGATGCGGAGAAAAGGAACACATTTTACCAAATTGTCCAAATCCCAGAAGGTCAGTGGATTATAAGCCCTTATGTAGTCGATGCAAAGGAGAAGGCCACACTGCAAAAGACTGTCCAAGCCCAGCCCTAGTGAAAAACAGTGCTACTGATAATCCAGCCAAGGCCCAAGAGCCTACCTCCAATTTAGTGGAATTGGAAGTTGCTGCCATCACGCGTGCAAAGAAGAAGGAACCACCTATCCAGAAAGAAAATAATCCTCCTGCCACAACAATGAAGTTCAATCTTCCACTAGAAGAACATAACAGAACAGAGCCTTACAGTGCCATACAGAGCACTACAGTGCCACAGAGACAATTCCAGAGACAGGACCAGAGGTCCAGGAGATAAAGAGGAGGAGGTGCCACAAGTGGCAGAAGAAGTCCCCATGATGCCCCTATTGGAAGAAAAAAGGAAAATGAAAATGGGTGTTGCCCCATTTCCTAACCGGTTAGAGAAGCCACTGGATCCTATTAAGGAATACGATCTGGTCAGAGATCTAGATACCTTTAAACCAAACCTCACATTTCGACAATTGTTGATGTTGTCTCCCAGTTGCCGAAAAAGGTTCAAAAGTATACTGAAAAGAAGACGTGGCTTAAGGATTGTTCCCTCAACAGCAACAAAATCCAACAAAGCTTTAGAGCCTGTAAAAGAAGTGGACGTGGCTAACGCCTTCCTAGATCCGGGTACCCCAGAGATTGGCATGTGGATAGAAGGCTGCTTTATTGCAAATGCACTGATTGATGGTGGCTCATCAGTGAACATTATGACGAATGTGACAATGAAGGATCTAGGCCTACAAGGTGTGCAACCCACCCAATGGCTCATCAGACTGGCGGATCAGAGCAGAATCAAGCCTTTGGGCATTCTCCCATATGTGAAGACTACAGTGGCTGGAAAAGATTATTGGCTAACCTATTTGGTGGTGAAGCCAAACTCTTATGGTACATCCTACCCTCTGTTACTGGGCAGACCATGGCTTTTTGAAGCTAGAGCAAGGACGGATTGGTTCAAAGGAACCTTGACCTTGGGTAGAGGACCTAATAAAGTGGTGCTGAAGCTATATGGTGCTCAAAAAGGACATGGATCCACCTCCTTGGAATTATCTTCTGACTCCCCCAATGAGGCTACAGATGGAACATCAGCAGACGAAGATGCTGTCAAACAGATCCTTCCCAAGAAAACAGTGGCACGTTCCTTAATAGTGGATACTGTAAGCCAACTCCCAAAAGATACAAAGCCATTGTCAATGGGTGAATACTTCCTGTCTGAACCGGGAATGATTTCCGAAATCACTTCTAACAATGAGATAGAAGCATGGATGTACTGCTCTCCCTGTTACATGGCCATAGCAGAGCCAGAGACAGAGGCAGAAGATGAAACAGAGAACCTGTTCTTCTCTTACAGAGCTCCTACAGAGACAGAGATAGAGACAGACAAAGACAGAGACAGAGACCGAAGAGGATGGACATGATATTGAAGAAGAAGGTTATGAAAGCGAGATAGAAGAGTCTATCCCACCTGAAGAGGATATATATGAAGAAGAAGTTCTAGAAGCATCAGAAGCAGACGAGCTCATGTTGTGGGACAGAATGACGATGGTACCATTTGGTCTGGTAAATGGATCTTCTCATATGCAAAATCTTTATAAGAAATGGTTAAAGAAGACCAAGCCGTCTTTCAGTAGTGGTTCATGCCGCCCTCACCTACCTTTGCCAAGAAAAGATGATGATGATGCACCATGCCAACAAGCACCAGTCTCACGATTCCAACATGCATCAAAGGGTCCCTATTATGTGATGTTCCTGGACTCGTCATCAGAAGATGAGTTTTCAAGCCAAGAGGTAACTAATCATGAAACCAACCCCGAAATGGCTCTAATCCCATTTCAACATCTCAAGGAGCAACCTAAGTCTCCACCAAAAGAAGAAGTTGGGTCTAGTGGGACATCAGAAGAGGACACCACCCCCTTGAAGGAGTCGGATCTGTATCCAGAAGCAGTCCATGGGACCTTCATCTGTGAAGTAGAAGGTGAAAGGCAGCTAACTTTTGTGGATGTAGATGGCACTGAACGCCATTTGAAGGTGGGTAGCAGCCTACCAGAAGAGGAGTTGTCAACTTTGTACAACTTGTTGAAAGAGAATTTGGACGTGTTTGCGTGGTCCTACAAAGACCTAAAGGGGATTGATCCCACAATATGTCAGCATCATATTGATTTGGAGCCTGATGCCAAGCCAGTACGGCAACGACAGAGGCGAATGAACCCGAATTATTTGACCTTGGTGAAAGCAGAGCTGCTGAAGCTTCTGGAAGCCGAGTTCATCTATCCAGTGGCAAATAGTGAATGGGTCTCACCCATTGTGGTTGTACCCAAGAAGAATGGCAAGCTTTGTATATGTGTGGATTTCCGCAAGTTGAATTCCAAGACGAAGAAGGATCACTTTCCTATCCCTTTCACAGACCAACCGTTGGACACAGTGGCAGGACATGAGCTTTATTCCCTTCTGGATAGATTCAATGGATATAACCAAGTGCAGATAGTAGAAGAAGACCAATCCAAAATAACCTTCACCATAGAATGGGGGACCTACGCTTACCAAGTGATGCCGTTTGGACTCTGCAATGCCCCTGCTACTTTCCAGCGAGTCATGATGGCCGCATTCCAAAATCATCTGCACGACTTTATTGAGATATATTTGGATGACTTCTGTGTCTATAGTTTGATCCATGAACACTGGGGGCATTTGGAACAATACTTTGACCGATGCCGGGAGTATGGGATTTCTCTCAACCCCGACAAATGTGTCTTTGGTGTCTCCTTTGGAGTTCTGTTGGGCCACATTGTCTCTGCACAAGAGATATCAACAGACCCTGCAAAGATCAAAAAGATTGCAGCTCTGACAGCACTCACCAACCTCAAACAGTTGAGGGGATTCCTAGGCCACGTGGGTTACTACAGAAGGTTCATAGCCCATTTTGCAACAAAGGCAACCTCCTTGCACAAGCTTCTGAGGAAAGATGCAGAGTTTATTTGGACGAAAGAATGTGACAAAGCCTTCAACACTCTGAAGCAGTGTCTGATTGAGGCACCCATTTTGCAACCTCTTGATTGGACGAAGGAGTTTCGTGTACACACTGATGCATCAGTTGAAGGGCTAGGTGCTGTCCTATGTCAAAAGGGCCCCTCGAAATTAGATCAACCGATCTATTATGCAAGCCGAAAAGTCACTGATAGGGAACGAAACTATACAGTGACAGAGCTGGAGTGCTTGGCAATGGTGTTTGCCCTAGAGAAGTTTCGCCACTACCTACTGTCTACCCACTTTAAATTTTATGTGGATCATGAGGCCCTGTCCTTCTTGATGAACAAAGCAGACGTGAAAGGACGAATGATGAGATGGCTCCTTCTATTCCAGGAGTTCGACTTTGAGGTAATTATCAAACCTAGTTGTTCCCATGTTTTGGCCGATCATCTGTCGCGTATCCCACAAATTGCAGACGAGGAGCAAGATGATCCAGACCTCCTTGATGCTTCCCTATTCCTGGTAGAAACTGTAACCCCTTGGTATGCAGACATTGCCAATCTGCTGGCAACCCAACAGTACCCTCTTGGTATTTCTAGTCGGGAAAGGAAGAAGCTCATGTTAGAATCATCCCCCTACACCATGCTAGGCGGTGCATTGTACAAGAGGGGCAAAGATGAAGTGCTCAGAAGATGTGTTGCAGGAGATGAGATTGGGATTGTTCTGAAGGCTTGCCATGACGAGCCATGTGGAGGCCACTTTGCAGGAGAAGCTATAGCCAGGAAAGCTCGTTAGCAGGTTACTGGTGGCCGACCCTCCACAAGGATGCTTATGATTACTGCAAGCGATGTGATGCTTGTTAACGAATGGGGAAACCCACCAAAACAAGTACCATGCCATTGCAACCTATCCTTCCTTTGAAGCCGTTCGAGAAGTGGGGGATTGACTTCGTAGGCCCAATCGATCCTCCCACCAGACGGAAGTAGAATAGATATATCTTGGTATGTATGGATTATGTCACAAAGTGGTGTGAAGCCAAAGCCCTAAAGCAAGACGATGGTAACAGCGTGGCCCTGTTCATGTACGAGAATATCATCACCCGTTTTAGCGGTCCCTTAGAGCTGGTAAGTGACAGAGGCACTCATTTCATTAATAAATTCATGGAAGAGTTGATAGAGCTGTATAAGATCCGCCATTGCAAGTCCACTCCTTATTACCCCAGAGCCAACGGCCAAGTCAAAGTCACGGATCACATCCTCTGCTCGATTCTGACAAGAACAATTGCCGCACATCGTCATGATTGGGATGATCGAGGCCCTCAGGGCGTACAGAACCTCCCATAAAGCAGCAACATGACAAACACCCTTTCAGCTGGTATATGGTACAGAAGCTGTTTTCCCTGTTGAACTAGAATTGCCCTCTTTGCGAGTGGCTATCAAAGAGCATTTGGGGGACGATGATTCACTGCAACGCTGTCTCCTGCACTTGGAATGTTTGGACGAAACTCGTAGGATGGCTCTATAGTGCATGGAAGCCACGCAAGCTCGACATAAGGCTTACCATGACAGCTTTATCAAGTACAAGGAATTCAAAGAAGGTGATTTGGTCCTAGCCTATGATTTGAGATTTGGCAAGTTTCCTGGCAAGCTTCAACAGCGGTGGATGGGCCCATATAAGGTACTTGCTGTCAACCCTAATGGCTTTGTCCAAGTGCAGACCGTTGATGCCTCTGATGATCCCTTCCTGATCAATGGATATCGCTTGAAGGAGTACTTCCCTCCTTGGGGATCTTGACAATCACGGTCACCTGATCCTTTCCCCCGTTGGCATGGCACTGTCACTTTTATGATGCTACTTCTGATAGCCATTCTTCAGCCACTTCTGATGAGATGGACGCAACCCTCTGTCCCCTCAGCCCCACCTTCCCGTCTTGCTCTCTTATCCTCTATTTTCCACCAGCGGCAGTGGTGAGGTTGGTTCTGACAAATGGTATTTCTACCATTCCCTTGCTTAATTCGAAAAAAAAAGGAAAATAAATATATACATATCGGTCATGGGAGAAAAGGACTTCGGTCCCTGTCATGCCGACCTATTCTTCGAGAAAAGGTGGAGACACCCTCAGGAATAGGGGAGAACAAGAAAAAAAAGAGAAAAAAAAAACAAGAAACAAAAAAAACTATTATGGGAGAAAAGGAAGAAATTCCCTATCATAGCAGGCCTCGTTCCAAGAAAAGGTGGCAAACACCCTTGGGCGGGAAGCTAGCCGTGGAAAAGGTGGCAACACCCAGCAGTCCAGAAAGTGGATTCATCAATTGACATCCCTAGGATCCAGTTCCAAAGCTACCTCCCTTGGTACGCTGTGTCCGGTGTCTCTTTGCAGAGCGTCTAACTGTCCTCTAGAAGACGACATGTCCTATCCAACACAACGTTCGATCTGTTGGCCACCTCCCTGGGTACGCCTCTTCAATAGCGAACGATGCGATCTTCATCGAAAACCCCTTGAGTAACGCGAGGTTTCATCCTAACCGGATGGGGAAGTGAGTATGGGTTGCCCTCTATAACTATCAACAGAGAGTGAGACAGAGGGTGGAATGAGTGACCAGTCCCTGCCCTTTACATTCAACAGAGAGGTACGATGTGTGAATGGAGTGTTGCACGCACGGGATGGGCCTCTCAATGCACAAAGCACGATCTGTTTTTGTGCACTACACCATAAGGCTCCATGGCCTTCCTTCTTGCACTGTATGCCAACACAGGGCGGGATGCATAGTTGCACCATCAAATGCGCACAAGGCATACAACCTTTGCACAAGTGACCGTGAGGATTACAACAACGGGTTTCAGGACATGGTTGCCCTCCTGTATCTATCAACAGAGCGTGAGACAGAGGGTGGACTGAGTGTGACTGGTGTTTCCTCAATCACTTATTAAGAGGCGAGATTTGAGGGACGTTTCGACACTTGGAGTCAGGTATGTTTCCGTTTCCCTATGCACCCACGGGATGGGTCTCTACCATCATCACAAGACACGTCACCCTGTTCTCTACACTGCATTGTAAGGCTCCCTTGCCTTCCTCCTTGCACTTATGCCAGACGGGTTGGACGCACTAATGCACCATCAACTGTGCACCCTGGCATACTCCCTCTGCACCATCCCCCTTGTCAATTCCTAAACCGGGTGTGAGCTATGGGTTTTCATTCTGATTTCCTCAAGTGATATTAGTCATGGGGTGAGTGACAGTTCTTTCCTTCCATTTGAGTGATTGTGAGTTGAGTGCAACATTCCTCATCATCGACGAATTTCCTGCGATTCGTTTAACCAGCTATCTTCCTGGGTGCTGCCGCGTGGTCCCTGCCATGAAGGACATGTGTTGTGAAGATGCCTTGGTACCTCCTGTAGCTGACAACGACAGTGGACGTGCCATCGACAACCAACCTTGATTCTCGACAACATGGGCCAAGTTTTTCTAACCCTACACCTTGTTTCATCAGTGATGTTCATGTTTTAAGTGTGGGAACATTAGCGGTTGGTCTGTTGTGTGGTATTAGGTTCCTGTTGCTCGGTCAACCCTATCCGTTAAGGTTTTAAGTGTGGGGACGCGTCCCTACGCGTCTACCTTGCATACTGCCCTATATATGTCTCACTTGGATCATGCATGTATGTCATGACTTTCTGTTACCCTCCTGGGGTCCCTTCCCCACCCGCCCGTCTCCTGTCACCCCTCCCTTGGGGCTGTTCCTCCTCTATTTCTCTTTTTTCCTTATTTTGCTGTGTTTTTATGTGAACGCATCCTATGTTCAGCGGACTTTCAATCCGACTTTACAAACCTGTTCGTCCCTTCGAACTGTCCAATTTTCATTTTTACCTACCCCTGTTCCGGTGCACGGTTCTCGAGTTATTAATTTTTGAAGCATTTTGCGCACATTAGCCGGTTTTCCATGTGCACGCGTCTTGCTTGCTTCGGAACGGTGATCTGATGCCATAGCCCTAACAACCACTTTCTCCCTGACATTTTTCCTTTTTACTCCCTATCCTTCTGATGTCCGGTTCATCTGTTATTAATTTTTGCGGGTTTTCAACACATTTTCGTGCGTATTTTTTACCTTTTTCCATGTGAACATGCCCTATTTTCATCAAAATTCCAGTTTGATGTGACGACCGTGTCCCGCCCACCTTCCCTCACATCTTTCCTTCTTTTTCCACCCTATTCTGATAGCCTGATTTTTAGTTATTAAATTTTTCGTGTGTTTTTGGGTGTATTTTTGGTGTTTTTCGCATGTGAACCCCTCTTACTTCCACCGGAACTGCGTTCTAACATGACAACCCTGTTCCACCCCTTCTTGCAGACATTTTTCCTTCTTCCTGCATGTCATTCGGCAAGCGGTTCGTCCCATATTAATTTCTGATTCCATTTTTGGGTCTCTTTTTTGGGTTTTTTCCATGTGAACGTGTCTTATCTCAGTTGGACCCGTGTTTTGACGTGATAGGATTGTCGGGCACGTCGTTTTGCCAATTTTTCCTTCTTCTTGCACCTCATTCTGATGCACGGATCTTCCAATATTAATTTTTGTTTGCGTTTTTGGACCTATTTTTTGTGTTTTTTGCATGTGACCGCCCTTTACCCCCCCGGAACCCCCATTGCACTTTTTCCATGTCTTCCTCCTGCCGTCTTGCCCAATTTTTATTTTTACGGAATTTCGTTTCGATGCCCGGATTGGGAGATATTCATTTTTCCTTGTTTATACGTGTTTCGCGCGACTCATCCCGCGCGTGAACGCGGCCGTTTTCAATTTCATGCGTCTCCATACGCCCTGGTCGCGTCCGCATGCCCCGTACCGACATCCCGGCGGCATTTCGATCCCATCATGGCAAATTTTTTTACCCCGCCCCGCGCACGCGCGCGGGACGGGGGCACGCCTTTCTTTTATTTACTTCCTTTATTATTTTCCCAACAAAAAATTTTATTTATTTTTTTTCAAAATTTAATTATCTCCCTCCTTTCTCCCCCCGGGCACCCTCCCCTCTCCCAACCACCCCCCTTTCTCTCTCCCCGATCCCCAACCACCTCCCTCACGTTCCCCCCCTGCGTCCCCTTCTCCCTCCCTCTCCCTTCCTCCTCTTCTCCATTCTCCCTCCTCTTCTCCATCCTCCCTCCTCCTCCTCTTCTCCTCCCTCCCTCCTCTCCCCCGCCTCCCCGTGGCCCTCCGCCCCTGGTCGCAAACGCCCTCGCTTCCTGGCTGCGGTTGGCCACCCGCTGCCGCCGTGCAGCCCCCCTGCCGCCCGCCGCCCGCCGCCCTACAGGGCTCGCCACCCGTCGCCTCGCCTGGACCCCGCCGCCTTGCTGGCCGCCTGGCGCTCCGTTGTGCCCGCCCGCCATGCTGCCCGCGCTCCTGGGCCACCCCCATTCTACACCACCTACCCCACCCAAGTCCCCAATCCCACGCAACCCACCCTTCCCCCCACAAGCCCCCATTCCCCCCTACCCATCCAATCCACCCCAACCCCCCACAGGCCCCCGTTCCCCCAGTCCCTCTTACGCCCCGTACCCGCCGAAGACCTCCAAACCGCAACAAGATGAAATCCGCAGAAACCCGCAGCAACCCTTCTCAGCCCCCTGTCACACACGAGGTGTGTGCGCGGCGTCGTATGTGTGTTGTTCGTGCGGGAGTCCGTTAGCGACCGTTCACGTGCGGGGACGCGCGTTAGCTTGTCCGAGAGCTGGTGTGCACCAGCCAGCTATTCACACGCAGCTGACACGCAAACCATTTCCGGGTATATATTCCCGAATTTTTAGTTTCCAAACCCGAAAAACCTTAAAAATACATTTAAAAATTCAAAAATTCATTAAAAATCAATTAAAATTTAAAAAATTACAGAAAAATCTTAAAAAAATTCCCAATATTTTTGCAGTCAATTGAAATATTTTTTCAAACTGAAAATCTCAAAAAAAAAATCAAAAAATTTAAAAGTAAAAATCCTTTCAAAAATACATAAAATGAGCAAAAATTCACTAAAATTAGTAAAAATACCAATTTAATTGCAAAAAAATTCTTGAAAATTCCATCAACTTCTTTGCTTATTTTTGGAATATTTCCCAAGTTGAAAATGCTGTGCCAATTTATTACATTATTATTTTATGGTAAAAATGCTTCATTAAATGCCTAAATTCATGAAAAATCCTCTTTAATTCCAAACACAAGCTGAAAAATCTGAAAAAATCCAGATGCCTTGGTCATACGTGGTGGATTGATGTTGAAAATCTTTAATATTTTTATATGTGTTTCATTGTCAAAATTTTGCTACAACGATCAACAAAAACACAAAAAAAAAACATTACAATGAACAAAAACACATAAAAACCAAAATACACAATCAACAATACACAACATTAAAAAAAAAAACAACAACAACAACATATAATCCATCAGTCATCTAAACAAATTCATATACACTAATCTTGCTATGTCGTGTGTCCAATTATTTTCAGTCCGTGGTTTTTCTTTTTGGATTGCTGACCTACATTTTGGGGATTGAGACGTGCGCATTCATTGCATACACATACACCCACTTCCAGGTATTTTTTCTTTTATTTTTTCCGCTACCCCAAAATTCACGCTTAATTTTTAACATGAATCCTAAACACCACCATGGCACGCGCGCTCGCGCCAAACACACCTTTTTCTAATTAAAATCAACCCGTCGTTCACTTAGCACGCGCTACGTGCGCTTCAGAGGCACCTTAATATTTTTAATAACAATGAACCAACCGTCACAAAAGCATGCGCTGGCAAAAAAGCGCTCCACATCACCTTAATTTTTAATAAAGGAATTTGCATTTAGAGACCTCAGTCTGGTATCGAAGTCCGGGATTCGGATTAATGCACCGCTCCAACCTAATAATTTGTAATTAAAATTTTAAGAAGGAACCGCCGTTTTCTTGTTAAGGTTTAATACTTAATTAAAAATTCACCCATTTCTTAATAATTCATAAAATGAACCCTTCATTAAATTAATTTCCACTCACTGCACTTATTTCCCCTTTTTAATGAATACGCTTCGTGGGATGGGCGCGTACAAATCTATTAGTTGACACTGATGGTTAAGTTATGGTCCAGTCTTGATGTCCGTTTTTTTTTGGTAGTCTGATTTGTCCATTTGATACGGTTAAGGGTACGGTGTGTAGTTTTTTCTTTATTGCTTGATATGGGAAATTGGGTGTTTGCATGTTGCATCGCATGAAGCTTTCGGTTGCATATGTGTAGAGGTCATGTCTAATTTTTTTTAAGGCTATGGTTTGCTTGGGGATAGTTGGTCGAGTCATGTTTTACCACCTTGGTTGATATCTTATCCTTGGTTTTCGTCTGTTGCTTTGCAGGCATTCTCTTTGTTTGTCTGTGTTTGTGGTGTGTGTGTGTAACCATCTGAATGGCCCCCTCTCGTACTCTTCCCCCGATCCAGTATGTTCCTTTGGCTTTACATGATTATTCTTTGTTACTAGATTCGGACGTTGTCGCTAAAGCGGGTTTGTCCAAGTTCGTGAGCCTTTCTTTCCCACTGGTTCCAGATGATCCTACCATTTGTGACGAGTTTTTAACCTCTTACAGTAAGAGGTCTAGTCCAGTCCGTGGCACTACTGTTCTTCTGACACCGAAGAGTCTAGGCAAGGCTCTTGGTCTGTCGTATCGTGGGGAGTCTGTCCCTGCTGCCAGACAGTTGTTCGCCAATGACGATATTTTGAAGCTGTTGCAGAAGTAAACTCAAGATGTTCTTGATCTGAAGAAGGTCATTACCACGTCAGGAGTCGGTGTCTCCATGATTTCCAATCCCCTATGGAAACAGCTATGCCAATTCCTTCAGGACAGGTTCATGCCTGCAAAATCCCCATCTCATTATCTTTCTAAGGAGTTGTTTACAGCTTCACGAATGATTTTGAAAGGTATAACTATTGATTGGAGTACCTACCTCCTCTCCAAGATAGATCACCACTTTATCCGAGCTCCTCGAGGAAATGTGACTAATGTTACATTTGGATCCTTCCTCTATGTCTTCTTGTTACATGCTGCCCCTGCAAAGGAAGTTCCTTTACCCCCAATTGATCCTCCAGAAGTTCCTCCTTCGCCTCATAATGAAGATGATGATGTGATAATTGAGGATGATGATTCTCCTCCTCCCCTTGTCATTCAGAGAAAATGCCTCAAGAGGGTGGTTGAGTCAGTGCCTATTCCTCCTCTTCCAATTCCAGTGACAGTTCCTGCCCAGTCTTGCAGCACCTTGCCTGCATTCCTTCAGACGCCAAATCTTTTCAGAGCCCATAGAGACGGGATGCTAGAACTTACTATTCCTTCTGTTCACCGCCTGGTAACATGAGATGCTATTCCGTTCCTGTGCCAGGATATCTAGAGTTCTATTGAACTTTCGATGACTGCCTGTATCCAGCAATTATATTCTTCATTTTATGATGAAGTTCAGCAGTCTAAGGAGGAACTGAATAAGACCAATACTGAGTTAGCCTCTGCTCAGGAGAAATTCTCTGACCTTTATACGCAAATAGAGCAGCAGAGTAAACTCATGGATACTCAGAAAGCTGAAATCTCTAAGTTGAAAGCTGAGTTGGCAGAAGCTAGGTCTCAAGTGGTTGCTGTAACAGAGGAGAGGGATAAGTTACAGAAGGAGAGTCAAGAGATGAAGGAGGTGATAGCTGCCTAGGCAGAGAAGTTTAAATCCACCACAGCTATCTTAGACCAGAGCAATGCTCAAATCCAGCAACTCAAAGATCAGTTGGCTCAGTCTCGGTGAGTCATTCAAATGGTTATGTTGTGTGTAGTGTTTGTGTTGTGGGTTAATTTATGTGATAAGATCGTGGTGGTTGCCTATTCGATTTGCTTTCGTGCGAGCTACATTTTTGGAGAATTGTGGTGATGGTATTGCTGGTTGGATAGTTGAAGATGCTGATGCAGAAGAAGAAGAAACCTCTTATATCCTTTACAAGTTTGTTGTGATTTCCAGTTTGATAAGAAGTGTTAATGTATAAAGGGTTTTCCTTTCGTTGTATTCTTTATATCAGATACATGTTATAAGTTGGGGTGGTGGTTGGATAGACTGTTTTTGAAGATTTATTGAAGATCAAAGTTGAGCTCTTGAATGAACTTGTATTCCCTTTTTCTTGGGTCGCGAGGACGCTTCCTTATTAAGTGTGGGGATATGTTGAGTGTTGAAATGACCTATTTTTTGGCTGATTTTGTTGTTTTTGAGAGCTGAATGGTTGATTTTATGAGATGATTGATTGGTTTCGAAGTGGTTTGAGAGTGTTTTGGATAGGTTGGAATGGTTTTATTAAGCTCATGATGTTTATAAGTAGAGATGTGAAGTTCTGTTGATGTTCTGATATGTTCTGTTTAGTCCTGATAGCTTCTGTTGAGCTTCTGTTTTGTTCTGTTTTCTCTCTGTATGGAAGGATGGAGTATTGATTGATAGGGTTTGAGATTGTTTGAAAGCTTATTGAGTGATTTTTGATGGTTTGGAATGGTTTTGGTATGAGTTATGTGGTTCTGATGCTTTCTGTTGACCTTCTGTAACTCTCTGTTGAGCTTCTGTGAGCCTCTGTAGACCTTCTGTATGCCTTTGTATGTGTTCTGTTGGATGAGAGTGAACTTTGGGAAAGTTTTCTAGCCTTGTAAAGAGGTGAATACAAGTGCAAAAGAGCTAAAAGAAGTCAAAGAAGTAGCTGCTGAAGACTCAAGTAAAGACTGGAGTGAAGTGACAGTGGTGAGCTATGAAAAGACACTGTAGTGGCTCTGGTGCCTCTTCATATCAGACATACCTCTTGGGAGGTGCATCCACGACCTAAGAAGGATTATTGTGGGTGATTATTGAGTGATGGTAGTGAGGATATGATGTACTATTGATGGAGAGAGAGAGAGAGAGAGAGAGTCAGAGAGTCAATTCTATGAAAACAGTGCAACTGTATATGAGAGAAAGAGAGAGAGAACTATGAAGACATTGAAGATGAATACTATGTGATGTATTTCCATTCAAAGATGGTGTATTCTTCTGTGTTATTTGTTATATTGATGGATTTTGTGAAGATGTTGGAGAATATGGTTGATTCTATCAAATCCGTGGGAGATATCTACTATGATGCTGCGTGAAGAATTGCTGTTTTCTTTGTTTTGATGGTTAAAAGAATGAAATAAAAGCTTGTTGATGTTACAAGATAGATTTTCTTGCAAGAGAATTCCTTTTTCCTTGGTGTTCCTCTTGGGGCTCCAAGGTGATCCTTCTTGCCTTTGTACTTGTTACCAACATATAATGCATGTTCATCTCTAGAGGTGCTTGGTTCTTCCTTAGTTTTTAGCTTCTTTTCCTCCTCTAAAAGTGATGCTTGAATATCAACAAGTTCAGGGTTTGACATATTGATAAAAGTTGTTGATACATTATTATATTCAGGAGGCAAACTCTTAAGTAGAACACTGATGCAAACATCTTTTTCCATTTTCATGTTGATTCATGCAAGTTGGGTTAGAAGTCCTTGCATGTAATTTAGATGTGTGGCAAATGATGTGGTAGACTTCATTTTAAGCTTGAAAAACTCAATCAAGAGACCGTACTTTGATGATTTAGACTGTGCATCGAACAAAGTGTAAAGTCTCTTCCATGTATCCTGTGAAGTGTCACAGTTATCCACATGGTGGATATACCTGTCATCTACCTCCAGTTTGATAATGGCATGAGCCTTATCATCGTTCTTTTTCCAAGTGACAGCAAGGTCCACATCATGAGGCTTCTTTTCTTTTCTAGTGATAATGGCCTAGAGGCCCTTCTTCATCAGGATGAGTTTGATGCGGGTCTGCTAGGTATGAAACCCGACTCCTTTGAAATGGGAAATTGGAGAATCTTTGCCCCTGTTAGACTTGCGAAAATAGTAGCAAATTAGTTTCAAAATTATCAGATTTAAGTAGCAGAAGAGTGGGTTGAGATGTGTCAAAAGACACAAGTGCTTAGAGCACTAAAATTGAGTGTCAATAAACACTATGTTTCTTCCTTGAGTCTTCCAAATTTGGAAAATCCTTCAAGATTTTTCAGATCCAAATATTTCCCTTCCTGATTTGATGTTGGGACCTTCGAATTTGAGTGACAGTGGGTTGTTCCAGGAGGAAGGAGAGAGAAAATGATGAGATTTTTGAGCTTGATGAAGTTTGGCTATGGAGGCCACAAAACAGAACCTGAGAAAATTGACAATGCTGAGTAGTGGATGAGGCAATGTCAAGTCCTGAGATGATATAGAGGACCACTAGTAGTGGGGGAACATTTCTGCAAAAAGAAGCTCGGTAAGATTTGTCTTGTTGAGTGAGATACAAGAGCTTCAAGCTGACAGGGTGCAACTGGCTATGGCAGCCATGAAGGCAAGCTTGAAGGTGGAGATGGAAAGTGAGTTCATAGACTGAGACTGAGCTAAGTAGAGATGGACCAGAGGTGAAGATCTACTAAAATGAGCTAAGCCATGCTCAACTGTGCTCTGATACCATGTTAATATACATAGGATCTAGAGCATGGCAGATGCTGAAGCTATGGAGGTTGAAAGAGGAAGAAGAGACTCATGAAGACATTGATCCTGACAAAGACAAATTATCATACAAGTGAATTAGGTTCCAAGATTGAGAATTGGACTCATAAACACAATCTTGTGTATTGACAATGACAAGACACTTTACTGTAAAGAAAAGAGTACTATCATTGCCTTAGAAAAAGAGTGCAAGTACAATGCTTTATAGGAATTGAGTGGTGGTACTTTCTCCTACCGTGCATATGGGATTTTGGTCCTGAGCCCTCATTTTTCCTTACAAAGGGACTGAAGTAGGTGTGATTACAAATCTTTGAACACAAGCCAATACTAGAGGATACTTATCCCTCTTTTTTCGATTGAGCATCCAAACTATTGAACTTAGGATCAAATTTCAACATCTACCAAAAGTTTACCTAGCCTCCCAGATTAAAGTTTTGTATGAAGCTTAGGTAAGTCAATCTAGGTTTCTAATTGGCCATTCATATCTTGATCCAAATCTATCAAGTCTCTAAGTAACTTTCTAGAATTTCTTATCTCCTGATTTCATGATGAAAATCACTATGCAATCCTCGCACTCAACAAGAGTAACTCTATTGGAGACTAGATAACTGTGAAGAATCCTAACTTGCGCAATAGTGGACATCCATTTCCTATAGGTACTGCATTGTTTTCCTATGAAAACAATCTTGGAGATTCTCATCTCAGTGACCTTTCTAATTAAACACAACCAAGTATAGATTTTGCATTGCTAGTTACACTTAGCTGTAGATGTGTTTATCACACATGGATGGGTGCAAATCATTTTCATAATTTTAACTCTTGCACTTGAATATGCATCCTACAATTATAACGATGGAATTTATCCCTTTCAATGACCTATTCTCATGCGGCATAGTACATGACCCAATGTATCTCATGCAGAAATCAAAACAAGAATCTAACAAATTGGAAATGTATTACTTATATCCAGTACCATAGTTGTATTAATAGTGATACCGTCGCCCGAAGCTTCGTTGTGTTGGTTGTGGGATTTCCACCCCCATGTGACATTCTTAGCTTGGGGGCCACTCTCGATCTTCTTCTGTTTTAGGTGCAACCCTTGCTGGAACTTCAACAACCTTTTTCTCAAATAGAGGGGAAAATGGGGGAAATACACTTGTGGGGTAGAAGCAAAGGGAAGGTGCGTGTGTTCTCCCTCTAAGGAGGGTAAAAAAATAACCTTCTAGGAACCTTCTCTCTCTCTCTCTCTCTCTCTCTCTCTACTAGTAGTGTGTTGTGGCATCCTCCTTTCCTTCTCAATGGGGGAAGGGAGGGGGATTTATAATGGGGGAGGTGGGGAAGTGGTGGTGGTGTCTCACCCTGCCCACCACCCATCACCATGTGCATGGCGGTGGGGGAGTCCTCAGTCCCTAGGTGGTCACGGACTAGACGAGGTGGCCAGGGGGTGGAAGGTCACGTGGCTCCCCCCTCATCATCATTATCTTCATTATCTTCTCTTCTCCCCCCTCTCCCCGGCCACCTATTCAAAGTTGAAAGGAAGGAGGAGATAATTTTTTAAAACCTTTTTTGAAGAAGAGAAAAAAAAAACTTTTTAAAGATCCTCCTCAAGGTTTGTTCATGCACGTGGAAGGGAATGCAAATGGAGAGAGAGAGGTTTAACCATTTTTGGCCTAGTATGTTACATCCTCTCCCCCTTAGAGGAATCAAGATGTCCTCATCTCGAATGGAACTGGGGGTTTCATTCTGGAACCTGTGGGATAAGACCCATCACGCATTCGTTGTGACACTCTGACCACTCATAAGCATGCAATCTTTTAAAACAATAACTTATTGTATTTGATATATTTGAGTCTAGATTACAAGAAAAAAGTTTATTGTAGTTACATCTCATGAACATGTTCTAGGTTTTTTTTCTAAGTATTTGATAATCTCCTAGTAGGTTTTGGATCACTGTCAATCTAGATGTGAAGCTTGTACAAGTTCATTTCTTGTAAGTCCAAGTTTTCTTTGAGTCCTGTTGGAACGAATGCCATGAATATGTCCAATGTTGTGGCACTAGGAGCATTGGTGTTTAGGGTACTTTGGACATTCCCTTTTGAAATGATCTAGCTCCTTGCAATAGAAACAACACGGAACTTTATCACTTCGGGCTACAAGATTATTGGTTGTCTTTGGCACGATTTTCTTCTTTAGACCAAATTGCCCTAGGATCCGTTTAGCGAACCAAAGTGGTCCTTTATCTCGAAAACTCTGTTTCCAAATTGTCCTCTTTTTAGATCTGGACAGAGATCCATGGACAATCAGCTTTGCTTGTAATACTAAAGAATACTCCCAAGCTTTGACATTCTGGTAAGACCTAATCTATATTAGTTGAGAAGAAACAATTTAAGAGAAATTCATTGTAAGTTATAACTGTCAGTCCTTGCTAAAGTATCTCTAATCACTTGTAAGTTCTAGGCTCAAAATTGATGCAACTCATATTTCTCGGGTTAATTGTAGTTACAAGAGTAAGGTTTATTCCAATACAAGTTGTATTACATATCGATAAAATTTCTAGGGTTTCTAATCATCCTCATGAAGAGGTGTAGTGGGTTCTAGGTCTTCATCTTCATTTGATTCCTCTATATATCCAAAGACTGCACTTGTGCAGCTTCGTTTTCTTGGAGGCTCAATATCTTCTGGACTTAAGTCAAGGCAGTCTGCTTGGATATGCCCCAGCTCATTGCAATGGAAGCATCGAGGGTTGGGACATCTCTTACACGGATGTGCCCTATCTCTTTGTGTGCATGTGTGGCATTCCTTGTCCTGATCTCGAGAATCATTTTTGTGACAATTGCCTTATTTAAGTTCTTGGATGACTAGCTTTGCTCGAAGTAATGCATCTTGCAAGTTTGTTGGATGCATTGCTTCAAGATGGTGGTACAAGAGTGTTCAAGCCATGGCAAAACTTGGATACTTGCTGCACAATATCCATTGGTGGTGTGTATTTTAGTAGGGATACAAACTTTGAGTAGTAAGATTCAAAGGTTGATTCCAGTTGCTTTAACTTGAAGAATTCATTCATCTTCAAAGTCTGGTAGGTTGGCGGAAGGTATCATTGTGACATGCCTGCCTATTGGCTGTCCAAGCACGTTTTGATAGCCCATTGAGAAATGAATCTAAGCGTCGCCACACTCGGCACTCCCATGGAATGCCATGGGATTTGTTGCCTAGGGTTTCCCGATTTCGCCTCGCAATGGAACATTCGTGGTGGCCGAACCCACTAGGATCGACCTGAAATCATGGTCTCCTGATAATATTTTAGCATCAGGTCCTGGACCTTCTGCTTTACGCGGAATTATCCAATCTGAAGTAGATCCATACCCCACTTGGTTCAAGGAGGATGAGAAACGAGAGGGTTGTGTCGCTCCACCTCTTTGTCCATAGGGCATAATCCCATTGTGGTTCCCTAAAATGGCATGAATCGGGCTCTAACCTTGCATTGCCTAGAGGTTGAACGATAGTAAAACCTAATGAGAAGCCTCCCAGTTCTCTAGGATCACCCTATCGAAAGACAGACCCGTCGGGGGTTCCGCCCACCCGCTTCCCTCAATAGGTGTGCTTTACTTATCTAATTAGCCCTCTCACATTTATGGGCAACATTTAAAAGCAGCTTCCTTAATTAAGCCTTTTAGGGAACAAGGTTCGTTCACATAATCTTATGGTACTGACATGAAGATAATTTTGGGCAGGTTCCTTGGAAGTAAACTTAGTATTAGTATTTTAACAGAGATACAAGTCTTGTTTAAAAAGGGACAATATCTGCAATCCGTGAGGATGCACCTTATTTACTCCAAGATTCCGCCCTTGCACTAGTAACAGAGGCCCTCGAGAATCTATCTTGAGTCACACAGATCATTTGAGTAGGACCTAGAGGCAGGGAATTTACAACTAGAGCCCCCCCTGGCATCCAAGAGTCCTCCTACATCCAATCCAACCTGTGGAGAGACCTCTCGTGGGGGGTTCGGCCCACGTTCCTATCATGGCTATTTAGAACCCCCTTGGCTAGGGTTGGCAGCCAGCTCAGGGTGGTTTGGTGCGCCTTCCAAAAGTTCAACTTGATTCATTATTCCCATTTCTTTTATGAGTTTGGGGTTATACAATCTTTTTACAAGCGGTGTTTCTAAATTTATAAGCACAAACAATGGTGCAGGTGAGTGCTCGGGACATCTGCTAAGGTGGAGTCCTTGTCTTTGACGCTTAACGTTTGTCCTTCTTGCCTTAGTAGCAATCTCCCATATCCTCTGAGGGTTAGGGAATACCTTTTTTTTCGACCCCACTCCTATGTGATAGGAAAAACGAGCAATTATGCAATTGGATCTATAGTTCTCGGATGGTAGCTGTCCTAGCTTGCTAGCCTTAAGTCCATGGTTCTTGCCCTGGAAAAATGACACTCGAGTTTTCTTGAATTAACATCGAGTTGTGTCATGGTTAAAGGTGATATCTTCAAGGTTGTTCTAGTTTTTTTGAGGATGATGTAGGATAGATACCAATGAATGTTTTACTTGTCTCAAGGTCCTCCTATGAATCTAAAAATAGATTGGCTCATTACTTTTAAACCCTAAATAAGTCGAGTTAAGCCCTATCCTTATGTATATAGGATTTGTCTTATTGAACTGCCATGAGCAATTGAGTTTAGCACTATCTTTTAGATGAATCACTAGTAGTGCAACTGAAACTGACCATGTTGCCACGCAATCTAGATGTGAGTCTTCCTAAGATGATGATGAAATACGGAGTTTCCCCTCTTGGGAATTCATTTCAATGCACTTATGCAAAACATAAATAGAGACTTGTATTTTTCTTTTGTGTGGGGGACATGAAGTTATCAGGCCTAATGCACATGCGAGCTACTTCTCTGTAAAGGTTTACGGGAGCCTAATACTTGGCTTAGTATTGCAACAACCCCACCATATTTAATTGTTATCATAGCAACTCATGATCCTCATGGACTTGATTCAATCATTTACTCCTACCTTTCACAAAATTTTTGATTTAAAAAGTATGATTTTCGCTTAATGATGTCCATGCTTTATCATCCCGATAACCCATTTTTTCCCAGTTTCTTTTACCACTCAAGCATGCCAATGCTAGTGCATAAATCCAATGCACTATGAACACAATCAATGAAGTCCTTGATTTCAGAGTGCACCAACGTGTAAACTTTTGTGCAAGTTGTCCACTCTAAGACATGCCAGAGTGCAATAAAACACAATGCCTTTCAATGACCTATTCTCATGCGGCATAGTATGAGACCCAATATATCTCATGCAAAAATCAAAACAAGCATCTAGCAAATTGGAAATGTATTACTTATATCCGGTACCATAGTTGTATTAACAATGATACGCTTGCCTGAAGCTTTGTTTGTTGGTTGTGGAATTTCCACTTGCATGTGACATTCTTCGCTTGGGGGCCATTCTTGATCTTCTTCTCTTTTAGGTGCAACCCTCGCTGGAACTGCATCAGCCTTTTGCTCAAATAAAGGGGCAAAGAGGGAAAATACACTCATGGGGTAGAAGCAAAGGGAAGGCGCGTGTGTTATCCCTCTAAGGAGGGGAAAAAAAAGAACCTTCTAGAACCTTCTCTCTCTCTCTCTCTCTCTATCAGCAGTCTGCCATGGCGTCCTCCTTTCCTTATTGATGGGGGGAGAAGGGAGGGGGTTTTATAATCGAGGAGGTGGTATGGGGTGGTGGTGGTGGTGTCTCACCCCGCTCACCACCTGTTAGCGTGTGTATTACTTATATCCGGTATCGTAGTTGTAGTAATAGTGATACCTTGGCTGGAAGCTTCGTTGCTGGTTGTGGGATTTCCACCCACACGCGACATTCTTTGCTTGGGGGCCATTCTTGATCTTCTTCTGTTTTAGGTGCAAACCTTGCTAGAACTTCATGAGCCTTTTTCTCAAATAGAGGGGCAAATGGGGGTAATACATCATGGGGTAGAAGTAAAGGGAAGGCACGTGTGTTCTCCCTCTAAGGAGGGGAGCAAAAAGAACCTTCTAGAACCTTCTCTCTCTCTCTCTCTCTCTCTCTCTCTCTCTCTCTATCAACAGTGTGTTGTGGCATCCTCCTTTCCTTCTTGATGGGGGGAGATGGGAGGGGGATTTATAATGGGGGAGGTGGTATGGGGTGGTAATGGTGGTGTTTCACCCTGCCCACCACCTGCATCAATGTGTGCATGGCGACGGGGAAGTCCTCAGCCCCCCAGGTGGCCATGGACTAGACGAGGTGGCCATGGGGGTGGTAGGCCACGTGGCCTCCCCCCTCATCATCATTATCTTCATTATCTTCTCTTCTCCCCCCCACCCCCACGTCGACGGGGGGAGGAGATATATATATATATATATATATATATTTGGAAGAAGAAAAAAAACATTTTAAAAGAGCCTCCTCAAGGCTTTTTCGTGTGCGTGGAAGGGAGTGCAAATTGAGAGAGGGAGATTTAACCATTTTTGGCCCAGTATGTTACAACAAAGCCAACCAATTGAGGCAATTGAGCATACCTAACTTGAGGACCCCTAGTTGTGGTGTTATATCCATGAATGCATATTTTCTTTTTCTTGTTCTTTCATTGTTGAGTGAGAATGTAATACAACTCTGGCTTTTAGCCTTTGTGAACATGTTAGGATCAAAGGATAAGGAGGCTCATCAGAAAGAATAACCCTAGTCAATGCCAAAGAGGTACCGATTTGGTATCCTTGGGATTGGATGTTGGGTACCTTGAAGTTTAAAGCCTAGTTGTTGAAGATTGAAGTTGTTGAGGGGAAACTCTTGCTGTTGATGAAGGCATGCCTTCACATTTGACTTGGGAATTTCTTGTGGAGAGAAAGAGTAGTTGATAGTCACTAAAAATTCCATTTGAGAGGATGACACCTCTAGCCCTAGAGGAGCTCTTAGTGCAAAAAACATTGAAAACAACAAACTCATCTCTCTTTGTCATGTAGAATGAAGTGGATTATGAGGATCAGGATTGTACAAGCATTAAATAGCATGAGGTAGGAAGAATCATTGTTGACTAAAACAAAGATGGTTTTGATATGGCTGAGCTGGATATATTGGAGGTGACCATGCCCACAATACTTACATGCATGCATGCCTATGGTGGGATAACCACCTTTGATGAGGACATGGCCAAACAGGTGACAAAGTCCCTGGTGAACCATGAACATGCCCATTGTTTGAGTTCCATTGGACAATTTGGATACTAGTGAAATCATGAAGATATATTATGAAATAAGGTCCACATGTTTGAGTGGCATATTATTGGTGTAATGAGGACTTTTGAGTTTCCACACCTCACCATACATCACAGAAATTTTATCCAACAAGTAATATTTGCATGGTCTATTAAAGTAAAATAATGAAAACTTTTGTGTGACTTGAATCTAGATCATGATTTGTAATATTTCCACCTGAAATATTAATCGACCTTAAAAAAAAACCCGCACATCTCGCGCAAAAATAATCCCCCCTGCATCGATTAATGTCGATGGCTAAGTGTTCCCTCTGCACACAATGTTAAATTCCAGCTCTGTGACGTGCAAAGAGGCCGTGGCTTGTAGACCGCAAGCCCGCATGAGAACACCTCTTCTAGAGGGAAAGAGGGATAATGGTTAAAATTGAGGCAATTTCTTTTTATTATTTACTCCCTCCCCTCAACCGATGCATGGCAGGGGAGAGGAGTGTGAGAGGGAGTGTGAGAGGAGTGGAGTAGTGGTGGAGTGCATGGGGGAGGGGAGGAGGCATGCAAGCAATCCACGTGTGTGGACACCCCCCCCCTCCTTTATCCTATAAGACCCCCCCTCTCAAGCATGAGGGGGAGGAAGGAATCGTGTGCCCCTGCTGCCATGAGAAGATGTCGTTTTGCTGCCGCCACGTCACGGCTGCTGTCGCCAAGATCCGCCATCGTCGCCTGTTGTGCCAGGCCGCCTCGTCTCTACCTGCCATTACCATCAGCGCTATAATCATCAACTTCATCTCCCTCAATCGTCACCTTCATCCCTCCTCCCCAATCATTTCCACCCCACTCCATGTCACGTTTCTGAGACAGAAGTATAGAAGCTTCTTTAGAAGCTTTTAAAGTTAGGCTTCCATAAGCCTTGTGCACACGGCCTTCCCTGGATTTTTATAGTCACGCCTTGTAAGGATAATTTTTGTGCAAGGGAGGGAGTAGGCGGGTTTTGAGACTAATTTACCAAAGGCTGGAGGAAGTTTGTAGATCGGATAAAGGCAAGGACGAGTTGTGGAGTCAAGAGTCTACGTCATCGATGGCCCCCAAACAAAAGATGCAAGGTGCACACGCGGGAGCCTCCAACCCAAGTTTACATGTGGACATCTCTGCGAGTCCTCATGCCCAGGTTCCAATTGTATTTATTGCATGAAAGGAATGCGTTTAAGCACGATGGTTTTTAGAAAAATTTAAATGCACTCATCCATTCGATTTATAATGTTTAGTGCATGCCGATTAATTGAAATTGCTTGCAATCCCCTTGAATGTATGATGCTTAAATTAGAGAGGGATCGTGCTAAGAAGGATAGAGCTTGTCACATGTTGCATTTATGATTTAAATCCATGGACGTGATTCGCATAAAGGTTAAACTTAGATGCCATTGAATATTGTCCAAACAATTGCATTGCATGGAAAGGAAACCATGAACTTACCTGTTGCATGCGAGGATGCTTGCATTTTAAGTTGGGTTAAGTGCCGTAGAACGGATTAAGTCAACGATAGTCTTGTGACATTCGTCATGCGTGGACTTCTTTTATTGAAGTTTGTATTTAGGAAAAGATGCATTTCATATTAAAGCTTGAATTCAATTGCATTAAATGGAAGGTTTGTAGGCATAGCCTTTGATGTAAATCTATGTAGGTTTTATGCGAGTTATCCCCCAAATTGTCAATCATTATGATTTTAGCAAGGAAAAGAAATGGTCATTGCAAACCTTATAATTGCATAGAAGGAAAAGTCTATCATTCGCATACTTGCATGGAATGTTGTATCTTGAATTTATTTATTTTGCATCTCTTAGGAAAAGTATTTGCATCTCTAATTGACCAAATACTAGATTTCTGTTGTATTTAGTAACCCTAGGGCCAAGCGTTGTCGGCCTAGTAAGATTAGGGTTGGGTTGAGTCAAGAGGACATCCCAAACCCTACCAAACGTATTTCTTGACAAAGGAACGCCGTTTGATGGGAGAAATGATCCCGCAAGTCAGATGCAACTCCTATGCAACAAGTTGCAACGTCGCATGGCTTCGTGTTTAAATCCCAAGAAAGACTTGCTACTCCTTGGAATAAGGTTGGCATCACCTTTCCTTGGGCCGATTTGCAAGAGGATGAGTAGACATCTTGCTACATCACCTTTCCTTGGGCCGATTTGCCAAGTTAAGAAAAGTTATGTATTGTCTAACAAGAAATTGACCAATCAAGTTAGGGCGACGAGGTTGCCCAGGATTTACTGTCTTAATTTAAGGAACCTAAGGTGTTAGTTAATTTGGGTTAATAGGGTATAAACCCCAATCCAAGTATAAAAGGGTACACAAACAACGAGACCCTTGGGATCTTGCCAAGTCACAATCGACCCCAGATCGAATGCTGGATGCATTCGTAGAGAAGGATTCACTCCTTAGCAGTTGGCCAAACAAACGACCACTGGATTGATTGTGTTTGTATAGTTTAGGAGCACTGTTTGTATTGCTTTGCTCAAAGAACTAAAGATGGAAAAATAATCAATGCTTCAGGTTGAAGGCCTGGAGGGAGAGGCAGCATCAGTTACCCCTGACTGTTTGTCTGACCCTATCCAAGGGGGTTGTTAGCCGCGCCGGGTACGTAAGAGGCTGATATAACTCGCGATTGGATCTCGAGGCCCGCATACTAGTCTACGGGCAGAAACTTGGATTAGTAATCCCTAAGGATTGCTGGATTGCCTTTAGGAGGATTATGGATTGCCTTCGGGAGGATTATGGAATTGCCTTTGGACTGGATTATTATGATGTATTCCAAAGACTGATAAATAAGATCAATTATTACGTGAAGGAACGAGTGACTAAAAGGCTAATTAAGGAAGCTATTTTTGCATGTCAAACTAAATGTGGTAGGTGATTAGACAACTAGAGCAACCCCGAGGAAAGTGTTGTGGATGCGACCACAGGTCCGTCCTACAGAAGGGTGGTCCCGGTTGGCCGAGAACTTTTCTCAAAGGAAATTGACAAGAAGGAACGATGACCTAGAATGTGGAGGACTAGAGTCTCGATTTATGTTGTTTTAGGGAAATGGAATGGGACTATGCCTTACGGGCAGAGAGGTCGAGCTTTGCATCCCTCTCGTTTCCCATTCTCCTTGAACCAAGTGCAGCATGGATCCATTTCGACCCTGACGTTTCTGCGTAAAGTAGTTCGCCTGGGGTTCGACGCTAGTTATTCTCTAGGAACTTGACCATTAGGAAAACCCTGATTCAGGTCGGTCCTAAGTGGGAACGGCCGGAATACTTCTGCTTCGTGGTAGACTCGGGAAGACCTAGATCGCAAACCCCGTGACATTCCGTGGGAGTGCCGGGCGGCGTTTTTTGGACTCTCTTTCCGATGGGCTGCTAAGACGTGTCCTACGAGTGAACAGGTGGACACGTTATAGTTGGTATCAGAGCGAACCAACGATGATTTAATATTTTCAAGGAAACTTACTGAGGTGAAGTAGAGCAAATGTTGGTGTTAAGAACATTTCCTTAATTACTTATCGATGCTGAATTGCAGAGTCGCGAGGCATGGAACAAATTCTTAGTGTTCCAGGTTATGTTTATGACTACGATGCGTGCTTCTTCGGATTATCGATGGAGGATCGATATGATGAATATCCTAGACTGCATCTACAATCCTTCACCCTTGTACATGGAATGGAGATGGATGGGTGATTCAGGAATTTATTACATAGCTGCCCACCGATTTGTATACCTTCGAACCAACTTAAAGAGAATCAAGTGGTTGGAGGACCTAAAGATTGTGAAGCTGTTCATCTTTGTTGAGGCTCACGCAAATACAACCCTACATGTCGGTAGTCGAAAGGTTAAGTAGAACAAGTATGTGTACGAGGAAGTGACTCGAATAATCCCTGCAGACAGAATCAAGGTGTTGGGATGTTACACGAAGAACGGGTATCAAAGGAAAGGATACCCTAATCTTCCTATGACCTATCGATTCCTGAAAACCCATGACCCCAATCCATATTATTACTCAGTTTTCATAGCTGAATGTAGCACAATCTTATTCTCCTCGAATTGTTCCATCTTCCCAAAAATAATTATACTCGAAAGGGCTACGCCCATATGAATGGAATAAACTTTTTTTAAATCCATGATTGCTTTGACTGTGAGTATTGATAAAGAAGTTAAGCGATTAGGTCACTTGGCTGAAAGATAAACTGGGCATGTAAAGTAGTGTGGGAAACGCTTAGCAAGTTTTTAACATAAAGTATCTCAATGCCCAGGCATAACCTCAAGTGCAGATTCCTAGTCCGACCCCTACACCAAGTACGGCCATGATTCAGGAGAAGAAGTTTCTTCTCAAGCAAATCAAGCCACCAGAATTTGACAGCAAAGGAAGGACCGTCCAAATTGATGCCGAGATCTAGATCGAATCCATGGAGGATTATTTTGAAGCAGCCAGTACTGCACCCGCCAACCAAGCAATGCTCGCCAAGCTAAAGCTTACTGGTGAAGCAAGACTTTGGTGGAAGCAATGGTGCAGAGACCAAAGGATCTCTGAAGGGTCAGTTACTTGGGAAAAGCTAAAAAGAGCTGTGCGAGGAAGATATCTACCACCTGCCTACCGCATGCAGAAGATGAACGAGTTCTATGAACTGAAGTAGCTTGGTCTACCTCTTGATGCATACTATTTAAAGTTCATCTCTCTTTTGAAGTATGCGCCACAAATGGATATGACACAACAAGTGTCAAAGTTTTGTGTTGGATTAAATCCGCCTATAAACACCCGCCTCGAATCAATGCGCCCAACAGACCTTCAAGATGCGCTCATTCAAGCTGCACCCATAATACAGGAGGTGCAGACCAGGCCAAGAGATAACAAGACTTGGTCTTACAAGTATCAAAACAAAGGAGTGTATAGATCCCAGGCAAAGAGAGTGCAAGGCCAAAATCAGGAACAAAGGAAGAAAGCTAGGACCAACACTATCAATAATTTCATTCCTACCCAAGGTAATGGCCGCAATCTCCATTGCTTCCATTGCAATGAGCCCGGTCATTTCAAGAGGCAATGTCCCAAGCTTGGTGGAGGACAACGTCAAGGACCATTCCAAGGAACCATCCGTGGCCAAGGAGCCGCTGTCAGGGCCAGAGGAAGAACCGCCAGTGTTGCCGACAAGGAGTTCAGTGATGAAGAAGACCTGACTATGGAAGCTGACTTCGAGAGGGAAATAGTCCATGCCGCTCTTCATAAGAAAGGCCCGAATCACCAATTTTCAGTGATTCAGACTCCATCGGATTATCAAGGTAAAGATTTCAAAACCTTGATTGATTGTGGCAGTACACATTTCTTTATTTCACCAGTTTGTGCAAGAAGATTAGGAATTGCCACAAAAGATGCACCTACCTTACTTGTGGAATTAGCAAATGGTGGTGAGGTCACTTGTACCAGGCAAATTGCTAAGGTGGAATTCCTACTGGGAGGAAAGTCGACTTCGGTCAGATTCAGGGTTATGAACCTAGGTATCCATGAGTGTTTGCTCGGAATGGATTGGCTTAAACCTAATTATGCCCACATTCACTATGGAAAGGGCCAAGTTTCCTTTTGAAATTCTGAAGGGGAATTGGTCACAACTCAAGGAGAGGCTGGAAAACCAAAAATTCAACTGGCCAAAGCATCTCGGATAATAAAAGGAGTTAGAAAGGGGCTACCTGACTATTTGATTAAGCTTAATAAGCTAGATCAGAATCAAGAGTCTAGTGAAGAACCTTCATGGCTAAAGGAGTACGTAGACATATTTCCTGAAGAGCTGACAGAACTTCCTCCTCAAAGGGAAGTTGATCATGAAATCAAGCTAGCGCCAAGAGCTGCACCAATTGCAAAGAGACCATATAGAATGTCCATCCTAGAAGTGATTGAGCTAAAGGAGCAACTATTAGACCAAGGCTACATCCGTCCTAGCAGCTCACCATGGGGAGCTCTAGTGCTATTCCAGAAGAAGAAAGACGGAACGCTTCGGCTATGTATTGATTACAGAGGATTGAATCAATCAACCATTAAGAACAAATATCCCATTCCAAGAATAGATGAACTTCTTGACCATCTTCAAGGTGCAAAGATGAAGTCCAAGATTGATATCAGGTCTGGATATTATCAGATAAGGATCAAGGAAGATGATATCCCAAAGACGACATTCAGCACAAGATATGGACACTTTGAGTTCCTAGTCATGTCATTCGAGCTGACAAATGCACCTGCTACCTTCAACAGGTTAATGCAGAACATCTTTAGGCCATATCTTGATGACTTCATACTCGTCTTCTTTGACGAGACCTTAGTCTACTCCAAACAGGAAGAAGATCATGAACCCGAGCTTCGCATCATCCTTGAAACAATGAGGGCACACAAGCTTTATGCCAAAAAGAAGAAGTGTACATTCTTCAAGCGACAGATTGAGTATCTGGGATTCATCGTATCAGCGAAAGGAATTTCAATAGACCCGACCAAGGCAGAGACGTTCTAGAATGGCCAACGCCAACAACTGTCAAAGAAATACACAGTTTTCTTGGATTGACAGGATGGTACATGGTCTTTATAAAAAACTATGCCTCGATTGCAGCGCCTCTGATGGATCTACTGAAGAAGCAGACATCAATTGTATGGTCAACTGCTGAACAATCTAGCTTTGATAAACTAAAGCAAAGCTTGGTATCAACACCCATCCTGAAACTTCCGGACCTTAGTAAGGAGTTTGAAGTGACTGATGCTAGCACACTTGCCTTAGGATGTGTGCTTATGCAAGAAGGTCATCCTGTAGCATACTCTTCGAGGAAACTGAAAAGCCATGAAAGGAACTATGCTACCCATGATCTGGAGCTGTTAGTTGTCATCCATGCTCTCAAGCTTTGAAGACACTACTTGCTGGGTAACAAGTTTACCCTAGTGACAGATCATAAAAGTCTCAAATGGATCTTTACCCAAAACGAGCTCAACATGAGGCAACATTGATGGATTGAAGTGCTGGAGGAATATGATTTTGAAATCAAATATCGGCCTGGAAAGGAGAATATAGTTGTCGATGCACTTAGTCGCAAGGCATTTTTGAATTCTCTAATCTTGCAAGATCCATCAACAACTAGATCTCTAGCCACAAAGATATCCATGCCAAACAACCCAATACTTGAGTTAGCTAAAGAAGAGGCATGCCATGATCCAACCTATCAAAAGATGCTAAGGGAGATCCCTATCAAAGATCAGGACCTAAAGCTATAGGCAAAGTATCTAGAATTCTCTATCAATAGTGGACTTGTCTACCATAGAACGAGATTATGTATACCGACAAGCCAGTCACTCAAGCAGAAAATACTTTGGGAAGCTCATGAATCCCCTTTTTCAGGACATCCTGGCTATGCCAAGACCCTCAATGTAGTCAGAAAGAGCTATTATTGGGAGAGGCTTAAAGGTGAGTTCTCAAATATGTCATTGAATGTTTGTCTTGTCAACGCATTAAGGCTGAACATGTCAAAATGCCAGGGAAATTGCAACCACTTGACATTCCCCAAATGAAATGGGAATTTATCAGTATGGACTTTGTTGTTGGCCTACCCCAAGTTCAGGGAGGATACAACTCCATTATGGTTGTGGTTGATATGCTCACTAAGGTTGCACATCTTATTCCTGTTAAGACAAACTATAAAGCCTCAGACATCGCAAGGTTATTCATCAAGGAGATATTTAAACTGCATGGGTTACCCAGAAGAATCATTAGTGATCGTGACTCTCTCTTCACATCACATTTCTGGAGGGCTATCTTCGAAGCCATTGGGACTCAACTCTGTTTCAGTATAGCTTACCATCCCCAAACCGATGGTCAAACGGAGCGAGTCAACCAAGTCAGTGAGGATATGCTAAGGGCACATTGCTGCCGCGAGCCCAAAAAGTGGATTCAATATTTGCCACTGGTAAAGTTTGCCTACAATGCTTCTTACCAGCAAAGTATTCAGATGACCCCTTTCCAAGCATTGTATGGGCATGATTGTCGAAGTCCCTTAAACTTCTCGGATCCAACCCTAAGGGTTGAAGCTTCAAAGCAGATGCTAGAAGATATGGATGACCAAATCAAGTCAATAAGACAAGATACCTAAGCCGCCAAGGACAGATAGAAAGCTTACGCGGACCTGAAACGTCAAGATAGATCCTTCGTTGAAGGAGACATGGTCTTCATTCACGTATGCCACTCATGTACGCCCAAAGAAGAGTTCCCTATCCTTGGGTGAATGCAAGAAGCTAAGTCCAAGGTATTGTGGACCCTACAAGATTCTCAAGTGCTTAGGGCCTAATGCTTACAAATTACAACTCCCTGAGAACCTAAAAGTTCATAATGTATTCCATATCAGCCTACTGAAAAAGTATTTACCTAACCCTAGCCATGTGCTTGATGATCAACAAGTTGCAATGCTTAGCCAAGGAGTCCTTGAGCTATGGCCTGATAGGATCTTAGATGTTAGGAAGAGGCATTTGAGATCCAGAACCTTGAGAGAATACCTCGTCCAGTGGAAAGATTATCCCGAAGAGGATGCCACTTGGATGGATGAAAGTACTCTCAACCAACAATACCCCCAGTTCTTCTCGAGATGAGGACATCTCGATTCCTCTAAGGGGGAGAGAATGTAATATTTCTGCCTAAAATATTAATCGACCTTAAAAAAAACCCCGGACATCTCGTGCAAAAGCTGCGAAAAATACCCCCCCCGCATCGATTAATGTCGATGGCTAAGTGTTCCCTTCGCGCGCAATGTTAAATTCTAGCTCTGTGACGTGCAAAGAGGCCGTGGCTTGTAGACCACAAGCCCGCGTGAGAACACCTCTTCTAGAGGGAAAGAGGGATAATGGTTAAAATTGAGGCAAATTTTTTTTATTATTTACTCCCTCCCCTCAACCAACACATGGCAGGGGAGAGGAGTGTGAGAGGAGTGGAGTAGTGGTGGAGTGCATGGGGGAGGGGAGGAGGCATGCAAGCAATCCATGTGTGTGGACACCCCCCTCCCCTTTTATCCTATAAGACCCCCCCTCTCAAGCATGAGGGGGAGGAAGGAATCGTGTGCCCCTGCTACCATGAGAAGATGCCGTTTTGCTGCCGCCATGTCACGGCTGCTGTCCCCAAGATTCGCCATCATCGCCTGCTGCGCCAGGCCACCTCGTCTCTACCTGCCATTACCATCAGCGCTATAATCATCAATTTCATCTCCCTCAATCGTCACCTTTATCCCTCCTCCCCAATCATTTCAACCCCACTCCATGTCACATTTCTGAGACAGAAGTATAGAAGCTTCTTTAGAAGCTTCTAAAGTTAGGCTTCTATAAGCCTTGTGCACACGGCCTTCCCCGGATTTTTATAACCATGCCTTGTAAGGATAATTTCTGTGCAATTAGACTCAAGATCCCATATGTGATAGTCTATTTTTGATGAGTCCCCATATCCAAGAAAGATATACTTCTTGGACATAGCATCAAGCTCACTGTGCTTGCTCTTAGGTACATGCATAAATGCTTCATAGCAAAGGCATGCAATTGATCATAAACTAGTCCTCTTTTTTTAGCACAACACCTCTAGAATTTTTCCATCCAATGGCTTACTACGAGACCTATTAATCAGTGCATTGTTATCTTTATAGCTTTAGCCCAAAACCCATTATTGAGACTATCATTAGAAAGTAGACTATGGATCCTTTCTTGAATGGTTCTATTCATCTTTTTAGCCACACCATTTTGAGTAGGACTTTTAGAAGTTATAAAATCTCTTTATATGCCAAGATTTGCACAAAAGTTCATAAAAGGCATGAGAAGTGTATTCACAACCATGATCAATTATTAAGTACTTAAGCTTTTTTCCTCATTGATTCTTTGCAAATGTAAGAACTCTTGGAATGCATCTAGCACATCACTCTTCTTACAAGGAGGGTAAGCCCAAACCTTGCTAGTGGTGTCATCTATGAAAGTGATAAAATATAAATCTCCATCCAATGAGACTACAAACATAGGGCTACACAAATCACTATGAACTAAATCCAAGCACTCTGATCTTCGAGTACCATCACCTCGTGCCTAGAATGATGATGCTATAAAGAAACTAATGGTGTTCGGGGATAGCTATAATATGATCTTTAAACCCAACGGCATGCAAAGGATTCAAAGTACTTTGTTTATGCTCTTTTGCAACAAGAGGCTCTTTGCAAATTTTCCATACATCATCTCCAAATATCATCATGTAACCACAATCATAAAGTTGTCTAGTACTAAAACTAGACTCTTAGTCAGGTTTGAAAGCCATCTATTCTATAAGAAAAAAGAAGATCCATTAGATAGTGATAAATGTATATCCCCTATATCAACAATGCCACATGCATAGCTTTATCAAGTCTTCTCCTAGCATCATAAGCTATAATAAATGTACATATACTAATAATGCCACATGCATATTGGGGATGGGTGACCTCTCGAGAAGTCATGGTGCTATACCCTTTTTCCATACTTATTTTGAGACCATGGCATGGCACCCCCCTCAGATCATGTCTTATCCCTCCATGTTGACACCATGGTAGGGAACCTCCTGCCTCGCCATGACATGGCACCTCCTCTCCTCATTGTGATTGTGTTTGCATATGTCATGCTTCTATTCACCTCCTTCATGAATAAATAGCTCTCATCATAAGCACTCATAGAACCACCTATAGGTGTTGAATTGCTAATGGTTGTTTTAAAAGTGTCCCAATTCTTAGGCAAGGTGACCAACAAGAATGTAGCCTTAATTGAATCATGAAAAGTATATTTTGTGTTGTTATTTAACTAAAGATATTATTACCTCATTGACATGGTTAGATATAGGAGTCCCTTCCTCCATACAAAGGTCAAAATTCGTTTTTTTAACTAATAAACATACAACATAGTCTTCTCCATTTCATATAAATCGCATAGCTTTTCCAAACTTTGTATGTGCCTCCTTTTGTGTCTTTAACATTAAAATGAACAAACTTTGAGAGTGTCAACATGATAGTGGAATGTGACAACCCATCCATTTTTTCCCATATATTTACATCCATGCCCTCATTCTTAACACCATTGCATTTCATTGGCTTTACTTGCTTCTTTTGAACTAATACATTACAAATTTTCTATTTCTAATAATAAAAATTAGCAAAACCAAATTTTTAGTTAGATTTTGTATTTTTGGAAGTAGATGAATAAGTCATAGTAGTTGCAATATGTTGTGCAAACCAATATACTAAGACATGCTCAACTATAGGTTCAAAAGAGACCAACTAGATGCTATAGTCAAAGTGCCTTCAAAGGCAAAATTTTGTATTTTCGTAACTGTTTTCCAAGCATTAAATAGCCATGTGAAACCAACTATATATAAACTACCTTTATATTTCCAATGCAGCCAACATGCATTATAGGCACAATATGGAAAAAAACCTAAAAAATGATGAGTGTGTTGATGTCAATGTGAATACAAACTTCAACGAGTGGTTTAGGTAACTTGCAACATGCACGAGAGTCAAATGGAATAATATTTAAACCTTAGAGTAGGTTTAAGAGTGGAAGGGGAAATATTAGGATCGAAAACAATATCATTTTTTTACAAATGCCCTTGGAAAGGATTTCATGAGGTCAATCTACAACCATGAGGTCAATCTACAACCATTCATCTTTCGCATCAATGATGTGAATAACAAGCCTTTAAGGCTTACCTACAAGAGGCATGATATTCATGAAATCAAATCTCTCTCTCTCTCTCTCTCTCTCTCTCTCTCTCTCTCTCTCTTTCTCTCTCTCTTATAGATGGTAGACCTCTTCCTTAAAGGCCTTGCTTTAGCAAACCCCCAACTTATTCCAACAAGCAACCCATTCTTAAAGTCCCTACTTCCAAGAAATAAGTTGCCCCCCCCTGCCCTGAGCTTAAGTATCCCATGTGCTTGCATACATCAAGTACATTGACCAAAATCTCTTCCCAATAATTATTACAAAACCAAGCTATTTGACTTGAAATCAAGCCACTAATGGCTTCCCAAATGCATCCAAATTGGGTTATTCCACCCCTAGATCCAATCTCAATGGCTTCTCAAGCCGAAGTGCCTATTTGACTTAGATGTAGAGCTCCGAAATGAGCATAACACCTCTTTGAAGATGTGAAAGCAAGCATGAAAGTCACAAGAGAAGCTTGAATCCTTGACCTCATGATGAAGCTTGACTCTTTATGCTCCTCACTTCAAGCACAAGTTCTCACAATTGCATCTTTGATACCAATTGAGAGGCTAGTAGTGGTGGGATATAAGGTCGAAGCTATGGAGTGCAAAAGGGTTGAGAGAGAGAGAGAGGCACACAAGATAGTTTATTGGCTATAATGAACGATACCCTTATTCTTTATTATCTTCACTTATATATGATTGTACACTGTGAACTTATACAAGCAGTGGCTACCTAGTTATTGGCCATTGGCTTTTACCCCAACATCTAATGCCTCTCAAACCACTCCTCATCCCACTTCTAATATAAATTAAACCCTCTCTCTCCTCATAAATTTAAAACTAGCACCCTAAGGCTTTTATTGTAAATTTGAGACACGCACAAACATACACACAGGGGAGAGAGAGAGAGAGAGAGAGAGAGAGAGAGAGAGAGAGAGAGAGAGAGAGAGAGAGAGAGAGAGAGAGAGAGAGAGAGAGAGAGAGAGAGAGAGAGAGAGAGAGAGAGAGAGAGAGAGAGAGAGAGAGAGAGAGAGAGAGAGAGAGAGAGAGAGAGAGAGAGAGAGAGAGAGAGAGAGAGAGAGAGAGAGAGAGAGAGAGAGAGAGAGAGAGAGAGAGAGAGAGAGAGAGAGAGAGAGAGAGAGAGAGAGAGAGAGAGAGAGAGTGTGTGTGTGTGTGTGAGTGATGCCTTCTCCAACAAACCTGAAGGAGTCCTCTTACTAGTTGACTGAAATTCATATCCATGCACATCACCATCCCATCTTCCCATGGGAAACCTTGGACTCATGGGAATCTCAATTCTACTTCATAGGTAACTATGGACAATCCACCCCTAACAACAATCTAATGCCCACCTAAGAAAGATCACTTCGTAATCAATCAAAGGCAGGAGTGAGGTTAATACCGCACTTGGTTCAAAGAGAGTGAGAGACGGGGGAGAATGTGGCTCGATCCCCCTACCCATAAGGTAAAATCTCAACTCCAGCCCCCTAAACGGTATTAAACTTGGTAACTAATCCTACCGGTATTGGGAGGGTCACGATTTAATCAACTCTATCTAGTGTTGGAAAGTTACCCGACTTATCGAATTAACCTAGCCATAGGCATCCAATCATCAAGATCGAAGCCTCCCACTTTCCTCAATGGGTTTGCTTAGTTTTCTAATTAGCAAAGCATACTACCACACTGTTTGGACATATAAAATCAGCTTCCTTTTATTACTCCGTTAAACTGGGTTCGTTAAACTCAATCTTTAGGACATAACAAACAATTTGGAAATTAGATACTTTACTTCATAATAACATCCAGAATCATCACTCCGTAGAGTGATACAAACCCGTCTTTCCATGGAAAGACACCGTTCAACCTAGGATAGGATGTTCCAATCCCTCAGGACTGGGTTGTATATGATTGCACTCCATCTGCGGTCAACATGGAATTTACTAGCTCAGAGCCCCTCTAAGCTTCTCTGAGCCTCTGGAGCCGTCCTACATAACAGGAGCACTTACCACCCGGCCCTTTGCCCTCTCAAGTGCTCAAGTGAACATGCTTTTACAAATTTAAGTAAGTTCTAACTAATCGTGATCATTTTCTTATGCACTAACCTGATTATCTTTGTTTGGCCATCCATCATGATTACGGTTTATGGCCACAACCTCGATTTGTTGTGGAATAACCCATCCTTTGGGTTGAATAGATTTGAGGTTAACTTCCACTTGCATTTCAGCAATGACTACTTCTTCACGTTGGGGAGTTCTCTGAGTGTGACCTTGCTTAGCATCTTGACGTCTCTTGGGAGCCATGGAAGAAGTTGATGGATTCAAGTAGTGCTCTTGTGTAGGTGTGGAGAGAGAGAGGTTCGACTAGTTGCATCAAAGCTTCGTCGCATCAAAACCAGCAGACAAACTTCTGCATGTGTCGTTGTTGTGTCTGTGTGTGTATCTGATGTGATGCTACCCCCATTTATATAGTAACGGGGGGGGGGTAAAAGGAGGACATTTGTTTTTTAGTGTTTTTGATGACATCATTGATGATGTTAGGGAGGGGCTCCATTTTCGTAGTGTGAGGATACCAATTTAATTAATATATGGGTGAGTACCACACGTCTCCTCGTCGGATGATGTCACTCCAAGGCGGTGACTAAGGTGGCAAACAAGGCATAGACCTTGGCATTCTTGGGAATGGGCTACGAAGGTTTCAGTAGGCTTACATGATATATATTGTGAATCTTGAGATGGGGTGGCAATTTAAGCTTGTAGACTTGCCTTCCCATTACTTTGATTACTTCATATGGTCCACAGTACCTTGGACTAAGCTTTTTGTATTTCCCCAAGGATAATGAGCTCTTTTCGGGTCTTACCCTTAGAAACACTATGTCACCTTCATTGAATGTTTTTATGGATCTTTCAAGATTTGCATACAAGGCTTGAAATGGCGGTATCTTGATTGTTTGTTGAAAGGCAGTGTTATAAGCAAACTCCACCAAAGGTAAATGTTCAATCCAGTGTTTCGGTTGTTTGCCACAATAGGACCTTAGAATATCTTCAATGGTCTGGTTCACCCTATTAGTTTGGCCATCAGTTTGAGGATGATAAGCAGTACTGAAGCATAGCTACGTTCCAATTGCTTGAAATAGGAAAGTCCAAAACTTGGAGGTAAACCTGGAGTCTTGGTCATTGATAATGCTATAAACCTGGAGTCTCGGTCATTGATTATGCTATTTGGCAATCCATGTAACCTAAATACTTCTTTGATAAAGACTCAAGCAATGTCAGATGACTTATAGGTTGTTCTGACTGGGATCAAGTGTACAACTTTTGTCAATCTATCAACCACTATCATGATGGAATCATATCCACCAACGACAGTAGGTAATCCAACAAAAAAGTCCATACTTATTGACTCCAATTTCATTTATGGAATGTCCAAGGGTTGTAACTCTCCAGGCATCTCGATCCTTTATACCTTGACTCTAACAAGTCAAGCACTGAGTTACATACTTTAATACATCCCTTTTTAATCTTGGCCAGTGATAGCTCTTACAAAATGCATTGAGTGCCTTGGCATACCCAGGATGTCCTGCAATGGGGCTATCATGTGTCAAGATTGTGGGAGAGAAGGACGGAGTCTCACTTGTAGCTTTCTTGCTTGCACAATGGGGGAATACACACAGGTGGAGGCTGAAAACAGTTTTCCTCTTCTTAGTTGTGTAAGCCAAAAGAACTCTAGTACAAGGAAAAATAGAAGAACTCTATATATGGGTCTCAAACCAAACTCAACTAACTAAGGTGGCATACTAACTGAGCCACGAACTAAAGTAGATAAGGATAGCTATCATGTAGCTATTATTCATGGGCGGTGTACCAACTGCATCTGCAAACTGACAAGTCGGTGACATAAATGCACAACGGTCACCCTGGCATATCACGAGTGGAGCTGGATATCTCAACACTCCCCCTCGAGCTCAATCCTAATTCCTGCACACCAAGCAGGTCTCTGAACTTGCGCAGCTTCTCTGCATCCAATGCCTTCGTAAATATGTCAGCTACCTGATCCTCTGTGCTGACATAAACTAGATCAATAAGACCTAGTAAAACCCTCTCCCGCACATAGTGATAATGCACCTCAATGTGCTTTGTTCTAGCATGATAGACTGGGTTATTTGCCAAGTGTATACTACTCATGTTGTCACAATAAATGACAACTGGCCCATCTGTAGGCTGGTGCATATCATAAAGTAGCTTATGCAACCAAGCTACCTCACATGCAGCCATTGCTGCACCCCTGTACTCAGCCTCTGTGCTGGACAAGGAAATTGTAGGCTGTTTCTTGCTGCTCCAAGTGACTGCAGTACTTCTAAAAGAGAACACATATCCACTGGTAGATCGTCTATCAGAAATGCTACCAGCCCAATCAGCATCAGTGTATCCATGCAACTGTATCTGAACCCCAGTCTCATAAAATAGTCCATACTGCAATGTGGACTTCACATACCTGAGTATGCGTCTAGCCGCATCCAAATGCGGTTTCCTTGGAGCTTGCATAAATTGACTTACCAATCCAACAGCATAGCTCAAATCTGGCCTGGTAATAGTCATATAAATCAAGCTTCCTACTATGCGTCTGTACATAGTAGGGTCTTCCAAAAGCTCACCTACATCTGCGTTCAGCTTCACATTCTGCTCCAAAGGAACTAAAATAGGCTTACAGCCTGTCATCCCATATTTGGACAGCATGTCCAATCCATACTGCCTCTACAAGAGCTGTATCCCACTTGGTGATCTAATCACCTCAATGCCCAAGAAATAACACAGCTCTCCCAAATCCTTCATCTCAAACTTCTGCTTCAATAGCATTTTCACATGAAGGATATCTTCATCACTGTCACCTGTCATAATCAAATCATCAACATAAATGACAAGTAGCATAATACCTTTCTCTGTTTTTCTTACATAAAGTGAGAAATTTGTCTTGGAAATCTGAAAGCCAATAGTGACAAGATACTGTCCTATCTTGTCAGACCATGCTCTAGGTGCTTGCTTCAAGCCATACAAGGCTTTCTTTAACCTGCAAACAAACTCAGGATGAACAGCATGCATATAACCTGGTGGCTGCTCCATATAGACCTCTTCTTGCAAATCACCATGCAAGAAGGCATTCTTTACATCCATCTGATGTAAAGACCATCCCTTTGATGCAGCCATAGCAATAACTGCTCTTACGGTTGCCATCCTTGCAACCGGACTGAATGTTTCTTCATAGTCAATGCCATATGTTTGTGCATACCCCTTGACTACTAATCTTGCCTTGTATCTGTTCACAGAACCATCTGCATTGTGCTTCACCTTATAAACCCACTTACAGCCAATTGCATTCTTACCTTTAGGCAAAGGTACCAATTCCCATGTAGCATTTGCTTCCAAGGCATCCATTTCTTCATCCATGGCTTTCTCCCATTTTTCTTTTCCCATGGCTTGATCCACAGGATACCTAGCTCTCGTAGACCTGTGCAAAATAGGTTCACTCCCAGGTGCTCTCAAAACATCCCTGGTATTCCTTACTCCAGGTGTAACAATAGAAGGAATACCCAACTCATCATCAATGCTCTGTTCTGAGCCACTGGATTCACCATCCACATAAGAGTGACCTGCATTCACATCAAACATGGGCTGATCAACCTTCTCTTTTCCTTTTTGTGATACCTGCATACCACTATCTGCATTGCTTTGAGAAGATTCTCCTGATCTCAATCTGCCTGTCCATGGCGAAGAATGTGAACCACTGCTAGAGGACGCTCCAGGTCCACTAATATTTTGTGACTGCTGCTGTGAATTCTGTGCAGCATTACCATTTTGTGCATCTACATCATCAATCACATTTACTGATTTATACCAGCTACTCATCTCATAAAAAACAACATCTCTGCTCACTGTAAACTTACGAGTAGAAGGGTTATAGCATCTATACCCTTTTTGCTGCAGAGAGTAACCAATAAAGATGCATTTCTCAGCTTTTGGATCCAACTTGGATCTCAACTCATCTGGCACATGTACATAGGCAATGCAACCAAAAATTTTCAAATGAGAAATATCCGGTTTCCTACCAGTATACCTCTCCTCTGGAGTCATCCCATGTATTGCTGCAGTGGGAGTCCTGTTCATTATATAGACTGCTGTAGCAACTGCTTCAGCCCAGTAAAAATCTGGCAAGTCTCTTTCGTTGAGCATGGTACAAGATACCTCTCCAATATGCCTGTTTTTCCTTTCTGCAATTCCATTTTGTTGTGGGGTATGACTGCATGAATATTGCTGCTTTATGCCATGCTCCTACAGGAACCTTGCAAACTCATTTGAAAGGTACTCTCCCCCTCCATCTGAGTTTAGGCATTTTATTTACAGGCCTGTTTCTTTTTCAACCATAGTTTTAAGAGTTTTGAAATGCCTAAAAACTTCACTTTTCTTTTTCATAAAATACACCCAAACTTTTCTGCTATAGTCATCAATAAAAGTGATAAAATAATGACAGCCTCCAAGAGATGCAGCTTTAGTAGTCCACACATCAGAGTGGATTAATTCCAATGGCTTCTCACTCTCTTTAACATGTCTAGGAAATGGTTTCCTTGCTTGTTTTCCAAATTGACAGGCTTCACATACCTTATGCATTTCTGCAACCTTGAATTTAGGCAATCCTGCAACAATATTTTGGGCCTACATTGATTTAAGTCGCTGTACATTAACATGACCAATGCGTTTATGCCAGATATCAATATCTGCAACTACACCGGTCCCATGTGTAAACATTACTACACTCAATTCAGGCATGTCTGCATCCAACGTAAACATTCTGCCCTTCTTCTTTCCTTTTGCTATCAAGCGACCTTTATTTTTCATATCCTCAACAAAGCATCCATGAGGATTAAATCTGACCTGCAAGCCCTGCTCAACCATTTGACCAACAGAAACCAGATTCTTGGTGATATTGGGGACATGAAATACATCGGACAGGTATTTCTTTTTCCCATCCTGTATAGACAAAGGAATTTTTCAAATCTGCATAATAGGATGTGCAGTATCATCACCAATCTCCACAAATCCTGGTTTGTCCATTTTCCTTGCATCTTCCATCCATTCTGCATGACCTGTCATGTGGTTTGATGCACCTGAGTCAACATACCACACATCGTTGCTTTCTTCTGCACTTGTCACAGAATTGTTCATGTGCTGCACCATAAACAAATGCTCATTTCTGTCATCACCCTGTCTACTAGAAGATGCATAATTTCCTTGTTGCAATTTCCCATTCATGATGTCATTCTGCTTTTTATAGCAGTCTTTAGCCATATGACCCATTTTACCACAGTAGTAGCATTCAACATTGCTGTTTGCATTTTGGCCTCTTTGCCATCCACCATGACCTCTTTGGCTCCCCCTGCCTCTAGAGTTACCACGTCCTCCTCCATAGGACTGGTTTTCTTGAGTTTGCTGCATATTCTGATTTCTACCATGGCCTCCAAATCGGCCTCCTCTACCTCTGCCTCTACCTCTTCCAGCATTTGAGTAGAAGACAGCTTCTTTTGAAGTTCCTCCTGAAGAAGATGCACCACCATTTCTCTGCTCCTCAGAAATTAGAAGAGCAATCAATTCCTCAAAATCGAGAAATCTTTCACGGACAGAAATGGATGTTCGAAACTGTGCATAATCCTTTCCTAGACCATTCAAGGTCACAGAAACTAAATCATCATCTTCCACTGGCGACCCAATGGAAGCAAGTGCATCTGCAATCTTCTTCACCTTCATGTGGTAGTCATTGATGCTCATATTTTCTCTTTGCACATTATGCAACTCTTGCTTGAGCTGCATTTTCCTGGCTTGCGTATTTGTGCTATACATTTTTGACAAAGTATCCCATGCCTCCTTTGGTGTACTTGCATCCTGAATATGCACAATCATAGAGTCTGAAATACTGATAGACAGCTAGTACATAACTTTCCTAGCTCTCTCATGCCATGCTTTGAATGCCTGCATTTGCTGTTGATTGGGAACATCAGGAAGAACTGGTTCTTTTTCATTTCCTGCAATAAATTCCCAATATCCTTTTCCCATAAGGAAATTCGTCATTCTAAACTTCCATGCTTGGAAGTTGTTCTTGTCAAGCTTTTTAGTTACAATCTGTGAAAGAGAATCAGACGCCATTATAGAATACTGCAAAAAAAAAAGTCACTGCAGAGAACACAGCTTCAGCCTCACAAGGGCAAATCTGCAAAACTGACGAAAGTGGTATTTAACCACACAGTCACTTCCTAGTGACGATTTTGCATCAACAAGCAACAAGGATGATTCTGTAACTCCCAATGTCTCTGCGCATAGGCATACGATGCAATTTCTACAGTAACTTTTCACCGACCTGTAGAACAGTGGTCGCACAGAATAAAACTGGGCCTTTTCCTAAGTGCGTGCAGAAAACTTCCGCCTCCAAAACAGGCCCCGAAATGGCCTCAAATCAAAAAAACAGGGTCGCCAAGGGCTAAAGCCTGTCCCACAGCATATACTACCCTCTTGCTTCACCGCGAAGGGCGTCTCAACCTGAGACAATGCACTCTTGCAATTTCTGGCTATGCTATCTGCAGAGATCTGCTCCCAAAACAGAAAATGAAAGCAACATTGCTCCTCTTACCAAAACACCGTGAGCTTGGCTTGCTTTCTTGAGCTCCTTACCATGAACAAGGCTCTGATACCATGTCAAGATTGTGGGAGAGAAGGAAGGAGTCTCACTTGTAGCTTTCTTGCTTGCACAATGGGGAAATACACACAGGTGGAGGTTGAAAACAATTTTCCTCTTCTTAGTTGTGTAAGCCAAAAGAACTCTAGTACAAGGAAAAATAGAAGAACTCTATATATGGGTCTCAAACCAAACTCAACTAACTAAGGTGGCATACTAACTGAGCCACGAACTAGAGTAGATAAGGATAGCTATCATGTAGCTATTATTCATGGGCGGTGTACCAACCGCATCTGCAACAACTGACAAGTCGGTGACATAAATGCACAACGGTCACCTTGGCATATCACGAGTGGAGCTCGATATCTCAACATCATGTGCTTCCCATAAGATCTTGGTCTTCATTTCTAGTCCTTTTGGGACATAAAGGCGATCATGGTAATATAGACAACCATTGCTAGCATGATAATCCTTAATCTTAGACCTTTCTTTGTCAGAGCTTTCTCCTTAGCCATGAGTCCTTCATATTCCTTATCCTAAGAAATAGCTTGGCATACAAGCTCAAGTACAGGATTATCAGGTATGGATACGGTTCTTAAGCTTCAAAATTCTACAATGCTATTAAGAAAGGCTTTTCGGCTTAAGGCATCTACAACAACATTGTCCTTCCCTAGACAATATTTGATTTTAAAATCAAATTCTTGTAGTATCTCTATCCATCTTCTTTGCCTCATGTTTAGGTTAGCTTGGGTGAAGATCGACTTAAGACTTTTATGATCTGTCACTAAAGTGAATTCCCTTCCCAATAGATAGTATCTCCATAGTTTCAAGGCATGGATTACTGCAAGTAACTCAAGGTCAAGTGGCATAGTTGGACTCATAGGGTTTCAATTTTCTGGAAGTATAGGCCACTAGTCTTTCTTCTTATGCTAGCACCCCACTGATTGCAAATCCACTTGCATTAGTGATCATTTCAAATGGTTGATTGAAGTCAGGGAGTTTAATACATGTGCAGTGGTTACAACTTCTTTAAGCTCATTAAATCTTTCTTGATGCTCAATGGTCCAAAGGATTACTGCATTTTTCTTCAAAAGATTTGTCAAGGGTGCAGCAATGAGGGAATAATCCTTGATGAAGATTTAGTACCATCCTGTTAGTCCCAAAAATCCTCAGGTTTCTTTTACTATCTTAGGTGTTGCCCATTCTAGGATATCTTTCACTTTGGTAGGGTCTACATAGATTCCATTAGCCGAAACAATGTATCCAAGATATTCAATCTTGTTTGTGAGAAATACACATTTACTCATCTTGGCATAGAGCTGATTTTCATGGAGTGTTACTAGGGCGATCTTTAAGTGACCTTCATGTTACTCTATTGATTTGGAGTATAAGTATATCGTCAAAGAATACTAGCACAAAATCAATTCGACGATTAAATGTAGTTGGGGCATTAGTCAATTCGAATGGCATGACTAAAAATTCATAATGACCATACATAGTGCTGAAGGTGGTCTTTGGGATATCTTGTTCCTTGATTCGAATTTGATAGTATCCAGACCTTAGATCAATCTTGGAAAAAACCTTGGCTTCGTGTAGGCGATCTAAAAGTTCATCTATCTTGTGTATGGGGTACTTGTTTTTTACCATAACTTGATTTAGTCCTCTGAATCCAAGCATAGTCTAAGTGTTTCATCCTTCTTTTTTCGGAAGAGAACACACGCTCCCCAAGGTGAGTTACTTGGGCGGATAAATCCTTGCTCTATCAGTTGTCTCAATTGTTAAGCTCAATAGCTTCAGGAATAGACATTTTGTACGGTTTTTTTGACATTGGCTCGACTCCAAGAATCAATTTTATTTCATGATCAACCTCACGATTTGGAGGTAGTTAAGTTAGCTCTTCTGGAAAGACATCCTTGAAGTTGTTGATCCAGGAAGGTAGAGTGCCTTCATTAGTCTTTTCGACCTTATTCAATCGGATCATGTAGATCGGTTGACCTTTCTTCAATCCCTTCCTGAGCCGACTTGCCTTGGCTAGTTGACTCTAGTTCTTCCAACTTTCCCATCTACCTTTACAGTTTCTCCTTCTAAGTCTTGAAATATTATTTCCTCTTCAGCACATAGAATCTGGGCTTTGTTCTTCTTGCGCCAATCCATTCCCAGAATGGAATCGTAGAATCCCAGTGGTAGGATTCAATTTTTTACATTAGTTATATGGTTGTCTAACTCAAATTGAAGTTTCCCTACAGTTTCGGTTGAGGCGATTTCCTTCCCACTAGCCAATTCTACTATCATTTTCCTTGTCCCCTTGGATTCTAGATGCAATCTTTTAACTGTCTTGGGTTCAAGAAAGGAATGCATGCTACCACAATCAATTAATATTATAAACGACATACCCTTGTAAGTAGCTGGAGAAAGAATTACTGAACATTGGTGGTCCGCTCGTTTCCTTTCCATGGTAGCATGAATGGATCTTCTTTCAATTTCTTCACCTAACATGCATTCCTCGGGTTGTCCAATCATGGTATTTACCTGGGCACCAGCTATTCTTCCACGTCCACGGCCTGGGTTGTTGTTGCTGTTCCCTCGGCCTCTTTCACCAACCTGGTTTGGGCTAGGATTTTGAGGACGGTTAGGACAATTTGCTCTTAGGTGTCCAATTCTTCTGCACTAGTAGGAGTGTTTACTTTCTATCCCATTTGGTCCTTGTGTGATTGCATTAGCTCTACAATTCCCTCTGGCATTGGCCATGTCAATACCATGATTTGGGTAGCCCCTTCCATAGTTGTTCATTGGACGGTTCCTTTGGCCATTTCGAGCGATTTCCTTGGCCATAGATTTTTCTGGCATAAGAGTATCTTTGAGAGTCATTGGTCTCAAGGCGAGTGTCCAAAGGTGGATTTAGTCCTTGGTAGAACCTTGCAATCTATTGAGACATTGTCATTGGGAGTGCATATTTGCATAGACTCACAAACTTGGAATAGTATCCTTCCAAGGTTAGGCTTAGTTGTCATAAGTTGTAGAATTCATTCATCTTGATTGATGCAAAAGATGGGGGAAGATAACTTCCTTTCATAGCTTCTTTGATCTCCTCCCAAGTTTGGGAAGCTTTTGTTACCCCTTTATCTCAACAAAACTATTTTCACCAAAGCTTAGCTTCGCCACTAAGACGAAGTCAAGCAGTCATGGACTAATTTGCAGCAGTAGTTTCAGCGGCTAGGAAATAGTCATCCAAAGCCTCAATCCACGCTTTTGCATCTTGCTCCACCTTGGGTCCTTCACCACTAAACCTAGGAAATAGTCATCCAAAGCCTCAATCCACACTTTTGCATCTTGCTCCACCTTGGGTCCTTCACCACTAAACCTAGGTGTTGGTGTCTGCTTGAGAAGAAACTTCTTCTCTTGGAGTTCCTTGTATGTTTCATCAATTTGCACTAGTTGGCGATTCTAATTATTTCCGTAACTTCTTTGTTACAAAACGAGGTGGTTTGGCCTTCGTCTCTAGGAATCGATAATATTTTGGGAGATTAGGATACTCTGGAAGCTCATAATTTTTTTGACTTTACACTCCCGGTAAGGGCGATCCTATATGGGAAGAACCTTTGTATATTGGTCATACACCCATTTATTTCTTATTACAAATTTCCATCTATCATATTTTGTCTTATCATTTCGAAGAGTATCATACTTATAAAGTCCTATCAATTTGATGGACTTTCACACCTTTGTACAGAGTTGAGTCTAAGTAAAAGTAAGGGTTGTCCCTTCCCCAGATTTGGGATCCTATTTTAGCCCCTTCATAATCTTAAACAACTCCATAAACGATTCTCTCTAAGATAGCCATTACGCTTTCTTTTAATTCCAACATGTTCGACTAGCAAGCAGTGGAGTACATGATCTCAAAAATCACTCCCATAAAGTGTACTTCATCATTAACTTGTCAAAGCAACTCAACTATCATCATAAGCTCATAAATCACACTCTTCAAAAGTAATAACAAGATTTTATATTTACGAAAAGTATTTACAAAGATATATTGATCATACTATGATCTATCGATACATCATCTCATGGATCCTTTCCTCATGAAAAGTATCAGGGTCTATATTCTCATATCTTGGGGGATTCTCATATACATGGCAAACAACATAATGTGGTGGCTGTTGGGGATAACCAAAACATCCTGTACCAAAATAAGGCATTCTTGGTACTACAACAACTCTCTCATGTGGTACTATTTGTAGCACTTTCCGATATACCCACAAGGTTTCAAGTACAGTCTCATCCCCAATGTCTTGTAATTGTTCAACAAAGGCACTGAACAAAAGATATATCTTAACTATCCCTAGCTGTTCAGCCCATCAAACCCTCCATAGTTCGTAATGAAGAAGGATGTTATGCCCATAATATATCTCTATATGTGACCTTTTCCTTGGCCAGAAATCTCTCATGTACCATGATTTAGGATGAGGTTGCAAAACAATTGAAGGAATAAAGATAATTTTCATTATCTCAAATATAGCCTCGCGATATGAGAAATTATTCGACCCTAAGGTTACTTGATACATGATGGGAAAAAATATTCCGCAAACATGTAGCTTCCTCATTGCTAAGTACTTGATGAGCACAATGTGTATGCAAGTGTTAGTGCAAGATAATCAACAACAATTTTCTTCAAACAACTGCGGTTATTTTTTTAATTCCTTTTATATGTTGACTACTTAACCTTACACTAAAAGTTCTTTTGAAACCTAGACTCTGCTACTACATGTGAAGTGCCTCCTCCAAACGGACCCAGAGGAGTCCTCTTAGTAATCAATTGAAATTCATATCCATGCACATCACCATCTTGTCTCCCCATGGGAAACCTTGGACTTAGTTGAACATGGGAATCTCAGTTCTACTTCACAGGGGAAGCGTGCACAAGTCATCCCTAACAACAATCTAACACCCACATAAGAAAGATCACTTTGTAATCAATCAAAGGCAAGAGTGAGGTTAACACTGCACTTGGTTCAAAGAGAGTGAGAGACGGGGGAGAGTGTGGCTTGATCCTCCTACCCATAATGTAAAATCTCAGCTATGGCCCCCTAAAACGGTGTTAAACCTAGTAACTAATCCTATCGGTATTGGGAGGGTCACGATTTAATCAATTCTATCTAGTGTTGAAAAGTTGCCCGACTTATCGTGTCCACCCAGCCATAGGCATCCAATTGTTAGGATCAAAGCCTTCCACTTTTCTCAATGGGTTTGCTTAGTTTTCTAATTAGCAAAGCATACTATCACACTATTTGGACATATAAAATTAGCTTCCTTTTATTACTCCGTTAAACTGGGTTAAACTCAATCTTTAGCACATAACAAACAATTTGAAAATCAGATACTTTATTTCATGATAACATCCAGAATCATCGCTCTGTAGAGTGATACAAAACTGTCTTTCTGTAGATAGGACCTTCCAATCCCTCAGGATTAGGCTATATGTGATCGCACTCCATCTGCAGTCAATAGGGAATTTACTGGCTCAGAGCCCCTCTAAGCTTCCTTGAGCCTCCGAAGCCATCCTACATAACAAGGGCACTTACCACTCGGCCCTTTGCCCTCTTAGGGGCTCGAGTGATCCAAAATCAAAAACACCTACCTCCCTCCGGAGTGTAGGACCCCCACCTGTAGGTGAGTTTTTCCACACCATAGAGTGTTAGGGAGCATTGGGTTGGGGATCCCAATGTCCTGAACCACCACAATCCATAACTAGTCCGACTATGCAAGCCCAGAATCATAAGAGCCATAACTCATCATTCACAAATCCAAAAGCGGTCATAACCATAAAATATTTTTAACACAATTGTCAATGTATGCGATGCATAGAAGCTATCCCCTTCATCAATTTCCATGTTCCTTCCTAAAAAGCATATGATAATACTAACATGCTTTTACAAATTTAAGTAAGTTCTAATTAATCATGATCCTTTTCTTATGTACTAACCTGATTATCTCAGTTTGGCCATCCATCGTGATTATGGTTTATGGCCCCAACCTCGGTTTGTTGTGGAATAACCCATCCTTCGGGTTGAATGGATTCAAGGTTAACTTTCACTTGTGTTTAGCAGCAACTACTTCTTCATATTGGGGAGTTCTCTGAGCGTGACATTGCTCAGCATCTCGACATCTCTTGGGAGCCATAGAAGAAGTTTATGGATTCGAGTAGTGCTCCCACATAGGTGTGGAGAGAGAGAGAGAGAGAGAGAGAGAGAGAGAGAGAGAGAGAGAGAGAGAGAGAGAGAGAGAGAGAGAGAGAGAGAGAGAGAGAGAGAGAGAGAGAGAGAGAGAGAGAGAGAGAGAGAGAGAGAGAGAGAGAGAGAAAGGTTTGACCGGTTGTAGCAGAGCTTTGTCGCATCAACTAGCAGAGAGACTTCTGCACGGGTCATTGTTATGTCTATGTGTGTTTGTGTGTGTATTTGATGTGACACTCCACCCTTGTTTATATAGTAATCGGGGGGGGGGGGTGTCATCCTAAAGGATTACTACTATCATCCTGATTCATTTCCCTTCATAGGCTACCACATCATCATCTAGTAAGTAGACTATTGATGTTACATTTTGGGATCTCTATCTCAAGTACAACACACTCTTGGAGCTATCCTTGTGTCTTTGACACCTCCTTCAACTCACCATCAAACTTGGTTCTCAAGTCATGGATGCCAATGGCTTCTCTGTGTAAATCTTCTTTCCTTGAAGATTCATGATATTGTATTCTCAAGTGTTGTTTTACATTATATGTCTTCCTATTGCCCTATCATTTCCTTGCACTTGTGATGCATAATGATTGCACCCTAGAAAGGGGTAACAATGAGAATGTTATACATGTTACTAGAATAATATGTAACATAAATATGCTTAAATAATTCCAATGTTCTGTCCTCAAGTGAAAAAAGTCATGAAGATAGGTTGGGTCTCTCTATAATAAATTGATCATTTTAATGTCCAACTTAAGAGCTTATACGTTGACTATTAGAGGGCATATTAATGTCCAAATTAAGATGTTTTACATTGAATGCCCAATTTAAAGTCTTGCACATTAAACTTGTACATTGACTCTTGGAGGACATATTAATGTCCAAGTTAAGGTCTTGCACATTGAATGTTGGAGAACAATGTTATGCCATATATGATTGTGAAAGCTTTGTTATTGATGAAAAAATCATTTTTGAATGAGTTTATAACATGTCTCCATTTGGTTGGTTGGTCAGAGCTCCATGTAAATCACTTGTGCCCTTCTAAGAATTCAAGGTGAGCATTAGTGTCTTTGGGAGATACATCTCACTCATATCTTTTGTTTTCTTTTTAGATGATAAGTGATTGCCTTACTAAGGACCTCTCTATGAGGTCTTAATTATGGTAATATCCTATACCTTTTCATTCAATGATTGTATCATTAGTCTCATTACACTTAGATGTAAATGTTCAAACAACTTGAATGCTTAGACCTACTTGTTGTTTCCACCCATGCTAAGTTGAACTTAGTGTTTTTGACTAGTTGTATTCCTCATATATGTGAAGGTTCTTTAATGGCTAAATGAATGAGCATGACTATCTCTATTATGTTAAATACAACTTAAAACTACTAATTATGTATAGTGCTTATGCTATACAACTATAAATATACATTCAAGATATGGATAGATCATTGGTTGTTTGATGATTGAGGATATACAAAGTTTTTACACCTCTAATCTTGATGAGTATGAATTTTGTATCTAAAATTTTATTGGATGTATGTTAAATAAGAAAATGCATTTACAATAAGTTTTTGGATGCCAAACATGTTCATTAGTTTTGTCATAGTGTCACAACCTACTAAGTCAAATGAAACATAGTCTTGATTATTTATATTGTGGATCCTATACAACAATTATTTTTAAAGGCATTCTTAAGAGCTTCAAGAAGGAATAACTTGTTATTTCTTATAAAGTAATCTTGGAACCATAGTGATAGAATGGTTGATTTTGGTTAAGACTACCAAGTAAAATGTTTAGTTGCACATGTGGCTAGATTTAGTAAGAATTAAAACTAATAAAATGGTGAGTTGTACATGTGAATTGATGCATTGGAAATTTGAAAGATGAATGTACTTTACATTGTGCCTTTTTTCTAACAAACAATAGTTCCTAGAGCCTATGCCATGGTTCAACTTAATGATTGTTTGCAAAGATGTCTACAAAGGTGTTGGGTGTTTGGCAGTCAAATTAAATTATTAAAAGAAAATTTCTATTTGAAATAAGTTGCTTTAGCAAAGACAATGGTGAAAGAGCTTTACTTACAATGAATGATTCTTTTAAGCATCTTGTTTCAAAGTGGATAGTAGCTTGAGTAAGATAGTATGAGCTTGTTTCCAAGTCCCCTAAAATTGGATGTATATGATTTTGTATGCAAGTTAGGGCAAGCTAGATATATGGAAAATTGGATGTATATGATTTTGTATGCAAGTTAGGGCAAGCTAGATATATGGATGCATAATAATGATTCTCAAAAACTAGAAAAGAATACCTAAATGACTTACTACCACAAGAACTCCATGAGTGGGTAACTACGATTTTCTCATAATGTAAATATTGTTTATGATCAATCAAAGATCCTACACTACTCTATCGCTAATTCATTTAAAATTTGGAAGATGCTTTTTCCCAATTATATGCATATATTGACCTTGTTTCAAAATACACTACATGCTTACATCAAACATTATTTATATTTAAAAAACAATGATAAAGCCATTACACTGATTAGTGGCCTTTGAAAGCATCTTTATTGCTATAAATAATTGCCAATTTATGATTTGTGTATGATTGACAACCTCTCTTGAACTATATGATCATTATGATGTCACCTCGTCTAGTGGTAGACATTAAATGATAGGTCACACTCATATGTTATGTACCTTTCTTATTGTCAAATCATTGCTTTACTTTGCCAACTCTTTCCAATGACATGAATAAAGGCTCCCACATGACTCTTTGTAAGTATTGGAAGCCAGCTTCTACAACAAAAGTCCTTGATTCTACATAAGCTTTCCTTTTCTCGTCACAATCAAACTTCCTCCTACCCACATCTTTAATTACATATTAACTATACTTCTCTACCACTTCACTAAAGGTTTAGAGATATCTAGATCCAAACTCACTCTGAAGGCTTCCATAATATGGAGCACATGTATAGCATATGAACCAAGTAATGCTTCACATTAATAAGCACATCACTAATTTTGAATTGTCAATTTTAAGAAATGGGCATGCTTAGGCATACATATAAATGTTCTCAAACTTCTACGCTACATGTAGCTTGATAATGGTCCTTATATAAGGACATGTCCATGCATGCATAAGCTTCCATGCACAAAATTGTTTATTGTCTTAAGAGAGAGAGAGAGAGAGAGAGAGAGAGAGAGAGAGAGAGAGAGAGAGAGAGAGAGAGAGAGAGAGAGAGAGAGAGAGAGAGAGAGAGAGAGAGAGAGAGAGAGAGAGAGAGAGAGAGAGAATCAAAGCATACCAAGCATGTTTCATCTTCATACTTTGGTGTATTGCCCTCCTCATTTATTAGATAAACGAACTTTGAAAGTGATTGAAGGGATGTTTGTTTGACACCCACTCATGTGGGAGCCAATGTGGTAGGAAAGTGGATGGGAGTTGTTGTTTTAGACAATTAGAATGAGTAAAAGGCCGTGCAACATAGATCACACTTTTTTCTTGGACCAAGGAGACAAAGACATAAAGAATAATTGAGCAACATTATAGAGGTGATGGAGTCTTAGTCTTGGTAGAGATCATGATTTTTCAAATGATGTCTACCTCTTCGATCCAGGTTACAAATGGAGCTATTGAAAATTACTTACATTTGTGCATGTTGTACATGTGTATGCATATACACATAAATAATATATACATGCATACCAACATATATACATCCATGCATATCTCTTGTATTTGTGTATATATACACTCCCACATGAACACACCTCATGCCCATGTGCATGTGCATGTGCATCCGCTCACACACACACACACACACACACACACACACACACACACACACACACACACACACACACACACACACACACACACACACACACACACACACACACACACACACACACACACACACACACACACACACACACACACACACACACACACACACACACACACACACACACACACACACACACACACACACACACACACACACACACACACACACACACACACACACACACACACACACACACACACACACACACACACACACACACACACACACACACACACACACACACACACACACACACACACACACACACACACACACACACAGGGGGTGCTTACAATAGATTTGCAATGTTAAAAGTGAAACTGGCACAATGGATTATAAAATTCCAAATCCTTGATGAGTTTGATGGAAGTGATGGACATATGTTTAAAAAAAAAGGATTTTTATACATCAAATGGTTACTTCTTTTTGGGTATCATACAAAAGTATAGATCATATTCCTAAGAGAGTGTTTGTCAATGTTTTATTTCTAAAGGTACGAACTCAAATACATGATAATTTTATTGCAATGATAATGGCATGTTGATCACGTAAGTGTAGACAAGTTTAATCACTAATAAGAAAGCTTAAAAAATAACAAGTGTCCAAATAATTTCTTACCATCTTGCATTGGCAAATGAAATCATTATGATATTATAAAAAACATGAAGGCCTACCTCTTTAATAATGTTAAATAGGTATGGTGTGAAGGGAAGGAAAGGCATAAAGGAAGGGAAGGGGAGGAAGAAGGATGATAGAAGGTAAACCTTGAAGAATTAAACAACATGACAAAAAATGGGTACTTGGATAATAATTTTCTCAATCTACTCAGCTTATCTCTCCCTCAAAGGCAAGTTAAGGAGAGGACATTGTAGAGGTCAACGAATGCTTTGTTTCATTGCTTTGATTTCATATATCCACCCACACAACTAATTGAAAACTTCACTATTTTGAGCTAACTTGCTTTTACTATAATTTTACTTTTTTCCCCTAGAGGAGTATAATTAAGAAGGCACAATTTCACAAGGAGGTATAGTGAGTTCGAGTATGTTCTAATAAAGGAGGCCCAATCATGTTTGCCTTGTTAAGTTGTATTTTTATTTTATTTTTTTGAGTTTTTACTTCTTGATTTGATATGACCTTGTATAGGTGTATGGGGATGGATATTTTTATTGCTTTAGAAATATTTTTAAAAAGAAATGGGGGTAAGCTCCTTGGAGAGTCACAAAGCAAGTCATTATGAACTCACATTATCATGAAGTGGGTACATTAGTAGGTGTATACATTATGCTTGAAAGATTTCACTAGCCTCCACTCTTTAGTTTCAAAAGCCAATGTGTGTGGATTAAGAGCTGAGTAGGCATATACATTATGATTGAAAGATTATATTAGCCTCGAGTCATGGGTTTCAAAAGCCAATGCATATGGAATAGGATCTCACTAAAGGAAAAAATGAAAGTAGTAGTTCCAATAATAAAGGATATTGGATAAGTGGAAAAGTCTAACCCACATTATTTAGCTATAAGAAAAGTTATAGAGAGTTAATATAAGAAGAGTGAATGAGCTTGAAGCACTTAGCATAAAAAGGTTTGTTCATACTTCATGAGAATGAGAAATAAGCAAATATGTTTAATTTAAAAAAAAAGAATCACAATCAAAAGAAAGGAATAACATGTAATATATTGATAATTGGATATAGTAATTAATGATTTAGAGAGAGATGGCAATGACTAAAATTGTGATGGCTATGCATAGGTTTTGATGCATGGCTCCACAATTGCAATAGAATGATATTCATTGTATAAGGTGAGAAAGAACTCATGTTCATGAAAGAAAGGTTTTGGCACTTGCATCGTTTTCTTTCGACCACACCGATGATTCTCATAAGATATTGTCGTGTCTATTTCTTAATCAAGATAGTTGCTCTATAGTCTAGAAATGTAATGTGTATACAAGATGGATGATGTGTATTTCATTGTTATATATGTTTTCTTAACCAATTTGATTTCTACGTAGTCATCAAATGCAATGCACCATTCTAGCAATAATAAAGCCTATAGACTAATATCATATCTTTATGGGGAATCTTATAGGAATTGGGTAAAAGATATCATTGGAGTATCATTAAATGAATCAAACATCAAAGTAGAGACATCAATGATGTACAAATTAGAATTTTATTTCCATCGACATTGATGGACTCATGTCAAAATAGGTATTTTGACTCATTATAAGAGGATGCACACCCAAGATGGTTAGTATAATTTTGTATCAAAGTGATAAGATGGAGAAAGCTTAAGACTAGGGGCATGAAAAACCTTGAAGAATGTCTCAAAGAATAGCATTTCAACATGCATACACAACAAACAAATAGTAGACACAACAACATACTATGTAAACAAATCTTTTAGATATCACTACAATAATCTAAAATCATATCCATTCATTGTTGGTGCTACTTGATGCTTGATATTTCATCACTTGGTGTATTCTTTGACAATGATTCAATTTTATTTCAAGTGTGACAATTCTCAATTGAACCCCAACAACATGATCGACAACATTAAAAGGGTACATAGACCTAGTTATAAAAAAAGAAGCAAGGAGGTATTTAGTATGCAACACAATAATAGTATTTATATAATTTAAGGCTATAGATAGAAAAACGCCAACAAGGTACTTCATGATCACCCTCCAATCAATATATTTAAGAGGATTTCCAAATTATGTATTTTTTTTCAGTTCATAAATGATAGCTTACAACCTACAATGACTCTTAAGAGGATTTCCAAATTACTAGGTATTTTTTCAATTCTAAGTGATAGTTCATAGCATTATAGGGACTCCCAAACAATAAAATGGATACTTGCCAAAGTACGCATGTTCACCTAGCTTATATGCATAAAATTTCCTCAAGAGTCAAATAAAACCACCTTGAACAAGGATATACAAAATCTTACTCTTACTTACCCTCCTAACCCATACATCTTCAATAGCTAATTTGAATCATAATTTACCTAGAGATAGGTGTAAAAGGAGGATGTTTCTTGAGTTTGTTAGCCCTTGGTATACTGTTATAATTGTAGGCTTTCAATGCACACAAATCTTATAAACATAATTGTATTTTGGAAGGTTTCTAATGTTATGGTGGCAAAGCCTTGTGATCATGTTGAGGTCAAAGTTTGCTAAATAAAGGAAGCCATTTTACTATTAGTGAGGTATTGACATTTTGTTGTCTTATCCTCTAATCTTATGATCTTGACTCTCCTTTTTTTTAAAAGGAATGGAAATATTACTTCTAATTCAATCTTCCACGAAAGAAGGACATGCAAAATGATATCTCAAATGAACTTAAGCTACATACCAATACTAAGGACAAAATGCTAGAATAAGAAAAGTATCACTAATCAAACACGAGTGCCATATCAATGTGCATATTGACTTTGAGTATTGAGAGGGTAGCAACAACAAAGAAGTGATGAACATCATGCATGAACATCCTATGTGAACACAATGAATGTCAACCAAATCTAAATATCCTAGTACGACAATTCAATAGATAACTTGACAATCAACCCTTAAGCATCCTAAATATCCCATATTTAACTCTAAATTAACTATAACCAAAAGAAAGTCAATTGAAGAACTTGTTCCCACTAAGCCTTGGGTACATTGAGCCTAGTTTAGAACCCAAAAAGTATTTAGTGCATTGATTTGATAGGCTACTCCTCTAAAAAAGTTAAAGATTTTTAAAGCATGAAAAGATTGATGAGATTGGTTGATTTTTTCAATGGCAATGTGACAAAAAAAAGTGAAACTTTTTGTCATTTAATATATTGATTTGATAGGCCACCACTCTAGACCATGCCCTGTCTCATTGCCCATTGTGGTTACAAACTCAAAACTAGTTGCAAACCCAAAAGCCATGGGAAGCAAAGAATTTGACAATGAGTTCCCAACCTAGGGCTTGGTGAGAACACGATTGAAGAAGAACTTCCTTGTGTAAGCATAAGAAGGGCCCTCTTGTGTTATTATTGTTTGATATTATTAGCCACATTGGGAAAAAAATGCTACGGAAAATGAGATATGAATGTTGCAAATCAAGGATGGGGAGCATGCAAAAAGGCAGATGAGAAAAATTGCAATCTACCCACTCACATGCATAGTTAGACAACAAATGTTTTAAAAAAAGTTTTTACAAATAATATGGTTTTATATTATCATTAAGAAAAATGAGACATTTATAGTGCTAAAAAAGTTCAGCTTTTGAGAAAAATCCTTAAGCCTTCAAAAGAATTCATAAAACACTTTATAAGCCTTATGAGACACTTAAACCCTTTCAATGCTACCAATGCTTCATTCCTGATCTTTAGCCATTGGCCCACTCAAGCAAATTGGACCTTGACCATTCCAAATAGTCTTTCATTTCTAAGTTTTTAGATTTCTTGCACTATTATAGTTCTCAAGACATTCTAGTATATCAAGGTTTGTTCATCTCTAGACCCTTTGTCTCAAAACAAAGCTAGCTTAGCACCAAGATTATTTGCAAAATTAGATTTCTTTAACCATAATTGGGCTATCTCTAAATCTTTATTTCTTCTAAACAACCCCTAAATGAATGCCTTGCTATTTTAACCTCCCTCCTATAGAATAAGCATAGAGGGGGGACATTGATAAACTTGCTCACTCTCTCCTTTGTAGACAAACTATTCATGATTACCTTCCAAAGAGAGTAGTTAAGTTTCACTGGATGGCATGGCCATCCACACCCTTTTGATCCTTTTATGCCATGTTCTTCTCTTAGATCAAGGGTGCCATCTTCTCTAATATTCGATAGGTTGGTTGAGAAAACAAGCACTCTACCTACACAATAGTTTGCCCCTTGGTGTCATCATGAACCTATGTAAGTTGCCATCAAAGTTTTGGTGGAATAGGCCACTATACTGATCTCTCCTTTCCATCACATCTCGTATGAACTCCCTTCAAAAGTCTCATCATGAAGAAAAAAAATATTAAAAAAGAAGGAAACTAAAAGATAGTCATCGTCTTGCGAGAGCTTGGTAGGTTCTTGGGTTCACGCTAGACTGGGGGTGAATCCCCATCCTCCTTGGGATGGGACCTAGCCGTGGAGAATAAAATAAGAGAAGGAAAAAAAAATCCAATCTATTGTCTTGTGATATCATGGTAAGTTCCTAGGTTGAGAGACACCCTTAAGGTTGATGCCTTGGTCTCCTTGGGACATGGTAGACAATCCAATGGGCCATCAATGAGCCATAAATAAAAATGTAATGAATAATGATGGACCAAAAGAGACGAATAAAAAGGAAAATAATGAAATTTAGTGTTTTTCTTTTTACATTAGAGGGTAGCTAGCATGGGATTCCTCTTAGCATTGCTATACCTTAATGTGGAGATGGGATGATCCTTAGTGTGCATTTAGATATTTTGGATTTCCTTTAGGTTGACTTAAGTTCACCTAACAGTGAGGTAGTTTAAGAGTGCTATTCCCTTGGGCGACTCTTATTCTTGGTCTCAATCTTGGCAGGGATTTATTTTTGCGAGCTCTCCTTTTCACTCTTTTGCAATCAATTTTTTTTTTCCAAGCTTTTTTGTGCAACGTACCAGGGATTTAATATTGGCAAGCTTCTAGTTTCATGCTTTGTAAATGTTTAGTTTTTTTTTAAAGCTTTCAAAAATTAATGTTCCCATATGTAAACCTTTTGGTTAAACTTGTGTCAAAGAAATATAAATTGAACCATTAGAAACCCTAATTGTCTAGATAAATTTCTTGATCTTTTTACAAATCTTAAGTTTGGTGAAATACCAAAAGATTTTTTTGAATTTAAAAAACAAGTTGTGTTTTTTAAAGCATATCAAAAGCCCACGATGCATGGTTAATAAGCAAAACCACATGGTAGAGAATGACCAAGATATTTATTATCTTTTAGAGTGTACATACTAAAAAAGAGAAATACATACACACAAAGCCATATCTATCATAAAATGTAATATTTCTACTGCAAAATATTATAAGACCCTAGATCCCACGCAAAAACAATTTGAAGTAATCTCCCGCAACAAAAAAAAACTTTGGCCTAAGTGCTCCATCCTCGTGTAATAACAATATCATCCCCCACGTTGTGCATAAGGAACCGGTGCTTATAAACCGCAAGGCACCGCAAGAACTCCCCTTCAAGGGAAAAAGGATAATGGGTAATTGCAAATTGTTTTTAAAAAAAAACTCCCTCTCCTTCTCCCGTTGCATGGTGGGGAGAGAGAGAGTGTGTAGGAGTTATGGAGGGCATGGGGAGGCAAGCATGCGACTGCCACCTGTGTGGCCATCCCCACACCCCCCCTCCCCCCCACCTCCACCTTATATGAACCTCCCCTCCCAAACTTCAAGGGGATCGTTCGGCCTGCTGCCAGCGCCGTCAAACTGCCGCCCATGCCGTCATGCTCGTCATCACCATCGCGTCATCTCTGATAAGTCAGAAGCTTGAGAGGCTTCTATTGAAGCTCCTCTAGATCAAGTTCACCCGCGGCTTTTGGGATTACTAGATCGTGTTCTGCAGGGCTTAATTTCTGCGCTGCGAAGGAGATTCCGGGCTGCTAGTAATTTTGGAACTCCTAAGGGATCCAAGGGAGAGTTTGTTGAGTCGATATTAATTTCGTCAATAGCCCCTAAGCAAAAATCGAGAGGAGCACACGCGGGGGAGCTTCCACCCAAAGCATGAGAGTGGACAACGCCCCGATATTAAATGCCTAGGTTTTGAAAAATATCCTCTCATGGAAAGGATGCATAAAGCATGTTTTAATTCACATAGAGAAACTTAATTGCGTTGGAAAATTTATATACTTTGCTTCGATTTAAAAAAAGTTCAGTTGCATGACGAGGTACTTCCATTGCTTGCACTTCCATGGTCAAGGGTAGTCGCATTTTTGAACATATGATGCATAAGTTAAAAGATGCAATCGTGCAAAGACGTCCTTGTTGCATCACGCAAAGGATGGGGCATATAGCACATGATGCACTTATGTAATAAATTCCTGGTTGTGACTTGTATATAGGATGATTGTAGAAGGTCATTTAATGATGACTAAATACTTGCAATGAAAGGAAAAGATTTATGAACTTTGACAAAAAACATATAGTATGCAATTCGCATGCAAGGATAGTTACATTTTAGGTTGAGTTAAGTGATAAAGGAAGGATTAAAGCAATGATGTATTCATTGGCATCTGGTCATGAAAGAATGATGCATCCATGCAAAGAGTTCTTTTATCAAAGTTCACAATTGGGAAAGGATGCATCTTCATTAAAATACAAAAGCTTTGAATTCAATGCATAAACGTAAAGTTTATAGGGGTAGTTCTTAATGTCAATCAAAATTGTATAGGGCAAGGAAAGACGGAAAGATCATTGTAGATCCTATAGTTGCATAAAGGTGAAAGGCCTATGGTCTTGAAATTGAATATTTGCATGGAATGATACATCTCATACTCCTTGCAGTTACTTACATCTTTTAAGGAAAGTACTTGCAAGTTTAGAGGAAAGTATTTGCATCTTTAAAAGGAAGGATAATCTTTATTCGTAAGATAGTTAGATCAATTAAGTAAATTGCATGTAATTGAGTAACTTACATGAGATTCATAAAGGTGTGATTAGTTAGCATACGACGATCACCTCAATGTGTTAGGTTAGGTTAAGTTATGTTAAAATTCTACTTAGTATCACACTTAGGATGCCGATTTAATATTTTCAATCTTAAAAGTTCTACCCACATTCACGAAATGTTAGGGTTATCAAAACAACTGTGCAAGAATGATCTAGGGTTCTCACCCTAAGGATCAGATGACCAAATGCTCTGTAAAGAATTTAGGAACCCTAGGGCCAAAACGTTTATCAGCCTAGTAGGGTCAGGGTTTTGGATTGGGGTCAATGGGACTCCCAAACCCTACATCTTGATCAAAGGTATTCTTGATCAAGAAATACCGTATGATGAGAGATATCCCTCAAGTTAGGTACTGACACCTATCTCGGGCAACAAGCCTACAAGGTCATATGCTCTTGCATCGAAATCATGCAACCCAACTTGCTAAACCTTTGGGATCTTGCCAAGTTGCAAATGATCCAGGATCGAATGTTGGGAGTATTCGAGGAAAAGAAATCACACCTTAGCAGTTGGCCGTGCGAACGACCACTGGAATGCTCGTGATTGTACACTTAGGTACACTGTTTGTACTTCTTGCTCAAGGAACTAATTCAAGAAAAATAACTAATGCTTCAGGTTAAAAGCCTGGAGGGAGAGGCAGTTTCAATTACCTCCGACTATTTTCCTGACCCTATCCAAGGGGGTTGTTAGCCATGCCGAGTACGTTGACCGAACCCCCGCGAGAGGTCTCTCCGTGGGTGCTGCTTGAAGCAAGAGGACACTTGGGTGCCGGCCATAAATTTCTTCCCTTTGGATCCTGCACAAGAGGCCGATGTGACTCGAGATGGGATCTCGAAGCCCGCATACTAGTCAACGGGAGGAACTTGGAGTAGCAATCCTGAGGATTCTGGGATAGCCTTTGGGCAGGATATTTGATATATTCCAAAGACCATGATAAATAAAGATCAAATGTTGAAAAATAAACTTGCTTGACATTGTTTTTCTATGTCAGTGTCTAAGTTACGTAAAGGAACCAGTGTTTAATTGGTTAATTAAGGAAGCTGTTTTTGCATGTCAAACCTAAAGTGGTAGGTAATTAGATAACTAAGCAACCTGAGGAAAGTGTAGTGGACGTGACTCTGGGTCCATCCTATGGAAGGGTGGTCCCAGTTAGCCGGGAACTTTGCTCAAAGGAGTTGATAGCGAAGTAGCGATGACCTAGAATCAATAGAGTTAGAGTCCCGATTTATGACGTTTTAGGGGAACGGAATGGGACTATGCCTTACGGGCAGGGAGGTTGAGCTTCGCATCCCTCTCATTTCCCATTCTCCTTGAAGCAAGTGTAGTATAAATCCGCTTCGAACCTGATGTTTTTGCGCAAAGTGGTTCGTCTGGGACTCGACACTAGCTACTTCCTAGAAACTTGACTATTAGGAAAACCCTGATTCAGGTCGGTCCTAAGTGGGAACGGCCAGATACTTTCGCTTCATGGCAGACTCGGGAAGACCTTGATCGCAAACCCTGTGACATTTCTTATGAGTGCCAGGCGGCGCTTTCTAGACTCTCTTCCCGATGGGCTGCTAAGATGTGTCCTATAAGTGGACAGGGGGACACGTTACAGTTGGTATCAGAGCAAACCAACGGTATCTAATATTTATAAGGGAACTTAATGGGGGGAAGTAGAGCAATGTTACTGTTGAGAACATTTCCTTACTTATGGATGCTGGGCTGCAGAGTCGCGAAGCATGGAACAAATTCTTGGTGTTCCAAGTTATGTTTATGACTGCAATGCGTGCTTCGGATTATCGACAGAGGTTAGGCATGATGAATATTCTAGACCGCATCCACAATCCTTCACCCCTGTACGTGGAACGGAGATGGATGGGTGAATCAGGAATATATTACATAGCAGCCCACCGACTTGCGTACCTTCAGACCAACTTGAAGAGAATCAAGTGGATGGAGGATTTAAAGATCGTGAAGCTGTTCACCTTTGTCGAGGCTAACACAAATGCAACCCTGCATGTGGGCGGTCGAAAAGTCAAGCAGAACAAGTGTGTGTACGAAGAAGTGACTCGAGTGATCCCTACCGATAGAATCAAGGTGCTGGGACATTATGAGAAGAACGGGTATCAAAGGAAGGGATACCCCAAGCTTCCTATGGCCTATCGATTCCTGAAAATCCATGACCCCTCTCCATATTATTACTCAGTCCCCGTAGCCAAATGTAACACAATCCTATTTTTCCCAAACTGATGTGCCAATCAGCTTGTTCTACTTTCCCAAAATAAATGTACCCAAAAAGGCTATACCCTCATGAATGAATAAGATTTTTATCACTGTCTGTCATGGCTGTAAGTGTTGGTAAAGGAGTTAAGTGATTAGATCACTTGGCTAAAAGATGTATTAGGGCATACTAATGTAATGTGAGAAATGTTTGGTAAGTTTTAATGTAAAGAATCTTATATGCCCAGGCGCAACCCCAAGTGCAGATTCCTAGTCTGACCCTTGCACTAAGTACAGCTGTAATTCAAGAGAAGAAGTTCCTTCTCAAACAAATCAAGCCACCTGAATTTGATGGTAAGGGAAGGACTGTTCAAATTGACGCCAAGATTTGGATCGAGTCCATGGAGGATTATTTTGAGGCAGCAGGAACTACACTCGCTATGCTCCAGAAGAAGAAAGATGGAACTCTTCGGCTATGCAGTGACTTAAGATAGATCTCAGGTCTTGATATTATCAGATAAGGATCAAGGAAGAAGATATCCCGAAGACCGCATTCAGTACAAGGTATGGACACTTTGAATTTCTAGTCATGTCATTCGGGTTGACAAATGCTCCTGCTACTTTCAACAGGTTAATGCAAGATATCTTTAGGCCCTATCTTGATGACTTCGTACTCGTCTTCTTTAACGATACCCTAGTCTACTCCAAGCAGAAAAAAGATCATGAACCCTAGCTTCACGTTGTTCTTGAAACAAAGAGAGCACACAAGCTTTATGCCAAGAAGAAGAAGTGTGCATTTTTCAAGCGACATATTGAATATCTGGGATTCATTGTATCAGCGGAAGGAATTTCAGTGGATCCGATAAGGTCAGAGACGTTCTGGAATGGCCAACACCAACTTCTGTCAAAGAAATATGTAGTTTTCTTGGATTAACAGGATGGTATATGGTCTTTATAAAAAACTATGCTTTGATTGCAGTGCCTCTAACTGATCTACTAAAGAAGAAAGTATCAATTGTATGATCACCTGCTGAACAGACCAGCTTTGACAAACTAAAGCAAAGCTTGGTATTAGCACCCATCCTGAAAATTCCTGATCTTAGTAAGGAGTTTGAAGTGATAACTGATGCTAGCGCACTTGCCTTAGGATGTGTGCTTATACAAGAAGGTCATCCCGTAGCATACTCTCCAAGGAAACTAAAGAGCCACGAAAGGAATTATGCTACCCACAATCTAGAGATATTGGCTGTCATCCATGCTCTTAAACTTTGGAGACACTACTTGCTGGGTAACAAATTTGCCTTAGTGATGGACCACAAGAGTCTTAAATGGATTTTTACCCAGAATGAGCTCAATATGAGGCAACGTCGATGGATTGAAGTACTGGAAGAATATGATTTTGAAATCGAATACCGGCCTGGAAAGGAGAATGTAGTTGCCAATGCACTCAGTCGCAAGGCATTTCTAAATTCTCTGATTTTGCAAGATCCATCAACAACAAGATCTCTAGCCACAAAGGTATCAATGCCAAACAACCCAATTCTTGAGCTAGCTAGAGAAGAGGCATGTCATGACCCAACCTATCAGAAATTGCTAAGGGAGATACCCCATCAAAGATCAAGACCCGAAGCTAAAAACGAAGTATCAAGAATTCTCTATCAATAGTGGACTTGTCTACTTTAGGACAAGACTATGTATCCCGGCAAGCCAATCTCTTAAGCAGAAGATACTTTGGGAAGCCCATGACTCCCCTTCCTCGGGACATCCTAGCTATAGCAAGACCCTTAATGCGGTCAGGAAGAGCTATTATTGGGATAGGCTCAAAGGTGACATTCTCAAATATGTCACGTAATGTTTTTCTTGTCAACGCATTAAGGCTGAACATGTCAAAATGCCAAGGAAATTGCAACCACTTGACATTCCCCAAATGAAATGGGAATTTATTAGTATGGACTTTGTTGTTGGCCTGCCCCAAGTTCAAGGAGGATACAACTCCATTATGGTCGTGGTAGCTATGCTTACCAAGGTAGCATATCTTATCCCTGTCAAGACAAACTATAAAGCCTCAGATATCGCAAGTTATTCATCAAGGAAATATTCAAACTGCATGGGTTACCTAGAAGAATCATTAGTGATCGTGACTCCCTCTTCACATCACACTTCTGGATGGCTATCTTTGAGGCCATTAGGACTCAACTCTGTTTCAGTAAAGCTTACCATCCCCAAACCGATGGTCAAACGGAACGAGTCAACCAAGTCATTGAAGATATGCTTAGGGCACACTGCTGTTGCGAACCCAAAAAGTGGATTCAATATCTACCATTGGTTGAGTTTGCCTACAATGCTTCTTACCAACAAAGCATTCAAATGACCCCTTTTCAAGCATTGTATGGGCATGATTGTTGTACTCCTTTGAGCTTTTCGGATCCAACCTTGAGGGTTGAAGCTTCAAAGCAGACGCTGGAAGACATGGATGACCAAATCAAATCAATAAGACAAGATATCCAAGCTGCCAACAAGGACAGACAGAAGGCTCACGCGGACCTGAAACGGCAAGACAGATCCTTCGTTGAAGGTGATATGGTCTTCATTCACGTACATCCAAAGAAGAGTTCCCTATCCTTGGGTGAGTGCAAAAAGCTAAGTCCAAGGTATTGTGGACCCTACAAGATTCTCAGTGCCTAGGGCCTAATGCTTATAGACTTCAACTCCCTGAATACCTAAAAGTTCATAATGTATTCCATGTCAGCCTATTGAAAAAGTATGTGCCTAACCCTAGTCATGTGCTTGATGATCAACAAATTGTAATGCTTAGCCAAGGAGTCCTTGAGCTACGGCCTGACAGAATCCTAAATGTTAGGGAGAGGCATTTGAGGTCCAGGACCTTGAGACAATACCTCATCCAGTGGAAAGATTACCCCGAAGAGGATGCCACCTGGATGGATGAAAGTACTCTCAACTATCAATACCCCCAAATCTTCTCGAGATGAGGACATCTTGATTCCTCTAAGGGGGAGAGAATGTAATATTTCTATAGCAAAATATTATAAGACCCTAGATCCCGTGCAAAAGCAATTTGAAGTAATCTCCCGCAACAAAAAAAAACTTTGGCCTAAGTGCTCCATCCCCGTGTAATAACAATATCATCCCCCACGTTGTGCATAAGGAACCGGTGCTTATAAACCGCAAGTCACCGTAGGAAATCCCCTTCAAGGGAAAAAGGATAATGGTTAATTGCAAATTGTAAAAAAAAAAACTCCCTCTCCTTCTCCCGTTGCATGGCGGGGAGAGAGAGAGTGTGTAGGAGTTATGGAGGGCCATGGGGAGGAAAGCATGTGACTGCCACCTATGTGGCCATCCCCACCCCCACACCCCCCCACCTCCACCTTATATGACCCCCCCTCCGAAACTTCAAGGGGATCATCCGCCGGCCTACTGCCAGTGCCCTCAAGCTGCCGCCCACGCCGTCAGGCTACGGCCATCGCCATCGTCTTCCTTATCCTCACGCAATTCATTATTATCATCTTCACCATCATCATCCAAATCGTTGTCATCACCATCACGTCATCTCTGATAAACCACAAGCTTGAGAAGCTTCTATTGAAGCTCCTCTAGACCAAGTTCACATGCGGCTTTTGAGATTCCTAGATCGTGTTCTGCAGGGCTTAATTCCTGCGCTACGAAGGAGATTTCGGGCTGCTAGTAATTTCGGAACTCGTAACGAATCCAAGGAGAGTTTGCCGAGTCGATATTAATTTCGTCAATGGCCCCTAAGCAAAAATCGAGAGGAGCACATGCGGGAGCTTCCATTCAAAGCACGAGAGTGGACAACGCCCCGATATTAAATGCCCAGGTTTCGAAAAATATCCTTGCATGGAAAGGATGTATAAAGCATGTTCTAATTCACATAAAGAAACTTAAATGCATTGGAAAATGTATATACTTTGCTTCGATTTAAAAAAAGTTCAGTTGCATGACGAGGTACTTGCATTGCTTGCACTTTCATGGTCAAGGGTAGTCGCATTTTTGAACATATGATGCATAAGTTAAAAGATGCCAATCGTACACAGACATCCTTGTTGCATCATGCAAAGGATGGGGCATATAGCACATGATGCACTTATGTAATAAATTCCTGGTTGTGACTCGTATATAGGATGATTGTAGAAGGTCATTTAATGATGACTAAATAGTTGCAATGAAAGGAAAAGATTTATGAACTTTGACAAAAAACATATAGTATGCAATTTGCATGCAAGGATAGTTACATTTTAGGTTGAGTTAAGTGATAAAGGAAGGATTAAATCAATGATGTATTCATTGGCATCTGGTCATGAAAAAATGATGCATCCATGCAAAGAGTTCTTTTATCAAAGTTCACAATTGGGAAAGGATGCATCTTCATTAAAATACAAAAGCTTTGAATTCGATGCATAAACGTAAAGTTTATAGGAGGTAGTTCTTAATGTCAATCAAAATCGTATAGGGCAAGGAAAGACATAAATATCATTGTAGATCCTATAGTTGCATAAAGGTGAAAGGCCTATGGTCTTGAAATTGCATATTCGCATGGAATGATACATCTCATACTCCTTACAGTTACTTACATCTTTTAAGTACTTGCAAGTTTAGAGGAAAGTATTTGCATCTTTAAAAGGAAGGATAATCTTTATTCGTAAGATAGTTAGATCAATTAAGTAAATTGCATGTAATTGAGTAACTTACATGAGATTCATAAAGGCGTGATTAGTTAGCATACGACAATCACCTCAATGTGTTAGGTTAGATTAAGTTATGTTAAAATTCTACTTAGTATCACACTTAGGATGCCGATTTAATATTTTTGATCTTAAAAGTTCTACCCACATTCATGAAATGTTAGGGTCATTAAAACAACTGTGCAAGAATGATCTAGGGTTCTCACCCTAAGGATCAGATGACTAAATGCTAGACTTCCACAAGGAATTTAGGAACCCTAGGGACAAAACGTTTATCAGCCTAGTAGGGTCAAGGTTTTGGATTGGGGTCAACGGGACTCCCAAACCCTATATCTTGATCAAAGGTATTCTTGATCAAGAAATACCGTATGATGAGAGATATAACCCCTTAAGTTAGGTACTAACACCTATCTCGAGCAACAAGCCTGCAAGGTCATATGCTCTTTCGTCTAAATCACAAGAAAGTACTCCTACACCTTAGACCAAGTTTGGCGAGTTCTAATTACAAGTCTAATTCTCTAAGAATTGAGTAGTCGTCCTGCTACAACACTCTTCCTTGGAGACTAATTTGTCAAGCTAGGGCAGTTGCGAATTGCCAAGAAAGCAAATTGACCAACCAAGTTTGGGACAACGGGGTTTTCCAAGATCTATTAGATTATAGTATAAGGAAACCTAAGGTAGTGATAATTTGGGGTCAACAGGGTATAAATCCTAACCCAAGGAAAAAGGGTAAACATGCAACCCAACTTGCTAAACCTTTGGGATCTTGCCAAGTCGCGAATGATCCAAGATCGAATGCTGGGAGTATTCGGGGAAAAGGAATCACACCTTAGCAGTTGGCTGTACAAACGACCACTGGAATGCTCGTGATTGTACACTTAGGTACACTGTTTGTACTTCTTGCTCAAGGAACTAATTCAAGAAAAATAACTAATGCTTCAGGTTAAAAGCTTGGAGGGAGAGGCAGTTTTAGTTACCTATGACTGTTTGCTTGACGCTATCCAAGGGGGTTGTTAGCCGCGCCGGATATGTGGATTGAACCCGCCGTGAGAGGTCTCTCCATGGGTGCTGCTTGGGGCAGGAGGACACTTGGGTGCCAAGGGAGGCTTTGGGCGTAAATTCCTTGCCTCTGGATGCTGCACAAGAGGCCGACGTGACTCGAGATGGGATCTCGAGGCCCGCATACTAGTCAACGGGTGGAACTTGGAGTAGCAATCCTGAGAATTGCTGGGATAGCCTTCGGGCAGGATATTTGATGTTTTCCAAAGACCATAATAAATAAAGATCAAATGTTGAAAAAGGAACTTGCTTGACATTGTTTTTCTATGTCAATGTCTAAGTTACGTGAAGGAACCAGTGTTTAATTGGTTAATTAAGGAAGTTATTTTTGCATGTCAAACCTAAAGTGGTAGGTAATTAGATAACTAAGCAAGCTGAGGAAAGTGTGGTGGACGTGACTCTGGGTCCGTTCTATGGAAGGGTGGTCCCGGTTAGCCGGGAACTTTTCTCGAAGGAGTTGATAGCGAAGTAGCGATGACCTAGAATCAATAGAGTTAGAGTCTCGATTTATGATGTTTTAGGGGAATGGAATGGGACTATGCCTTACGGGCAGGGAGATTGAGCTTTGCATCGCTCTCGTTTCCCATTCTCCTTGAACCAAGTGCAGTATAAATTCGCTTCGACCCTGATGTTTCTGTGCAAAGTGGTTCGTCTGGGGCTCGACGCTAGCTACTTCCTAGAAACTTGACTATTAGGGAAACCTTGATTTAGGTCGGTCCTAAGTGGAAACAGCTAGATAATTCCGCTTCGTGGCAGACTCAGGAAGACCTTGATCGCAAACCGCGTGACATTCCTTGTGAGTGCCAGGCGGCGCTTTCTAGACTCTCTTCCCAATGGGCTGCTAAGACGTGTCCTACAAGTGGACAGGGGGACATGTTACATAAAATTACTATGACAAGAGAAATGTCTACAATATAGTGAAAGGCCTAATCACATGTCCAAAGATGATAGTAATATTCCAAAACTAGAGCATCTCTATGTAAGGAACTAGTCCACATGCAATGTTTGAGAGGCACTATTGGTGTAGCAAGTCATCAATCTTCTTGCAAAGGCAATGGTAACCATCCTTGGCATTGGCCTCTGCCCAAGGCCATCGCATCTTGCAAACGCATCTAAGGTGTAATCTCATTGCTTTGTGAAGGTGGTGAGTAACCACCTAATGAAAACACAACTTGTTAAAATACATTCAATGACACTAGAGGCTTAAAAAGGATGCTGAAGTACATGAGATCCATAGATGTGGAATATAATTAAATAATTAATCAAATTGGAATAAAATTAAAATGCAATTGATAATAAACATTGATATTATTGATTCACTCCAATAAATCATTGCAACTAAATTCATTACAAACAATGATAATGATAATTAAGAAAAGCTACACTATTACATGTAAGTCATATCTAGGATTAATGGAGATATTTTCTTGTAGTTTTTTGACCATTGTCCTATAGTAGAGAAAAGATGTGTTTGCAAATGCAAATGCAATCACAACAAGCTACATTCATAAAATTATACCATCAACACTTAAGACTTGCACTTTGCATATTTAAGATAAAAAACTTTGCATGATATTTTGATGCAGCATTGGCTCATATCACAAAGTCCATGACCACATTTAAGGTATTGAAGTCTTTATTGAGACAGCTATATGATGGAGTAAAAATTTCTAGGTCAAAATACATTTGTAAAAGAACTCATAAAATCCAAGCTCTCATATGTATGTCAACCATGGGGCATATGATAAAGCTAATGATAGTCAATTACTTTTACAATAGATTTGTGGCACACCTCTCCTTGCTTTTCTTGATGATGTTATTAAATATAGATTGATATTGCACACCATCCCTTACATTCTATGTAACCCTATATATCGTATATTACCATTACATTTTACACCCTATGGCATTTGCTAACATCATTATTCTTACACCATACCTTTCATCATCATACCTTTATAGTGTGCATGTTAAGTGAGTGGATATGTGACCCAATCTCCTTTGAGGGTAAAACTTGTCCTGTATTCAAAATGAGGAAAAACTTAGAATGCAAACATTAAAAAATGACTAGACAATTCTTCAATCAGTCATAGTGGTGATATATTAAATACGTACTTTGATGCTCATGAAATTGTGCACCAAATGACTCTCTGGACTTTCCTACAATGGTCTCCACTTCTATTCCATTTAACATAAGGACCTTGGTTTGATGTTTACATATATTTCGTGTTTGTGATCAATCACAAGTAGAACATGCCCAACTACAATCAACATTTCAAACAGGTACCAATGGCCGTCTCTTGTGCAACTCTATATTGAAGCCTAACTTCTATCACCATGAATAAAATTCACATGAAAATTTGGTATTTCTTTACCTCTTTGAATGGATTTTTCTATGACCTTTAAAACATTATTTCTTGAAATCCACATCTTTTAGCGTATCTTGGTACTAGTAGTATGCATGATAAGAGCAAACGAACTTCTCAATCAACTAGTTGATGTGTTGACCATGCAAGTTGCATTTCTCACTAAGAAAGTTACTCTTCAAAACTTAGTGACAAGACTCAATACTACCATTTGTCTCTTGTTTGCCTGAGGGATAATTCTTGTAGCACAGATCCGCATTCCTATGATAATAGTACCAATTGGTTTTCATCATGCTCTAGCTTAGTTGGATTCCATATATTAATTGATGATGATGTCTCATTGGTATCTTGCAATTCCTTAACATACTCTAACTTCTCTCTTCCAAAATTGAAAATTCCAAGTCGGTCTTGAAGTCAGCTAAACTCCTTACCATAGTAATCCCCAATTCTTTCTCAACATCCTTTGCCTTGTTGAAACAAAGAGAAAGGACATCCCCTACATCAATAAACTTGTAATTTGAAATTTTAGTATCTAGTGAAAGGTGAGAAGGATCGAAGCTTGCACGCGAGCTATGGCGGGAGAGCAAGAGCAAGAAAGAGAGAGACAAGAAATGGGAACTCCAACAGTCACAATGTGTGACCGGGCCTTCCTTTATTCAAACTGTCACTAAAAGAATAAAGAATAAAGTGACGTGACGGGCGCCCGCCACTTGCAGTGTGCAGTGGCGGGTACTGTCAGTGTAGTAATACACGGGGCGGCACGGCAGAGGCGCCTTTACCCCCAACAACCTCCCACTTAAAGGCGAATCTGCCCTAGTGAGAGAGAAAAGAAAAAAGAAAAGACAGTACAAATGTACATAGGTACAAGGGATGAGGAAAGGCAACATCTCATCCAATGCCCATCAATTTCCTGAGGAAGGCAAAGCACTCAGTAGTGAGGCTTTTCGTGAGCAGATCTGCAGGATTCTCGTTAGTGGAGATCTTGACAAAGTCAACAGACTTGTCCTCCACAACACCACGTATGAAGTGATACCTCACCTCAATGTGTTTTGTCTTCGCATGGAAGACCGGATTCTTAGCCAACTGAATGGCACTCATAGAATCCGAATGCAGTGTAGGTATAGCATCAATCCCAAGGTCAGCAACTAGACGGCCTAGCCATATGGCCTCCTTGCAAGCCTCAGTGGCTGCAACATACTCAGCCTCAGTGGTAACAAAGCTGTACACTGCTGAACCCTGGACATCCAAGAGACAGCCCCTCCAGCATAGGTGAATACATAGCCAGAAGTGGACTTCCTACTATCTGCATGTCCTGCATAATCGGAGTCAGTGTACCCCACGACCCCTGTATCCTGGCTGCCATAGCAAATACACATATATGTTGTGCCCTTCATGTACCTCATGATACCCTTCACGGCATCCCAATATCTGCTGCTAGGTGTAGCCATATAGCGTGCCATAACACCAACTGCATGCGCAATATCTGGACGAGTGGCTATCATGGCATACATCAAACTGCCCACGGCTGAAGCATAAGGGATCTTGGCCATCTCGGCCCTCTGCTCATCTGTCTGTGGACAATCGGCCTGTGATACCTTCACATAAGAAGGTAATGGATAGCCAATAGGCTTTACGTCCTGCATGCGGAAGCGCTCAAGGACTTTATGAATGTACTCCCGCTGTGAGAGATACAAAAGCCCCTGATGCCTATCGCGCTTAATGCGCATCCCAAGTATATGTGAGGCCTGTCCCAAATCCTTCATCTCAAAGCTCTTCTTCAGCTGAGATTTAAGAGCATCTAGCTCATCATGAGCTTTCCCTGCTATCAGCATATCATCAACATAGAGTACCAAGATAAGCAAACTGCCATCACGGGCTTTCTTCGTGTAAAGACACGGATCCATAGCACTCCTGCTGTAGCCTTGTGACTGCATAAAGGCATCAAACTTATGATACCATTCCCTAGGTGCCTGCTTCAAGCCATACAAGCTCTTCTTCAACTTGCACACTAGGTGCTCCCTGCCAGGTTCTGCAAAGCCCTTAGGCTGATCCATATAGATCTCATCATGCAAGTCCCCATGTAGAAAAGCCGTCTTGACATCCATCTGATATAGATCTAAGTCAAGCTGTGCAACCAAAGCCAAGATTAAGCGCAGGGTGGTCATCTTAACCACAGGAGAGAAGACCTCATCAAAGTCCACACCATGTTCCTGCTTAAAACCCTTTGCTACCAATCTAGCCTTGTATGCCGGCTTGGGGTGTCCAGGGGTACTTTTCAGCTTGTACACCCACTTGCATGGCAAAGCCTTCTTGCCCTTAGGCAAGGCAACCAAATCCCAAGTCTCATTCTTATGCAGGGAGTCTATCTCAGACTTCATAGCCCTCTCCCAAGAGTGATTGTCACCCCTGCGCATAGCCTCATCATAAGTGAAAGGCTCTCCTGCATCTGTAACCAAAACATAATGCATAGAGGGCTGAAATCTGTCAGGTGGACGTCTGTCTCTAGTAGACCGTCTCACCGCAGGCTCTGCTGTCTATCTGACTGCCTGTCCAATACCCTGGCCCTGTGGAGGAACTGCTGCAGGCTGTACTACTGGCTGTGCTAGAGCTCTAGGTTCCTCCTGAAAGATCACTTTGTAGATCTCAACCACCTTCTCAGGCTGCCTGTGCATCTTGCCTTCATGGAAGACGACATCATGGCTGCGTACTATTTTCCGCGCCTGCGGATCCCATAGGCAATAGCCCATCTCTCCTGACTCACCATACCCAAGGAATATGCATTTAATGCTCTTTGGATCCAATTTACTCCTCTTGTCCTTGGGCACATGGCAGAATGCCTCACATCCAAAGACACGGAGATGCGCATAAGAGGGTGGCTTACCAGCCCAAACTTCCTCTGCAACCTGGAAATCCAATCCACTGGAAGGCGATCGGTTTATGACATGCACTGCCGTACTAACTGCCTCAGCCCAAAAACTCGGGGGTAGGCCTACATGGCTAAGCATAGAGCGCACACGCTCCTGAATAGTCTTGTTCATGCGCTCAGCCAAACCATTCTGGGGTGGGGTGTAAGGGGCGGTCAACTGACGCTTAATACCCCTGTCATCACAAAATTGCTTAAAAGCACGTGAGACATATTCTCCCCCATTGTCAGTCCTAAGGCATTTCAGCCTATACCCAGTGTGGTTCTCAACAAGAGCAAGCCAACGCTGAAAGTCTGCCAAGACATCGGACTTTTGCTTTATGGGATAAGTCCACACTTTCCTAGAAAAATCATCAATGAAGGTAACAAAGTACTTCGTGCCACCCATAGACATGCAAGGCATAGGCCCACAAACATCGGAATGCACCAATGCCAAGGGCTCACTCATGCGTGGCCTACCCGATTTCTTATGCGTAGACCTATTCTGCTTACCATAAAGACAATGATCACACGAGTCAAAACATGCATAATCCAAAGGCGGAAGATACTGCAAAAACCAGATAACATTTTCATTCCCTTCAAAGACATGTGTCCTAAACGAGCATGCCAAAGTGATACATGTGGGATAGAACCCACTGCCAAAACATGGTCAACTGAGGACCCAGATACAACAAGAGGATAGAGGCTGCTAGCCTTGGCGCCTCTAGCAAGCAGAAGTCTGCCACGAGTAATCTTCCAGGCAGAATCCCCAAAACATACATGAAATCCTGCATCATCCAGTTGTCCTGCAGACATAAGACTGCGCGTAAGCGCAGGTACATGACGTACATCCCTAAGCAAAAATGAACTGCTAGTGGAAAACTGCAACTGGATATCACCCATGCCCACAATGTCAAGAGACCTGTCGTCTCCAAGTCTGACTGAACCAGATATAGTGCGGTAAGAGTGGAAACACTCACGGTAAGGCGTCACATGGAAGGATGCTCCGGAATCCAATAACTAGCACTGTGCATACATACTAGATGTCTCAGTCAAGTGTGAAGCATCAGAAGAACTAGCTGCAAGTATAAACTCATCACCACCATCGGACTCCTCAGTCTGCGTGACATTAATTTCCTCAATCTTGACGCTGGAATTCACAGGTACTATGCTGGGATCAGAGGACTTCTCCTGCACTTTATCTTTCCCCTTATCCTTGCGCTTCTCATTGCGCAACTCATGACACTGTGGTCTAATATGGCCCTTTTTCCCACAATGATGACAAGTGACATTTGCATTGTGCCCACGCGACTTACTACGCGACTTGCCACGAGATTTAGACCGACCCTTCTGCGAGTCACGGCCACGGTTATTACCACGATCATTCTTCAGTATAGCATGGAAATGGCTCAAGTGAGCAGACATAGTCGCATTATCCTTCATGCGCAGGTCCATAAGCTGCTTCAACCACTACATCTGACTCGCCAGACTTTTCTTATCATAAAGATTCTTGATCTTATTCCATAGATCCCATGCACTCTGTGCTTCCTCAAATACATTATAATGTACCTATTCAATGAGAGACAATACAATCGTGGACTTGCATAGCTCATCAAGTTCAAGCTAGTCGTCATTGTCCATAGTTTCAGGCTGCTCCCCACTCAACCGAAGTGGCTTAATCTGAGATTTCTGCACCAAAACCTGCCATATTTGACTCTTCCAGTAAGAGTAGTTGGTACCATCCAACTTTGTAATGTTAAAGATGGCACTATCATGCGAAGATGACGCCATTATGCAGGCTGAAAATGCCCAAACAGTCCAAAACTGCTTGCTGTTTTACTGCAGAAACTGCCCAAAAATGACCAAAACGGGGTCCAAAGGGCGAGCAAAGTGTGCCAAAAGTTGCTGCCCACTTAGTACTAGGTGCAGTACACCAAATCAGGATATTTCAGCATGAAAAGTACACCTCAGTCCACCAATAACTGCTTGCTGTAATAAATTGCAGGTATGCAGTCTAGAGAGCAAACTGTCCCAAAATAGGATCCAATGTCAAGCAAACAATGCTAGGTCCAAAGCCGGCATGAAACGGACATAAGCAAGGCCAATGACAGTGAAAAGAACATGAGCTCAACACCGAAGCATGTCAAAATAACATCTGCCACCAGTGAAAGGCACACCCCCAGACACTCTAGGCAAAGTGTTCCTGTAACTGCCAAAACCTGACACAAATAGGTGTCTGCTCAAAGAGAAAGATCCAAATATGAGACTCAGCTCATAAGTATCCTGTGAACCAAGAGTACATCAATGCATATCCATAAAGATCGGAGTATGATCCCAAAGTCTCAATGCGTATGTAGCTGCTCAAGACATAAACTGCTCCAAATACATGTAAGTGCTCCAATAGCATGCAACTGTCAAAGGTCAAGCAAGCATGTAAAATGCTCCCACTGGCACAAAAGGCATACAAAGTGAGCTCAGAAGCTCAAACAACCCAAGAGAAAGCACCAGTGATAAGTGACCCTGTCAATGCATCAAGCGCATCCAAGAGAGCATGACATACATGAAGCACCAGTCATATTAACCATGAAGCAATACATAAGCCCAAATAAGCTCTCGGTCAACTCAATGACATCCAAATAGCAACCAAGATCAGTGATCAAGTAAGCCAGGAATGCTCAAATACATCCAAATCCAAGCTCCAAATGTCGGTATGGCATACACGAACCAAAGCATGTAATGCAAAAGCCTAACTGTCAAGCAGAGACATGAGGCACAGGCGGTCCACGAGCATGCCAAGTCGGTCCAAATGCCAGTGAAGACGGAGCTAATGCGAAGCTCAAAAGCATCCCATAATCGCATACATATGCTCCAAGTCGTCCCCAAATGTCAGAGACATCATGCCAAAGCTCAAAGCATACATCCGGTATCTGTAGGTAAGTGCCAAAGCATGTAAAGTACCTTCAGCCCACTGTTATTCCAGCATGTATTTACTATTCTAAACAGTAGATTTCAGCCCCGTATTCAAGCTAAAATCGCTCCAAGTCGTCCCCAAATGTCAGAGACATCATGCCAAAGCTCAAAGCATCAAAATGACATCCAAAAATGGCTCAAATGCCCTCCAAATAGGCTAATGATTAGTGCTCCATGAGCAACAAAGCATTCAGCTGTAAAACGTGGAGGTCAAAGTCTGAAAATGGGCGCCATATTCAGCGTGTTGAGGCCTGGAGTGCTGTTGCCAATCACGTGGAGTTAGGATGGTTGGGGGGGCTCAATGATGGCCCAAGGTAGGCACATACCAAGCTATGAAGGCCCAATGCAAAGGGGAGGGAAGATATGAGCTATGGAGCTCAAGAAGAGTGGCTGCCCTTTGTTCCTGCCCTGTTTCAAACTGAGAATACACTCAAATGCCTGCAAATGTTGAAGCAATACCTCAAGGGCAAGGCCCTGATGAAGCTCAAGAAGGTCGGGATGGAGCTCGGGAAGCCAGGGAGAGTCGGGAGCTCGAGAGGTCGGCTATGGCTGCCGGGATGGAGACCCAATGCGTGAAGCGAGTCGATGCGAAGGTCGGGAAGCACCGAGTCGAGCTCGAGCAAGAGAATGCCAAGCTCTGATACCAGTTGAAAGGTGAGAAGGATCGAAGCTTGCACGGGAGCTATGGCAGGAGAGCAAGAGCAAGAAAGAGAGAGACAAGAAATGGGAACTCCAACAGTCACAATGTGTGACCGGGCCTTCCTTTATTCAAACTGTCACTAAAAGAATAAAGAATAAAGTGACGTGACGGGCGCCCGCCACCTGCAGTGTGCAGTGGCGGGTACTGTCAGTGTAGTAATACACGGGGCGGCACGGCGGAGGCGCCTTTACCCCCAACATCTAGTTTAAGTAACTCTTCATTGGATTCATTTTTGACATCAACTATGCCATTTGCAGCATCAGAAGCCTTTCCAATGATTGCTAAACAATAATTCTCCTTGAGATTAAAGAGCCTTTGGACGTCTAATAGTAGTATGTATTCCTTGTCCCTAATAGGAAAAGTTGGAAGAGAAGGAATAACACAGAAAGAAGGGGAGCTAGACACAATATCTACATTTGCATGGCTTTCTTCAATAAGGTCTCAACTTTGAATTGGGAGACAAGCCTACTATTGTATATAGGGTTACCTATACAAGATGACCATGTATCCTTGAAGTACTTGATGAATAATGCTTCCTCTTGTATTTTTAAAATAACTTTGAAATGAGAGTTTGAGCCTCATCTATCCTAGCATTCTCATGTGAATTAGGTGTACCTTGCATGTTTATAATGTTGAAAAGTGCTCTAAACATATCAATACAAACTTGAAAATCATCCACCTTACGCATAAGGTTTTTTTGCCAACTTCTCACGTGCCATATACATAGATATAGAGGAACACCAAAAATCTCCCTATGAAAATACAAATGGATAAAACCACTTTGTGGTTAATCATGATGAGAAAAGATAACAAATGTAATTGTAGAAAGAAACCTTAATGAGTAGCATTGATTTCTGCTTTGAGCATCATCCACCATAAAAGCATTTGGTTCCCATGACTTGTTATTGTCCAAGAATCGATTTCTTAATGTAGCTAGCGATGATGTAACTAATGTGGTACAAGAAGAGGACATAATGGTTCATGCCACAAGCACTCCATTGTGAAAGTGATCAAACACAAGATTTGTATACAAACAGAACTGCATAGAGAAGCTAAAAAATAAAAAAACTTAGGGATAAGATAATTACAAAATTAAAGCTAAGAAATAATAATAAATATAGTACCTTATAGTTATTTGCGCCAAATGTCACATCCATTGCTAGCAAGCCATTATGACCATACTTATTGAGCATTTGAAGTTGCCATGTTGTTTGGATACCAAGTATCAAAGGATTATCTCCATCTCCATAAAGTTGATAAATGAAGATCCTACCAAGATTGGCTAAAGCCCAGTTATGGACACTTTTTGTAGGCAAGAATAAGAAGATGTGACTCAAGAGGCAAGAGTAATTTGTGCTTTAAATATCTGTTATGTGGCCTTGTGATTGGACAATTCTTGATCACAATTTTTTCCCCTCATAGAATAGTGGATTAAGTAACAATTTCTTGCTAAAAAACTTAAAAATTCCAATTCTAATAGCATTGCTCCCTTTATTTTGGATAGTGCGCATTTCGTTGGGAGCTCCAAAACAGTGATGGATGCATGATATGTCACATATCTTCATGTTAAAAAAGAGCAGTAGTGTGTGATATGACATTTATATAGTGATTTATAATGTTGATATCATTTATAGAAAATATCCAAGGTTGTTTCAAAAAGTTCGAAAAATCAATTTCAATTGCAAAAGCACGAAATCAAATGCTTGTAAAAATAATGCACTCCAATACTTGGCTATTGGATCCATAAGTGTGGGTTTGAGCATATTATCTTTTTCAGTTTATAGTTGTATTTCTTCATGTCAGTTTACTTTCATGTCACCTTTTGTTTTTGGCAGAATATGGTTGTGAATTTGATGGGCTAAGTCACCCTATCATGTGTTTGCTAAAGAGAAAAATCAGAGTTATTTTGTAGGATTTAGGATCGATTTTTAAATATTTGAAGTGCAAAAAGGAAGTCTCAAGATTGAAAGTGAACCCATTTTGTAGGACATCCAAGGCATAGTTCATGATTCAATTCAAAGGCAAAGGCAGGAGAGAGTGCAAAGTTAGTGTTGTGGGAAGCGAAGCATGCCAGACTTATATCCCATACTAAAATAATGTATTTGGAGCCAAAATTCATGACAAAACACCTTAGTTTATGTGGAAATGTGGTGTGGGAAGCCAAGAAGGTCAATTTGTAGCTAATATTTGAAGGGGTGGATATGGCATGCACAAAATTAAAGAGGCATGAACCTTAGGAAAGGTGGCATGAAGTAAAATCAAGAAGAGAGAGAATATGCAATGAAAAACATCCAAGAAAAGGGCACTATCTTCATGGAGTTCTCTTGATCTTCTCATGCTCAATCTCTACCATTTGTTCCATATAATGATTGAAATGGGGTCTCCAACTATCATGTGGATTGCACACATGAATTTGTGACTAGAACAGCATAGGGTAGGTCCATATGCTAAGGTGCAAGCATGCTTCAAGGACGGTCTAGATCACACAAATTGGTTAGGGTACCCAAAGGGAGTGCAAACCCTAATTCAAAATTGTGGAAACCTTTAAATGCAAAAGGGTCACAAACCCTAAAATGCAAAGTGCGATGCAAACTCTAAAATGCAAATGTGGTGCCATGCTAAAGAAGTGACCTAACCCTAACCCTAATTTGTATCTATATAAGGGTGGAAGGTCTCAATTGTATTTACCCTTTGGAGCAACCATACTACAAAAGCTCTAGTAGTGCAACCATTTAATCTTTCTATTCTATTATCTTGCTTCCATTATTGAGAGTGAGGGAGAGAGAGAGAGTGAGAGGTGTGTTGAGTGAGGGATGACTGAGGGAAAGTAAGCCTCTACATCTTCTTCTTTCTTGTCTTCTTATTCTTTCCATCCATGGTAAGAGGGTTGAGTTTGGAGTTGTGTATCAAGTTATGAGATTGGGAGAGAGTGTGTTCAATGAGGTGAAGCTCTTCTCCATCATCTTTCTCTCCAATTTCTTCTCATCTTCTTCTCTCATGGTTGGTGTTCTTGGTGGTAGATGCAAAGTGTCAGTTGCAAGATGGTGTGTAGTATTAGTAGCAGCTAAGTGTTAGTAAGATGACAACAATAGTGTAATAATGAAGGCGATGTATTAGTTGAGGATAGCATTGGAATGACTTCAAGGCACCATGAGCAAAAGCCTATATAATGAGTGGAGAGGAAGAGATGAGGGTTACACACACATAGTTACATGGATTCATACACTCAATTGATACAATCATGTTGCTATTGTAGCCATGGTTATCTAGTTTAAGCCTTCGATTTTTTGGGCAATACTTTGTATGGTCCTTACAATCAATCCTTGATGTATTCACTGGTCTCAGTCATTGTCCATTTTTCTTATTGTCTCCCAAAGAGACTATGGTGCATTGTACGAAACTTGTAAACTGAACTATAATACCTCCCCATGGGCTGTGAGACCCCCCCTTTGTCAAATTAAAAGAAAAAAATATGTTACGCCCCCTGTCCTCCACGTTGCCAAGCTGGTGGACAAAAGGGGAGCTCTAGTGGAAAGATGGTTGTGCTCTAGTGGAAAGACGGTCGTGACGACGTATCAAGGTGACAAGGGGGAGATGATGTGGCGATGGTGGAGCTGCCAAGGATCAGCCATGAAGATGACGATGACGATGATTTTGATGGGGGGAGGGGCACACATGTGCCACCTCCAACCCCTCCCCCCCCCACTATTCCTTCCTTCCCCTTAATAAGCCATAGGGTGACATGTAATTTGGGGTCCTATTCAGCTAAGGACCCCTTATCACAGTGTTTCCCCCCCAATTATTACCTATCTACCCCCTATAAAATCCCCCTACATTAAGCAAAGAATACACGTTAATTTCTGTAAAATATCACACGGCGCAGCGAACAGAATCTGAGAAAGAGATAGAGAGTACACAACAGATAAGAGGAGAATCAGTAAATTCTTTAACTTCAAACAACTGATACAAAGATGGCTCTGTCCACCCGTGCGCTTCCACTGAGTGAAGCTTAGATGGCGATCTAGACAGAAGATAGGTGAAGAGTTTAAGGCTAGCTGGAACAACAACTCTGACTGGGTGAAAGATTAGTGTCAGATGGCTGCGAAGGGGTTTAGCTTTTATAGCCTGCGAAGGTCGTTAGGTCGGCCTATTGACCGACCTACCATATGAGCCTCCACTAGTCGGCCAGGGAATATTCCAGGGAATATTCCCTTTACCATCGGGCCGGGGGCGCTGCCCCCGAACCCCCGCCAGGGGGGCCGCTGGCCCCCCTGGGACCCCCCAGCCAGGGGCCGCTTCCGCGGCCCCCGGACCCCACAATAGGGGCCCCTTTTAACTCCCTTACCATGCAACTCAATGCAATGTGCCTCGAGTTGCTACCAGCTTAACCACTCTGTCTAACCCAAAGATTAGACCCACAACAGTCACCTTTTTGCCATCCGGTCACATAGACCTCATCTGATATACAAGTCAGGACTCAACCAATGTCCGGGCTCACATTTGGCTTCTCCTCATAATGGGGGCCTTACAACTTTGAGCACCATGGATCATTGGTAGCACCTAATGAGGGTGGGGGCATTGATCATATCTAACACCCCCCCTCAATGTCCACCCATAGATGAACTATCTCCTCGGCCCAATGCCGAGTCTCTGAAGATGAACTTGAAGCAGATCCTTCGTAAGTGCTTTGGTGAAGATATCTGCTCCATTCTCCTCTGTTGGACAGTAGACCAATTCCACTATCCCATCCTCCATCAAATCACGCACATAGTGATACTGGATCTCTATATGTTTGGTGCGTGCATGAAACACTGGATTTTTGGCAATGGCGATGCAACTCTGATTGTCACATCTCAGCACAGTTGGTTCTTCATCCTGCACTCCCATATGCCATAGAATCCTTCTCAACCATACGGCCTCACATGCAGCAAAACAAGCTGCCTTGTACTCTGCTTCGGTAGAAGACAATGCCACTGTTGGTTGCTTCTTACTAATCCAAGAAAAAATTCCTGAACCCAAAGAGAAACAATAACCAGAAACTGACTTCCTAGAATCAATGTCTCCTGCCCAATCTGAGTCACAGTTCCCCACAAGAGAAGTTCCGAAACTGTATGTGATACCATAGTCAAGAGTTCTCTTCAAGTATCTGAGCACCCGCATCCCAGCCTTCCAATGACTCTCATGAGGTTTGTTTGAGAACCTGCTCAAAACACCAACAGCAAAACTGATATCTGGTCTGGTGTTACACAAGTAGATTAGACTGCCGACCAACCTCCTATACCTCCCAATGTCTGCTAGTGCTGATGTATCCTCAACGGATAACTTTACATTCACCTCCATAGGTGTAGCTATCTCCTTGCACTCGGTCATGCCAAATGCCTTCAAGATCTCCCATGCATACTTCTTCTGAGAGATGAAGATCTTTCCTGGCTCTTGCCAGACTTCAATCCCCAAACAATAGTGCAGCAAGCCCAAGTCTGTCATTTCAAACTCAGAACTCAAAGCCTTTCGAGTTTGGTTGATCATATCTTCATAGTCACCTGTAATAAGAAGGTCGTCCACATATAGGACAATCACTACAGACTTTTTACCATCCCTGTAAACATACAAGTTAGCATCTGAGGCACATCTTTTGAAGTTTAGGTTTAAAAAGAACCTATCTATCCGCTGGTACCATGCTCTGGGGGCTTGTTTCAGCCCATACAATGCCTTCTTCAGTTTACACACTTTGTTCTCAGAATGGGGGGCCTCAAACCCTGGTGGCTGAGCCACGTACACCTCCTCCTTGAGGTCACCATTTAAGAACGCTGACTTAACATCCATTTGGTACACTGGCCACTTCTTGTGGGCAGCCACTGCAAGTACCGTGCGAATAGTGGTCATTCTGGCAGTTGGGGCAAATGACTCTTGAAAATCAAACCCTTCAACTTGTGAAAATCCTTGGGCAACTAGTCTAGCTTTGTACTTTTCTAAGGTACCATCAGCCTTGTACTTTACCTTCCAGATCCACTTGGTGCCAATAATCTTCCGCTTTGCTGGCCGATCCACTAGCTCCCAAGTGTCATTCTTCATTATGCTGTCATACTCCGCCTGCATAGCAGCCTTCCATGATGGATCTGCAAGTGCTTCTTCTAAGTCAGTTGGCTCCTTTACTTGTCTCATAATCTCAACCATCAAGGCCATGTTGACTATGTGAGCAGAAGCCCTCCTTTGCTCCTCTATTCTCTGAGACCTCCTTGGTCCGTCTGCCTTCTCCTCAACAGATGCAGGCATAGGATTATTGTGGTCATAGAGCTGCTTCACCCAGCGCGGCAATGGCTTTTCCGGTGGGGTGATGTCAGGTTGGTGAACTTTTTCCTCATCATCTGAAGATGATGCTTCCTCCTCCTTAAGGATAGGGATAGCTCTCGGGACAGGTTCATAGTGGACTACTTCTTCGCTTGATGATAAAGTGGAAGACCTTGCCTTCTCCTCCTCCACTGTATGCGGCTCCTCCTTGAACACCACATCACGGCTCGCGATGATCTTCTTTGCCTCTTGGTCATATAACTTGTAAGCCTTCTGCTCATCACTATAACCCAAGAAGATACATTTTCTGCTTTTTGGTTGTAACTTGTTTCTCTTCTCATCTGGAACATGTGCATAACATTCACATCCAAAAATTCTGAAATGTGAAACAGATGGTTTCTTACCAGTGTAAGCCTCATGAGGTGTTTTTCCCTTGAGAGCCTTTGTGTAGCTCCGATTTAGAATGTAGACTGCAGTATTAACAGCTTCAGCCCAAAAATGGTTAGGCAATCCCTTGCCCTTTAGCATGCATCTTGCCATCTCCACAATGGTACGATTCCTGCGTTCCACAACACCATTCTGCTGAGGTGTGTGAGGCGTCGTCAATTGACGCTTGATCCCTTTGCTCTTGCAAAAGCCTTCAAACTCCTTTGAGTTGAACTCACCACCACCATCTGTTCTAAATTTCTTCACACTTTTCCCTGTTTCATTCTCAACAAGTATTAGCCATTCTTTAAACTTACCAAAAGCTTGAGCCTTATCACGAAGGAAGTACACCCACATCTTCCTACTGTAGTCGTCGACAATCAACATAAAATAAGAAGATCCCCCCAAGGCCTGTGTAGGCATCTTACCACACAAGTCAGCATGCACCAACTCTAGAGGAGCATGTGCTCTATTCTTGCTTTCTTGTGGAAATGCCTTTCTCTGTTGCTTGCCCATCATACAAGCTTCACATGGTTCCTTCAATTCAGTTATTGTAGGTAGGTGAGCAACTATACCTTGCTTTTGCATCTCCTTCAATACTGCAAATCCGATGTGTCCAAACCTTTCATGCCAAAGCTTACTTGTGCCCACTCCAGCGGTGGCTGTAAGAGCACTTAGCTCATACAGGTTGTTCCTTCTTTCTCCTTTGCCAACAATTGTGCCAGCACTATCAATAATTTCTGCACCTGTCTTCTTGAACCTCACTTCATGACCAAGATCAGTTATGGCAGCAACTGATAAGAGATTTCTCCTGATTTCGGGAACATACAACACATTTGAAAGCTTTTTGACTTCACCATTTGCAGCAACAAAAGAAATAGTACCTGTGCCCGCAGCAGGGCATTTAGCATCATTTCCAACCGTCACAGTGATGGATTCTTGTAGAGGCTGCATAGAACTGTATAGACCTTTCTTGTTGGTCATGTGACGGGAGGCCCCACTATCCAACACCCAAGAGTCAGTGGTAGATTCTTCTTGCGCCGAGGAGCACACTTCCTCAACGGTCGCCATGAATAATTCCAACTCTGCTTCAGCCGTATTGGCTGTCTCTTTCCCTTTAGTTTTAAGGGTACCATTCTTTTCATCTGCCTTCTTGACACGACAATCTGCAATTGCATGTCCTTTCTTCTTACAGTAGAAGCACTCTCCTTGAAACTTCTTCTTGCCGCCCTTTTTCTTTTTGTCACCATCATTTTTGGTGGAGGAAACACCTTTGCCTTTTGCATTGGCAGAGAATGCAGCATCTCCATTGTTGCTTCCTTCTCGGGCTTTCAGCCTCAACTCCTCCTCCATTAATAATGCACAAAACTCCTCAAAAGTCAAAGCTTGAGGTCTCACCTGAGTATTAAGGGCAGTTACTAGTCCATCAAACTTTTGTGGACAAATCCGAAGACACCTCCGAGCTAGCTCTTCGCTAGTCTTTTGTATCCCAGCGCCAGCCATCTGGTCGCGCAGATTCTTAATCCGAGTGATGAATGCTTCAACCGTCTCTCCTTCAGCAAACTTCTCCGCTGCTAGTTGATTCTCCAAGTTTTGAATCCTTGTTTGGTTTCGTGTTTCATACTGACTCCTTAGTACATTCCAAGCCTCTGACGCTTTGGTTGTATGCTGAATCAGAGTCAAAACACTGTCAGAACAGCTTGTAACTAAGGCACACAATGCATCTGCATTCCTTCGTTTCCAAGCTCGTAGAAGATCTGCATTCGGAGGAATCATCACACTAGGATTTGATGGGTCGGGGGTAGGCTGTGGTTCTGCGTCAGTCCCCAGCACAGTCTCCAGAAGCTCATAAGAATCAAGGATAGTTGTAATTTTGAACTTCCACAAGGTGTAGTTTGTACCATCTAACTTGCCTTCGCTGAAGGTTGGTGGACGAATCCTCAGTGTTTGAATAGCCGGTACAGCAGCACCACCTCCTGCACCGCTTCCTGATGCGCCAGAACTGCTTCCCGGAGTCGACATCGTTTCTCTTTGCTGTTGAAGCCTTTGCCTCTTGCACGCTCTCCGATCTCTAGAGCCCCCTGGGCTCTGATACCATGTAAAATATCACACGGCGCAGCGAACAGAATCTGAGAAAGAGATAGAGAGTACACAACAGATAAGAGGAGAATCAGTAAATTCTTTAACTTCAAACAACTGATACAAAGATGGCTCTGTCCACCCGTGCGCTTCCACTGAGTGAAGCTTAGATGGCGATCTAGACAGAAGATAGGTGAAGAGTTTAAGGCTAGCTGGAACAACAACTCTGACTGGGTGAAAGATTAGTGTCAGATGGCTGCGAAGGGGTTTAGCTTTTATAGCCTGCGAAGGTCGTTAGGTCGGCCTATTGACCGACCTACCATATGAGCCTCCACTAGTCGGCCAGGGAATATTCCAGGGAATATTCCCTTTACCATCGGGCCGGGGGCGCTGCCCCCGAACCCCCGCCAGGGGGGCCGCTGGCCCCCCTGGGACCCCCCAGCCAGGGGCCGCTTCCGCGGCCCCCGGACCCCACAATAGGGGCCCCTTTTAACTCCCTTACCACGCAACTCAATGCAATGTGCCTCGAGTTGCTACCAGCTTAACCACTCTGTCTAACCCAAAGATTAGACCCACAACAGTCACCTTTTTGCCATCCGGTCACATAGACCTCATCTGATATACAAGTCAGGACTCAACCAATGTCCGGGCTCACATTTGGCTTCTCCTCATAATGGGGGCCTTACAACTTTGAGCACCATGGATCATTGGTAGCACCTAATGAGGGTGGGGGCATTGATCCTTCCTCTGTTGTGCTGATTTGAAAAAGGGTGAGAGAGAGAGAGAGAGAGAGAGAGAGAGAGAGAGAGAGAGAGAGAGAGAGAGAGAGAGAGAGAGAGAGAGAGAGAGAGAGAGAGAGAGAGAGAGAGAGAGAGAGAGAGAGAGAAGAGCCTCAAGGGCAATACCTCTCTTGGAAGGAGTTTCAAGTACCCTCTCTCCCCATCACGATTCTCGTGATCTCTTTATCAACTACCCCTATATGTGGCAAAAGGTTGCGGAAGCCAAGGCAAAGCGTAGGTAAATCTAGCACAAAGGAGTGCTCCGAGAGAAGAGAAGGTCCACATTCCAAGCTCTGAAATGGCTCCGAAGCGCAAACTCTCCCAAGTAACCAGAAAGGCCGCAACCATGGAAGGAGGATCGAGCAGAGATGTCACCACTAATACGAATGGGTTGCTGAGTATAAATGCTAATTTGACACTCCAAAACCAGGTACTGTTATGATGTCTAGCCCTATGAATGGATCAGTAAAGCATAATCATCGTAGAAAGAAATCATACTTTTGCATCGCATAATTTGCATAGTTGGAAAGGTAGTCGTAAAGGCTTGAATCTAGTTCATGATGATCATGATTTGCCACGAATCGATTAAGCATCTATGGGTTGTTTCAATACTAAGATGATTATTAGGCATGAATTTTTGCGAGTGCATCTTAGGTTACCAATATATATATAGATATGCAAGACTGTGTAAGACGATGGCATCCTACAAACCATTAGAGAGATGTGACTTGCATTTACATTAGGCATGAAGAATTCATGTACCTCGCACAAAGAAAATTATAAGTCATAATTTATGATTTGCACGAGTTCATTGAAATGAATTTCCAAGAATAAAAGCTTTGCAATGCATCACCAACTAAGGAAAGACTTGCATCTAGATTTGCATGGCATCGTTGGATAGTTCTGATTGCACTACATGATAGGGATTCATCCTAAATGATAGACTCAAGATGCGCATGTAAATTGTTAAACTCAACTGTAAGAGACAATTCGGAGAATAAAATCCTATATGATAAGTAGTGCTAGGGTTTAGTTTGACTTATTTAGGGTTAATTGTAAATAAGCTAAGTTATTGTTACAATCATAGATTGACCTAGAATCAAGTAAACATGCTCATAGGATCTCTATCCTAGTAGCTAGCCGCGATAAGTCCAATAACAAACTTGTGTCTCAGTTAAAATGCTAATATAAAGTTTACTTCCAAGGAACCTCTCTGTTTTCATGTCAGTGCCATAAGTTACGCAAACGAACCCTGTTTCCAAAAAGGCTTAATTAAGGAAGCTGATTTTAAATGTCACACATAAATGTGATAGGAATTAATTAGATCACTAAAGAATGCCTATTGAGAGATGCGGGTGGGCGCGGGACCCTCGACTGGTTCCGCCCCCTATGGAAGGGTGGTCCTAGAGAACTAGGAGGCTTCTCACAAGGTTATATATTCATACAACCTTTAGGTATTGTTAGGTTAGAACTCGATTCATTTCGTTTTAGGGGACCATAATGGGACTATACAGTATGGGTAGAGAGGTTGAGCGGCACATTCCTCTCGTTTCCCATTGTCTTTGAACCAAATGTGGCATGGGTTAGCTTCGGCTTGGACATCTCTGTGTAAAGTAGGATGTTTAGGACCTGACGCTAGAATGTTGTCAAGAGACCTTGACCACTAGGGACCTAAGTTTGAAGTCAATCCTAGTGGGTATGGTTGTGAACATTACGTTGCGAGGTGGACTCGAGAAACCCTAGGCAACAAACCTCGTAACATTCCATGGGAGTGCCGGGCGGTGTCGTTTAGATTAGTCTCTCGATGGACTGTTAAAAACATGCCTGGACAACCGGCCACATTACATGAACTTATGGAATATATGGGCATTCTGCTTACTGTTCATTCTATCTATGTTGCCTATTTAGATATGTTCTATTTGATATGCTATGAATGATGCATTTGCAATGGTAGCATATCTCTATGTTGAGTCTAAGCATGTTAAGACTCTGTAGTCTCATAGAGAGGGTGCAATTTGATTACACATGGCAACCACAAATCGAACTCAGACTCAATTACACATGGTCACCACATTGATCTTTCTTATACACGTAGGTTTGAATGCACACGTTCTCTCAGGGTCCACTAGAGGATGTCCATCCCATGCTCACATATGCTGATGGTCCATGCGTGAGTAGTGGCACTAGGTATCATCTCCTGAGGATACTTCATTCCTCAGTGATGACAAACTTCCAATGTAGAAGTCTCCTCCACAGCCCCACAAATAGCACTCATGCTCTATTCCTTGATCTCAGTATATGCACGACTTTGCAATGCCTCCTATGATGCCTTTGAAGCTAATAGGGCAATTGTTTGCATTAGCAAATCGGGTTGTGGTTTTACCCATTCCGACTTGTGGTATCCCAATCCATACTTGGATGGCTGCCTATTTAGGGGTTCCATTTCCTAAGTTTTCTAATTCATCAGCTAAGGACTTGGATGTGTTTCTTCAATAGTTTGATGTGGGATACACTTTCAATTTTCCCACCCAAAGAAATCCCACCCATAAGGTGGCCATATTTGAGTTATCGATGCAAAAGAAGATGGTGGCTTGGCTTGCAGAGGAAAATAGTTATGCAAATTTTGATGATTCCAAGATAGCATTCCACTCATGATTTTAGCTAAACCAAATTGATGCCCAAAAGTTATAGAGACTCTACAACCTTAAGCAAGGAGATGCTACAATCCATAGCTATACAACTCAATTTAAGGTCCTAAAATGATGAATGTCTCCAAACACACAACCTATTGGTTAAATGTTACACTCATCATATGTGCAAGGGCTTAATTGGGATATCCACAAAGTTTTGGCTTCGGAAGATTTGTCTGTTAGATAGCATTGTCATTCGGTTCATCGGCTATAATGTAAGAAAAAAAATCATAGTCCAACATAAATGGGCTACTGTAAATGATAGTGAAATAGTCCTAAAATCATAGCTGGATCAAGCACTAGGCAAGAGAAATTACTAGATTATGAAAGAATATCCCAAGTTTCTCTCATGATGAGGACATCTCGATTTCTCTAAGGAGGGAAGAATGTAATGTCCCCATTACTTAGTTTATTTTAATAAACAATGTGCGTATACATTTCAAAGAAAATTGATTGATATTACACATTTTTAAAAACTAGCACTAATTATAAAATTGGCTCTACTTATAAATATAATAATTAATATTATTGAGATATTATATGCCAGCTCATGGAAGAAATACTTGGGAAACCCTCCCAAGACTAGCTTATTAAAACCATGTTTGTAGTATAGAACAACAAAAAGAACTAGCCTAGTGGATAGTCACTTGATAGTTAAATGCACTTAGGTTATGACACTACTAGGATGGGTGACCTCCCAGGAAGATTTTCCTACAAGCTATTGGGAGCTTCTTACATACAGCCAATGGCGCCAACAAAGCCTTCATAGCCCATTGCCAAGTATGCCAAGGCCAAGATGTCAAGGTCTTTGCCTTGGTCACCACCTTAGTTGTACACCTTGGAGTGATGCTCGCCGCCTGACGATGTGGCACCCAGTGTGTTCTCGCCGCCTGACGATGTGGCACCCGGTGTGTTCTCACCCATGCATTTGTCAATTTTTATATTGCACTGCAAAAATAGAGCCCCCTCCCTGATGTCATCAATGATGTTGTCAAAAATGCTAAAAGAAATCATTCTCTCTTTATCATTGATGACATCATTGAAAACACTAAAAAGTAAGCGTCCTCTCTTCCCCCCCCCCCCCCCTCGGTTACCATATAAATAAGGGTAGATCATCACATAAAAAAACAATAATGACCCATGCAGAAGTCTCTCTGTTGTTGATCGATGAAGCTCTGCTGCAGTAAGCCGAATCTCTCTCTCTCTCTCTCTCTCTCTCTCTCTCTCTCTCTCTCTCTCTCTCTCTCTCTCTCTCTATCCACACCTACGCTGAAGCACTGCTCAAATCCATCAGCTTCTTCCATGGCTCCCAAGAGATGTTGAGATGTTGAGCGAGGTCATGCTCAGAGAGCTCCCCAACGCAAGGAAGTGGCCGCCCTGCTGCTAAGGGAACTCAACACGATACTGAAGCACAAGTGGAAGTTATCCCCGAACCCATTCAAACTGAAGAACTAGCCATCCCACAACAAATCGAGGTTGCAGTCATAACCCGTAATCACGATGGATGGCTGAATGGAGATAATCAGGTTTAGACATAAGAAAAGGATTACTTCTTAAGCTATTAACTCTAAAATTTCCTAATGAGGGATAAGCTATCCATTACATACGATCAGTTAAAACGTATTTAAACTTACAAAAACATGTTAGTATTATCAATTGCTTTTTAGGAAGAACACGAGAATTGATGGAGGGGATAGATTTCATGCATCGCATACATTGACAAGTGTGTTAAAAGTGCCTTATGACTACTTTTGGATTTTTGAATAATGAATTATGGCTCTTATGATTCCGTGCTTGCATAACCGAATGAGTTGTGGATTGTGGTGGTTCGAGACATTGGGGTCCCCAACCCAATGCTCCCTAAACACTCTTCGGAGTGTGGAAAAACTCACATGCAAGTGGGGGTCCTATGCTCCTAAGGGAGGTAGGTGTTTTTGAAAAAGTTCACCTGTGGGTGGGGGTCCTATGCTCCTGAGGGAGATAGGTATTTTTGATATTGATTACTCGAGCACCTGAGAGGGAAAAGGGCCAAGTCATAAGCACCCCTATTATATAGGATAGCTCCGGAGGCTCAGGAAGCTTAGAGGGGCTCTGAGTCAGTGAATTTCCTATTAATCACAGATGGAGTGCGGTCACATACAACCCAATACCAAGGGATTGGAAGTTCCTAAGGCTAAACAGTGTCTTTCTACGAAAAGATGATTTTGTACCACTCTGCAGAGTAATGGTGAAATAAAGTATATGATTTTTGAATTTTTTGTTATGTGTTAAAGATTGAGTTTAATGAACCTAATTTAATAGATTAATAAAACAAATTTGATTTCATATGTCCAAACAGTGTGGTAGTATGCTTTGCTAATTAGAAAACTAAGCAAACCCCATTGAGGAAAGTGGGAGGCTTCGATCCTGACGATTGGACGCCTATGGCTGGGTGGACCTGATAAGTCGGGTAACTTTCCAACATTAGATAGAGCTGATTAAATTGTGACCCTTCCAATATCGGTAGGATTAGTTACCAGGTTAACACCTTTTTAGGGGGCCGAAGCTGAGATTTTACCTTATGGGTAGGGGGATCAAGTTACACTCTCCCCTGTCTCTCACTCTCTTTGAACCAAGTGTGGTGTTAACCTCACTCCTGCCTTTGATTGATTACAAGGTGGTATTTCTTAGGTGGGCGTTAAATTGCTGTTAGGGGTGACTTGTCCATGCTTCCCCTGTGAAGTAGAACTGAGATTTCCATGTTCATCTAAGTCCAAGGTTTCCCATGGGGAGACGGGATAGTGATGTGGATGGATATGAATTTCAGTGGACTACTAAGAGGACTCCTTTGAGTCTGTTGGAGGAGGCACCTCACATTTGGCTTTGGTTGCATAGCTAGATTTTGATCTATATCAGATGGATATTAAGATGACTTTCTTACATGGAGACTTGTATGATGAGATTTATATGCAGCAACCTAATGACTTTGAGGAAAAAGCCAAGGAACACCTAGTGTGCAAGTTGAAAAAGAGCCTTTATGGCCTTACGAAGCACCTAGAGAGTGGCACCACAAGTTCAATGCATCATGAAATCATAGGGATACACCTACAGTGATATGGATCCGTGTTTATACACGAAGAAGGCCCGTGATGACAACCTTATGATTTTGGTACTCTATGTAGATGATGTGTTGCTTGCTCATGATGAGCTCAATTCTCTAAAAAGTTAGTTCAAGAAGAACTTTGAGATGAAGGAGATAGGATATGTATCGCATATTCTTAGGATTCACATCATGTGTGATCACTCTAAAGGGGCTCCTTTAATTGTTATAGAAGGAGGACATCTAGAAGGTCCTTGAGTAGTTTTATATGCAATATGTTAAGTCTATTAACACTCATTTATCTTCTTATGTGAAGGTTAGTTAGGCCGATTGTCCACTGTTTGATGAGCAAAAAGTCAAGATGGCTAGGATCCCTTATGCATTTTCAATGGTTAGTTTGATGCATGCCATGATAACCACTTGTCTTGACATAGCGTTTATTGTGGGAGTTATGGCATGCTATATGGCCACACTTAGCATGCAGCATTGGGATGCCATGAAGGATATCATGAGGTACCGTAAGGGCACTATATCTATGTATATGTGCTATGATGGCCAAGATACAAGAGCCGTGGGGTACATTGACGTTGATTATGCAGGACATGTAGATAGTAGGAAGTCCACCTTTGGCTATGTCTTCACCTTTGCTAGAAGTGCTATTTCTTGTATGTCTAAGGTGTAGAAATGCATGACCCTATCTACTATAGTGGTAGAGTATGTTGTACCCATCAATGCTTGAAAGGAGGCTCTCTAGTTAGGCTATTTGGTGGTAGACCTTAGTATTATCGATGTGGTGTCTGCATTCTATAAGTGATATTCAGTTGGCCAAGAATCCAGTCTTCTATGTGAAGCCAAAGTACATTGAGGTGCATTACCACTTTATTAGAGATGTCATTGAGGACAAGTCCATTGAGCTTATCAAGATCTCAATTGATCAAAATCCTATACATCTGCTCACTAGATGTCTCTCAGTGGAGTGTTTTCCTTCTCTTTTGGGAAGCTAATGGGTGTTGGATGAGATTATGTTTTTCCTCATCCTATTGTACTTTATGTGCACTTATATTTTATCACATTTTTCTTATTCTCTTCTCGGTAGGGGCACATTCATCTTTAAGTGGGAGGTTGTTGGGGGTTAAGATGCTTGTGCCTATGCTGCTTGTGTATTACTATATTGATAGTATCCATACATGTGTACATTACATGTGGCAAATGCCCATCATTATCACTTTATTCTCTTCTCGGTAGGGGCACATTCATCTTTAAGTGCCTATGCTGCTTGTGTATTACTATATTGATAGTATCCATACATGTGTACATTACATGTGGCAAATGCCCATCATTATCACTTCATTCTTTATTCTTTTAGTGACATTTGAATAAGAAAAGGCCGATCACACATTATGACTATTGGTGTTCCCACATCTTGAGTTTTTCTCTCTTACTCTCTTGCTCCATCTTCCATAGCTCACTCCTCTATTGCTTCCACTTGCTCATGTTCTCACTTGAGCTTCTACCTTTAAATTCAATGGGAGGAGACCCACAAGCCCCACAAAGGTGGTTGACGAGGCTCTAAATGACTCTCTTTTTTACGTGTCTATGGGTGCAAGGTATGAATGGGTTATTTTCAATAAATAGGATACTATACTATGCTTTTTATGCTATCTGAAGATAAATAAGAGTTGGAACACATGTAAGTTAATTGAGCTATGTAAGTCAACACACTCAGCCTTAACTTGCATGTGTCCCATTGTTGTGAACTTGTATCCCATAAAAAAGGGACTATGCAAAGTCCATGGAGTGCCCTAAAAAATGAAGGTACTCATATCCCCTTGGGATGGAAAATCCACATGAATGCATTTTATATGAAGTCTCATCATTTCTCTCACCTCATCTAACATTGTGCCTTTCTCTATTTGTGTGAGCCTCAAGCTATAAGATTTAGACTTTCTCCCGACTATAAAGAAAAAATTCTAATGGCCTTGTAAGCCCCTTATGGGATGGGGCTCTTACATTGTGTAGAATAAGGGCATAGAGTAGGGTTCAACTTATAGGCTTAAAGTGTGCCACATGTTTGAGAATGCAACAACTTGTTCCCAACAACTATAATTTGGACAATATGTAAATCCAAATTTGCTTGTGAAATCGGACAAGACATAAATCCAATTTTTCTTAACAAGTTCTAGCTCCACAAGGGCTACGTGTGTTGCCACAAATTTGGGGGCATCATAGGATGTGTGAAGGCCTTACAAATCCAAGGCTATGTCTAACAACAAGTGATGTTAAAATAGTAAGAGAATAGTTCTACCCCCTTTGTAAACCATGGCTTCCCCTAAAACTCTAGGAAAGGCTCATGTTAGAGATCTTACCTTGGAAACTACCTCGAGTACTGACCAAGTGGCATATTAATGTACACCACTTAGAATCTAGTACTTCCATTGCTTGTTGGGGCTTGTTTTTAGGTGATAGTTAGGGTGGCTAGGCTATTCTTAAAGAGAAACTTTTACACTTGACATGTGGTTGTGATCTAGAACTTTTCTATTTTTTGTTACTAGTAGTCACAGAGTTGCATTACATTGGGTCTAAAAAACTCATGGGTGGTACTCTTGAGTTAAACCCTTTTCCACACCTTTAAATTGTTCCTACCACATTAATCTCTCTCTCTCTCTCTCTCTCTCTCTCTCTCTCTCTCTCTCTCTCTCTCTCTCTCTCTCTCTCTCTCTCTCTCTCTCTCTCTCTCTCTCTCTCTCTCTCTCTCTCTCTCTATGCAACACATACATGTGTGTATGTATATGTGTGCGTGCATGTGTACATATATAACAAGATATATGTAAGCATCGAGATGCACATTGCTACCATGGATGTTGCACATACCTATGTGAATGTGATGGAGAATGAGTAGGACCGTTGATGGGGTTGGATGCATAGTTGCTTATTTATTTACTTATTTATATCCATGATGTCATTTGTATATACAAGCCATCATGGATAGGGCTTCCTCTCACCCCATGCACCATATGCACATCTTTGCATTGTGGGGATCCTCATGGCCCCCATGATGGTTGGCCCTATCTATAGAGTGAGCTCCACATACACCACCTAGGTGCACTAAATATTGAGCCTTCATTGGTATCATATATATATATATATATGTATATATATGTATATATATGTATATATATGTATATATATATATGTATATATATGTATATATATGTATATATATGTATATATATATATGTATATATATGTATATATATATATATCATATATATATATATACATATATATACATATATATATATATATATATAGTTGTGAATATATATTAAACTAAGTTTAGTTATATTGAATTACGAATTTTGAAATGTATTGTTAACTTTTGTGTAATAAGCATATTTGGCAAATAGGGACAGTAGTTGTAGGTCAATTCCCTTTTTTTTTTCCCTCTCCATCCATCAATATTCTTTTTTGCAATCATTGGAATGTGCATTGGTATTAACATTGTTATATATCAATGGCTTTTTGGATTTTTATACCATTGCTTTTGTTGCATGGATGCTTCTATCGATGGACTAAGACCAATAGAGCTTTTACCAAGGTTCATTCTGATGGTGTGATTTTAGATTTTTAAATATTTTTGTGTGTGTTTTCATCATATATTATGTCAGTAAATCCCCTCATCCCTTGTGTGTGTGTGTGTGTGTGTGTGTGTGTGTGTGTGTGTGTGTGTGTGTGCGTGTGCGTGTGCGTGTGCGTGTGCGTGTGCGTGTGCGCATGTGCGTGCATGTGCGCGTGTGCACGTGTGCATGGTCATGTCCATGCATGTGTATGCACTGCAATGGAATCAAAGTAGAGATATTAGTGAGCATGTTTAACTACACAATAGAAACTGCATTTACACTTGCAAGCACCACAAAGTATTCTCACACACGTTTAAATGCATCTTGAGTCACATATAATTTGGTCACATCTAAACTAACATTCAAAACCATGATTGTAGTCCATTGGTCTACACATTTATATACCCATTATTTACACAATGAAAGAAGTGTTTATTTATATATTTATAAATAAATTGAATTATGCATTTAAATGTGATTTTAAAAGGATGTTTATAAGCAAGTTCACAAAAATACATTTACAAATATTCATAAATTAAAGGGCTTTTATGGATGCAAAGCGAAGAGCACTAGGGGGCCAAAAATATACAAAGATAAGAGATAATCCATTTTATTTCACCTCCAAGTAAAGAAGGGTTATGTAACCAACAAAGAAGAGAAGGAAGTACATTTTTCCCTTTTCCTCTTCTTGTTTTTTTTCTTATACTTGTTGTTTCAAAACTTTCTTAACATTGTGGATGTTTGCTATTCTTTATTTTCCTTTTTATAGTTGTAATAGTTTAGTTCTCTATTTTATATATTTTTTCAAAACAAGGAATAGTGTAGAGGAATGTATTGGTAATGGCACAAAGAAACATGAAGTTGATTTGTGGATATTTGCTATTCTTTTCCCCCTTTTTTCATAGTTGTATTACTTTAGTTTTATGTTTCGTTTATTTTTTCAAAGTGCAGAGTAGCAACATAGATGAATGTGCAGTGATTATAGAGTAGGGAAATGTGCAATTAATGTGGCTTGTAAGTTTCTTTTTAGGTTCAAGGAAGAGAATGTACATTTTTTCCTTCTCTATTGCTATTGGTACTGCTATTGTTATACTGCTACTGCCACCATTGCTACTGCTACTGCTACTGCTACTGCTACTGCTACTGCTACTGCTACTGCTACTGCTACTGCTACTATGAAACATGAAGTTGATTTGTGGATATTTGCTATTCTCCCCCCCCCCCCCCCCTTTTTTTCATAATTGTATTATTGTAGTTTTTTGTTTCGTTTGTTTTTTCAAAGTAGAGAGTAGCAGCATAAATGAATGTGCAGTTAATAGAGTACATAAATCTACAATTAATGTGGCTCATAAGTTTCTTTTTAGGTTCTAGGAAAAGAATATACATTTTTTCATTTTCTTCTTCTTTTGTTTAGGTTCAAGGAATGTATATTTTTTTCTTCTCTTCTTCTATTGCTATTGCTACTTATTGTTTCAAAACATCCTTGAACTATGTGGATGTTAGATATTCTTTCCCCTTTTCTCTTCATATTTGTGTGAGTTTAGTTCTCTGTTTTTTTTATTCTTTCAAAATAAAGAATAATGCAGAGGGACATGTAGGCAATGGTGCAAAGAAACGTACAGTTAGGGTGGTGGAGTATAAGTCTTTTTCTAGTTCAAGAAATGCATCGATGTGACTATTTATAGGCCAAATCCTTTGTAGTGCTACAAACCTTAACCCTAGACCCTAAACTCTAAATCCTACACTACAAACCATAAAGTCCAAACTTGAAACCCTACACCGTCAATCCCTAAATGATACATTCGAAATCCTAAATCCTAAATTCCCCACCTTAGACCCCCTAACCTTTGAATATGAATCTCTAAATCATAAACTCTTAACCTTAAACCGTAGATTACAAACCCTAAACCACCCTAAACCCTAGACCACAAGCCATAAAGCCCAAACCCTAGACCCTAGACCTTGAAAAAGAACATTTGAATCTCAAATTCTAAACCCTAAACCCCGAATCTCAAATCCTAAACCCTAAACCACAAACCCTAAACCCTACACTCCAAACTCTAAGTCCCAGATCCCAAACCTTATACCATAAATCTTGGATGCCAATATTTAAATCACAAATTCTAAACCCTTAATCCCAAATCCCAAATCCTAAACCCTAGACTACAAACCCTAGATCCTACCCTAAACCCTAAACCCTAGACTCCAAATCCTAGACCCTAAACCCCAAATGCCAATTTCTAAATCATAAGTTCTAAGCCCTAAACCACAATACCCAAATCTTAAATCTTAAACCTTAAATTTGAGATTTTCAACCCAATCCCAAGTCCCGAACCTTAGACTTAAACCATATGCCAATCTCTAAAATCCAAATTCTAAACCCTAAATCCCAAATTTCAAATCCTAAACCCTAAACCATAGATTTCGAATCTCCATACATGATATATTGAGTAAGTATAACAGTAGATATTCGCATACATATAAAACTATGTCTTTGAAAACATGATCCTAAATAGACACAAGGATGTGCACATAAGCACAAAAGTGCACATGATCACTAAGTAAACATAAGGATGTGTCCATAAGTACCAAAGCACATTTTAATATACAAAATTATGTCTCAAAAAAACAAAAACCTAAAACACGATTAGATGATATACACCTAAGACTCATCAACATCCTCTCTAGATCTCAAAGCATCCAAAATGCTCTCATAGTCAACTACTCTAAGGCAATAACGCATGTGAGAGCTTCATTCAATTTGAATTTAATTAATATGACACGTAATAAACATTTACTAAATAAGAGTATTGAAAGGCCTCTAACTCCCACTCCCATTGCTAAAACTCAATCATTCTCATGTGCTGTCTAAACTATGGTGGAAACCACTTGCCATAATCATGCTATATGCATATTTTTATGCCTATTTATTTCCACATTTCAAATAGCATCTACATGTGTGTTTACAAACTAGTTAAGTAACACGTTTAATTCAAGTTTAACAATGTGTTTTCAATCAAGCTTACATTAACATATTTATAAATATCTCTAAATTAAAGTGCATCTACAGATGCATTTATCCTCATGTTCAATGGCCAAATGAAACTCAAATTTTACTACCTAGTCGATGATAAAATAATGAAATGTGTGAATGAGCCATTTTGAATTTTCTTCTTCTTGTTCCCCTTATTTTTCTTCTTCTTCTATTTTCCCTTATCTTTTTTCTTTTTTCTTGTTTTTTTTACTTGTTTACTTTATTTTTGTAGTTGTGTTAGCTTAATTCATTGTTTTGTTTTTTTTTTTGAAAATAAAAAATAGCTGAGAGGAAATTAATGTGATGAGGCAAAGAAACATGGAAGAAATTGCAGTCTAATGTGTAGGGACATCTTTAAGAAACATGCAAGTAATAACACTATTAAATGCCCTAATAAGCTATTTCTACTATTTATTAAATAAGCTTCTATTGTGTTGTTTGTTTGTAAGTTGTAGGCAACAATGGAAGTAAACACATAGGTAATCATACAAATAAATATGTAGATTATAGCAAGAGTAATAGCTTAAATAATGGCACACATATGAGCACAATTAACAGCACATGTAATAAGCCTTGCCCATCTCTTTTTACTTCTCTTGCTCATCACTTTTGCATTTTAATCTCTATTATAGTTTAGCTTGGAAAGGGTTAACAAGTGAGACAAATGCATTGAAGGCATAGTGGGAGGTTGATCACAATGATGGAGTGCATGGATGTATTGGTGCTTAACACGAGTAGGGAAAGAGGATGTCTTTTTTATCCATTGTCATACATTGAGCACATGGAACTAGATTCAACATGCAAGAATACATGTTATATGTTCCCTAAAACTAATCTTTATTTTGTCTTTTTCTTTCTTTTCTTTTATTTTTTTCTTTTCTTCTCTCTCTCTCTCCATATGCCAAGCCATGAGAAGTTGGACATATATTTCTAGAGTATAGAGCCATGTTGCCTAGGCTCATGATGGCTTAGGGATTTGTGAAAACACCACAATTCCTCCCTAACTTTGCAAACTTGTCTATTAGCCCAAGCTTAAGGATTTTAGCTAAAAGGGACAAAAAAAAAACTAAGGCAAGTAACCCCTTGATTCTTTTTAACCAATAATTAGCATGTTTATTTATGTGTTTAACTTATCATGAAATCTTATACAGAGCATGTTTATAAAAGCACAAAATCTCGCACTTATATTGCATGAAATAAGCGTGAATTTGGATGTGGGTCTAGTGCTTTCAATCACAACTATAGATGCATGCATAAGTTTTTTTCCTAGCTCAAAAAATGTATCAATTTGGCCAAATCCTTTGTAATGATATATGTACACATACACAGGCACACCCATTCATACATATGTACATACATATACACTAAGGTGTGTATAAGCATTGTGAAGCACATTACTACCATAAATGTTGCCTCACCTAAGTCTAAGCAATGGAGATGAGTAGGACCAAGCAATGTGTGTGTGTGTGTGTGTGTGTGTGTGTGTGTGTGTGTGTGTGTGGAGAGAGAGACTGAGAGAGAGTTTATTTTACACAATTCACATTAAGCAATAAGTTCACTACTCTAAAGTTTAACACATTATCAATTAATCTTAGATAGTTGACACTCAATTGACTCCAACAAATAATGCTCATTGTGAAATATCTTTAACTCGTATTTCTTAACTTTCAAGTACATGGAGATATATATTGATCTCTTCAAATCCCAATACAATTGGTTGTCACAAATGACAAACAACAATAAGGATCAATTCTCCCTTGATTTGATTGAAGCTTGTGCAAAAATTGATCCTTAGGCTCTTACATGTGGGCTAAATTAAATGTGAATGTTGAAACTATTTGGACCAATTACAATTTCTTCAATTCTAGTTGCTACTTTTTTACTCAGGTCTTGCATTAATGAGCACGATTCCCAATGTGGCTTAAAAAAATCCTAATCTCTACTTGTAAGTTTGACAATAATAGTTCAATGCTACCTTCACCAAGAGCTAGATTATTGAAAATTGTTGAGGGGATATTAGAAGATGAGAGAGAAATCCAAGGAGATAAACTTTTTGAGATCTATTGCCCAAAAATTATCAAATTAGCTTATCACCCTCAACATCATCGCCAAAAATGTTACTACTTATAGCCTTAGAAGGCTTGGATGCTATCAGCTACTACTATAGAGGTCCAAGTTGCTGTTGCTTCCACTTGTAACCTAGTTGATCCCTCCCTCCCTCCCTCCCTCCCTCCCTCCCTCCCTCCCTCCCTCCCTCTCTCTCTCTCTCTCTCTCTCTCTCTCTCTCTCTCTCTCTCTCTCTCTCTCTCTCTCTCTCTCTCTCTCTCTCTCTCTCTCTCCAATTGTTTTTCACACTCACAATGGTAGCCTCGTAGCCTCCCTCAGTTTGCATGAGCAAATTTTCCAAGTGGCAACATTCCAAAAGCAAATTTTAGCATTAATTAATTAATTTTCAAAAATCAACCACTAAAAGTTAATTATTCCATTTGGTTCTACCCATTAACTGGCCTCATCCCTTTAATGTGCTAAGTTCTTTGGAACTAAATGATGTTTCCAACTTTAAGTGGCCTTAGTCTAGCATTAACTAATTATTAATGCCCTAGGGCCAAACTAACACCAAGCACCCACAAATAACTATCCAACACAACTTGCAACAACTTTTTCCATTGTTTGCATGCCTAGGGTCTTAGAGTGCCACTGTGCCTTAACTAACTAGCATTTCACATGTCACAACTTAATAATGCCAAAGCTATGCATTAGAAATACACATCCATGTGACAAAACCCCCCTTGAAAACCTTGCAATCATCCCCCACTGCATTGCAATGTGACATATGAAAAAGTATTGAATTGGAAATATCATAAGGAATAATAGTCAAAGGACATTGGCTACTACTATTCAATCATGTTACTATCAAACATATATTAAAATTTCCAGCCCATAGAACTAAGTTAAAACCTACTAAAAAGAAATCAAACTACTATCAAAACCACATGGGATTCATCCATTAACTCTAAACCAAAAGTGGTATGACCATGCAACCATAGTAAAGCATAAACCATGGTTTTATTTTTAGTGGCCTTATAGGATGCTATTGTCCAACAAACTTAGTTTAAAAATAATTGATAATCGATGCAAATGTATAGTTTTAGAGTTGTAGTGAAAAGCATATCCATCTACATAGCAAGTACATTGAATAGCAACCTCATAATAGGCATAGTATTAGCAAATAGTACCTTGGATGCATGCTAAATACATTGAAGATCCAATATATTTCAAAGCTATCCACAACTAGAAGAGTGGAAGTCCTACCTCCTTAGTACCTCCCCCTTGAGCATCAGATAGTGCTTTGGGCTTCTCACTTTGTTGAGCCTAAAGGAAAGTTGGTTCTAGCTAAAATGCATCAAGGTAAATCCACAACAACTGAGGGTGGTCTAGCAATTCACCCTCTTCCATCCACTTCACATCCATAGGTGCATAATTCTGGAACTTGACCAGATAGCATCTAGAAACTTTACCTCTTATATTTCTCTTTATGTGCCAAAATCTTCTCAATTACCAAAATCTCATCTATCTCCTCATGGCTAAATTTTAGTAGACATGTCCTCTGGTACATCTCCATGAAAAGCACATAACGAGCTTAGATTATAAGCATTATATATCTACCAATAAGGAGGCAATTTCAGCCTACATGCCAGATCACAAATCTTTTTGAATACATGGAAGGGCCTATAATAGGGCATATTCAAATTTGGATACAAATGCTCTTTGCCTTTCATCTTTTTCAACCTAGCAGTATCAAAACATAGTAGTACCTAATCGTCCACTCAATAGACTACAATTCACATCTATGCATATCATTAGCTACCTTCTTTTAATTCTCTTGTGACCTTTGAAGTGCATGTTTAACTTTTTGATATGCTACATCCATGTTTTCCACATATCTATCAATCTCAAATTTTTTGTTCTTTGTGTGCAAAATCAGTGGACCTCTCTTTTCCACCTCTACTTTCTCAAAAGGAGCCTTAACACTAGAACTATGCACAATGTTGTTGTAAGAAAACTTAAGCAAGGATAAATATTGTTTTCACTATACATTATGCTCCAAAACATAGCACCTCAAAAGATCCAAGAATGTGGAATTAGTTACTTTGGACTAACCATCTATGTGTAGATGGAAAGTGAGAGAAAATTTTAGTTCAAACAACCCCTTCCAAACCAAACTAATCATGTTTTCAAACAACCCCTTCCAAAGAAAAATAGTCATCCAAGGGACTCAATCACTCATGATTGACTTAGACATGCCATGGTATTTAAAGATATGATGTGCAAATATTCATGCCATATGATGTGTGCTTGTATATTGAACCTACATATGATAGTCCAAATCCCACCATTCCCAATAACTATTTGGGGAAGATAAAAAATAATCTCCATAGGAATGCTTTGCCAAGGCCTATTCAATATATCATATAGGTCAAGGGTGTAACAAACCTAAATCCTTTTGCTTATAATGACCTTTTGGGATACAATGCATGTGTGACAAACTGCTCAACATCATGTCTCAAAACTAGCCAAGAAGTTGACATTCAACTTAGTAATTGTTGAAAATTGAAGCTTTTTAGACATTGCATTAGTTGCCACATTTTTCTTACCATTAATGTGTGTAATCTAAAAATGAAACATAGAGAGCAAGTTCATCCACCTGATATGCTTCTCAAATAACTCCATTAGCATAAGAAAATAGCACAATGTTTGATGATCAATCTGCACTGTAAAATCAACTGCCAAAAGATAGTGTTTTCATGTAGACATTGCATGAATTATAGCAAGTAGCCTACAAATTCTTCTCTACACCATGGAGAGCACAACTCTCATAGGCACTACATGACCATTTGCATCAAAACAGTCCTTGTGCTATTATCACATGCATCACATTGTACAATAAGAACATAAACCCAAGAAATTGCAAATTTCGTGTGCATTCTATAAGTGTGGCCATGAACATATCACCTCAATCTTTATGGAGCCCATATGCACTTCATCAACTTACATGATATGGTCCAAAAAGCGGATCTCTTGCAAGAAGAATTCACTTTACTTGTCATTTCAGAACATAAACCCAAGAAATTGCAAATCTCATGTACATTCTAAAAGTGTGGGCATGAGCATATCACCTCAATCTTTGCGGAGCCAATATGCACTTCATCAGCTTACATGATATGGTCTAAAAAGTGGATCTCTTGCAAAAAGAACTCACTTTGTTAGTCATTTATTACTAGCCGATGCTTATCTAGCTCACCAAACACTATATAAGTGATGTTTTTTCTCCTATTCATTCTTTGAATGCACAATCATGTCATCAAAGTATATGCCCATAAAATATCTGTGGTCCAAATATTATATCCAACATTTGATTGGAAGTGCTAGGAGCATTCATAAGCCCAAATAACATGATAAGAAAGTCATAGAGACCAAAGAATGCACAAAAAGTTGTCTTAGGTGCATTCTCAAGCCTAATGCGTATTTTTTGGAATCCACTTTTCAAATTTATATGGCTGAAAATGGTTGACCCTTGCAATCTATTCATGATATCATCGAACCTAGAAATTGGAAATCAATTCTTGATCATGATCGTGTTCAATGCACAATAGTCAATGCACATACACCATAAGCCATCCTTCTTCTGCACCAATAGCACTAGAGAATAGTAAATAGATGAGATAGTCTAAATTAGCCCCTTTTCTACCAATTCATTAACCTAGATCATAATCTCTTCCTATTGAGTTGCACTCATCCTATATGGTGGCTTATTGCGAGGGGCACTTCTAGCAATCAAACATATGGCATGATCCTTCGCTCTTTCCGGTGGTAGCTATCTTGAAAGTGACTGAGAAAATGAGAAAGACAAGTAGCACACATATTCAAAAATGCAATGTGATTGTTATCCAATTTTGACACATTTCCAATATTCATTATTATATTTATCCTTTACAAAACTAAGTACATTGAAATATGATTTTTCATTCCTTCTAAAATAGAAAAAGTTGATACAAGAGGGATAAATTGCCCTTTCAAATCTACATCCAATGTATGTGTTCTTCCTACATGCTAAAGACTTGAAACTTTGTCATGGGGTGATTATTGCATGCACGCAATGATACCAAGGCATTCTAAGGAATATTTCATAACCCTCCAATGGATCTATGTAGAAATCTTTGTTATTCAAATAACTTTAAATTGGCACTACTAAGTTGGCCTTGCATTTGTAGTAGCTTTGTTTTTTCAAAACCTCATGTTGTTACAAAACTCTGAAAGATTAGTAGATCATTTCTACCCTTCAAGAAGAGCTAAAAATGTTGAGAATTGCTAAGAGAATGTAAGAGGTTGAGAGAGAAAGCTAAGTAGAGTAGAAATTTATGAGATATGGCATGAGAAGGTGATCAAACCAATTGTTGCTTTAAGCATGAAAACAAAAATGCTACTGCCTACAACTTGAGAAGGCTTGGATACTCTTGTGTACCATTGTAGATGTTAGGGATGCTTTTGCTTGCTCCTATTAAGCCTCATTGTAGATGTCACCTACCTCCTGGGTGATCCTATTGCCATATATATATATATATATATATATAGCTATCTTCCACACTTAGAATGGCTTAGAACAACCTCCTCTAGTCTCTAAATAGCCTTCCTCAATTTGCATACCCCCGTCGGTACACTGGATGTAGAGGGGTCTCCTGGATATGCCCAGGAGCGTGGACGCAGATGGGAGAGGACCCATCTTAGGCAGACTCCTAGGGGTTATGGATATCTGGTCGATAGTAGGTCAGGAGCCATCATAATGAATGATGAGGGGAGGAGGGTGATGGCTCGCATGAGAGAGTTGTGCTAACAAGTTTTTCGGCACAATGTCCTGGATCATTGGAAGAACATACCGGAGGGGAGCAAGGACTACATAGTAGCATCCTTGCACGAGGAGTTTCCGGTGCCAGCCCCGCAGTAGATAGATTCTCTACGGGCTGGATGATGGATTGCATGCGTGCATACATGTCACATAGACGATCCGACGTACGCAAGGCAATCAAGAGTGGGGCTGCAAAGCCCGAGTGGTTAGATGCAGACGATTGGCGCCGACTGAGGGAGGAGGCTATAAATTCTCCAGGACGTTAGAGTCAGCAGCGTGAGGCGGCGAGGGTACAACTCGAGGCCGGAGTGGTCCATCATCTTGGGAGTGGTGACCACATGACATATTTGGAAGACTTTGTAAGTTTTTCTTTTGTTTTGCTTGTTTGTTTTTTTGAAATATTCTTTGTACTGACAATCATGTTTCTAACAGTTAGCATTTTGTTTTCTTTGCAGCACTCCATTACAAATCGCGATCCGCAAGGCCTTGAGACTCGATATGCAGAGAGGCACGGTCTCAATGCATTGATCGACCGATTGTATAGATGCGGCGGCCCTGTAAGTCACTCATCTTTCTTGTCCGTAGTTACCATGAGATATTTGAATGCATTATTGTATGGTGGATTGATGTGTTGTTTCTTTTTCTGTAGAATCCGTTCGATGCTCCTTTGCGGCGGGACAAGCTTTCGGGGGATGAGGATTTGTAGCTCGCTCTTGGATCCTTGGAGCTCACACACCTTTATTTTTTAGTCGCCTGATCTATGTAGACATTTTTTATGTATTAGTGATATCCTGTCATGATTGTACCAATCGCTTTTTATGCGATCATGTATTTATTTCATGTATCAGTTTTATGATTTCAGTATACATTCTTTTTGTTTGCAAGCGTTTCTGCAAAAAATTTTTTATCCCTGTTACCGTCGCTATTAGCGTCGCAAATTTACTGCTTGCGTCGCTATTGCCGTCGCTATGCGCGTCGCAAACTTACTGGTTGCATTGCTGCTATTGGCGTCGCATTTATTGGCGTCGCAAATGCGACGCCAATAGCAATGCCAATAGCGACGTTTCTATGGCGTCGTTAATAACGACGCTTTTTGCAACGACGGGGGCAAATTTTGTTGTTTGTATTTTCGTCGCTTTAAACGTCGGTATAAGGTCTATATCTTGTAGTGTCTTGAGAAGATTTTCCTACAAGCTAGTATGAGCTTTTTGCGTGCAACCAACGATGCCAACGAAGCCTTCGTAGCTCATTGCCAAGTATGCCAAGTCCAAGATGCCAAGTCTATGCCTTGGTCGCTGCCTTAAGTCATAAGCCATGAAGTGACAACCGCCTAATGATGCGCCACACGGTGCTTGCCCATATATTCATAAATTTTTATCTTCGCGTTACAAAAATGGAGCTCCCTCACTGATGTCATCAGAAGCACTAAAAGAAAGTGTTCTCTCTTTATTATCGATGATGTCATCGAAGAATACTAAAAAGCAAGTATACTCTCTTTTACCCCCTCCCCCCCTCTTCTGCAAAACTATAAATTGAGGGCTTGGGGATGACCAGGAAGGAAGACAAGAGCAATCTTGATGAGGATGAGATGCCGATTGGAAAGGAGAAGACTCTATTCCGCGAGACGAAGAGACAACATTCCATTTAACCCAAGGAAGAGGATACGCTGAAGGTTTCTCATCCTCTTCTACTCTAATCAGAGAAGAGAAGTCACTAAAGAACTTTATCATTTTCTGTCAATCCAGTTAGAAGTCATACCTATACTCTCATCCTATTCCGTCTGCTAGAGAGAGAGAAGTATTGCTCTCCATGAGGCAAGAAGAACCATCCGTGAGGCCTACATCATTGAATCCCACAATAACCATCATCATCATCGAGAGTCTTACACCCTTGCCAACCAATATTATTGCCGTGTTCTTCTTCTTCTACGAATCATATTTCCGTCATGACCCCAAAGAAAAAGAATTCAAAAGTGAAAATTGCGAATGACCCTACTAACGTGGAAGCAACAGTTGGAGTTGCGAGCACGGGAGTCACTAACTGAGTCACGGGCGCAAATAGCAACCCTTTACCAATTTCGATACCATAGTTTTTTGTCCAAAAATTTTCTATTCAAAATTAATAGAAATAAGATAAGTCTCTTAAGAAATACTACAATCTTAGAGTATTCACTTGGTAAATTATTAGAACATCTTATAGGCTAAAAACTATTAGGAAAACTACAAAATTCTAGAACTCAAGAGAATTTATGAGGAATTTTTCAAGATGGATTTATTAAGAATAAACCTTGAAGAAATTAGTCAAGGATATAGCTTAATCTAGAAGCTTTGATATAAGATTTTAAAGACTGAAAATATGTCTAAGTTAAAGAAACTAACTTAAGGCCAATAAACTTGGCTACAAGAATAAGCCTTAAACTGGGAAGTTAGAGACTCCAAAATCTAGATACCCTTAGTGAAATTCCAAGGGGAAGAGTTGCTACTAGATTAATCATCACTTGAAAGTTGCATGATTGATTGAAGTCATACCTGCTTGAAGACATCAATCTTGTTTGTGATTTTCTAGATTAGATCCTGATTGAATTAAGTATTGGAGCATATATAAATTGAGGAGCCCTATACCTCCCCCAAGGGTAGGTGTTGAATTCCCATATCCAAGAGGCGATGTTTTTGCCGCCGCAGAAGCATGGATTGACTCCGATGGTAAGAGGTCTCCAAGCAGGGATCGTATTAAGTAAGAGGTGGCTATGGTGGCAGGGGGAATCTGGCTAGTAAATCCTTTACGCGTCTAGGAACTACTTGGTCCCATGTATAGCCCAAGTTCTACTTGGGACACCTAAAAATGCTAATTATAGGTGGATTTGATCTTGGTGGCGTGCAGATGCGTCGTATGAGGCAGCACATGAAATTGTAAATTTTCTCCCGTATGGATGGAAGAACACATATAATGGAACATAATCAATGAATTTGTTTTATTCTGATTATATGTTTGTGAGTAAATTATGCAAACAAACAACTGTGCATAAAAGGATTCTTTTTAATTAATGAAGCTGTTTTTATATGTTTCACGTAATGTGGTAGGTAATTAGATAACTAAGAACTTCTATAGAGGGAAGCGGGTGGATGGATTCTAGATGAATCCAATCCTATGGCAAGGTGGTCTTGATTAGCCGAGAGGTTTCCCAAAAAACAAATGCCGGGAAGAAACTCTAGGTAGGGCCGATTCACTGACTTACCCAGGGTTTGGTCTCAGAACCCGAACTGTAAATTATCTTAGGGGAAAGGTACGAATGTGTATGCCAAAGCATTGCAAGGGATTTCATAAATCCTTAGTTTGCTATTGGAAAAAAGTGTTGTACTCCATGAACCAAGGGTAATGGCAGTTGCTTCTTCCGGACAAGAAGCCTCTTGAAGGACACCTCCGGATGTGAGCTAGTTATTGATAGGTGACTATTAGTCAATTAGGAACCTTCAAGTCGATCCTCCATGGGTAACGGCAAGACGCTCCCCCTGCAGGGTAGACCTAGGGCTAACTAGCTGCACAAAATCCGATCATTTTGGTTAGAGTACGGATGGCAATGTCTGGAAGGTAAACTCTGGGAAACTACTAAAACATTATCCATCACGTAATCAAGGCGGGTACTTTACATGCATGAAGCAAACTACATCCATACATCTCCAATGCCAATAGTATCTAAAGCTATCAATCTAACAAATCCCGTCATGCTATGATAGGAGTGGAACCACTCGGGGGTAACATGAAATGAAGCCCATGAATCAATTAGCCAACACTAAGCATAAGCAGATGAGGCATTATTCAACTATAAAACATCAAGAGAATAAGCTACAAGTATGTAATCATCATTTGAATCAGTCTTTGCACTACATTAATCTCTTCAATCTTGATGTTGGACTTATTGGAAATAATGTTGCAATCATCATTCTTTTCTTACACTTTGTCCTTTCCCTTTTCCTTGTGCTTGCCACTGTGCATTTTATGGCACTGTAGCCAAATATGACCTAACTTCCCACAATAATGACAAGTCAATGCAGACTTACAACCATGGGACTTACTGTGAGACTATCAATGTGACTCACAATGAGACTTCTAAGAGTCTCTCTGAGGGCATGGTCATTACCACTCTTAGCATTACTACCTCTAACTATTAAAGCATAAGAGCTATCGGAAGCATCAATATTCTTTGTGTTAACTTCTTCATTCAATAGTGCACCCTCTACGTCTTGCAATTTCAGCCCATCAGCATGCATATTTGTATACATAGTAGTACGGAATGTATCCCATGATTTAGGCAATGTAATCAGTTCCAAGAATAATGGTAAATTCTTTTCCTTAAAGTCTATCCCCTAGGAAGATAAGTAGTTGAAAATAGAATGAAACTCATTTAACTAGGTGGACATAGAAGTCCCCTCCTTTATAGGAAGGTCCATGAGTTGCTTTAGCAAATACATCTCAGAGGCATGTCTCTTCTTACTATAGACATCATAGATCTTCTCCCATAACAATCACATGCAGTGAACTCTTCAGAGAAAACATTGTAGAATACCTGCTTAGAGAGTAATAAAATGATTATAGATTTACATAACTCATCCAATTCAACCCAATCCTCTACATTAAAGCATTGAGGCTTTACACCCTTGTGTGTCAATGGCATAATCTGTCATTTTTGCATCGAAAAATTTGTCACATCTATGTCTTCCTATAGCTATTGGTAATGCCATCCAATTTGTCAAAGTTAAATATAGCTCTATTATTTGATCCACCAGCCATCATGCCAACAAATAAAAGCGTGGTACAAGAAGTTAGGTAGTTGTAAATGGCTACAAATTAGCCCTAAATCACGACAAGGTCTAAATAGAAGAAAGCACCAAAGTGTAGGGTTGTCCTAACCACCAATAATGAACTGTCAAATTAATAATAAATGCAGTAGTGAATCCATTATAAATTGTGGTATTCTAAGGAAAATCCAAGCTCACGCTACAAGGTGTATCTTGCAACAAACGAGATATGTAAGAGCAACTAGCAGTGAAGATGCATACAACTGGCACCAAGGTTTGTTCAACCTCAATGTGTTAGTAAACCATACATCCAATAGGCATAGACATCATACATGTAGTAGGTCTCGGGAGGAATAAAAGAGAGCTACCAAATGACTAAGCAAGGGTAATAAAGCTCAATGCATAGCCAAGCTGTGTGTATATATCATTGTCATCACTTTGGTAGACATAGGTCTCAGGAGGAATAAAAGAGAGCTGCCAAATGACTAAGCAAGGGTAATAAAGCTCACTGCATAGCCAAGCTGTGTGTATATATCATTGTCCTCACTTTGATAGAAATAGGTGTTGGATCCAAAGCAAAAATCAAATCAGCCCATTGAAGAGTAATTGCATCCAATAAGCATCAAGAGAGCATGTACACAACTCAATGAGTCCCATTGTCTTGATAAAAAAATAAGCGCAAGCTCAATGGTGCCAATCTAAAGCTCTTTGCAAATATCCAAGTAATAGGTAGCTCCCACTAGAAAAAAGCCAAAAGCCAACTGAGCAAGTGCAAGCTCAATACATGAAATACAGAAGCATTTGGAAGCTAAGATACATCAGGACCATACATTTAGGAGCAATACATGTAGTAAATCCTCAAGCTCGTAAGCGTAGGAGCACTACGTCAAGTACCCACTGCCAATAGGAATGTCATCGAGCTCAAAGTCAAAGCTTAAAAGCTTTCAAGTGCATATTCGAGTGCATAATTTCAATGTCATACATCAATACAATCCAATGAGGTACTTGAAAATGGCATCAAAGAGCAATAGTCATATAGTTTTCATGTGTAAATGCTTGATGTACAATGAAATAATTATCAAACTCAATTTGATGCAAGCTCAAATTGATTCAATAGCAACCCAAGACATAATCTTAGTATCTACCAATAATTTGGGCACCAATGGGCATGAATAGAAGCATAAATAGGCTTGAAGCTTTGAAGAAAAATGCTTCATAGACTTGTGTACAACAAGTTTACTACTGTATACAATAGAAAATGAAAGTTGAAGAGCTCAAGTCAATTTCTAAAGGCACAATAGTAATGCTTGGAGTGATGTAAATGATTGCTTATGTGTCCAAGTGTACCACCGTAGCCAATGGAGTAAGCAGTGGGCTACTACCAGCTAGGAAGAAGAGATTTGAAATCAGGCTAGATTTGGGTTCTGTGCTAAACTATTGGTCATGAGGGAGGCAACAACAATGCTCAATGGTCCTCAATGTAGCCCTCGAAGGAGCTTACACAAGCCCGAGAGTGAGTGAGCAACAATGGTTACCTCTTCAAGTTGAAGCCATGGTTGCCTTTGATGAAGTGATGTAGGTATCACAAGTTTGGGTTGAAGCAATGATAGGTGAAGCTCCTTGATCTTAACTCTAATGCCAATCAAAGGGAGAAGCCTAAGTGGGAGCATGAGCACATGGAAGCAAGGGAGGTGCAAGCTATGGAGGATGGAGCAATAGAGTAAAAGAGAGAGACATAGGATGTGGAAACTCCAAGAGTAACAATGTGTGATCGACCTTCCCTTATTCATTAGTCATTGAAAGAATAAAGAAGGAAGTGACAATGATGGGCGCTTGCCACTTGTAGTGTATAGGTGTGCGGATCTACTATCTGTAGTGTACAAGTGTGCGGGTGTTGTAAGTGTAGTGAATACACGAGTAGCATAGAAACATGCACCTTTATCCCCAATAGGTGCATGGGGTGAGAGGAAGGCTCTCCAAGTAAAGACTTCAACTCTTATAATGGCTCCTTATATAGGTGTGCGGATCTACTACCTGTAGTGTACAAGTGTGCGGGTGTTGTAAGTGTAGTGAATACACGAGTAGCATAGAAACATGCACCTTTATCCCCAATAGGTGCATGGGGTGAGAGGAAGGCTCTCCAAGTAAAGACTTCGACTCTTATAATGGCTCCTTATATAGGTGTGCGGATCTACTACCTGTAGTGTACAAGTGGCGGGTGTTGTAAGTGTAGTGAATACAGGAGTAGCATAGAAACATGCACCTTTATCCCCAATAGGTGCATGGGGTGAGAGGAAGGCTCTCCAAGTAAAGACTTCAACTCTTATAATGGCTCCTTATATAGGTGTGCGGATCTACTACCTGTAGTGTACAAGTGTGCGGGTGTTGTAAGTGTAGTGAATACACGAGTAGCATAGAAACATGCACCTTTATCCCCAATAGGTGCATGGGGTGAGAGGAAGGCTCTCCAAGTAAAGACTTCGACTCTTATAATGGCTCCTTATATAGGTGTGCGGATCTACTACCTGTAGTGTACAAGTGGCGGGTGTTGTAAGTGTAGTGAATACAGGAGTAGCATAGAAACATGCACCTTTATCCCCAATAGGTGCATGGGGTGAGAGGAAGGCTCTCCAAGTAAAGACTTCGACTCTTATAATGGCTCCTTATATGGGCTAGCTTACGACACACGATAAACTTGTAGCAACAAGGATTGAACCAATGATGATGTATGCAATCATATGGCCTTCTATTTGGGTGTGTCAACATGTACCTAAAATACACACACATATATACGTATATAAATTTTTTCCTGCCTCTAGCCCTAGCCCCTCTCTCTCTCTCTCTCTCTCTCTCTCTCAACAACTACTTCAAACTGTAAAGAAAAATGAATACAACCAATTAGAAACAAATTAAGAAATGGAAGGAGAAAAAGACATGGAAGAAGGAATCATAACTTACCTCTTTGCTTAGAGACATGGCGAAATGAGTTATCTATATTGCATTAGGATTCAAGAATCCCAAATCAACTTAGAAAGAAAACAATGGATAAATAAAAAGAAGAAGACATGAAAGCTTATCCCTTGGGTCAAGGATGCATCGTGGCAAAATGAGCAAAGTAGGGTAAGTTTCACATGAGTAAATTTAAACAATATCAAAATAATTACATGTTTATATTTTTTAAATTGAATTGGTATGAGTACCTAAAGTTCAAATTTGCATTGGCATAGTTGACAATATAAGCATCAATACATTCTGATGCTCATCTTGACACCTTTTCCAATGCAGATATTGATGACTTTAGGGATGCCTATATTGAGGTGCTAATCTTTTAAAAACTTACACCAATTAATGGCATCAGTATATACCCCTCTCTTGTATTGAGTGTGTGTGTATTTGTGCATGAGTTTTTGTATATGTGTTTGCAGTATGAAACTTTAATATTGCTGCATGAGAGGGATTCTCTCTCCTCTTCATAAGCATGCATGCTAGGATGTTAACTGGTGCACTTACTCTTAGGTCAAGGAGTCATTATATTTAAACTCTTAATATTATGTGCATTCAAGTAGAAAACCCCTCATCTACCCCTCTATATGTAGAATAGGTCTTAAAATGACTTTAAAAATCCCATTTGTTGAACAAACATAATAATAGTCTTTAACATCTATGAGAGATCCTCCAAGTGCTCTAAGTCTAAAAATTCTTCTCTCTCAAAGAGCTTGGATATATGAGAGTGTGGGTAGATTTTTTTTTGAAAAAATTACTTGTAAAACAAAATTCGAGGCGTGTTACATAGGTTCAATTGCATTTTGTAGCTTCTAAGTTAGGGCCAGTTCTTTCTTAATAGAGCTACAGGTATGAAGATTTAGATGTGTGGATTCGTCCACCCTTTTTCTAACACAAACAAGAGAAAAAGAACCACTAGTGTCAAGGAATGCTCCTATGCATACATATCTACCATGGCCCTTCCAATCCCCATTGACCTAGATAGTGCAATAGTACTATATCTTTATTTTGGTTGTAGGTTTGGGAGGTTTCGAACACCAAAGCATCTCCTAAACCTACATCATTCTCCAAATTTTGTTTGTAGGTTTGGGAGGTTTCGAACCACCAAAACACCTCCTGAACCTACATCATTCTCCAAATCTGTTAAAAATTTCTCCCCCTTTTTTCTAGCTTCTTTCTCCCCAACGTCTCAATGCATGTAGCAACTCCCTCCCTCCCTCCCTCCCTCCCTCCCTCCCTTCCTCCCTCTTTGTGCTTTACATGCACTCAGCCTACAAAAGCAGAGATGGTCGTTGGCGTAGAGGTTGAGGTAGCACTGGCTGCCCAGGTTGGTGATAGTTAGTGGGATGGGGCCATAGAGAGACATGTGAGAGAAGGCAAGGGGACGAAGCAAGGGTTGGAGCCCATGTGTAGAAAGTGGAGGTGAGAGAGGTTGGCAAGAGATGCCGGAAGCAGCCCATGCAAGCCATTGCGGCGCGACTGAGGTTCAATAGCTCGACAGTCGATAGCGTAGCGCCCAACTACATCAAGATGGGTCGTGTAAGTTGGTGTTGCTAGAGTGGTCCCAGTTCGAAGAGAGACCCCAAGTCATCAAAGAGCTCCTCTAGGTGTGTCGGCTTGCCTAGCATTGCTAGGATGGGCTGCCCAATCGCCCATTCTTGACCACCACCAACCTCTCCAGCATCCTAAGGCCACCCACCCGTCTCTCTATCTCTTTGTGGCTACAACGCTCATTTTCTCTCTCTCTCTCTCTCTCTCTCTCTCCATCATGCAGGAGGCCGAAACAATAGAGGACAAGTAGGGGTGTGCGAGAGGGATGTTGGGGCCGAGTGATAGTGGATGGGTAGTCGAGAGAGTGGAGGGCATGCGGGCGAACATGCAAGCAATGGTCTCTCTCTCTCTCTCTCTCTCATGTGGTCATGGGTGGCAAGAGGCTGAGTAGTGGGCCTTCAACAAAGTTTTGAGCTATAGGCCAAGAGGTCGATAAGCATCTCTCTCTCCATGTCTAAGGTGGCTAATGATGGGTGGTTGGGGTGGTGCGCCAAGTGGCGTAGTGGCTATGGTGGGTTAGGGCAAGCGGGATTGTCAATCGGGTGGTAGTTCACTTTCATTTGGGGCAAGTTGGGCGGTAGTTTTGAATTTGCTATGGAATTTGAGAGAGAGAGAGAGAGAGAGAGAGAGAGAGAGAGAGAGAAGGAATAGTGGAGAGAGAAATAAAGAGAGAGGGGAGGGGAAAATAGGAGAGAGAGAAAGGAAAAGAAAAGAGAGAGGAAGATAAGGAAAAAAAGAGAGAAGAAAAGAAAAGATTGCGGAGAGAGAGGGGGAGGGAAAAAGAGGAGAGAAGAAATGAAAAGAGAGAGCGAGAGAGAAGAAAAAAGAGGAGAGAGAGAGAGAAAGGGAGGAGGGGGAGGGAAAAGAGAAGAGAGAAGAAAAAGGGAAGAGAGAGAAAAAAGATGAGATGGAGAGGTGACAAAAGAGAAATGAGAAAACTAGAGAGAGAGAGAGCAAGGGAGAGAGGAAGGGAGGGAGAAATAAAGAGAGAAGAAGAAAAAACAAGAAAGAGAGGAGAGAGAAGGAAACAATAGAAAGAGAAAAATGATGTTGTCATGTGACAGGGAAGCAAAGTTGCCTTCCCTTGGACTTGCTTCCGGGAATAGTGTTCCACGCACAAGGAACACTAGTTTAGGTTAAAACATTTGAAAAGACAGAGGAAAACAAGTGCTATACCATACATGGAGTGAGCTTCTGTATCAAGCGGAGGCGGACAAAAACCAAAAACTTTAATAAAATTGAACCTTTGAAGTTTGAAATGGTTTTTACAATGTTTTCTGTCTTGTGGTTGCGGGAGGACAGAGGCCCCATGTGGAATCCAGTGCCAGGCAGTCACTGGGCCTGCGTTACCACGTGGACGGGTCCGATTGGCAGAGGCATGGTTAAAGATGAGGCTTTCGGATATGCGACCAATAGGAGGACGTGCGGACTTTAACGTTTGCATGGACCAAAGGCGTGATATGAAGATGGGACCATGCACGTTAAAAAAAACTCTTTAAGGTTGTTTTCCCGATTTTAATTAAAAGGGTGGGACAGAAATGCTAGATTAGGGGGGGAGGAGGCTTTTGGCTTTTATTTTTGACAGCGGGGGGTTAATTTGGCGACACAGCTAATTTGGCGCGGATACTGCAAGCTTGCGCAAAGTCTCTCTCTCTCTCTCTCTCTCTCTCTCTCTCGTTCTCCATGCTTGGGCTTCGCCTCGAGCTGGAGGCTGGAGCTACTGGCTCTCGCCATGGCGCACAATTAACTGCTCCTTTCCCTCTGCTGCATTCTTTCAGCTCGATTCCAACAAGAATTCATTCCGCTCTGTGTGTCAGAAGACCTAATATCTGCCAGCCTCGCACCTCCCTCCCTCCTCTCTCTCTAGTAGTAAAATGCTCTGCTTGTCCCCTTTTTCTTCCGTAAATCTGGATCGGTTCCTGGCATGCCATTGGACGGCGAAGATCTCCCTTCTTCCTCTCGCATTGCCTGCTCCATTATTACCAGCTCTCCGCTCATCATCATCATCATGTGGCTGCGGGAAATGCTTGGTAGCTGCTCGATGTTCCTGTTTACCGACCAGCTCGCGTGTCATTGAACTGGTGATGATCTCCCTCTATCCCTGATCTGCTTCCCTGTCTCTCGTCTTTGACCCATCTGTACTCGATCTAGATCGTAGTGTAGCAGTACCGCTTAACCTAATTGTACTTCTAGGCTTCACCATTTGATCTCTCCCAAGAGTCGCATCTCTTGAGTACCAGTACGTAGCTTTAGGTTGCGACGGCGTACTGCTACGTAGAGATTGTCGGGCACAGGGTGCCTTTCTTGAGGTGAGCTATAATGGTAAGCATCTTTTCGCTCTTTCCGGATGCAACCAGGCTCGTTGCTTCAAAGTTGAATCACAACAAAGCTAGGGGAGATCTGCGAGGTTTGAAGCTTCTAGGTGGGAAGAATGATGGAGTAAGCCAGGAAGACATATTGGAATCTGGGAGCAACGGCCCTGTTGAGTGATTGAGGCAGGCCAGAGTACTCTGCGGAGAATCTACTTAAGTAGAAGAAGAGGAAAGTTGGATCTACCGATGTCCGGAGTTAGCAGCTGCGCACTAGGTTCTCGTTTCAACAGAGAGAGAGAGAGAGAGAGAGAGAGAGAGAGGAGGTTTTTCTTCGCTGAGGTGACACTAATATCGAAGTTGTGTGCTGTCTGCTTGCCAAGTAGGTTTAAGTACAGGTGACGATGGAGACCCAACAGACGTCAAGTCCTATAGTGGTAGCTGCACTGCAGCTGCAAAGGTAACGATCATTGTTCTAACTTCTTAGCTTGAACTGAGGAAATCGAGAACCCAGCTGATGCCGAAAAGCGCTCTGATTATGGTCCGCAAAGCAATTACCGGTGCCAGGCGGGATAAAGCAGCGCCTAGAGATAAGAGAGAGAGGGAGAGAGGTAGTTAGAGAAGCTCTCTCTCAAACACACACACACACACACAGACTTGGTACAGTGCAATGTGCAGTGTTCTGTGTGCTGATACTGGGTTTCCCAATTGATACTGGCTTTCCCAACTGATGTGAAGGGAGGGGACGCTAGCTCTCTCTCTCTCTCTCTCTCTCTCTCTCTCTCTCTCTCTCGGAAGTGGCGGATGGATTCCCACCATACTTTATGGAACGTGCTAAGGTGTCAGCCATGATAGCAAATGCCAGGAGACCTCTCTCTCTCTCTCTCTCTCTCTCTCTCTCTCTCCTGCCTTATTATTATACTTGATTTTTTAGGTGTTCATAATTGGGCAAGCTTTGTCTATGCTTTGCCGGCTGGTGGCGCGCCGAACCATAGCGTCGTCGGTGCCGCCTCCTCCGCTCCGTTTTTAGTCATGCGTCCTGATGATTGATGATTGACACAATCATCCATCCATCCATCCATCCATCCATCCATCCTGGCTGTCTCTCATTTTCTATCCATCAATCACTAAAGCTTTGCAGCAACCCCTCCCCTCCCCTTTCCTATGGCCGGGTACGATCGATTGAATCTCAATTGCCTTGGTGCTTCTGAACTCCAGCCCCTCTGAACAATTTCAGATGAGTGTGTAGTCAGTGATCAGCTCGAGTGCAGTACCCGATGTGTAATGTGAATACCTGCCAAGTCTGGCAGTCCCTCTTGCTATTCTTCTCCGTTGTCTTGACAGAGTCAGAATGACGATGATTACGATAACAATGACGGTGACGGAGATGTTAAAGGCCACGATGCAATCGAGTCAGGGGCTAGCTGCGAGTGAGGGAGAGGTGGGTTGAAACTTGAGACTTGAGCGAGAGAGAGGGTTTCTTAATTGCAGGTGTTTGATTCGGAGTATTTTCTGCCGGTGCCGATGCAGCAGGAGAGCGGTTGCCTGTCCGCCCTGTCAATTCTATGCCATGCGTGGCCAGCGCAGACACACACAGAGAGAGAGAGAGAGAGAGAGAGAGAGAGAGAGAGCAGCATCGTTTTCCTCACTTGTTAGCCTATATTAAATTCTGCATGCTCTTTCTCATGTTTGTATTTTCTGAACGAAAGATGCTTGTCAATAGGAATTTAATATCTGATGCAGAGAGCGAGGGTTGAAGTGTCAAAGTTTTCTCTTAATAGTCCCCCTAAAGAAGATGAGAATGAAGATGCTGACAATGAAATTTTATAATGATGAGCGATGGTGGTGGTGCAGCAGGAGCAGGAGCAGCAGGAGTGCCAAGAGATCCGCAGCTGATCAAGAAGAAGGGGCAAGGTGGAGCCGGAGGAAGGCAAGAGACATCCATTGTCAGGAATGGATACATATGAAGTGACAAGGATGGTGTACGCAAGGGTGCAGGCCATGGAGCCAGAGGTGGCATCCAAGGTGATGGGGTTCTTTCTGCTGCAGGACCTAGGGGAGCAGGAGATGCTGAAGCTTGCATTTGGGCCGGATACACAGCTGCAAGCCATGATAGCCAAGGCAAAGCAGCAGCTGGGGCTGGCAGGGGCGGGGGCAGCTGCTGTGGCCGCTGTTGGCGGAGTGGTGGGTCCGCCGGCTGCAGGGGCTCCTGGCCTCTTCTCATCCCCATCTCCCCTGTTGCTTCCTCCAGATCCCTATCCTTTCTCACCTCCAGAGGATACTTCTTCTCATCTGCATCAGCACCAGCAGCACCATCACCATCATCATCATCATCATCATCAACAACAACCACATCATGATCATCACCAACATCAACATCAGAATCATCTTCATCCTTACCATCTATCCCAGTTTTCTCCCCAATTCGACTCGGATCCGGCCGCCGCCGCCGCGGCATCCGCCGCTGCCGCTGCCTCATTCTTCTCCCGCCCCAGCGTATCCACCGTCCGCAGCCGCCCTTCCTCCCTCTCCGACATCCCCCTCTCGCCGGATAGCAGCTCCGGCAGTGCTGCCTGCCTCTCCCCGGCGGGCCGCAAGCCCTGCCTCTACTATGCACGTGGCTACTGCAAGCACGGCTCCAACTGCAGGTTCCTGCACACCCATGGTGTCAGATCTGACCCTGCCTCTCCCTCCTTCTCCAACAGCAGTGGCAGCGGCCTGCGCGATTCCCGCAGCGATGACGGTCTTATGCCACCAGGATCCCTTGAGCGGCTGGAGATTGAGCTGCAGGAGCTCCTCAGAGGGAGGCGAGCTCCAGTCTCCATAGCCTCATTGCCTCAGCTCTACTACGAGAGATTCGGCCGAACCCTGCAAGCCGAAGGGTATCTGACCGAGAGCCAACGCCACGGAAAGGCTGGGTACAGTCTGACTAAGCTTCTTGCTAGATTGAAGAACACTGTTACCCTTATTGACAGGTATGCGTCCATCTACAATCCCTTCTCTATCTATCTGAAGCAAGATGTGTAATCATTAGCATTAAAGTGTCTTTCATTACTTCTAAGGATCGGCGATCCTGGATTGCACAGGCCCCACGGGCAACATGCTGTTGTGTTAGCGGAGGATGCTCTCAGGTTTACTGCATATAGGGGAGAGAAGGATGATTACAGTGGAGTGAACCCTGGATCTCGTCAGATTTACCTTACCTTTCCAGCAGAGAGTACCTTCTTGGAGGAAGATGTCTCCAAGCATTTCGGGTGAGTGACAGAGGGAGAAGAACAAGTGAATCGAGGCGAGGCAATCAATGCCAAGACGGCCAATTGATTAAGTACTGCCTGATTCACCTGCTGTGACTGATCATTGATCACGCGTGTGCAATTGTTGTCCCTGTATGCAGGGCATATGGGCCTGTCCATGATGTGAGGATCCCCTTCCAGCAGAAGCGGATGTTCGGCTTCGTAACTTTCGTATATCCGGACACCGTCAGAGCCATCCTGGCCAAAGGAAATCCTCATTATATTTGCGGGGCGCGAGTCCTGGTTAAGCCATACAAGGAGAAAGGAAAACACAGCGAAAAGTACGTTTATCTTACATTCCGTGCTTCTTGTATACGTAACTTCATACATATGTACGCAATGATGAATTTTCCCCGTCCTGATAGCTGTGTACTTGACTGGGATAAGTGGTTTCATCTGATCTTCTTTTGCAGGAAAATGCTAGAGAGAGAACACTCTAGGTTTATAATCCCCAGCAGGAGCTTTGATGGAAGAGAGTACCCCTTTCCCCCAGGTGTGAGCCGGCACGTTTACATGTGCCTCAGGTCTACCTTTTATATCCTGCTTTTCTGTTGCTATATAGCATGAGGGTAACGGTCTGCACACACTTAGACAGAGAAGGAGACTATTAGTATATGTGGGAAAATGGTGGCTTTATCAGAAACCATTGTCTTTCAGTACTTAAGTTGAGTGATTGAGGGTAACAGAGCAGTCAATTGGCAGTAGTAGTGTATCAATTAACATGAGGTATGTTGCATTAGTATGCCCAACTGCATCATAGTTAAATTTGAGACTGTGGTGGCTTCTCTGGTTAATGTCTGAAGGGATCCAATTCTTCGACGACCACGATCTTCTGCGGAGGCAGATAAACGAGCAGGCCTTGGAGCTTGAGAGGAGAAGATTTGCGGAGATGCAGTTTGCAGACTCACCGCGCCTCTACGTCGAAACAAAGCTTGAGCCCTCGCCCTACGGCTTTCCTTCCAGTGGCGGCATTTCATCATCCTCCACCTGCACAGGAGAGCCAGGAGACGACAGCAGAACCCCTGAAGGTCCTCGGATTTCAATCTTTGAAGTAGAACTCATTGGTTTTTGTCTGGAATTCTCTACTCTCGCTTTGATTTTAACTATGTCTCTCATTTCGGCAGTTTTTCCTCTTCTGTTCTTGCAGATTTGACGCCTCTCCAAGCTTCTAATGCATTTGGCTACCTCCTAGACGTGTTAGATGATCCAGCTGAGGACGAGAAACCAAAGGAAATGGCCGTTGCGGTGAAGGAAGAATCTGGGTACGGCATCTGTTTGCATTGTTTTGAAATTTGAGCTGTTTAAGTGAGAATGTAGGTCAGAAGAACCGTCTATGTGCCCAGCTTTCCAATTCATGCAATTAATTCACAAAAAGTTTTTGACATTTTCCCATCTAGGGAAGGAGCTCCTCACCCATGTTTTTCCCGTAGTGGTCTGTGTGGGTAGTGGGAATTTGTCTATAACTTGTTGTGGTGAGAGGATATATTCTGTCACATGCAGACACACACACTCACATACACAGTGGATGCGACTGACCAAAGCTCAATCGGTTTAGTCAATGTGTGGTGATTTACATTCCGCATGGTCATTTTGTATGTGTAGAAAAAGGGAGGGTTTGAACCTGGGTCACGGGATTAATGAAGTAATAAGTGGCTTACTACTAGAGTAGCCAAGAGAGAGAGAGAGAGAGAGAGAGAGAGAGAGAGAGAGTGAGAACGAGGGTTAGTGGATCAATGAAATAATTGAATAATCTTCCCATCTGGGGAAAGGGTCCATGTTTTTCTTGTAGTGGTTAGTGTGGGAATAATTGTGGGAATTTGTCTAAAACTTGTTGTGGTCAGAGCTGACATGCTTTCACATGCATAGTGGTACCTCAGGAGCTCTGCAAGCTTGGATAACGAGCAACAAGGAGTCATTGAGCTGCTCAGATCAATCCTTCTCCACGCTTCCTCTTCATTCGATTTCCTCTCATTCTCAACCTCTATTGCTTGGGGTGGAAATGGAGGATTCACATTTTATGAATGCCATGGAGCCACAATCTTGAACATCCTTAAGAAGGTTCTAACGTGTTCTCTGCGAGCCCTGCCTGGGATCATGATAAATGTGGTTTGGCTCTGCATGCCTGGGAGGATGAACTTACAATCAACACTTGCCTTGTAATCTTTAACCGCCACCAGAACAACACGGTGACAAGTTCTATGACAAGCTTCTCTTCAACACATAGTGAGAGCGAGTGATCAAACGGATGTAGCTCAATTGGTTAAGTCAGACATGGGGTGACCAGAAGGTCGTCAGTTCAACTACCATATTCCTCACGGAGATTTTGTATGTGTAAAAAAAATGGAGGTTCAAACCTGGGTCAGTGGATTAATAAAATAAGTGGCTTACTAGTAGACTAGCCACTCGATTATGAATGAGAGTGAAAAGCGAACGGATCAGTGAAATAAGTGAACAATGAAATATAAGTGGCTTACCACTGGGGTAACCACTTGATTTGAGAGAGAGAGAGAGAGAGAGAGAGAGAGAGAGAGAGTGTGTGTGAGAGGGGTAAATCAGTAGATCAACAAAAATAAGCGAATAATAAAATAAGTGGGTTACCACTGGGGTGGCCACTTGATTGAGAGAGAGAGAGAGAGAGAGAGTGTGTGTGTGTATGTTTAGACATGCTCGTGTGCCTACTTGCAGCACGAACAACGAGCATAACCTTCCAGACAGCCCATTTGCAAGCCCACATGCAGAATCCCAAATCGAGACTGCCTTCTCTGAGAGTTCGGAAACTGCTCTTACAGCACCTACTGGCATCATGAGGCAGTCCTTCCTGACACCAGACAGTCCCCCTCATCTTCCTAGTTTCGAGGACAGAGAGTTGACCTGCCCAATATGCAGGGGTAAAGTTTATATATCGATGAAAGAAATCATGATGTTCATTCCGGCATGTAGATCATGCTTGCTCTTCCTTAATCATGTAAGCTAACCATTCTGCTATTGGCTTTCAGGTTTCTTTGTGGATCCTGTGCCACTGGATTGCAACCACATTTTCTGCATTCAATGTATACTCAAGGTGATGCGACTTCTTCATTATTAGTCTCTCGCTGTTTTGGAAGGGCAAGTTCAGTATTTGATTCTTATCGTTAAACTAGAAGCATTTGGTGGACAAAACTGTAGTTCAAGACCAGGTTTGCTAAGTGCTGATATTGACTAGGAGTTGCTCTGTCCTCGTGTGGCTCTCCTCAGCCTAACCTAAACTATTCACATTTACAACATAACCACTGTTCTGTTCTCCATCTGGTTTTGGACTTCGCAATGAAATTCAAAGTCTTTTTGATATCTGTTGTCGAAGTAGGCATTTCTACTATCCTATTATTCATGTATGCTAGACAGCCTTCCAGGTGACAGTTTGCCAGATATTTCTTGCTGAAGTTTGTTGCTGGTTTTGAGCAGGTGATCAGGGTCTCCAAGGATGAATGTCCTGTGTGCCGCCGCCACATTGGAAGCCAGATAGTAAAACTGCTTGAAAACCGAGGATTTCCTCTCATAGAACCCTCCCTAACGAATCCCAGAGGTGCAGCAGCTGCAGGCCAAATAACCAGCTGGTAGGTCATACCATTTCGTAGGTTCCTCATAAATACCATTAATGAAAGACAGAAACACATTTTGCCTTCTCAAAATGACCAGCAGAAGTTGGAAGCTGTAAATTGGTGGCTGCAGGCTGGTTTATTCCACTTAAAAATGAGTGAAGCTCCTACATACAGCACCCACCCCCTCCCTTTGTAAGGGAAAAATCCCCATCTTATAGTCACAGGTAATTTGTAATTGTTGGGAAGGAGAGACCAGAGATAAGTAGTAATGCCCTCTCAGAAGAAGAGCAGGAACTGTATATAGCCAGGTCACACAATCAACTGAAGTCAGGGAGATATATGAAACATGGAGGCTAGCCTTCACTTTCAAAAGAAGGTGCACAAACTTGCCATCCATATCAATGTTCATACATCATACCATAATCCTTCTCATCATCATCATTACCAGGATTATCAGTCAGTCTTTTACTGTGAAATCATAGAGATTCATTGTGGGCCCTTGGGAAGGTCAAGGATGGTCCACAAGTCAACAAAAGCCCTTTCGGGAGTGGACTAGCTAGCTCTCTCTAATTCGCTATTAAGATTAAGATTATTATTTCATATCGCAATGCTGTGTCATCTCCCCAAAGGATCTTTATAGGTACCTTTCCACTATGTTTACCCCAAAAACAGTCTGATATTTTACATCCAGAAATGAATATCCCTACCATTGCAATTGCCTATTTAAGGGCTTGTATCTGTGTCTCTTTTGGTATGAATTCTCTTGGACATCAATCAATCGAACGACTCTGTGGAAATACGAAGCGTCAGGCATTTGGTCACATCAAAACGCAGCGTTCATTCGTGTGATAGTTTCTTGAGCAAGGCAGCAAACAGGCTCTGGGAGGTAAGCGATGTCACCATATTCCATCTCATCCAAACGCCTACAGAGAGTGGTCGGTCACATTCCACTGGAAGGAACCATGATTCCTCACTCGCGTGGCGTGGTCTACCCCGCTGTGCCGCACTTCATTTCCAATTCCATGTAATGCCACGCCCCTTCCTTCCTACAATCACAATCAACATCCATCAATGTATGTAGTAAGTAGTTTTGACATTATAAGCCAGCCTGCCTGGCTTGCTCTCTCTCTCTCTCTCTCTCACCTTTTCACACGCTCCTTTTGTTAGTATTTAAACCGCCCTGCCGATTCTTCGTAGCACCGAGACTCCAAAAATCAACGTCAGCATCTCTTATTTCTGCGTCCTTTTCAGCCGAAATCCAAAGCGTAGCTTCTTTGAAATTCGGGGCGTCATATTGGAAGTGGAAGATGCGGACGGCCTTACTAAGCCGCATCCATCCATCCAATCCAAGATACCTACCAAGTTCCAACCTCCTGTTACATTCCACATTCTTTGTGTGAATGTAACGTAACGTCAACCCAGGCCAACTTGCTCCAAGAAAAACACCACATTTCAGTGCATTTGTGGGGCTGCCATTTCTAAAATGTGGGGCCGCAAGTGTGTTGTCACTTGTGCCCTTAAATTTACCAACGGATTTAAGCTATTAAAAACAGCATTCCATACACACTCTGAACATGAAAAGCGGTAATCTGCCTTAAATTTTATGGATTGGGATAGATGTTTTTAGGGAGCGCTATGGCCAACAAAAGCATCATGTGTGGGAGATGTTGAAGTGTTGAATTCCAACCAATCGGTACCCAAAGTATCTTCTTTGCTCATACAGGGCAAAGCAGCCAATTATTGGCAGGTTGGAAGGTCATTGACCTAGGAGTTATGTTAGTGTCCCTCAAAGAAGATAGCTCCACCAATATTTTTAAAGCAAATATTCCACACTTTAGTTGTCTCTTCCTTCAACTTGTCTCTATTATGTCCCCTAACAATACTTGTTTTCCCACCAAAGGCAATGACAAGACTCTAGCTCTCTCAAGAACCAATTTAGCCTATCCCCAAAGTAAGTAATTAAGGTATTCCTCCTTCCTTCAACGAAATAGAAACTTTGGAGACAAAAGTTTCAAATCAGCTAGGCTTTGCTTACTAGGTAGCATGTGTAATACTCATGAAGAATCCTCTAGCCAAAAAAGACGAGGATGTGACATGGTATAGCAAACCAAGTTGTCTTCAACCTTCTTTTTGAAGCATAGGTCATAGTGTAAAGGGATTGTTGTTTCCATAATGGTAGCCTTTTGAATTTAGAAATACTCATCCTTTTTAAAGATATTATCTCTTTTTAACCTTGGTCAAATCTAGAGCTAAATTGGGTTAACCTTCTTCATAAATCACAAATGAAGAGGGTCAATCCTTGTGCATATTCTTGATAACTTCCCTCATCCACAATGTCCTCTCCTTGTTGGGGTTATCCTCAATTGCCATGTTCACCATGAATTTGAAGTTTAGGGTAGTAGAATCTATTCTATATATTAATGAGAGCTTTGCCTTGGGGATCTTGAACAAATCAAATGGCTCCTCCCAAGCCTATGTAGCATAAGGAGTCTAGCATTTAAGAAATTAAAATATTTTTTCTTGTAAGATGAGTGGGGGATTTATTTATTGTATATCATCTTTCCCACCCAATTGAACACACACACACACACACACACACACACACACACACACACACACTCTCTCTCTCTCTCTCTCTCTCTCTCTCTCTCTCTCTCTCTCTCTCTCTCTCTCTCTCTCTCTCTCTTAACCGAATGCAGGATATGACCACGGAAAGGGGAACAACGAGTCTTTGAAAATTTGTATGTGGCTCTCTCGGTAGAGAGAGATGAATTTCTTTTTAAATTAGACATACGAAATGAGATTATATTTTAATGCTTGCACATATGTATGCAATGTGAATATACTCTAAAAACGTCCACAATTGCACATACATTATAAAAAAAGAGTTACAATTTTTAAAAAATTGAATACTATGGAATGTGATAACAATTTGAATGGTTGAACATGTTCATGCAATGTATACATACTCTAAAACCACACACAAATGCTTAGGTAGACATGCTCACACACAATAATATATATGTGAGAAAAACTGGAGAGAGAGAGAGAGAGGAGAGGAGAGAGAATGGATACACACTTATAAAACATGCACTTACAAATATATGCAAACATATGTAGACATACACATCTACACACAAGTGTGTGCGTGTGTGAGTGTGCAATGCATATAAACATGTGTACACATGTACACATATGAGGTGAAGAAAGATGAGATACAATAGGAAGAAAAATAAATGAGAGAAAATAAAAATGATGAGAGGGAGAGAGACCACACATATAGATATATTGTGTATTAAACACATACGCACATATATGCATACATACACATACACACACACACACTCACATATACATACATACACACATGTACACACACATTTATATGTCCATGCACACACATACAAAACATAGACAAGAATCGACAAAAATAAAGAAAATGTGTGTGTGTGTGTGTGTGTGTGTGTGTGTGTGTGTGTGATACATACACATACACATCCCCCTATGCTTACACCCACACATTGATTACGTATTAATAATTAACTATTAACTTTTATGATATAAATTATACTTAACTTATAATCAATACATATATGCATAGTTAATATTTATATTATATATTAATATATAAATATAATTAATCTATTATCTAAATTAATTATTAAAACATATATCTATATGTGATATTGTTATATTTAATATATAGTAAATAATATATAATTATATATTATTTCAATAATATATGTATTAATTATAGTTATTTATATATTCATATTATTTATTATTAATAAAACATACTTACACACACACACACACACACACACACACACACACACACACACACACACACACACATAAACACATGTACACATATCCATACACAAATATATAGATATATACTTTCAATGAATACAAATATGTGTATACATGTATATACTCATGTATATGCATGCATGGATATGGGATGAAGAAAGATGAGATACAATAGGAAGAAAAAGAAATGAGAGAAGATTAAATTGATGAGTGGGAGAGCCATCACACAAATAGACACGTGTATTAAACACACACACACATATATATATGCACACACACATTATAACTAATCATTATTATGTATACTTATCTTTCATGTATTATTTGTATTAATGATAATTATAGTTACTATATTTATTAATAAATTTATGTAAGTGATTAGATATTATATATATATATATATATATATATATGTTATTAATTACTAATCACACACACACACACACACACACACACACACACACACACACACAGGGAGGAGGAGGAGGAGAAGTAATTCTCAATATAGTGTATGGGTTATCAACTTTGTGTGATGGTATTGGCTTGGTGTGTGAGGATAATATGCATGCCATAATAAACTCAATGTGAATAGAAATCACCATTAAATGTGTTTGTCTTGGAAAAACTTTGAGAATAGTCATAAGGTTTCATTGGAGATGTAGTTTAGACTTGATCCTGCTAATGTTGGCTTTTCGCTCCATACACATTAGTGAGTGCTAGATCTCCATAAATTGCATTTTTTGCATTTAACATTGTATTAGTTAGTCTAAGTTACCAAAGATTTCGAAGTGAGGATTATGTTTCTTATATCAACATCCCATAAACCCTATTGCCATACAAAACATGCTTTCAAACCCCAGTGCGAAGCACTGGGAAAATCTAGGTATAGAGCGCCTAGTTGCATTATTATGATAATGTCTTTTTGACACTTTTAAATTTCTCAAAATAATTGATTCCTTGATGTCATTAGAAGATTTATTCTCAACATTTATCATGCATCCAAAATCCCTTGGTCGTCACTAAATTGGCTTTAATTCACAACTAAGTTGTGTGCTCAATCACATCCTAAAAAATTAATTTACCTTTGCAGGTTTTATAACTAATTTTTTGAAAAAGAATCTACCTTTGCAATATTTATAACTAATTTTCTAAAAAATAAATTTATATTGCGAGTATCTTCTAGAGTAGGTCCTTGAGAACAAATGTGGATAGCATTTGTTTCTAGAGATCCTTAATAAGGGGATGTTAAAATTTAATAAAAAATGAATTTATCTTGTGAGTATCCTCTAGGGTAGGTCCTTGAGAACAAATGTGGATGACATTTGTTTTTAGAGATCCTTCATAAGGGGATGTTGAAGTTCAATTGAGACTTTTCTAGATATAAAAATTTCTCTAAATCTAGAGCAAGTTGAAGGATTTTGTAGGTAGATGCCTAAAGAATATCATTAAATAATTACTTCATATCATTGCAAAAGGGAGTACGCTTTTGTGAGGTGCCTCCTCCAACAAACCCAGAGGAGTCCTCTTAGTAGTCGACTGAAATTCATATCCATGCACATCACCATCCCGTCTCCCTATGGGAAACCTTGGACTTAGCTGAACATGGGAATCTTAGTTCTACTTCACAGGGGAAGTGTGGACAAGTCACCCCTAGCAACAATCTAACACTCACTTAAGAAAGACCACTTTGTAATCAATCAAAGGCAAGAGTGAGGTTAACACCGCACTTGGTTCAAAGAGAGTGAGAGACGGGGGAGAGTGTGACTCGATCCCCCTATCCATAAGGTAAAATCTCAACTCCATCCCCCTAAAATGGTGTTAAACCTGGTAACTAATCCTACTGTTATTGGGAGGGTCATGATTTAATAAGCTCTATCTAGTGTTGGAAAGTTACCTGACTTATCGGATCCACCCATCCATAAGCATCCAGTTGTTACAGGATCGAAACCTCCCACTTTCCTCGATTGGTTTGCTTAGTTTTCTAATTAGAAAAGCATACTACCACATTGTTTGGACATATAAAATCACCTTCCTTTTATTACTCCGTTAAATTGGGTTCGTTTAACTCAATCTTTAGCACATAACAAATAATTCAAAAATCAGATACTTTATTTCATAATTACATCCAAAATCATCACTCCGCTAGGATAAGACCTTCCAATCCCTCGGGATTGGACTGTATGCAATCCTTGGGTAAGTTACTCGTGAATATATATGTGCATCACGTGGGTTCAAAATAAGGTATTTTTAAAATACCATTTTTATACATTTTTTACATATAGAAGCGTGTAATATAAAGGGGTTATTTATAGATTGAATAGAAAAGGGTTATGTTTTATACATGAAAAATTAACAAATAAGGATATTTATAAATAGGCCTTGAATGCACGTGATGTAGAGGATATACATATAGTAACTTCCTTGAGATGCGATCACACTCCATCCACGGTCAACATGGAATTTAGAAGCTCAGAGCCCCTCTAACTTGGGAGCCTCTGGAGCCGTCCTACTACATAATAGGGGCACTTACCACTTGGCCCTTTTCCCTCTTAGGTGCTCGAGTTATTCCACACTCCACAGAGTGTTAAGGAGCATTGGGTTGGAGACCCCAACGTCCCGAACCACCATAATCCTCAACTCGTCCGTTTATGTAAGTACGGAATCATAAGAACCATAATTCATCATTCAGAAATCCAAAAGCAGTCATAAACATAAGACATTTTAACACAGTTGTCAACGTGATGTATGGAATCTATCCCCTCCATCAAATTCTGTGTTCCTTCCTAAAAAGCAATTGATAATACTAACATGTTTTTGTAAATTTAAGTACGTTTTAACTTATTGTAATCTATGCAACATACTAGCTTATCCCTCGTTAGGAAATTATAGAATTAATAGCTTAAAAAGTAATCCTTTTTTAATGTACTAAATCTAATTATCTCCATTTGGCCATCCATCGTGATTATGATTTATGACCACATCCTTGATTTGTTGTGGGATGGCTGGTTCTTCGGTTTGAATGGGTTCGGGGTTAACCTCCATTTGCGCTTCAATATCATGTTGAGTTCCCTCAGCAACGGCCACTCCTTTGTGTTGGGAAGCTCTCTGAGCATGACCTCGCTCAGCATCTTGACGTCTCTTGGGAGCCATGGAAGAAGCTGATGGATTCGAGCACCCCTCTTGCGTAGGTGTGGAGATAGAGATAGAGAGAGAGAGAGAGAGAGAGAGAGAGAGAGAGAGAGAGAGAGAGAGAGAGAGAGAGAGAGAGGTTCGGTCGGTTGCAGTAGAGCTTCGTTGTGTCAACCAACAGAGAGACTACTACATGGGTTGTTGTTGTGTCTGTGTGTTTGTGCGTGTGCCTAATGTGATGCTCTACCCCTATTTATATAGTAAGCAAGGGGGTAAAAGGAGGACGTTTGCTTTTTAGCGTTTTTTGATGATGTCATCAATGATAAAGAGGAAATACTTTCTTTTAGCGTTTTTGACGATGTCATTGATGACATCAGGGATGGGCTCCATTTTTGTAGCGTGAGGATACCAATTTAATGAATACATGGGCGAGCACCGTACATCTCATCGTTGGGTGGCGTCACTCCAAGGCTCACGACCAAGGCGGTGACCAAGGCATGGACCTTGGCATCTTGGCCTTGGAATACTTGGCAACGGGCTACAAAGGCTTTGTTGGTGCCATTGGCTACGTGTGAGAAGCTCCCACTAGCTTGTAAGAAAATCTTCTCAGGAGGTCACCCATCCCGATAGTGTCGTCACCAAATGCACTTAACTGCCAAGTGACTATCCACTAGGCTAGTTCTTTTTATTGTTCTATACTATAAACATAGTCTTAATAATCTAGTCTTGGGAGGGTCTCCCAAGTCTTCCTTCCATGAACTGGCATATAGTACTTCATTAATAATAACAATTATCTTCATAACGAGAGTCAATTTCATAATTAGAATTACTTTTTAAAAATATGCAAGATAAATCAATTTTCTTTGGAATGTATATGCACATTAAAATAAACTAAGTAATGGGAACATTACATTGTTCCCTCTTTAGAGAAATTGAGATGTCCTCATCTCAAGAGAAATTTGTATTCTTTTATAAGGGTTACCTCATCGACCCAAGTGGCATCCTCTTCAAGATAATCCTTCCATTGTGCTAGGTGTTCTCTTAGGATTCGACTTCTTAGATGTTTCTCCCTTGTATCTAGAATCTTCTCAGGTTGTATTTCCAGAATTCCTTGGGCAGGCATAACTCTTTGTTCGTTATTAATCACATTATTGAGGTTTGATACATAAGGTTTTAGTAGGCCACGAAATACATTGTGAATCTTGAGATGGGGTGGCAATTTAAGCTTGTAGGCTTGCCTTTCCATTACTTTGATTACTTCATATGGTCGTCAGTATCTTGAACTAAGCTTTTTGTATTTTCCCAAGGATAATGAGCTCTTGTCGGGCCTTACCCTTAGAAACACCATGTCACCTTCCTTGAATGTTCTTATGGATCTTTCAAGATCTGCATAGAACTTTTGCCAATCTTGAGCAGCTTGGATGTCATGTCGGATCAATTGGATTTGTTGGTCCATCTCTTCAAGCATAGCCTTAGAAGCCTCTACATTGAGAGTGGGATTTGAGAAGTTTAGAGGTGTACGACATTCTTGCCCATACAAGGCTTGAAATGACGACATCTTGATTGTTTGTTGAAAGGCAGTGTTATAAGCAAACTCCACCAAAGGTAAATGCTCAATCCACGATTTCAGTTCTTTGCCACAATAAGACGTTAGAATATCTTCAATGGTCTGGTTCACCCTCTCAGTTTGGCCATCAGTTTGAGGACGATAAGCAGTACTGAAGCATAGCTGCGTTCCAATTGCTTGGAATAGGCAAGTCCAAAACTTAGAGGTGAACCTGGAGTCTCAGCACTGATTTATGCTCTTTGGCAATCCATGTAACCTAGATACTTCTTTGATAAAGACTCAAGCAATGTCAGATGACTTATAGGTTGTTTTGATTGGGGATCAAGTGTACCACTTTTGTCGATCTAACAACCACTACCATGATGGAATCATATCCACCAACAACAATAGGTAGCCCAACAACAAATTCCATACTTATTCCCATTTCATTTATGGAATGTTAAAGGGTTCTAACTCTTGAGGCATCATGATCCTTTCTGCCTTGACTCTTTGACAAGTCAAGTACTGAGTTATGTACTTTAATACATCCCTTTTTAATCCTGGCTAGTGATAGCTCTTACGAACTATGTTGAGTGTCTCGACATACCTGGATGTCCTGCAATGGGGCTGTCATGTGCTTCCCATAAGATCTTGGTCTTCACTTCTCATCTTTTTGGGACATAAAGGCAGTCATGGTAATATAGACAACCATTGCTAGCACGATAATCCTTCTTAGACCTTTTGTTAGAGCTTTCTCCTTGAAGTACCTTAGCTATGAGTCCTTCATATTCCTTATCCTGAGAAATAGCTTGGCGTACAAGCTCAAGTACAGGGTTATCAGGTATGGATATGGTTCTTAAGCTTCGAACTTCTACAATGTTGTTAAGAAAGGCTTTTCGGCTTAATGCATCTGCAACAACATTGTCCTTCCCTGGATGATATTTGATTTTAAAATCAAAATTTTTGAAGTATTTCTATCCATCTTCTTTGCCTCATGTTTAGGTTAGCTTGGGTGAAGATTCACTTAAGACTTTTATGATTTGTCACTAAAGTGAATTCCCTTGGCAATAGATAGTGTCTTCATAGTTTCAAGGAATGGATTACTTCAAGTAACTCAAGGCCATGAGTGGCATAGTTAGACTCGTAGGGTTTTAATTTTCTAGAAATATAGGCCATTGGTCTTCCTTCTTGTACTAGCACCCCACAGATCACAAGTCCACTTGCATCAGTGATCACCTCAAATGGTTGATTGAAGTCAGGGAGTTTTAATACATGTACAATGGTTACAACTTCTTTAAGCTTATCAAAGCTTTCTTGATGCTAATTGGTCCAAATGATTACTGTATTTTTCTTCAAAAGATTTATCAAGGGTGCATCAATAAGGGAATAATCCTTGATGAAGATTTGGTAGTACTATCCTGTTAGTCCCAAAAATCCTCGGATTTCTTTTAGTATCTTAGATATTGGCCATTCTAGGATATATTTTACTTTGGTAGGGTCTACAGAGATTCCATTAGCAGAAACAATGTATCCAAGATATTCAATTCTGTCAGTGAGAAATGCACATTTACTTATATTGGCATAAGAGCTGATTTTCACGGAGTGCTACTAGGGCGATCTTTAAGTGACCATGTTCCTCTATTGATTTGGAGTGTACTAGTATATCTTCAAAGAATACTAGCACAAAATCATCAAGATATGATCGAAAGATTTCTTGCATTAGATGATTGAAGGTAGTTGGGGCATTAGTCAATGTGAATGGCATGACTAAAAATTCATAATGACCATACCTAGTGTTGAAGGTAGTCTTTGGGATATCTTGTTCCTTGATTCGAATTTGATAGTATCCGGGTTTTTACCGTAACTTGATTTAATCCTCTGAAGTCAATGCAGAGTCTAAGTGTTCTGTCCCTTTTTTGAAAGAGGACAGACGCTCCCTAAGGTGAGTTACTTGGGCGGATAAATCCTAGCCCAAACCAGGTTGGTGGAAGAGGCTGAGGGAACAACAACAACAACCTAGGTCGTGGACGTGGAAGAATAGATGGTGCTGGATTTTGAGGACGGTTAAGACAATTTGCCCTTAGGTGTCCAATTCTTCCGCACTGGTAGCAGTGTCTGATTTCTATCCCATTTGGTCCTTGGGTGATTGCATTAGCTCTACCATTCCCTCTGGCATTGACCATGTCGACACCATGGTTTGGGTAGCCTCTTCCATAGTTATTTATTGGACGGTTCCTTTGGCCGTTTTCAGCGATTTCCTTAGCCATAGGTTTTTCTCACAGAAGAGCATCTTCAAGAGTTGTTGGTCTCATTGATTCAAGGTGAGTGTCCAAAGGTGGATTTAGTCCTTGGCAAAACCTTGTAATCTATTGAGATGTTGCCACTAGGGGTGCATATTTGCATAAATTCACAAACTTAGAATAGTATTCTTCCAAGGTTAGGCTTAATTGTCGTAAGTTGTAGAATTCATTCATCTTGATTGATTCAAAAGATGGTGGAAGATAACATCCTTTCACATCTTTGTACAGAGTTGAGTCTAAGTAAAAGTAAGGGTTTTCCCTTCCCTAGGTTTGGGCTCCAGTTTTAGCCCCATTCATAAGCTTAAACAACTCCATAGACGAGTCTTCTCTAAGATAGCAATTAACTTTCTGTTAATTCCAACATGTTTACTAGTAAGTAGTGGAATGCATGATCTCAAAAATCACTTGCATAAAGCGTACTTCATCATTAACTTGTCAAAGTAGCTCAACTATCATCATAAGCTCATAACTCACACTCTTCAAAATAATAACGAGACTTTTTATTTATGAAAGTATTTACAAAGATGTATTGATCATACTATGATCTACCAATACATCATCTCACGGATCCTTTCCTCGTGAAAAGTATGGGGGTCTATATTCTCATATCTTGGGGGATTCTCATGTACATTGCAAACAACATAATGTGGTGGATCTTGGGGATAACCAAAACATCCCGTACCAAAATAAGGCCTTCTTGGTACTACAACAACTCTCTCAGGTGGTACTATTTGTAACACTTTTCGATATACCCACAAGGTTTTAGATACAAGCTCATCCCCAATGTTTAGTAACCGTTCAACAAGGCACTGAACAAAAGATATATCTTAAGTATCCTTAGTTGTTCATCCCATCGAACCCTCCATAGTTCGTAATAAAGAAGAATGTTGTGCCCATAATATATCTCCATATGTGACATTTTCCTTGGCTAGAAATCTCTCATGTACCATGAGTTAAGATGAGGTTACAAAACAATTGAAGGAACAAAGATCATTTCCATTATCTCAAATATAGCCTTGCGATATGAGAAATTATTCGACCTTAAGGCTACTTGATACATGATGGGAAAAATATCCCGCAAACGTGTAGCTTCCTCATCGCTAAGTTCTTGATGAGCACAATGTGTATGCTAGTGTTAGTGCAAGATAGTTAATAATAGTTTTCTTCAAACAAGTGCGATTATTTTATTAATTCAACTTAACCTTACACTAAAAGCTCATTTGAAACCTAGGCTTTGATACCATGTGTGAGGTGCCTCCTCCAACAGACTTGGAGGATTCCTCTTAGTAGGCGACTGAAATTCATATCCATGCACATCACCATCCCGTCTCCCCATGGGAAACCTTGGACTTAGTTGAACATGGGAATCTTTGTTCTACTTCACAGGGGAAACGTGGACAAGTTACCCCTACTAACAGCAATCTAACACCCACCTAAGAAAGACCACTTTGCAATCAATCAAAGGCAGGAGTGAGGTTAACACCACACTTGGTTCAAAGAGAGTGAGAGATGGGGGAGAGTGTGACTCAATTCCCCTACCTATAAGGTAAAATCTCAACTCCGGCCCCCTAAAATGGTGTTAAACTTGGTAATTAATTGTACCGGTATTGTGAGAGTCACGATTTAATCATCTCTATCTGGTGTTGGAAAGTTATCAAACTTATCAGATCTACCTAGCCATAGGAATCCAATAATCAGTATTGAAGCCTTCCACTTTCCTTGATGGGTTTGCTTAGTTTTCTAATTAGCAAAGCATACTACCACACTGTTTGGACATATAAAATCAACTTCCTTTTATTACTCCATTAAACTAGGTTCGTTAAACTCAATCTTTAGCACATAACAAACAATTTAGAAATCAAATACTTTATTTCATAATAACATCCATAATCATCACTCGGTAGAGTGATACAAAACCGTCTTTTTGTAGAAAGACATAGTTTAGTCTAGGATAGGACCTTCCAATCCCTTGGGATTTGGTTGTATGTGATTGCACTCCATTCGCGATCAATAGGGAATTTACTAGCTCAGAGCCCCTCTAAGCTTCCTTGAGCCTCCGGAGCTGTCCTACATAACAGGGACACTTACCACTCGGCCCTTTGCCCTCTTAGGTACTCAAGTGATCAAAAAGCAAAAACACCTATCTCCCTCGAGAGTATAGGACTCCCACCCGTAGGTGAGTTATTCCACACTCCATAGAGTGTTAAGGAGCATTGGGTTGGGGACCCCAATGTGCCAAACCACCATAATTCTCAACTCGTCCGTCTATGTAAGCACGACATCATAAGAACCATCATCAATTTCTATGTTCCTTTCTAAAAAGCAATTGATAATACTAACATGTTTTTGTAAATTTAAGTACGTTTTAACTTTTCGTAATCTATGTAGCGGACTAGCTTATCCCTCATTAGGAAATTGTAAAATTAATAGCTTAAAAAGTAATCATTATTTCATGTACTAAACTTGATTATCTCCGTTCGGCCATCCATCATGATTACGGTTTATGGCCGCATCCTCGATTTGTTGTGGGACAGCTTTTTCTTCGGTTTGAATGGGTTCGGGGTTAACCTCCGCTTGCAGTTTAATATTATGTTGAGTTCCCTTGTCAAGGCCACTTCTTCGCATTGGGGAGCTCTCTAAGCGTGACCTCACTCAGCATCTCGACATCTCTTGGGAGCCATGGAAGAAGCTGATAGATTCGAGCAGTGCTCTCACATAGGTGTGGAGAGAGAGAGAGAGATTCGACTAGTTGCAGTAGAGCTTCATCGCATCAACCAGTAGAGAGACTTCTACACAGGTCATTGTTGTGTTTATGTGTGCCTAATGTGACACTCTACCCCTGTTTATATTGTAAGTGGGGGAGGGGGGATAAAAGGAGAACATTTTCTTTTTAGCATTTTTTATGATGTCATCAATGATAAAGAGGGAACACTTTTTTTTAGCATTTTTGATGACGCCATTGATGATGTCAAGGAGGGGCTCCATTTTCGTAGCATGAGGATAGCAATTTAACGAATACATGGCGAGCACTGCATGTCTTGTTGTCGGGCGGTGTCACTCCAAGTCTCAGGACTTAAGGCGGTGACAAAGGCATAGACCTTCGCATCTTGGCCTTGGCATACTTGGCAATGGGCTACGAAGGCTTCGTTGGCATTGTTGGCTACGTGTGAAAAGCTTCCACTAGCTTGTAGGAAAATCTTCTCGGGAGGTCACCCATCCCGACAATGTCGTCACCCAAGTGCACTTAACTGCCAAGTGACTATCCACTAGGCTAGTTCTTTTTGTTGTTCTATACTACAAACATAGCCTTAATAAGCTAGTCTTGGGAGAGTCTCCCAAGTCTTCCTTCCATGAGCTAGCATATAATACCTCATTAATAATAACAATTATCTTCATAATGAAAGTCAGTTTCATAATTAGAGTTACTTTTTAAAAATGTGCAACATAAATCAATTTTCTTTGGAATGTATACGCACATTAAAATAAACTAAGTAATGGGGACATTACAACGCTTCATGTCCTAAAGTGCACTGCATGTGGCAAGGGGATTGTTATATATACATGACTTAAGCAATTAGTGTGTACATGTGGCAAAAAAGGAGCTTATACTTGGGAAAAGGTCATGATGCAATAGATAGAACCCCATATTTTACAACTGGTACAAGCACATACATTCTCTCCATCAATATTGTTTTAAACCTTATCTATTCAATATGGTTCTTACACTTTGCTTTGTTTGACAATCATCATATGCTACAAGGGATTAAGCCTATAGATGATCACATTTATGTGTTTTTTGAATTAGAACATAGTTATGTGTACGTATGTACTCATATTACAGACCCCTCAAAAGATCTACATTGAAAGTCATGTTTATTTCACACATTGTAAACACTACTTTTTGCATTCTTTTAAATGTGTGCAATTTGCAAATTTCATAGCATCTAAAATGGTTACTTAAATACGATACATGTGAAACCCTTAGTGTTCTTTCACGTGGCTCTAAATGCACTAGATAGGAGATTAAAAAAACCAAGGAGCCACTAGTTTGTGGCTCCAGTAAATGTTGGCTCCCTAGTTTTTTTTTAATTTTTTGGCCCTTTCTTGTGTGGTCATTAGGAAATTTTTATGCATATAGAACCCACATCGTATGAAAAATTATGCACACTACCATAACTTGACACAACAAAATGTTGAAGGATAATGTTTGAAAGAAAAAAATAAAATGAATGAATAGTACAATTATTTGCACTACAATTTGAAAATGAGTTTACATACATATTTGATTGGAATTGTCTACAGTACAATTTGAAAATGAGGTTACATAAACCTTTGGAAGCTTGGATTATAAAGTACAAGTTCTACCTAAAACTAGAAAGAAGGCAATCCTATTGTACATGCCTCACTCGTGCACGTGGGGCTTGTACCCCTGGAAGTGCAAGTTGTGGAGGAGGATTTGCTTGCAAGATGATGTGTGCCTCATACATGGTGTAAAATCAATATTTTCCTCCTCACATCATAGTCTACCTTTGCTTGGAAGAACTTGTTAAAATGCAAGACACTATGACATAAATTAAATTGGTGTTAGCCACAATGTCTGCAAAGTATAATCCCTTCCATCTGCAACCCCAAACAAATATGGTTAAACTTAAAAAATGCACGAACCTTTGTATATGTATGCATATACAAAGGAATGTACATATAGTTATGTACAAAACCTAAAGCAGTAATACAATAAATAAAGCACTATGTTAAGCACCTTGTAACATCCTCTATTTGCCAAGATCCTTATGTAATCTTGCACAAAGATCATCCAAAGAACTCTGAATTTTAAAAAAAAAATCGAACTAATATAGGAACAAAAAGGAAATTAGCACTGCAAGTTTACAAATGCATGTAACAACATGCATACTTGCAACTTCATCGCCCTCCTACACAAAACATAGAGGTGCTGCGTTGCATAGAATCTTCTCCAAATCTGCACAAATATATCTTATAGAACCCTAAATCTAAAATAGAAGTAGAGAAACATAACATTGTTACAAAGAAGAAGAGTATATATAAACATACCAAAACCAAACAAGAAGGACACGCAAAATACCTCTTGATAAACACTTGCTTGCTTTGAGTCTATGGAGTTCCTCTCTCTTTTTTGAACTTTAAAAAGAATAAAAACAATAAGAAGAATACCGAGAAGAAGAACAAGAAAATAAGGAGAGATGTAGAGAAATGATGAGGAAGAGGGGAAGAAGAGCAAAGAAAATTCACCTTCGTGTGTGGAGAAGAAGAGTGGGTGAAGTAAAAATCAAGGTGATCCCTTCAAGACAACAAGAGAGAAAGTGCAAAACTCTTTTGACTCTCATCATTCAACCCATTCAACACCACATAAACCAAATCATCATCTTCAACAAATGCACCAATGGAGCATAATGTCTATAGTTTCCATGATTTTCAATATACATTTATTTATTGACGTATTCCTTTTCATGTTATTCAAATAATTCTTAAGTTGAACTCTGCACCTTTGTATTGATATTGCATAGCTCCTCTAATGTGTCCCACACTTTTTTTACAATAGTTAGGTGCTCTATGTGTCCAACCATCTCATTATACACATTTGTAAATATGAAAAGTATGACTTCATTTCTTTCTCATTCCAATCATTCCATACATTTGGTTGTTCTTTTATTGATTATTTAGGGAGTATTGATTCTTTCTTATTTCCACTCACATATTCCCACAAGCCCTTACTTTCCAAGAAACTTCTCATCCTAAACTTACTAAGGCTACTAGCTGCTTTGTCCAACTTCTTTATATTGATATTGCAGTCGCTCTCATTGATTTGTATACAATGTGACTAACCTTTCAATTTAAGTCTTGTAGATGCACAAAAATTTCAAACACACCTAAAATCTTGAATTTAAAAAAATATATGATGTAGACTATGATTCCATAGCCTATAACACCCAATAATATACAAAACCTACACGATCTACAAAATTGATAAAAGCTACAATTTTATGACATTTGAACAAATATCCTAGGAAAAAAAGAATGTGTGATGGAGAAAAGCACCAACATTCTACTTAGATTCAAGTAGAGGCAAGGGAAATCCCAAAAGGAATGTGGTGAAGGAAGAGGACATGGTTATTCAATAGTATAACTAGAATCATTAAATTGTGGAATATGCAGGTAATGGTAGAGGTAGAGGAGAGAAAAGAGGAAGAGGGAGCTATAGAGGTAGAGGTGGATGGCAACAAAGACAAAGCAATAATGTTGCGAGTTGTTTGAATTATGGAAACACGAACTTGTGAATATGTAATATGGTGATTATGCATCTCACTTCTGAAAGAGATTATAAATGTCTCTTTGTTATATAACACATGATGAGTGCTACATCAAAAAATGCAAAAACTGGTGATATATGGTTTGTGGATTTAGATCCATCAAATTGGTTTGATGAGATGCATGTACTTGAAGAACTAGCATATGTGGAAATAGGGGATGATTTAGTCCATCCTATTGCACATGTTGGAAAGGTTCCCTTGTATATGCACAATGGGAAGACAAAGTATATGGCTGATGTTATTGCATATACCAATACAAAGAATCTTATTTCTATTAGTCAAATAGTTGTGCAAGGTTTGCAAGTTAAGAAAATGAACATGGTTGTTTTCTTGAGGACCTTCAAATGATTGCAAATTGATTGCACAAGGAAAATAAGTTGGAAGTATGTTCACATTAGATGTGCATAAGCCGCTATAGTTTGATACATAAGAACAACTTCGTAAATTAAGCATTTTACACAAGATTCCTTGGCATATTCTATAGACATACGATATGAACACTAGTCAAATAGTCCTTTCAAAGCATAATCTTACCATAAAGCAATTGCTTTCTAAAGCACTCTCTCTAGAGTGTGCAACCTTTGATTGGGCTACTTGGCCACCCTATATTGGAATTTGCCCCATATTTGGAATTGGGTATTTCAACATCCTAAGATACTGGGATACATGACAATTGGCCATCCCTATCTTTGATAGAACCATTCGAATGTTGGACCAATATTTTGGGTACCTTATCACCTTGACCTATGATATCCCCTTAATGCATGGTATGGTGAAGGACCACCAATACTTATGTTCATCTTTAAGATATCTACATTTTTCTTTATGAAGCCAAAAATTTCTATTGTACCTTTACTATAAATATTCTCATCAATGCTTTCATGGAGAAAATACTAGCAACTATTCAATATCCTTGAATTTTCATGCACTTACTTTACCAATAATTCCTCTAAACAAAGTCTATGCATGCAAGACTATTAATTGGATCTATACATTAATTTCCAAGTTATATAACTTATTATCTCTTTTTGAATCATTTTTTAAGAGACAAAATCCCTTGTTAAACATTATACTAGTTATAGACTACGATTCCTTTTTAAGGACAACATACATTTGATGCTGTCTAAGCCACATTAATTGCCCTTATCCACACTACATATTTAGTTGCAAGGCTCGACCACTCACCCAATACACCATTCTATTAAAGGTGACTCTTTGCATGCATTTAGACTACATAGATTCAAGTCACTACTAACCATCTTATTGTTAATGTTTCTAAAGATTATCTACCATTATGCATGCTTTCTTTCATGTGGCTATCCTTTTAAGAAAATAAAGAAAAGAAACACCAATCCTTTCCTAAATGCACAACTCATTGTTAGGATAAAAGCCATGGATAAGATAAGGATAAACAAATATGTGGATAAAAGAATCCCATAGTTATCCACTTTGTAAATATCTCAAATATTTTGGAGTAGAAGCTCACCTACCTCATTTAATGTGCCATGTATATATACAACTACTAGCAATGAAATCAACACCTACATGGTCTCTATCTCTTTCTCTCATTCTGCACAGTGTCCTTTCATCTACTAATCCTCTAATTCCTATTTTCACTACATGGTATCAAAGCCCCAGATCCTACTTCTTTGGCTTATCACATCCTCCTCAAAATCACAAATCATTAGTCCTCCTTTACTCTCATTCTTTCGATGGCTCTCGTCAATGCCACTACCTCTTATAACTGACACATCAAGATTGATAAACTCAATGGTAGTAACCATCAATTTTGGAAGCTAAGGATGGAACTCTACCTATCTCAATCCAACCTCTAGAATATTATCAATGGCAAGGAAAATTGCCCCGAACAAGAAGGAGCAGACAAGGAAGCTTGGATGCAAAGAGATGCAGTTGCAAGGATGGAAATACTTGTCCATTGTGGAGATTGACAAGTAAAACTAGTGAGAACAATAACCATCGTAAAAGGAATTTGGGATTTCTTCAACAATACCTATGAACACACAGATATTGTTTATCAAATGACCATGTTTAGAAAACTATCTACTACCACTATGCATGAAAATCAATATGCCATTAAGTGCTTAAAACAGTGGTAATCCCTGTTAGATGAAATGACAATATTTGGTTTAGTCAACTTTAAAGAACTATAAGCTATGTTTCTTCTCTCCTCTTTGCCTCTATTCTCAAGAGCTTTTATTGTCACTCAAATTTCTATTTACAAACTCAAGCTTTAGCCTTTGATCAATAGAATCAAGCAAGAGCAAGTCATGAGAGATACTCTTTTCACTTCTTCTACTCAAGATTCCAAAGCCCTAGATGTAACTACATGTACAACCCAAAACATATTCACAAAAGAGCTCACTCCCTTCACCAAAAGCCCAAGTTTTCTTCTTGCTCTAACTTCAAAGGAATTCTTGGTAATCCTCATTACAAGCCCAACTCTCATCAATCATTTCAATCCCTATCCATATCAAGAAATCCTCACTATCATCTCATATGTAATGTCTGCAAATGACAAGGTCATATAGAAAAGGACTGTCAACAAAATAAAAAAGATTCAACAAACATCACTCAAAGGGGCAAGCTCATTTTGTTAGCATTGACAATTATGATACAATAGATCAACTAGAAACTACCATCAACCTAGCCACAAGTGTTTGGGTACCTCATTCAAAATCCAAAAAAGAATATATCGGGATCCTAGACTATGGAGCTACTCACCATATGACTTTTCTTAAAGAATGGTTGGCCAATTTCAAAGAGATGTCCACTCCACTCAATGTTGCCATGGGGGAAAACAACATTCGACAAGCTCAAGGCTATGACACCATTCAAGTGAAGCTTCCTTCCAATCATATAATCAAGGTAGATAAACTCTATTATGTTTCCAATCTTAAGAAAAATCTGCTAAGTATTAGTGAGCTCACTTCTCAATCCTCTCTCACTACTCACTTCTATAAAGACCACTACATCTTGCAGCTACTTTCATCTTCTCTCACACTCACATGCCCAAAACTAGGTCGGCTTTACACACTTGGCTATTCACTTCTCCAACCCTCTACAAATGCTTTTGCTAACTCCACCTCACTCACCACTACGCCACAACATACTCTTTTATGGCACTCTCTACTTGGTCATGCCTCTCAACATGTTCTCCAACAACTTATCCATAAGAAACTTGTCCTTGGCATTCACCTTCCCTCTCTCAACTTCCATTTTGTCAAACTTGTGCCCTCAACAAAGCCACAAATCTTCCTTACTCCAAATCCTACTCCATCACAACTCAACCCCTTCAATTAGAACACTTTGATATTTGTGGTCCCATCAATCTTGTATCTCTCATTGGAGCAAAATACTTCATGATGCTCATTTTGATGATTACTCTAGATATACTGTGGTATATTTTGTCACAAGGAAGTCACAAGTCTTTTTCAAGTTCCAAGAATACAAGGAAGGAATTTAAAATAAGCATGAGTTATGACTCAAAGCTCTTCGAATAGACAATGGAGGAGAATACACATCAAATGAGTTCAAAGACTACTGCAAAGCCTTTGGCATTCAACATGAGCTTACCATACCGTATCATCCACAACAAAATGGAGTTGTTGAATGTAAAAATCATACTCTACTAAATGTTGCAAGAGCTATGCTGTCCCTAGCATGACTTGGAAAAGAATATTGGGAGGAAGCAATTGCTATAGCAGCATATCTTCAAAATAGGTTGTACTCTACCTCTCTACACAATAACACTCCATATGAGCTATGGACTGGCCGCCCCCCTGACCTATCACATTTAAAGGTATTAAAACTACTTTTCTTGTCAACACAAATCACAAGTCCAAATTCTCTCCCTAAGCCACACAACTTATCTTTACAGGATATGGTGAGTACTCTATTCACAAAGCTTTTATGACCCACACAACAAGTCTTTCTTTATGGTAGAAGTGCCATATTTAATGAAGTCAATCTCTTCCTAGAATCTTCCACCATCACACAAAATCAATCCCTAACGCTTTATCCAGTTGCTCAATTTTCCATCAAATCTTCACATTCATCATCTGGAAATTTTGATGACAGGCCCACTATATCCACCGCCACACAATCATCTCTTCCTGTTACTTCCCTTGGATGTTCCCGAGTATGCAAGTCTCCCTTATCCCATAAAAAAGCTTCCTCACCACTTGTCACATGTGGACAAGCCCTAAATCCAAAAAATTTAATTAATCTACCTTAGCTCAATCTTTAAATCTACCTTCTAGCTCAAGAGTGCCTCAAATTGATGGCCATCTAGTGCCATTCTCTACACATAATCCAACATCAATCACACCTGCAACCTTCAATGACATGCTTATAGCAATAGCTTAGCATTCTACGCTGCCTCTCCAACCCATGCTAGATTGCAATATGTAGACTATGATGCCCAATCTACCATGTAAGTTGTCCATGTAGGCAACCACCAACATAGCTCCTTCTCCTAGCTCCTGTTACATCAACAATTGAAGCTTCTCATCCATTTGAGTCCCAAAATACAAGCTCTTCAGCTACCTCCTCACAGCTATATGCACCTCAGCTACCCCATGCTACCATCATTGCACCTCTAAAAGCCCAAATTACTACAACAAATGCAACATACTTCAATCCACTCGCAATTGCCTCTTCTCCTTGCAATCTTCTCTCTTAACCCATGATCAGCTCTCCACAGAAAATCCCACAAAAAAAGTATAATAAAACTCGCTTTCCACTCTTTGAAGATTTGCTCAAATAGTTGCAATGTCCTTCACTTCTAGTAACTCCCCTCCTATTGCTCTCATTGTAACCACCTTTAAACCTCCATCTCCAATTTCCCCTTCCATGCCCGTTAGTCTCTTCAGTTCTTCCAACTATGACAATGATGAAGTCATCTCACTACCAACCCCATGTTACTAGAGCCTAGATGACCATCATATCCAAGCCAAATTGCCCTTGGACAAGCTGGATATCACCTCCAAACAACATTCTCGAGCCACCCAATTGCCCCCCCATCACTCAATCACTCCGGAGTCATGAAGCCACTTAGTGGCAAGCTAAAATGATTGAAGAATACAAGGCTCTTCTTCAAAACCATACTTGGACATTGGTCCCACTTCTGCTTGGAGAATCAGTAATCAACTGCAAATGGGTGCTTTGCAAAAAGCTCAAACCGGATGGCACTATTGACAAGTACAAAGCTCGACTTGTAGCTCATGGTTTCGAAGAAATTGAAGGCCTCCACTACGACATTACATTTTCTCTCATACAATCTATGACTTCCCTATGGGTATTAGTTTCCATGGCTGCTCATTTCAAATTTATTCTATATCATGTCAATGTTAAAACTGCCTTCTTGCATAGTCATGTAGATGAGTAAATATATACGTCCCAACCTCGATTCTAAATTTCCTACACATGTTTGTCTATTGCATAAAGCCCTCTATGGCAATGGTACACTCACATTTATTCTCAATGCACCATGGCTTTAGAAGGCTAGATACTGATCATAACATCTATTATATTCTTCTTCAAGGCAACACAGTTATTCTCCTAGGTCTCTATGTTGATGACATCCCAATCCTCTCACTAACTCTCATCATGCCATGTCTAAGGCCAAATCCATTATATCCTCCCAATTTTCTATAACAGATTATGGCCCTATGCATGATTGTATTGGCATTGAAATTGAGCAAACACTCACATCCATAAAAATGCATCAACACACCTACATTATGTGTATTCTCTCACATTATTCCATGCTCTGATGTAACCCCATGGTCACTCCTCTTGCCCAAAATCTCCCACTCAATCTGTCTTCATCTCACTCTCTTTCAAATGAGCAATCCCATGAAATGAAAACTATTCCCTATATGGAAGCACTTGAATATCTCATGTATCTAATTACTTGTACCCATCTAGACTTGTCTTATGCAAGACATATTCTTTCCAAGGCCATGCATCAACCCACTTATGAACAATGGAAGCAATTGAAACATGTCTTAAGATACCTCAAGGCCACATCTCATGTGGGGCTATGTTTTACTAAAGACAGCAATGACTTTCTTTTACGAGCATATTCGAATGCAGATTGGGGTGGTGACCTTGCCACTTGAAGATCTCTCATAGGTTTTATTATTACTCTAGTAGGTGGTCCTATCTCATGGGACACCAAATAAGAACACTGTGGCACTTTCTATTATGGAAGTCGAATATGTGGCATGTAGCATGGCCGCCCAAGAAGTTCTTTACCTTAAGAAACTCTTGGAGGATATCAACTTTGGATATCAGCCTCAGCAAATTCCCATCTTCACCGATAACAAAGCATATACCTTTGTTGTTCAAGGCCCCAAATTAAGTCTCAAACTCCACCATATTGATATGAGATATCATTTTGTACACAAATTAGTTGAAAATTACCATATCATCCTTCAATATGTACCATCTTGTGATAATGCTGCTGATTTCCTCACCAAATCAGTTCCCTACTTGAAGCACAAAATTGCAATGCAAATCCTTTGCATGCTCTGACAGGGAGGGGAAAATATTCTAGATGGATGTAAATCATGATCTTCAGTGATACTCTCTTATTTTTTCGTAGTTGCATCTAGTTAAATTTCCTATGGAATATTTTTTAGGGGGAATGTTAGGATAAAAGTTTGGATAAGATAAGGATAGGAAAATATGTGGACAAAAGGATCCCATAGTTATCCACTTTGTAAATATCTCAAATATTTTAGAGTAGAAGCTCACCTACCTCATTTAATGTACCATGTATATATATAGCTACTAGCAATGAAATCAATAACTGCAGTTCACTATATTTTCTACATTGTTTCTATCTCTTTCTCTCATAATGCATAGTGTCCTTTCATCTACTAATCCTCTAATTCCTATTTTCACTACACTTGTATATCAAGCATGATGGCTTCATTAATTTTCTTCACTCTTTTTTATTATGCAATCTCTCTCTCTCTCTCTCTCTCTCTCTCTCTCTCTCTCTCTCTCATCTATGACTTTGCTATGCTTTTTGGTTCAAATTTCTAAATATTCTAAATTTTTACATGCAAATAATTTTACAATATTTTTTTCAATTTATACTTTTCACAAGTCTAGATGATGGATAAAACAAGACATCCTAAAGGATGGAATAAGGACGAATGACAAGTGGTAAGCATATAAGTAGTTACAACTCTCCCTTTCCATCTCTTTCACATGCTTTGGTTGCATGGTGGCTTGACTAATTTTCATCACTCCTCTTTACCATGCTCTCTCTCTCTCTCTCTCTCTCTCTCTCTCTCTCTCTCTCTCATGCATGAATTTGACATGATTTTTGGATCAATCTTTTAAATGTTCTAACTAAACACATGCAAACAATTTTACAAGATTTCTTTCACATGTTCCATTCATCCACACTCAAAGATAGTGTTTGTGCACATAATAACGATGTTATTTTTGGATTGTTTTTGCTTGTGATAGAGCCAATTGATAATTGAGGTTTTTAAAAAATCAATCAAAATTATTTTTCATTTATGTAATAATTTGATCACAAGGGTCATTTCCCATGGTGCATGCACAAAATCCAAGAGTAGAAGTTTCTATGCAAACAATTTTGTTGTTTTTAAGTCAAGAAGATCATTAGCTAAAAAGAGGGGAATATACAGTTTAAGTCCTAAAAATTATATCATATCGTAGTCTTATTAAATTTCAATGTTTGGTTTCCATAGTGAGAAAGAGACATTTCTAAGAAACTATACGGGAGTCAATAAGTAATGTAGAGATATTACAAGTACCCAATGTAATTTCCTTTATCTTATCCTCCTTAATATGGTAAGATGACCAAAGCTCCTACTCAAAGGCTCTCTCAACATCTATGTCATACATTGCAACATCATCTTATTCTAATGCCCTAGACAAACATTATTTGGGTTCTATGACTTGATCCTAGGCAATTAAATGTTTTACTCTATTCCTAATATTCCATTTATTAAGCCACCTAACTAATCGTGTCCACCTAGCCATAAAGTGTTTCTATTGGGAAAGGTGCTCACTCGCTTTCCACTCATGCACAAGAAATATACTTAGAATGCCTTTGATGTCATGCAACATCATTTTTACTTTCAATAAAGCTCGTACTAGCATAGGAGCATTACATGCATTATTCTTGCCATTCAAATATGTTTCATCTAGCTGAAATTCACTGGTAGGTGTGCAATAGGCTAGATTTGGTTCATTTGCTATTCTAATGCATTAATCTAACCTTGTGGCCAAAGGACAGGCCCATTATGGGTTGATAGTTTGTCAAAAAGATGAAAATTTAAAGAGACTTGGGAGCATATTGGGTGATGAAGAGTATATAATAATTGCAAGCATCAACTCATGAAGTTAGACCCTTGCAAAACTACACCAAAAGAAGAGAGAGAAGGTCGAGATTACACAGAGATTCAAGGAAAGTGATAAGACAAAGCACTTAGCATTTCTTAGTAATCTAAGGATTCGAAGAAGTTCTATTCCTGATCATGGATGGAGTAGCTCCTTACACCATGTCTCCAAGTCTTTAATCTAGCAATTCTTTCTCATCTTATAGCATCTTGATCTTGGATTTGGCAATGTCTCAACCCTTATGAGTGTCCCTTACATGTTCAACTTGTTCTCTTGTGTTTTGGCATAAGGGTTGAGATGTATCCAATCCTAAATCATAGGGAGGGTAGTTTAGTAGTCATCTAGGGATTTGATCCTAGCCATCACCATGCATGCTACTTTGCAAGCATGTGGATTTAGGTGACTAGGTATCCCCTAGGTCTACCTTACAAGCAAAGCATCCCCACTTCATTCTACGACGATCAAAATGCAGGTTCTTAAATAACATCACTACAGCCTCTGATAGCAATTTAGGATCAAGATAAGACAGTTATTATTGTGCGAGTTGTCAAAGTTTGATGGTAGCCAAGCAGCACACTTGGTTCAATGAGAGTAAGGAATGAGGGGGAGCTAAGTGTTAGCCCCTTTGTCCATAAGCTAAGTAGCCACGATGATGATAAAATTTCAGCAAGGAATAGATGAAGAGTATCCTAATTTTTCATGGCATAATGGACTTTTATGGTACAATAGAAAGGTTTATTTGATGCCCCAAACATCCTTCGAGCATCACATCTTGTAAGAAATGCACTACAACTATCATGGGTTTCTAGGTCAACTTGTGAAATTGACCAAGATGATCATCATACCAAAAATGAAATGTTGTAATATTTCCGCACGAAATATTAATGATTTTAGACCCTGCACACCCCACGCAAAAAGCAGTTTAAAATAATCTCCCCACGACAAAAGACCTTTGGCTAAGTGCTTACTCCGCGCGCATTAATAAACTCCAGCTCCATGTCGTGTATGGAAGATTGTGGCTTGAAACCACAAGCCCACACGGGAACACCCTTCATGGGAAAAGGGAAAAGGATAATGGTTAAATTTTGTGCAAATTTTTTTTAATGACCCCCTCCCCCTCAGCCGATGCATGGCGGGGAGAGGGAGTGTGGGAAGAGTTTGAGTGGTGGAGAGCATGGGGAAGGAAGGAGGCATGTAGAGCCATGTGTGTGGCTATCTCCCCCCCCCTTTATCCTATATGATCCCCCCCTGAAGCTTGTGAGGGGAGAGGGAGAAGAAGACGACGTGCTTCCCAGGCCATCGCCATCCGCCTTTCACGCCGCTGTGCTGTCCGCCAGGCTGCCGCCCCTGCCCACCACCATCATCATCCTCATCACCATCCTCGTCAACATCATCATCTTCCTCACCTCCATCCTCATCTTCTCTTTCCATGTCTTTTGTCAGATCATAGAAGCTTGGAAGCTTCTTTGGAATCTTCTAATTTAAGCCTTCATAAGCCCTGTTCTCCCATGCCTTCCCCGGGGTTTTAAAACCAAGTCTCCAAGGCCTGTGTCCTGCGCGGAAGGAGGAGATATCGGACAGAAGTAGATTCGATACGCAGAAGTGACCCAAGGGGAGTTGTTGCAACAAAATACACTACATAAATGGATCCAAAGCTAAAGACGCGAGGCACACACGTAGGAGCCTCCAACCCGAGTTCACGCGTGGACGACGCTACGAGTCCTCATGCCTAGGTTCCAATTGTATTCTCGCATGAGAGGGGATGCGTTAAGCATGATGGTTTTTTAAGAAAATTTAAATGCATTTATTCATTTGTTTATGAAGTTAGTGCATGTCGTGCATTTGAAATTGCTTGCACTTCCAAGTTGCAATCCTGAACGCATATCGCATAGGTTAAAAAGATGGATTTGTCTAAATGCATCCTAGATTGCATCGCGGAAAAGAACAACGCATAATGCACTTAGGTAACAACTTCCTAATCGTGACTCGTGCATGAGATAATCCTAGATGCCCATTGAATGTTGTCCAAAATAGTCGCAATGCATGGAAATGAATTTTATGAACTTGTAAATTGCATGCAATGATAGTTCATTTTGAGATGGGTTAAGTGCTAAAGGAAGGATTAATTTAATGTTGGATTCATGGTATTCGCTCATGCATGGAGTCCTTTGCCAAAATTTGAACGCATCTTCATCAAAATTATTAAAGCCCTGATTTCATTGCATCAATGTAGGTTTTTATACGAGTTACCACTGATTTGTCAATCATCATCATAGTTTAGGTTTTTATACGAGTTAGCACTGATTTTTCAATCATCATTATAGTTTAGGCAAGGAAAAGTAACGATCGTTATAGAACTTATAGCTGCATAGAAGGAAAAAGTCTATGAATCGCATATTTGCATGGAATGTTATATCTTGCAATTATTTGCATCTTTTAGGAAAAGTATTTGCATCTCTAAGGAAAGTTCACCTCTTGTCGCAAGACAATTAGATCAATTAGGTAAATCGCTTGTAATGGTGTAACTCAAATGATGATCACCTCAATGCGCTAGGTAGAGCTAAGCCACGATAAAATTCTGCCTAGTATCGCACTCAGGAAACCGACTTAATATTTCCGACCTCAAAGGTCCTACCCACATTCACGGAATGCTAGGGTTAGTTAAACGCCCATGCAAGAACGATCTAGGGTCCTCACCCTAAAGATCAATTGGCAAATTACTAGACTTCCGAAACCCTAGGGCCAAACGTTGTCGGCCTAGTAGGGTTAAGGGTTGGGTTGGGTCAAGGGGACATTCCAAACCCTACATCTTGACCAAAGGTATTCTTTACCAAGGAATACCGTGTGATGGGAGAAATGACCCCGCAAGTTAGGTGTGACACTTGTCTCGTGCAACAAGTTAGGTGTTAAATCACAAAATAGTATTGCCACTCCTTAGAACAAGGTTGGCGAGTTCTACGTACAAGTCTAATTTGCAAGAGGATGTGTATACATCCTACTACATCACCCTTCTTTGAGGCTGATTTGCCAAGTTAGGGTGATTATGAATTGCCTAGCAAGCAATTGACCAATCAAGTTAGGGCGACGAGGTTGCCCATGATTTATTATCTTTAATTTAACGAAACGTAAGGTGGAAACAATTTGGGGTTAACTGGGTATAAACCGTAACCCAAGGATAAAAGAGTAAACAAGCAACTTAGCTTATGAAACCCTTGGGATCTTGCCAAGTCGCAATTGATCCTAGATCGAATGCTGGATGCATTCGGAGAGAAGGATTCACACCTTAGCAGTTGGCCATACGAACGACCATTGGAATGATTGTGATTGTATAGTTAGGAGCACTATTTGTACTTCTTTGCTCAATGAACTAATTCTAGAAAATAACTAATGCTTCAAGTTAAAATCCTGGAGGGAGAGGCAGCATCAGTTACCCTCGACTATCTGCCTGACCCTATCCAAGGGGGTTGTTAGCTGCGCCGGGTACGTGGACCAAACCCGTCACAAGAGGTCTCTCCATGGGTGCTACTTGGAGCAGGAGGACGCTTGGGTGCTAGGGGGGGCTCTGGCCATAAATCCCTTGCCTCCGGGTCCTGCACAAGAGGCCGACGTGACTCGAGATTGGATCTCGAGGCCTGCATACTAGTCAACGGGCGGAAACTTGGAATAATGATCCCTGAGGATTGCTGGAATTTCCTTCAGAAAGATTATGGAATTGCCTTCGGGCAGATTATGGAATAGCCTTCGGGCTGGATTATATGATGTATTCCAAAGACTGATAAATAAGATCAATTGTTGAAAATGAACTTTCTTGACATTGTTTTTCTATGTCAGTGCCTAAGTTACGTGAAGGAACCGGTGAATAATTGGCTAATTAAGGAAGCTGTTTTTGCTTGTCAAACTAAATGTGATAGGTAATTAGACAACTAAAGCAACCTGAGGAAAGTGCGGTGGATGTGACCATGGGTCCGTCCTACGGAAGGGTGGTCCCGGTTGGCCGGGAACTTTTCTCAACGGAATTGACAGCAAGGTAACAGCGTGACCTAGAATCTAGAAAGCTAGAGTCCCGATTTATACTGTTTTAGGGGAACGAATGGGACTATGCCTTACGGGCAGAGAGGTTGAGCTCCGCATCCCTCTTGTTTCCTATTCTCCTTGAACCAAGTGCAGTATAAATCCGCTTCGACCCTGACATTTCTGCGTAAAGTAGTTCGCCTTGGGGGTTCGACGCTAGCTACCTTCTAGGAACTTGACCATTAGGAAAACCCTAATTCAGGTCGGTCCTAAGTGGGAACGGTCGGAATGCTTTCGCTTCGTGGCAGACTCAGGAAGACCTAGATCGCAAACCCCATGACATTCCTTGGGAGTGCCGGGAGGCGCTTTCTAGACTCTTCCTAATGGGATGCTAAGACGTGTCCTACAAGTAGATAGGGAGGACACGTTACAGTTGGTATCAGAGCGAACCAATGAGGAATCTAATATTTACAAGTAAACTTAATGAGGAGAAGTAGAGCAAATGTTGATGTTAAGAACATTTACTTACTTACGAATGGTGGCCTGTGGAGTTGCGAAGCATGGAACAAATTCTTGGTGTTCCAGGTTATGTTTATGACTGCGATGCATGCCTCGGATTACCGATGGCGGCTAGGTATGATGAATATCCTAGACCACATCTACAATCTTTCGCCCCTGTACATGGAACGGAGATGGACAGGTGATTCAGGAATTTATTACATAGCTGCCCATTAACTTGCGTACCTTCGGACCAACTTGAAGAGAATCAAGTGGATGGAGGACTTAAAGATCGTGGAGCTGTTAATCTTTGTTGAGGCTCACGCAAACGCAACCCTACATGTCGGGGTTGAAAGTTTAAGCAAAACAAGTATGTGTACGAGGAAGTGACTCGAATAATCCCTGCCGACAGAATCAAGGTGTTGGGACGTTATGAGAAGAACGGGTATCACAGGAAGGGATACCCCAAGCTTCCTATGACCTATCGATTCCTGAAAATCCATGACCCCAATCCATATTATTACTCAGTTCCCGTAGCCGAATGTAACACAATCTTATTCTCCCCAAATTAATGTATCAGCTTGTACTACCCTCCCAAAATAAATGTACTCGTAAGGGCTATGCCCATATGAATGAAATAAACTTTTTATCAATGACTATCTTGGCTGTAAGTGTTGATAAAGGAGTTAAGTGATTAGGTCACTTTGGCTAAAGCTGAACTGGGCATGAAATGTAATGTGAGAAACACTTAGCAAGTTTTTAACGTAAGGAATTTTAATGCCCAGAAACAACCTCAAGTGCAGATTCCTAGTCCGAGCCCTACACCAAGTACGACTGTAATTTAGGAGAAGAAGTTTCTTCTCAAACAAATCAAGCCACCAGAATTCGATGGTAAGGGAAGGACCGTCCAAACTGATGCCGAGATCTAGATCGAATCCATGGAGGATTATTTCGAAGCAGCAGGTACTGCACCCGCTAACCAAGCTATGCTCGCCAAACTGAAACTTACCAGTGAAGCAAGACTTTGGTGGAAGCAATGGTGCAGAGACCAAGGGATCTCGAAAGGGTCAGTTACTTGGGAGAATCTTAAAAAGGCTGTGCGAGGGAGATATCTACCACCTGCCTACCGCACGCAGAAGATGAACGAATTCTATGAATTAAAGCAGCTTGGTCTATCTCTTGATGTTTACTATTCAAAATTTGTCTCTCTTTTAAAGTACACGCCACAAATGGATATGACACAACAAGTGTCAAAGTTTTGTGCCGGATTAAACCCACCCATACACACCCTCCTGGAGTCAATGCGCGCAACAAGCCTTCAGGACGTGCTCATTAGAGCTACACTGATAATACAGGAGGTGCAGACCAAGCCAAGAAATAACAGGACTTGGTCTTACAAGGATCAGAACAAGGGAGTGTGCAGGTCTCAGGCTAAGAGAGTGTAGGGCCAAAACCAGGGACAAGGGAAGAAAGCTAGGACCAACACTGTCGGAAAGGGGGGAAGTTTGAGCTGGGCCTGCGAGAGGCTCGCGAGGAGCTGCGGTCAGAGGGCGGCACCCTGCGCGTGTGGAGCAAGAGCATTGAGGCTTTCCAGAAAGAAGGAGGGGAAGAGGGAGAGAGAGAAGGTGAAGAAGGAGAAGAAGAGGGAGAGAGAGAGAAGGAGAGAAGAGAGAAGAAGTGAGGAGGGAGAAGAGAGGAGAAGGGTGAGAAGGAGAAGGAGGAGAAGAAGAAGAAGGGGAAGAGGGAGAGAGAAGAGAAGTAGAAGGAGAAGAAAAGGGAGAGAGAAAAGGTGAAGAAGGAGAAGAAGAGGGAGAGAGAGAAGGAGAGAAGAGAGAAGAAGAATAGGAGATAGAAAAAGAAGGAGTGAGAAAGAGAGTAACGGCCACAAGTCACCCAAACAATTCTCTCAGGAAACAACGGACCCTGTCCAGTGGTCTTTCCCAACCAAACATATCTACCCGAAACCCGTCAAGGACCGGACTGCCCAATCTCCGTGAGGCGAATGGCTCCCAAGAAGAAAGTCATGGGAAGCGTAGGCGTCCAAGCCATCGATAATGTTGGAGGGACGAGCGGAACGACCAACGCAGCACACACGAATCAAGCCCAGGTTCTAAGCGTTAAAAAATTAATTTAAGATCTTACATTCATTTAAGGAAACATGAGAGTAGACTTACATGATAGGATATTGATAAGCTTGCATGCATGAAATAATGAGAAATGGATTTCGGCATATGTTTACACACATGAAATGATAGGTTTTTTTACAATATTTCACATAAAATAATAGGCTTCCACCCAATCTAGTACATGAATAGTTATCTAGGATTCATGGTTCGCGCCCGTGATTACAATAAACACATGAAATGATAGCTCCCATTCTTAGCATGCAAATGCACAAATGCATGGAAATTTAGGCTTTCATGTACTTAAGCCACACAAATACATGCATATTAGGATTAAAAAGTCATCGACTAAATGTGAAGGGAGTTAAGGATCCTAGATTGTGTCAGTTTATTAAACGACCCTTGTGCACAGGAGATGAGTTTGATGGCAAAATTCTGCATAGCATCGCACTAAGAGAGGATGGAAAGAATGTATGACAAGTCTTGCAATATATTTAATGTGTTTTAAAGATTACCAAGTATGTTAAAAGACGTGCAAAGAATCGAGGATTCACAACTTGGAACCCTAGGATAAAACCCAAGGGAAAGAGAGATTCAAAAGAAGTTGAGTGATTAAACACACGTGCTTGTGAGTTGTTTTAATGATCTTGTCTTAGATTATTGGAAGTGGATATCCTCCTGGTTTAAGCTAGGCTAGTAAGTTGACTCTAAATGGAATGTTGATCAAGGCTTATGCTTGGTTGTTTTGAAAAGGATATTTCTAAGTGAATTGGCTGGTTGCCTTGGTAAGAGGAGATCTTACTAAGGACGAGTGGTTTATAAGCAAAGTGATTGCTTGATGTAGAAAATGATATTTTCTTGATTGGAAATGATAGGCTCATTTTGCCTTAGTTGTGATGGATTCATAAAAGGATAAGGAAGGATGGCGCTAGCTACCCCCCACGAGCTGCCAAACCCTAACCAAGGGGGTTATGAATCCGCGCGGGGACTCTGGCCGTAAATCCCAATGCCTCCGGGCCCTACACAAGTATTCTACGTGACTTGGGATGGGATCTCGAGGTCTTGATACTAGTTACAAGGCGGAATCTTGGAAGGATAAACCTTCAGGTTTTATTGCCGAAAGACGGAAGGATTTTTCTGTGGAGGTAGAAAGGAGCACTTAATTCTCCTGTATGGGTAGGAGACACACATTAATCTGAAGATAAGTTAAGGAAGTGTTTGATCTTGTTTTATCTTGTCTTCGTGTCTGTGGCCTAAATTATGTAAAGGAACCTGTGACTAACGGGTTAATTAAGGAAGCTGCTTTTATGTGTCAAGCATAATGTGGTAGGTAATCAGATAACTAAAATAACCCTCGAGGGAAGCGTGATGGATGTGACCAATGGATCTATCCTATGGAAGGGTGGTCTCGGTTAGCCGAGAGCTTTCCTCAAAGGAGATGTTAACAGAAAATGTCAGGAAAAAGTCGATCTATGACCTTAGACAATGTTGACTAGGAACCCGGACTTCAAGTCGATCCTAGTGGGAATGGCCGGATGTTGCGGGCCAGACTCGAGAGACCCTAGTTGGCAAACCCCGTGTCATTCCTTGGGAGTGCCGGGCGGCGTCTTCTGGATATATCTCTTGATGGACTGCTAAGACATGTCTCGCGATTTGAGGAGTGGGCACGTTACATAGGCACATGCAAATATACATAGATACACAATATATATACCTTGCTACATGCACCACCCATACATACATACAACATAGACACATGCACATACACACATCACACATCCACCTTACACAACACATGCACCCATATACCTTACGAACACACACTCACGTTCACACACATTCAACCATATCCATATTAGCATACATCTTATACACTACACACACATTAGATATTCACACACCATATCCACACACACTAGCCACACACTCACATAACACATGTATAGGTACATACACACAGATATACAGATGCACACATAGCTATGCATAGACACACATATGTGCACACTACACCACACACACAGTTCCTCATACATATCATACATGCACACAATTGTTGATGTATGGTGAGCTTATTTGAAATGTTACAAGATCCACAAGTGTTTGAACAAAAGGGTAAGCTTGCTTGCACACTATGCACTTACACATAATTGAAATCAAGAAAAGGTGCAGTCTTTACTTTAGATATTCAACAAATGTTTTCTTTTGAAACCATAACAAGACATAGAGTATGGAAATAGGAACAACCTAAAGAGCCAAGTACACTTGAACATTAAAAGGGGACTTAAAGCCTTCAACTATCTTCTTCTTCAAAAAATTTCTTGCCCTCATCAAAAGTAGAAACCCTAGTGCCAACAAGAAAGTCCTGAATGACTTCCCAAGTATCATAAATTATTCTCCACCTCCCTAGCATCAAACCTCTCCACAATGACCCCAAAATTCATGAAGCTACATGACCAAGTAAAAATCAACTAGTAGACATCACATGGAGTGAGAGGATTGAGTGCTCTAATATTGCCACACTTCTTCAAAGGACCGACACTTGGAAAGGAAGCTAATGCTTAGAAATGCCAAGCTTCTTCTCCAACTCCACAACACAACAATCCAACTACAATGCAAAATGCAAAACATATATATCCAATTCAGATAAACCCCAAATGCTATGGAGTCATCTCATGATTCACTCCCAAAACTGCTCACCCCATAGCCATGCAAGCTCAAGGCTTGCTAGAATTGCTATCAATCAGGCCATGTGGCAAGTAATTGTCCAAATCAATGAACCCATAACCCCCGATGCATTAAGTGTAGCTACACTCACATGAATGAGGAATGTCTTGGACACAAGGCACTTAGTAGAAATCCACCTATGTGGCCACTTACATCAAATATTTCCACACACATGGACCAAGGCTATCACCATAGACCCAGAATATAATGACTAATCCCACCTACCTCTATCTTAGGGTCAAATTAGCTATGAAAAGAGAGCACATAATTAGTGTTCTCATTGATAAAGGAGTTGAGTAAAATATCCTCACCCATGATGCTTGGAATCACATATAGGACAACCTCAACTCATGCCAACCAATGTTGTGGTCAACCCATATGGGGGAGTCCCATACTCTCTCCTGGCCAAATGTAAGATCCTAATAATCCTAGAGATTAAAAGCTTGCCAACTCTATTCTATGTTCTTCCCCAATAAAAAGGACATAGGAAAGGAAATCATGCTTGTTTGAAGGCTTTTCAAGAGTGCAGCTCTAACAATAATATAGACTATGAAGCATATCAAACACACTTGAACCTCCTAGTGTCAAGATAATTATGATGTTTAGCAAAGGTAACCTTGCTATTGATCAAGAAAAGGGCAACAAGAAACCAATCTCTAAGCTTAATAGAAACCCTAGAGAAGAGATTTAAGTAGTCCTTAGAGGACTCTTGAAGGCATAAGAACAAAAGTGAATTCCCATCAATACACATTTCCCTAGTCTGAGTGTGAAGGTTAACATCCCTAACATCTCCCAAGTAGCTCTCAATGCTGTTAGAAATAGACCCCCATGGAAAAAGAGATGAAGATCAGGGATACCATCACAAATGTAGATAGAGAGCAAGCACATTGCCATGATGGGTACCCAAAGCATTGTTGTTAGGTGCTCAAGGGTATTGCACAAGAAAGTGATGGATTTGGTTACCCAAACCCCCTATGTCACCACCTTTGTTAGCCAACACCCAGATCTCAACCAACGCAACAAAACACAGGAGAAGACCTAAACAAAGTTCTAGGTCTAGAACAAAAACCACATGAGAAATTGAGCCAACTAAGATGGAAACCAAGAAGCCAAACTTTATGTATCAAAAAGAGGAAACTCAACTCAACATGACTACAATCCAACCACTTGATGTTGTTGCCCAATCTAAGGAGAGATTGATAATAGCTAACTAGCCATCAACTTCAAAAGAGGGAGCAAGGTACCATTCAAATTATGCCACTCTAGTTGAGAAGGAATGCTCAAAGTGTTGGAAGAGAGGGAGAGATATAGAGTGGAGCAAAAGATGAGCCTCAGCTCATTGTTGTTCTTCTTCCATTATTCTTCCATCATAATAACTGAAAGAGACTTACACACATATGTATGACTGACCAAGAGTAACTATGGTTAAGTCACTGACTACACCGACTTATTGAATGCTACACATGTGTACAGCTGTATCCAGCTAATGTTGGTCACACACATAAAGATAGACTGATTGAAGAGTAACGGGAGCTTGATATTCTAACACAAAGAAGGAGAAACTAGAGCCATCTAGGGAAGACAAGCAGTCATCAGAGGCCGTGACTAGCTCACTTAGGAGTCCAAAATATCTTAAATAAACTTTAACCAAGTAGAAAAAGGAATCTTAATAGTGATAGCCTCATGTAGTTACTCAACCTAAGCAAATAAACCCACAATAGCTAACTAAGGACACTACCACTCCCTACGAGGCTAAGGATTTGACCAAGCAGTCAACTTGGACCGACAAAAGTAGTCAATCCACTGACTCAACCATTACTATTTCCAAACATACACCTCAACAATCACAGCCTTTGGTTGTGACAATAATGGCCACATCCATAGAGGAATAAGCCCTTGTTAGTCCACTCTTAGGAGTGATGTTTCAAAAAGCATCTTCGTCATATCCAAATCCTCTAGAGCACCTAAAGCCTAGGCACAAGAAGAAAAATCTTAAGGAGATGGCTGAAGAGATAGCATAACAAACTAATGAGCTAGAAATGAAGTGTTTAGTTTAGCTAGATAAAAAGCTGACATCGCTCACACGTACATATATTTACACTAACATTGGGAAACCGATGGAAGAGCACATATAGCTCTTAGAAAAGCCATTGACATGGAACACATTTTCTTGACAATTCTAGATGGCTATACTTCACTTCAGTACAACCCTAACTTCTTTGAGTGGTTTAATCTACAGTTGTGTGACATGAAACCTAATCTATCTCTTTATTCAGCCCTAATGCAACCCACTCCTTCATCTAAGGATGCAAAGCAGAGTGAATCGCCCACAACCTTCCCTCACAATGTTAGAGGAGAATAGAGTAATGAGCCTAAACATCTAGGCCAAGAGCCCATGCCTCCTAAAAAATCATTTAAAAGAGTCTCTAGAGAGGAAGAACCATAGTCCTTAAGAAACTGTAGATACACAACCTCGAGCTTTCTTCTAAACAAACCTAGGATCCAAAATAGTAGTTACCCTCAAGTGCTACCAATACAAAAACCTCTAAATCAGTAGTTGCTACTTTCCATCAAGATTTAGAAACACAATAGTTGCATTTCCTAGCCCTGTCTAAACTCGCCAACTCTACCAAGAAGCATACTCCTACTGATTCTAAAAAGAGTGATACTAGCACAAAACGAAAAGATCTAGTGAGTAAGCAACTCTCAAGTCAAGCTCAAGTTCCTTGCTCATGTATATGCCCAGTTTTATGTTGGAATCCTACTTGAGGAATTTGAGGAATTCTTAGCATGCCCATTATCATCTGAAGAGCAGGAATACCTCAGTGCAATATAATGACAACATGGATGACCTTCTAAGACTCATCCCTAATGAGAAAGCTAAGAAATGCCAATTGATATCCACATTCTATAACACATTGTGCCTCCAAACCACTAAGGAAATATTAGCATTAAAACAGTAAAGAGAGAGTGGAAGTTCATTTGAGAAAGTATGGTACACTATGAAAGCCTCAATAGCTAAAATTGGAAGTCAGCTCATAACCATTTCAAAGCAACGATGAGCCATATGGAAATCCTAAATCGACCTAACATACATAGCTCTGACTTCCCTTCGAGTACTTGCCATTATATTAGGAATCATGAAAGTTGGACCCCTCTTAGACCTTCCCTTTCTCATGACAAACTCCTCATTGAATGGAATTCATCACATAATATTCATCTTCATAGTCTTCATAATCTCCCTCATGTAGATACAATGTTTCTCATAGAAATTTGGCTATCTCTCATACTCTAACTCTCTCACACATGCTTTCTCTCAATAATATATTGGAATTACCAAGAATAATCCTCAATAACCTCTCTTGGTCATGGATACCACTCCCAAGAGGTATGTCTAATATGAAGAGTCACCAAAGCCACTACAATGTCCCTTGAGAGCTCATTACTGTCACTGTCACTCTAGTCTTCACTTTAAGTCTTCTTCAATTACTTCTTTTACTTCTTCAAACTATTTCAGGCTTGTATTATTTATCTTCCAAGATTTAAAAACATTCCCCAAGATAAATATCCATCCATCAAAACACATAGAAAAGCAAATAGAGGCTTACAGAACAGAGACAAAGGCTCTACAAAATACTATAAAGGGTCAACAGAAGGCATAAAAACCATAAAGCTCAAACCAAAACCACTTCAAACCATCCAAAACCATTCAATACACTCTCAATTATTCCTCAACAGACTCATTCACATTCTCAACCTCACATTTAGAGAGAAAACATATCAAAATAGAGGCAAAACAGACCCTATCAGAAACAAATAGACACATGACAAAACCTATCAAAACATCATATCCCAACCAAAAACCATTATAAGCTTCTCAAACATACTTAACCCATCCCAACATATTCCCAAACACTTTATCACAAAAAGAACAAAAATCGGTCCAAAAAACAAGTCAATTTAGCCCTCAGCATATCCCCACACTTAATCATCCACGAAGTATTCTCACGGTCTTGAAACAAGGAAGAATACTAAGCCCAAAAACTAGCTCATCACTACTTTCTCGAACTTTCGGTCAAGTAGCCTCCACAAACTAACCTCAACTCCATCAATGTCCAAAATAACCTGGATCTATCAAATAGATTGATGAAAGGAAAACACCTTGAAGCATAAATCAATTCTTATGGAAAATAGAACCAAACAAATTCATCCAAACAATATTTAACTTCAATATCCAACCAACTTTGATTAGCTTTAATTTCAATCTTCATTAACAACAACTTCATCATGTCCTCATGACAAGGATAGTATACACCACCATAGGACATAGAATATAGAACTCATAGATACACAACAAGATGTACTCTGAATGGCACTGATCCCCAAAAATAGAGAGCAAGAAGAAGAAGATTTTTCATTAAAAAGATGATACATTAAAAAACCACTTCACTACTATATAAGATGAATATTTCTTAAACTTCACGCTGAGCTTGAGACATTCTAAGGCTTTACTCTCATCTACAAAGTGTATGGGCATGTTCTAGAGAAACTGCAAACAACACATCATTTCCAACAAGATGATGAATCTAGTAGGAAAATCTTGTGCAAAGTAAAACTGAATATCCATTTGATCAATAGTCACATCCTGGTTACGATTGATTGTCGGATTTGAAATGGTATTCTGAGTGTTCAAATTGGACTATTGATGCATGAAGGCAAGATACCAATAGAAATGTGCAGTAAGACGACGTATAGAGGTAACCTCAGATTGAGCATGCATGCAAGAAATTTGAAGATAGCATTTCACACACGCGGATGGAGTCTCCCAGGACCCAAGAATGAGAGGCCATTAAATATAGGTCCTATTAGAGAATTATGCAATGTCCACTGCCATCGACGGAGGATATCACCATCATATCCAAGAGTATCCAATATAGATTTGGAGGAAGGTTGATATAGTCGGTGGGTGAGGGTACTGGAATGATAGGGGAATAATGAAGAGGCACGTATGACAAATTATTTAAAAATGATAAACTGAAGGAACAATGAGGATGGAAACAGAGGAAAATATAATAGGAACATATGAAGAGACTCTACTGAAAAGACAGATGGAACAGGAGGAACAACAAGGAAAGGCTCAAAAGGAGTAGGAGAATATGTAGGATCGTCAATGAATGGGCAACTCATGAAAAGAGAAATTTGAGGGGAGTTAGCAAGAGTGAATGATAAGATGGGAGTGGTATCTAGATTAGAAGTGAGAATATAAATATACAAATGTAGGTGATAAGAAATCCAGGAATAGGAAAGAAGATCATTGGGATCATATGGGCAAATAGAACAATGGAATTTGAAATTTTGGAAGAATTAAGCTGTGAACAAAGGATTATCCATCACATGTGTTAATACCTGAGAGCATAACAATTGGATATCGAACCTACAAAAAACACTCTGTTGACAATGTGGATCCATGACACCATCTCCAAAGGAGGATGCCAAGCATATCCTCTACACCAAGAGGTTTGTTGATGATAATTTTTAAGGCCATCTACTAAAAACATCTCAATTGAATGTACATGCATGACAACCTGTAGTAAGATCGCATCACCCACATAGAGATTCATGTCCACTTCATTAGGAATCTACAAATCTCCTTTGAGATATATGAAAGAAAGTAATTGGGCCTCATGAGAAATCAACTCATCCACAAATCTATCAAATGTGGCTTTTAGCGAATATGCAGACTATAGATTCATCCACCCATCCTCTAGAGGTTCTAAATCCACATTACTCAAGAAAATATACAAGGCAAAGCGCTGCTAATTATACTTCATCTAGTAAGAGGGCAGAGGAGACACCAATTCAACATAGTGAACAAAATCTTCTTGGACATAGATCATACACTAATGTGAATACATTCTACCTTAGCAGAAAAACATTCACATAAGTTAGCATTCTGCCATAATTTGTCAAGCTCCTCTTTAGAAGACAACACTGAAGATACCGTAGGAGCTAGAGGAGAAACATAAATGGTAGCTACTTTACTGTGGAGTTCTATAATAAGCTTCTTCTGCAGCTATACAGTTTCCTAAGAGAATTGTAACTGACCCTCACATGTACCAAGCTTATTGCCTAACGTTACCATCTCCTCAAGAGTAGAATTTTTATCTTTAGTCAGTAACATATTCTCCTCTTCTAAAGTAATGATCTTGGTCTCCAACTCTTTGATAGTGGATTTTTGTTAATCTATTAAGGCTATAGTTGCAGTCATTTATTTATGGATGTCACTCAAGGTAGCTTTCTAAGAGGCTAAATCCTCCAAAGCCTTACTAAGCTGACTGGTTAGAGAGTCTACCTTGTCTTGCAAAGAAGTGTAAACACTTATATATATGGTTTTGGAGCCCCAAGAGGAACACCAATAAAATGGGGAATCTATTGCAAGAAAATCTATATTGTATCATCAACAAGCATATTCTTCATATTTTGATCAACCACAATGAGAAAAACAACATCAATCTTCTCAAATCTTCACGTAGCATCATATAACAATTCTCCCACGAATTTATCACAACAAAACTTCTTCTGCAGCTATACAGTTTCCTAAGAGTACTATAACTGACCCTCACATGTACCAAGCTTATTGGCTAACGTTACCATCTCCTCAAGAGTAGAATTTTTCTCTTTAGTCACTAACATATTCTCCTCTTCTAAAGTAATGATCTTGGTCTCCAACTCTTTGATAGTGGCTTTTTGTTAATCTATTAAGGCTATAGTTGCAGTCATTTATTTATGGATGTCACTCAAGGTAGCTTTCTTAGAGGCTAAATCCTCCAAAGCCTTACTAAGCTGACTGGTTAGAGAGTCTACCTTGTCTTGCAAAGAAGTGTAAACACTTATATATATGGTTTTGGAGCCCCAAGAGGAACGCCAATAAAATGGGGAATCTATTGCAAGAAAATCTATATTGTATCATCAACAAGCATATTCTTCATATAACAATTCAATCTTCTCAAATCTTCACGTAGCATCATATAACAATTCTCCCACGAATTTATCACAACAAAACTTCAACACATTCTTCATATTCTTCATCAAAAGAACAAGACTTCACAAAGAAATGCTCCAGTTTGAATGGAAATCATCACATAGTATTCATCTTCAATAGTTTCATAGTCTTTATAGCCTCTTTCATAATCTCCCACTCATAAATACATTGTTTTGCATGAAAATTTGGCCATCTCTCACTCCCTCTCTCTCAGCCTCACACATGCTCTCCCTCAATAATACATTAGAATCATGAATAATAATCATCAATAACCCCTCTTTGATCATTGATACCTCTCCAAAGAGTTATGTCTAGCATGAAAGGTCACCAAAGCCACTATAGTGTCCTTTCGCAGAGCTCAATTGTGTCACTGACACTTCAGTCTTCGCTTGAGTCTTTAGTAGCTATTTCTTCCGCTTCTTTGAGCTATTTTGAACTTATATTCATCTCTTCCAAAGATTAGAAAACTTCCCCAAGATACACATCCATCCAATATAACATTTACAAAGGCGTATAAAGCAAAAATAGAACAAAAACAAAGGCTCTATAGAAGGTGGTCAACAAAGGCTTAACAAAAAGTCATCAAAAAGCATTTAGCTAAACTAAAACCATTAAAAACCATCAAGAATAATTCAATAAGCTTCCAAACATTCTCAAGCTCCATCAATCTTCATTCCAACCTCTCATACAGAAAGAAAATAGAACAAAATAAAAGCTCAACGAAACTAATCAGACACTTAACATAATCTTTTAGCATATCATATCTCCACTGAAAAACATTGAGCTTCTCAAACCTATTCAAATTATATAAAAAACTCTCAAACACTTCCAAAAAAATCAATCATTATTCAAATCATACAAAAAATTAGCTAAAAATCTCACAAAAAATAGCCAAAAAACACAGTCATATCAACCCTCAACATATCCTCACACTTAATCAGGAAGTGTCCTCGCGACCTCAAAAAAAGAAAATAGAAGTTCAAAATATAGCTCAACTTGATCTTCCACAATAACTTTAGGAAACACCATCCAAGCAAGCATGACTCCAACTTATAACCTGCATCTAATAAAGAATTGCGATGAAAGGAAAATAGCTTTATCCATTAACACATCTTAGAAATAGAAAAGCATGATAAAATTTTAAATGATATAAGAGGTTGCTTTCGCAATAAGCATCCATCCATCAGATAGAATCACAAACCACCATCAATCAACTTTTTGATCAACTCCATCTTCATCTTCAACTCCACAAAAGAAGGATCAAACACCACATATATGCCACATAACATGCACAGAACTCAAACAGATACAAGACAATGTAGTCTAAATGGCACATGCTCCCGAAACATAGAGACCAAAGAGAAAGATTTTCATTAAAAACATCAGTACAACCAAGAGAGTATCCACAGGCTATGTAGGATGAAGATATTTTTTATTGAACTTCATACTCAGATTGAGACATTCCAAACTCTTATTCTCATCCACAAAATGTAGAGGCAGATTCTAGAGAAACTGTAAACAACACATCCAATAGGATAATAAGCTTGGAAGGAAAAGCTCGTGCAAAATAATATAGGACATCCATGTGAGCAACAATCACATCCATGTAGAGGCAAATTCTAGAGAAACTATAAACAACACATCCAATAGGATAATAAGCTTGGAAGGAAAAGCTTGTGCAAAATAATACAGATTCTAGAGAAACTGTAAACAACACATCCAATAGGATAATAAGCTTGGAAGGAAAAGCTTGTGCAAAATAATACAGGACATCCATGTGAGCAACAATCACATCCTCATTAGGAATAATTGTCAAGTTCAGAATACTCTTCCGAGTATTTAGATGAGACTTATGATACATAAAAGCAAGATATCAACAAAAATGAGACACCAAGCATACCAAAGTATTCTCAAAGCAAGCATGTGCTCTAGCAAATTGAAGATAAGAAGTAGAACATTGTGCAAAAGTATCCTAGGACCTAGGAATGATAGGCCAATTAAACACTAGTCTGTCAAAGAATCATTCAATGTCCATTGCCATCGACGGAGGATATCATTGTTATACCCAGGAGTATCCATCACTGATAGTGGAGGAAGGTTAATATAGTCAAATGGAGATGGTAAGGAAATAAGAGGGGAACAGTGAAGAGGTGGGTAAGATAAGTCAGAAAATGAAGATATTTAAAGGGATAATGATGATGGGAAAGAAGGAAAAGAAAGTAAATTTTTTTGAAGGGATTCTGTTATTAATAGAAGGAACATGTGGGACAATAGGAGGAGGTTCAATAGGAGTAGGTGAGGATATAGGATCAACAACAAATGGACAAGCAGTAAAAATTGGAATTTGAGGGAAAACTGCAGGGGTAAAAGATAAGAGAGGGATAATATCTGGATTAGAGGTGAGGATGGAAATATACAAGGCTAATAAATAAGAAATTAGGGAATAAGATGGGATATCATGAGGATCATATGGATAAATGGAACATCAAAAATCAAAAGTTGAAAAGAAATCCTTAGTGAACAAGGGATTGTTAGCAATATGGTTCAACACTTGGGATCGCAATGACTAAATATCCTTGTCAAGGAGTGGACTGGGGGGGAAGACAGAGAGAGAGAGAGAGACTATAGAAGAGAGAGAAGATGAGGTGCAGAAGAGAGAGAAAGAGAGTGACAGGGAGAGAGAAATACTAGAAAAGGAGAGAGAAAGACAGAAAGAGAGAGAAGGCAACCATGAAAGCTAAGAAAGAGAGAAGATGAAGGAGACTTGTATTATAATAATGATGATGCAAAAATCAAGTCCCTTACACCTTTTATATCGGCAAGTGTAGCTAGTATTTTATCCCCTTTATTTTATTTCCCCCTCTCTTACATTCTATCCCCACCCAAAAGTTTTTGCCCTCAAAAACAAGTTGGGCACTTATTACAAAAGATAGGGTGGGGGCAGACCAGAGTATTACTCTGTTGCAAGCATTATAAGGGTTATTTGATGGAATAAGGGGTGATAATTAATGTATAAAGGGTCATTAATCATGTATGATATATGGGTATGATTGGAGAATGATAAAATTTAAATCTTGATCCTTATTCTCTAAGAAAATGAAGGCTACAGGCAATGGACAACATGTTGTCTACTATAGGACCCTGTTGTAGTAAATATTAGATAACTTTATGTGGAGAACTCCGATCAAGGTGTTTTGACACATAAAAATAGAGTTCTTAACAAGTACTTTTAGCCTATGTATGGCACTCAATGCTACCTAGAATTCCGAATAAAATTTGGTTCAAAATAGAAGGCTGCTTGCAAGCTGTCTGGATTGGAACAGGCCACAATTAGTTAAATTTCAACCAAGTTAGCTTCCAAGAGATGAGATAAATCTTCCACAACTGAAGCTAGCCTCCAAGAAGCTTCCTCAAGTGGTAAACCTTGCCACTTTATGAAATATTCCATGATGGAATGGCTATGAGGATCCTTTGCTCTTTGGCCAATGACTACCTTAGGAATGTATTGAATGGTGCCTTCTTCATCCATGGGGGGAAGCTCCTTTATGTAATCAATAGATGGTCCAATAAAGCTCTTAAGCTGAATCACATGAAAGACATTGTGAATCCTAGTAGAAGGAGGTAATTCCAATCAATATGCTAAGTCACCCACTCTCTTCATGATCCTGTAAGGCCCGTAGAATCTATGAGCTTAGACACATTTTTAAGAGTGGCATACCTGGACTTAGGAACTTTCAATAAAACCAATTCCCCTTCTTGTAACTCAATGTCCTATCTCTTCACAGCAGCATAAAGCTTCATTTGATCTTGAGCTTTCTTCAATTTTAGTTTGCGTTGCTGAAGTAAGGCCTACATTTTGTCCAATTCTTCTTCACTTTGAGGATCAATCTTGTCATTGAAAATGACCGTTGGAAGAGGGAACTTGTATCCATATAAAGCTCGAAAGGGGAAGCTCCAATGCTGTAATGAGTGGAGTTATTGTAGGCAAAGTCAACCAAGTGTACCCACGAGTCCCATGCATGTTGAACATCATGGCAAAAATGTCTCAAGAAAGTTTCCAGACACTTATTAACCCTCTCTGTTTGGCCATCTGTCTATGGGTGATAGGCTGTAGAGGGAGCCAATTGAGTGCCCATTGAATTGAATACCACTTGCCAAAAGTTGCTTATGAATTTGGCATCCCTATCATGTATTATGACCTATGGTAATCCATGCAATTGAAACACATATTCCATGAACTGATTGGCTACTTGTGATGTAGTATACTGGACCTTTGTAGGAATAAAATGAGCTGCCTTAGTAAGTCTATCCACCACTACATAAAAGCTATTCTACCCTTTCTTAGTGAGAGGCAAGCTTGTGATAAAGTCCATAGTGATGTGTGTCCATTTGCCTTCAAGAATGGGTAGTGGTGGTTGTAGCAATCCACCTAGCTTTAATGTGCTATCCTTGTTTTGCTGACATGGCACACAGCTTAAGACAAATTTCTTAACATCTCCCCAAAGGCCTTTCTAATGAAAACTTTTGACAATTTTATCATAGGTTTTAAACACCCCCAAATGGCCAACTGTAGGTGATGAATGCATCTTCTACATGATCTTTTGCTTGAATAGGGAAGTGTATGGAATAGCAATTCTGCCTTGAAACCATAAGATGCTATTTTTCAACTGAAATGGGGAGTTCTCCTCATAATGACCTTGTTGTAATTTTTGAAAAATATGTTTGAAATCAGCATCCAACAAATAGGCCTCCTCCTAAAGCTCATCTATCCATCCAATCACTGTGAAGTTCCATGATAGCTAATACCTTGCATGCCCACATTCTTGATAGCCAAGCATGGCTGATGATGCTTAATCCAGAAGGATGATGGAGGTGACATCAATTCAACATAGTCAACAAAATCTTCCTAAACACAATTCATACATTGTTGAAGGCACTCTACCTTGGCAAAAAAGCTATCACACAATTTAGCTTTCTGCTGCAAAAATGATCTAGCTCCACTTTAGAAGATAATAGAGAAGACATGATGGGGGGCTGGAGGAGGAACAGAAAGAGTAGCAACTTTCTAATTAAGTTTTTCAATAAGCATCTTCTATGACTCTACAGTTTCTTTTGAATGCTGCAATTGGTCCTCACATATACTTAGCTTACGAGCTGATTCTATCATTTCCTCAAGAGCTACATTTTTCTCCTTAGTTAAGCACACGTTCTCTTCCTCTAAAGAGGCAACTTTAGCTTCTAACTCCTTAATGATGGCTTTCTATAAATCCATCCAAGTGGTAGTGACGGTCATTTGTGTATGGATATCACTTGAAGCAGCTTTCTCAGAGCTAAATCCTTCAAAGCTTTGCTAAGCTAACTAGTCAAAGAGTTCACTTTGTCTTGCAATGAGATGTATACTACTACATAGATTATCTAAAGACAATAGTTCATGGAGTTCTCTAAAGCAGACTAAATACCAGAAACTAGCTGCAAAAGCATAGACTCAGAAATTACGATTTGCAAGGAAGGAGTAATCTGCGGATCCAACAGTCCCTCCCATTGTGCTACAAAGAGGTTGGTACAAGACAAGAACGAGGGAAGGGAGCTACTAAACACCTCAGATATTAGAATATGTACCACAGGGGTTGGAATAGGGAGAGGATCAGAAGGACCCTGTGTGTGGCGCTTCTTTCGATGATTCTAATGGGGAGTACATCTACTAAATTTGAATTGGCATCCATAGGAGGAGAATAAATAGAAGGAGATTGCTGCAGGAGTGGAATAGGATTAAGTACAGGAATGCCACATAGGGGAGGTGCCAATTGAATGATCTTCTATAGAAAAACCCCATAGGAAACAATACTGAGTTGACTTTTCATGACATGCTGAAAATGATAATCCATTTTAGCTAGCAAAAAGGTTTTCCAATTAAGCTTAACCACCTCCAAGATTCTAACAAATGCAATGAATAATTCTCGGGACAAACACTTGGATGCAAGCTTGCCGACCGACATAAATTGGTCTTGGAAATATGCGCCACTAATACTCCTAAACTAGTGATAACCTTATATGTGCTACCAAAGGAGTAGAGGTCTCCTTCTACAACAAGGTAAGGATCTCTGTAGTGGATAATAAATCATTACCACTAGACACAGGTGAAGCTACAAAAGGTGGGAACAAGGCCTCGTTTGACAATAGCAAGGGATAAACAAAATTGACGACCATAAACCAAGCCCGAAAGCTTCTTGTAAGTTTCTAGAAAAGAGTAATAGAACTTCGCATCCACTAGAGGGATCTTCAAGGCCACAAAGAGATAAAGACTAGCCTTGCGAATACAGTCAACATCCAAAAGGAGAGAGTAATCATGGATTGGTAATGGTACATCCTAAATCACAAGTGGAGGTGTGAAGAAGATGCCATTTAGACCACACTCAATCACCCACAGACACAAAAAACTAGGAAAAGGAGAAAGTATTCTTGCAAAACCCACACATAGCACCACTAAGACAAATAACAAGGAAACAAAACAACAATAACAAAAATTGACTGGCCTAGACCAAACCTCCCCAAGCAATCCACATCTTACGAAAAATTCAACATGACCTATGCACATATGCAACCAAAAACTTCATGCTATGCAAACATACAGGCACTCAAGAACCCCATAATCAAACACTCAAAATAAAAGAAAACTCCATGCATGCCATATCCTAGACACAATGTAGAAATCAGGACTAAACTATAGACTTGGATCATCAAAATAAATATAGATAGACAAGACCAATGTCTCTAACTCAGAAAAACCCCGATCCCCGTAAGAGAATGATGTATACCTATGGTGTGGTGAAGTGAGTGGGTAAAAAATACACAACTCATTTTTATTAGATGACAAATTCATCACAGATAATTATTAAATTATCCCATTAATGTATGGTGAGTCGTATTGGCATCCCAACCCCTACTTAGACTAACTTGAATGGACTGGGCTAAGGGTCTCTACAAATGCAATTCATTTTTTTTAATTAGATAATCAGTGGTACAAAGCACATGCATGCATGACTTCGAGGGGTTCATTATTATTTACAAATTAAATATGTGTATAGCGTGTGTGCATGTACATTGTGAATGGATTTTAATTTTCAAAATTAAGCGGGTTATGGTGCTATGTGCTCGTGCAACGACGGGGTTCCTTTTATATAAATTAATGGTTGGTTCATTTTTAATTAAAATTTTTGAGGTGCATTCTATATATTTGGTGTGAGTGCAATGATCAATTGATTTTTAATTACAATTATATGTGTTATAGCGCATGTAAAAGAGAGAAAAAAAAAACCTAGTGGTGTGTGGACACCTGCAAGGTGGTCTAACGTGCAAAATTCCATGTCCAAACAAGTCGTAGAATAGAAAAATCCTCGTACAAAAACAACAGGTCGACTAGGGGATAGTTGGCCTCCTATAAGGTACGAAAAATCCAATATACTAATACCATGGTTTAAAAAAAAAAGAAGGGAAACAAGAAAGGGTTTGGCACTTGAGTGATCATGTGTTGGGGTTTGGTTTATTATTTTGTGAATTTTTTAATTTGGATTTTCTATTTTTTTATCTTGATGTTTTTTCAAATTTCAATTTTATTTTGTGTAATTTTTGAATCCTTAGATTTTTTGGAATTGTGTATTGGGCTATGTTCTAAATTTTGGTTTTTTGAATGTGATGTGAATGAGACTTAAAACATGTTGATTGGTTTGTTTGATGATTTGTTGTCCCCATTGGATTTTTTTTTGTTTCTTTAAATAAATAAGTGTGAGTAACCAAACGATTATGCAAATATTAGGAATGTGAAAAAGAATTTTTATGAACTTGTAAGAATTTAAACATTCGTTTTTTTTATTTTTCTCAAATTTTCCAAGCATTTTATCACTTTTTAAAAGTTATTTTGTGTTTGTCCTCTTATAGGAAGTTCTGTACATCCAGATGGCCTCTGTAAGTCAATAGCCCCAATCACACGGCGATGTGCAACAATCGTCCTCGTCAGGATTGAGCAGAGGATGCAATTGGTAACTTCAACTTGGCCGTTGGCTCTGGGGTAATAAGGCGTGGACTTGCGATGGTAGATCTTATACATCTCTATCAATCTTCCATAATCTTGTTAAGGAAGTGAGTACCTCTGTCACTTACTAGCTCTAAGGGACTATCAAAACAGGTGATGATGTTCTTGTATAGGAACAAGGCCACGTTGTTGCCATCATCCCACTGCAGAGCTTTGGCTTCATGCCACTTTGTCACATAGTCTGTATAGACCAAAATGTGTATGCTCTGCTTCGATCCTTCTCACTTTTCAAAGATCCCATGATGTTCGATCCTTCTAATGGATCTTTGAAAGGTGAGAAGGATCGAAGCTTGCACGGGAGAGCTATGGAAGGAGAGCAAGAGCAAGAGAGAGAGAGACTCACAATGTGGAAACTCCAATAGTCACAATGTGTGACAGGCCTTCCCTTTATTCACCTGTCACTAAAAGAATAAAGAATAAAGTAACAGTGATGGGTGCCCGTTACCTGTAGTGTGCAGGCGCATGTATCGTTAGTGTACTAATACACGAGCGGTTAGGCGGAGGTGCCTTTACCCCCAACAACCTCCCACTTAAAGGTGAATCTGCCCCAATGAGAAGTGAAAAAGAAAAAAAAAAGACAATACAACATGTACACATGTACAACAAGATGAGGAAAGACGCCATCTCATCCCACACCCATCAATCTCTTGAGGAAGGCAAAGCGCTCTGTAGAGAGCTTTTGGTGAGCAGATCTGCAAGATTTTGGTCAGTCGAGATCTTGACAAGGTCAACAGACTTGTCCTCAATGACCCCACATATGAAGTGATATCTCACCTCAATGTGTTTCCTCTTTGCATGGAAGGCCAAATTCTTGGGTAACTAAATAGTACACATAGAATCTGAATGCATTGTAGGGATAGCATCAATACCAAGGTCATGAACCAAACGGCCTAATCATATGGCCTCCTTGCAAGCCTTAGTGGCTACAACATACTCGGCCTCAGTGGTGGAAAGATCCGTACACTTCTGCACCCTGGACATCCAAGAGATAGCACCTCTAGCATAGGTGAACACATAGCCAGAAGTGGACTTCCTACTATCTGCATGTCCTGCATAATCAGAGTCGATGTACCCCACAACTCCTGTATCCTGGCTGCCATAGAATATGCACATATCTGCAGTGCCCTTTAGGTACCTCATGATACCCTTCACGGCATCCCAATTCTTCTTGCTAGGTGTAGCCATATAGCATGCCACAACACCAACTGCAAAGGCAATATCTAGACAAGTGGCTATCATGGCATACATAACTCCCCACTGCGGATGCATAGGAAATCTTGGCCATCTTAGCCCTTTGCTCAATCTATATGCAGACACTGTCTGTAGACAATCGACCTGTGATACCTTCACATAAGAAGGCAATGGATAGCCAATAGGCTTCACGTCCTGCATGCGGAAGTACTCAAGGACTTTATGAATGTACTCCCTCTATGACAAGTAGAGAAGGCCCTGATGTGTGTCGCGTCTAATGCACATTCCAAGTATGTGAGAGGCATGTCCCAGATCCTTCATCTCAAAGCTCTTCTTGAGCTAAGCCTTAAGAGCATCTAGCTCATCATAAGCTTTCCCTGCTAATAGTATGTACCATTCCCTAGGTGCCTGCTTCAAGCCATAAAGACTTTTCTTCAACCTATACACCAGGTGCTCCCTACCAGCCTCTGCAAAGCCCTTAGGCTGCTCCATGTAAATCTCATCATGCAAATCTCCATGTAAAAATGCCATCTTGACATCCATCTGATACAAATCCAAGTCAAGCTACACGGCTAAGGTCAAAACCAAGCGAAGGGTGGTCATCTTAACCACATGAGAAAAGACTTCATCAAAGTCAACTCCATGCTCCTGTTTAAAACCCTTAGCAACAAGTATTGCCTTATAAGCTAGCTTGGGGTGTCCAAGGGTACTCTTCAACTTATACACCCATTTGCATGGCAAAGCCTTCTTGCAACTAGGCAAGGAAACCAGATCCCAAGTCTCATTCTTATGCAAGAAGTCTATCTCAGATTGCATAGTCCCCCTCCCAGGAGTGACTATCACCCTTGTGCATAGCCTCATCATAAGTGAAAGGCTATCATGTATCTGTAACCAAGACATCATGCATCAAGGGCTAAAATCTACTAGGGGGTGTCTATCTCTAGTGGAACACTGCACTACAGGTTCTGTGCTTGCCCAACATTCTGTCCAACACCCTGGCCATGAGTACCTGATATTGCTACAAGTTGTCCAGCTGGCTGTAGGGAGCTCATGGCTCCTCTTAAAATATAACCTTGTGTATCTCCACTATCTTCTCAAGCTGCCTATGCATCTTGTCTTCATGGAAGACTACATCATGGCTGTAGATGACTTTCCGTGCATGTGGATCCCATAGATGGTAACCCATCTCTCCTGCATCTCCATAGCCAAGGAATATACATTTAACACTCTTAGGATCCAACTTGTTACACTTGTCCTTGGGCACATGGAAAAATGCCTCACATTCAAAGACACATAAATGTGCATAAGAGGGAGGATTTCCTATCCATACCTCCTCTGTAACCTGAAAATCAATGGCACTACAGGGTGATCTATTAATGATATGCATGACAGTTGTAACTGCCTCGGCCCAAAACTGCTGGGGTAGGCTTGCATGGCTAAGCATACTGCGAACCCTCTCCTAGATGGTCCTATTCATCCGCTCAGCCCTATCATTCTTGGAAGGGGTGCTAGGGGCGCTCAACTGATGTTTGATACCCCTCTCATCACATAATTTCTCAAAAGAAAGTGAGACATACTTGTCAAGATTATGGGAGAGAAGGAAGGAGTCTCACTTGTAGCTTTCTTTCTTGCACAATGGGGGAATACACACAAGGGTGGAGGCTGAAAACAATTTTTCTCTTCTTAGCTGTGTAAGCCAAAAGAACTCAAGTACAAAGAAATAGAAGAACCCTAGATATGGGTCTCAAACCAAACTCCACTAACTAAGGTGGCATACTAACTGAGCCACGAACTAGAGTAGATAAGGATAGCTATCATGTAGCTATTATTCAGGGGCGGTGTACCAACCGCATCTGCAACTGACAAGTCGGTGACATAAATACACAACGGTCACCCTGGCGTATCACGAGTGGAGCTCGATATGTCAACACTCCCCCTCGAGCTCAATCCCAATTCCTGCACACCAAGCAGGTCTCTGAACTTGCGCAGCTTCTCTGCGCCCAATGCCTTCGTGAATATGTCAGCTACCTGATCCTCTGTGCTGACATAAACTAGATCAATAAGACCTAGTAAAACCCTCTCTCGCACATAGTGATAATGCACCTCAATGTGCTTTGTTCTAGCATGATAGACTGGGTTATTTGCCAAGTGTATACTACTCATGTTGTCACAGTAAATGACAACTGGCCCATCTGTAGACTGATGCATATCATAAAGTAGCTTATGCAACCAAGCTACCTCACATGCAGCCATTGCTGCACCCCTGTACTCAGCCTCTGTGCTCGACAAGGCAACTGTAGGTTATTTCTTGCTGCTCCAAGTGACTGCAACACTCCCAAAAGAGAACACATATCCACTGGTAGATCGTCTATCAGAAATACTACCAGCCCAATCAGCATCAGTGTATCCATGCAGCTGTATCTAAACCCCAGTCTCATAAAATAGTCCATACTGCAATGTGGATTTCACATACCTGAGTATGCGTCTAGCCGCATCCAAATGCGATTTCCTTGGAGCCTGCATAAACTGACTTACCAATCCAACATCATAGCTCAAATCTAGCCTGGTAATAGTCATATAAATCAAGCTTCCTACTATGCGTCTGTACATAGTAGGGTCTTCCAGAAGCTCACCTGCATCTGCGCTTAGCTTCACATTCTGCTCCAAAGGAACTGAAATAGGCTTACAGCCTGTCATCCCATATTTGGACAGCATGTCCAATCCATACTGCCTCTGCAAGAGCTGTATCCCACTTGGTGATCTAATCACCTCAATGCCCAAGAAATAACGCAGCTCTCCCAAATCCTTCATCTCAAACTTCTGCTTCAATAGCATTTTCACATGAAGGATATCTTCATCACTGTCACCTGTCATAATCAAATCATCAACATAAATGACAAGTAGCATAATACATTTCTCTGTTTTTCTCACATAAAGTGAGAAATCTGCCTTGGAAATCTGAAAGCCAATAGTGACAAGATACTGTCCTATCTTGTCAGACCATGCTCTAGGTGCTTGCTTCAATCCATACAAAGCTTTCTTCAACCTGCAAACAAACTCAGGATGAACAGCATGCACATAACCTAGTGGCTGCTCCATATAGACCTCTTCTTGCAAATCACCATGCAAGAAGGTATTCTTTACATCCATCTGATGTAAAGACCATCCCTTTGACGCAGCCATAGCAATGACTGCTCTTACGGTTGCCATCCTTGCAACCGGACTGAATGTTTCTTCATAGTCAATGCCATATGTTTGTGCATACCCCTTGACTACTAATCTTGCCTTGTATCTGTTCACAGAACCATCAGCATTGTGCTTCACCTTATAAACCCACTTACAGCCAATTGCATTCTTACCTTTAGGCAAAGGTACCAATTCCCATGTAGCATTTGCTTCCAAGGTATCCATTTCTTCATCCATGGCTTTCTCCCATTTTTCTTTTCCCATGGCTTGCTCAAAAGAAGTGGGTTCTGGTTCCTGTATCACCTTGACCATATATGCATAGTGAATGGCTGTAAATCCATCATATTTCAGCCTATCCACAGGATACCTAACTCTGGTAGACCTGCGCAAAGTGGGTTCACTCCCAGGTGCTCTCAAAACATCCCTGGTCTTCCTTACTCCAGGTGTAACAATAGAAGGAATACCCAACTCATCATCAATGCTCTGTTCTGAGCCACTGGATTCACCATCCACATAAGAGTGACTTGCATTCACATCAAACATGGGCTGATCAACCTTCTCTTTTCCTTTTCGTGATACCTGCATACCACTATCTGCATTGCTTTGAGAAGATTCTCCTGATCTCAATCTGCCTGTCCATGGCAAAGAGTGTGAACCACTGCTAGAAGACGCTCCAGGTCCACTAATATTTTGTGACTGCTGCTGTGAATTCTGTGCAGCATTACCATTTTGTGCATCTACATCATCAATCACATTTACTGGTTTATACCAGCTACTCATCTCATAAAAAACAACGCCTCTGCTCACTGTAAACTTACGAGTAGAAGGGTTATAGCATCTATACCCTTTTTGCTGCAGAGAGTAACCAATAAAGATACACTTCTCAGCTTTTGGATCCAACTTGGATCTCAGCTCATCTGGCACATGTACATAGGCAATGCAACCAAAAATTTTCAAATGAGAAATATCTGGTTTCCTACCAGTATACCTCTCCTCTGGAGTCATTCCATGTATTGCTGCAGTGGGAGTCCTGTTCATTATGTAGACTGCTGTAGCAACTGCTCCAGCCCAATAAAAATCTGGCAAGTCTTTTTCATTGAGCATGGCACGAGATACCTCTCCAATATGCCTGTTTTTCCTTTCTGCAATTCCATTTTGTTGTGGGGTATAACTGCATGAATATTGCTGCTTTATGCCATGCTCCTGCAAGAACTTTGCAAACTCATTTGAGAGGTACTCTCCCCCTCCATCTGACCTCAGGCATTTTATTTGCATACCTGTTTCTTTTTCAGCCATAGCTTTAAGGGTTTTGAAATGCCCAAAAACTTCACTTTTGTTTTTCATAAAATACACCCAAATTTTTCTGCTATAGTCATCAATAAAAGTGACAAAATAATGACAGCCTCCAAGAGATGCAGCTTTAGTAGTCCACACATCAGAGTGGATTAATTCCAATGGCTTCTCACTCTCTTGAACATGTCTAGGAAATGGTTTCCTTGCCTGTTTTCCAAACTGACAGGCTTCACATACCTTATGCATTTCTGCAACCTTGAATTTAGGCAATCCTGCAACAATATTTTGGGCTTGCATTGATTTAAGTCGTTGTACATTAACATGACCAATGCGTTTATGCCAGATATCAATATCTGCAACTACACCGGTCCCATGTGCAAACATTGCTGCACTCAATTCAGACATGTTTGCATCCAACGTAAACATTATGCCCTTCTTCTTTCCTTTTGCTATCAAGCGACCTTTATTTTTCATATCCTCAACAAAGCATCCATGAGGATTAAATCTAACTTGCAAGCCCTGCTCAACCATTTGACCGACAGAAACCAGATTCTTGGTGATATTCGGGACATGAAATACATCGGACATGTATTTCTTTTTCCCATCCTGCATAGACAAGGGAATTTTTCCAATCTGCACAATAGGATGTGCAGTATCATCACCAGTCTCCACAAATCCTGGTTTTTCCATTTTCCTTGCATCCTCCATCCATTCTGCATGACCTGCCATGTGGTTTGATGCACCTGAGTCAACATACCATACATCATTGCTTTCTTCTGCACTTGTCACAGAATTGTTCATGTGCTGCAAATGCTCATTTCTGTCATCACCCTGTCTGCTAGAAGATGCATAATTCCCTTGTTGCAGTTTTCCATTCATGATGTCATTCTGCTTTTTATAACAGTCTTTAGCCATATGACCCATTTTACCACAGTAGTAGCATTCAACATTACTGTTTGCATTTTGACCTCTTTGCCATCCACCACGACCTCTTTGGCTCCCCCTGCCTCTAGAGTTACCACGTCCTCCTCCATAGGACTGGTTTTCTTGAGTTTGCTGCATATTCTGATTTCTACCACGGCCTCCAAATCGGCCTCCTCTACCTCTGCCTCTACCTCTTCCAGCATTTGAGTAGAAGACAGTTTCTTTTGAAGTTCCTTTTGAAGAAGATGCACCACCATTTCTCTGCTCCTCAGAAATTAGAAGAGCAATCAACTCCTCAAAATCAGGAAATCTTTCACGAACTAAAATGGATGTCCGAAACTGTGCATAATCCTTTCCTAGACCATTCAAGGTCACAGAAACTAAATCATCATCTTCCACTGGCGACCCAATGGAAGCAAGTGCATCTGCAATCTTCTTCACCTTCATGTGGTAGTCATTGATGCTCATATTTTCTCTTTGCACATTATGCAACTCTTGCTTGAGCTGCATTTTCCTAGCTTGAGTATTTGTACTATACATTTTTTACAAAGTATCCCATGCCTCCTTTGGCGTACTTGCATCCTGAATATGCACAATCATAGAGTCTGAAATACTGATAGACAGCCAGTACATAACTTTCCTGGCTCTCTCATGCCATGCTTTAAATGCCTACATTTGCTGTTGATTGGGAACATCAGGAAGAACTGGTTCTTCTTCATTTCTTGCAACAAATTCCCAATATCCTTTTCCCATAAGGAAATTCGTCATTCTAAACTTCCATGCTTGGAAGTTGTTTTTGTCAAGCTTTTCAGTGACAATCTGTGAAAGAGAATCAGACGCCATTACAGAACACTGCGAAAAATTCTGTCACTGCAAAAACTCAGCTTCACCCTCACAAGGGCAAATCTGCAAAACTGGCGAAAGTGGTATTTGACCACACAGTCACTTCCTAGTGACGATTTTGCATAAACAGGAACCAAGGATGATTCTATAACTCCCAATGTCTCTGTGCACAAGCATACGATGCAATTTCTACAGAAACTTTTCACCGACCTGTCGAACAGTGGCTGCACAGCATAAAACTGGGCCTTTTCCTGAGTGCGTGCAGAAAACTTCCGCCTCCAAAACAGGCCCCGAAATGGCCTGAAATCAAAAAAATAAGGTCGCCAAGGGCTAAAGCCCTGACCCGCAGCATATACTGCCCTCTTGCTTCACCGCGAAGGGCGTCTCAACCTGAGACAACGCACTCATGTACTTTCCGGCTGTGCTACCTGCAGAGATCTGCTCCCAAAACAGAAAATGAAAGCAACACTGCTCCTCTTACCAGAACACCGCGAGCTTGGCTTGCTTTCTTGAGCTCCTTACCACGAACAAGGCTCTGATACCATGTCAAGATTATGGGAGAGAAGGAAGGAGTCTCACTTGTAGCTTTCTTTCTTGCACAATGGGGGAATACACACAAGGGTGGAGGCTGAAAACAGTTTTTCTCTTCTTAGCTGTGTAAGCCAAAAGAACTCAAGTACAAAGAAATAGAAGAACCCTAGATATGGGTCTCAAACCAAACTCCACTAACTAAGGTGGCATACTAACTGAGCCACGAACTAGAGTAGATAAGGATAGCTATCATGTAGCTATTATTCAGGGGCGGTGTACCAACCGCATCTGCAACTGACAAGTCGGTGACATAAATACACAACGGTCACCCTGGCGTATCACGAGTGGAGCTCGATATGTCAACAATACTCACCCCCATTATCTGTCCTTAGGCATTTCAACCTATGCCCAAACTGGTTTTCTGCCAAAGCAAGCCCTCTTTGAAAAATGACCAATACATCAGACTTCTGCTTTATGGGATAAGCCCATACTTTACGTGAAAAATCATCTATGAAAGTAACAAAATACTTCTCATCACCCATAGACTGATAGGGCATGGGCCCACAGACATTAGAATGAACCAAAGCCAAGGGCTCACTCATGCATGACATACCAGATTTCTTATGCATAGACCTAGTATGCCTGCCATAAAGGCAATGATCACAAGAATCAAAATGAGAATAGTCAAAGGGCGGTAAGTACAACAAAAAAGAAAGCATTTTCATTCCCTTAATGGGCATGTGCCCTAAACGGGCATGCCAAAGAGATGCATGAGATGAAGAATCCACAAACAAAGCATGATCAACTATAGATCCAGAAACAACTAAGGGATAGAGGCTGCCAACCTTGGCACCTTTCGCAAGCACAAGCCTTCCATGAGTAACCTTCCATGCACATTCTCCAAAAGATACATGATAGCTTGCATCATCAAGTTGTCCAGTGGGGGACATGAGATTGTATGTCAATATAGGTACATGACGTGCATCGTGCATAACAAAACTACTGCTAGAAGAAAATTGCAGCGCCTAACATCACCGATGATGACAATCTCAAGAGACGTGTCATCACCCAAGCGCACAAAACCCAAAATAAATGGTATGAATGGAACCACTCTCGGAAATGTGTCACATGAAAGGATGTACCTGAGTCCACGAGCCAACACTATGCATATATAGAGTGTATATTTGTCATCTGCAAAGCACTAGATGAAGTTGTTGCAAGGATATAATCCCCATCACTATCCTTGGGCTACATAACATTGATCTCTTCAATTTTAACACTTGACTTAGCAGGTACTATGCTACGATCAGAAGACTTTTCCTGCACTTTCTCTTTCCCCTTGTTTTGCGCCTTTCATTGCATAATTCATGACACTGTGGCCTTTCTTCCTGCAATGATGACTCCCACAAGACTTATTGCGCAAATTGCCACATAACTTGGACCAAGATTTCTACGAATCCCATCCACGGCCATTACCACGGTCATTCTTTGCATTTCCATCATGTCGGCTTCTAACTGTCAAATCATGAGACACATGAGAGACATCCAAATTCTTACAGTTTATCTCTTCCTATAGAAGAGAGCTCTCAACATTAGATAGCTTCAGAGTAGTGGCATAAGCACATAAGGCAATGCGGAATACATCCCAAGTCTCATTAAGAGTTCCAAGCAAGAAAAACAGAGTGACATCCTCTTTGAAATCAATGCCCTATGAAACCAAGTTCTTAAGAATAGCATGAAACTGGCTCAGATGAGCTGACATGGTCACATTCTCTTTCATGCGGAGATCCATAAATTGTTTCAGCCAATACATTTGACTTGCAAGACTTTGCTTGTCATAGAGGTTCTTGATCTTATCCCAAAGATGCCAAGTACTTTGTGCTTCCTCAACCACATTGTAATGCACATGTTCAATGAGAGACAAAATGAGGATGGACTTGCATAACTCATCAAGCTCCATCCATTCGTCATTAGTCATAGTTTCAAGCTATTCTCCACTCAACCTTAGTGGTTTTATCTGCGATTTTTGTACCAATACCTGCCAAACTTGGCTCTTTCAATAGGCATAATTCGTATCATCAAGCTTAGTGATGTTGAAGATAGCATTGTCTTAGTGGAAGAAGATGCCATACTGCAAGCTGAAACAGTGCAGATAGATCAAAACTGCTTGCTGCAAACTGTAGAAAATGACCAAAAAACCACCAAAACCAAGGCAAAATGGCAAGAAACGAGTATTTAATAATGTTGCCCACCAAGTACAATCAAAAGTACATCAAACTAGGATGATTCAACATGAAAAATTCATCACAGTCTGGAGACATATGCTTGTTGTAATAATTTGCAGCGGTGTACAATGAGATCTGATATTAGGCAAAAAATAATATTCCAAGTCAACCACTAACTCTCAATGCAAAACCAACATCATGGGCATAAACAAGCATGTAACAGTCAAACTGACATGAGCCAACACCCAAGCATGTTAGACAAAATCCATCAATAAAGTTGGTACACCCCCCTAATCAACAAGGCAAAATGTACATACCACTGCCAAGACCTGACAGTGTCTACTCAGTGAATACAAGCTGAATTAACCCAAGTACATCTACATGGACCAAGGCATATCAACCATACATCATACACAAGGAGATCTCGGTCTCAAAGATCGAAAAGCTCAATATGCATAACTCGCACTGCTCAATATATGATAAGCATACAAAGATGCTCCCACTAGCACAAAAGCCATAAGTGTCAAGCAAATAAGCTCAAAAAAATCATGTAAGAGCACTAGTGATAGAGTATCCAAGATCATACATCAGTAAGATATCCAGAGCATATGAGCGGTCAAGTATCCACAATGATAGCATTTAATGTCATGAAGAAAATCCCAATCAATCTCTGACGAGCCAAAGCAAGACCAAAATAAGCTCCAAAATATAAAAAAGTCAAGCCCAAATGAAGCTCCAATACCATTCAAGTCCAAACAATATAACTAGCATGTGTAGATAACATGAGCATCAAGCATGTACCAACGGGTCATACATAGACCATAGGTATAACCTCTGTCACAAAGCATGCCAGTGTAGACCAATGTCAAGTAAATGCCAACTAATATAAAGCTCAAAAAAGGCTCAAAATACATTCTGGAACCATCCAAAGCATTTTCCAACCTTCATTTGCATCCCAATAGTCATATGAAACACTCGAGAAGCACCCATGACCAATAGGCAGAGCATAAAGTGACTAAATAAACTTCAGTCTTGGAGTGTACAGAAGTGATTTACTATGTAAAATTGAGTATTTTAGGCCCCTAAATCATCTCCAAATGATGGCCAATCAATAGGCATACATTCCCCTAACATTAAGGGACCGTTCGAGACCAACCGGGCATCAAATGTCAATGCTATCCAAGCTTAAACATAAAGTGTTGATGTAATATTGTTTGTGGTTGCGTATGGACTATGAAAAATAGTCCTGGACTGAGGTAAATTAGTCCATAAATCAATGCCAATGATAAACCACCAATACCAAGCATTAAGGGGGTGTTCCCAAGTGCCAAATGAAGTGTTTTCAAGCTGCCAATGAGTGCCAAGGGGGGACTAAAGTAAAAAGTGAATTTTTTGTAGGTCTTCAAGTTGGTGCAAGCAAGGCTGATGTTGTTGGGTATGCTGCTGGTCCACGTGGCATTAATGGGGTGGAAGGGGGGCTCAAGTAGGGCCTAAAGAAGGCCTACACAAAGCCTTGTCAAGCCTAATCAGGCTAGGAGCCAACAATGAAATGGGGGAGCTCCAATAGTTGGAGTTATGGTTGCCCCTTCCTATTGTACCCTGCAAACTAAAATATATACTCAAAAGAATGATTCAATATCTCTAAAGGAATGCCCTGAGGATGCCCAAATGCGCCGGGAAGCCAAGGAGTGATCAAAGCTCAAAGGAGTGGGATATGGCTACCACACCAAGAGTGAGAACCAATGGTGTAGGGATTCAAATGAATGCTCAATGAGTCATAGACCAAGGTTGAATGCTCAAGAAACCATGTTTTGACACCAGTTGAAAGGTGAGAAGGATCGAAGCTTGTATGGGAGAGCTATGGCAGGAAAGCAAGATCAAGAGAGAGAGAGACTTACAATGTGGAAACTCCAACAGTCACAATGTGTGAGTGGCCTTTCCTTTATTCATCTCTCACTAAAAGAATAAAGAATAAAGTCAGGTGATCGGTGCCTGCTACATACAGTGTACAAGTGTAGATATTATCAGTGTAGTAATACACAAACAACTAGGTGGAGTCGCCTTTACCCCCAACAATATTTATCTTATGTAGTCTCTGGAACTTCTTCCTCATTTGTATGGTAGATAGATCCTTCCAATTCGCTGTCATAATCTTCTTCTACACTATCATCATCATCCTCTTTAGGCTTTGTTTCTGCCTTTGTAGGGGCTTTGTAAGAGAAGAACAGATTCTCTATTGTATCCTCTACCTCTCCTTATGCGCCTGTCTCTACTCCTATCTTGGGATTTGCTTATGTCTCTATCTTTACTGCTATGGCCATGCAACAAGGAGAATAGTACATCCATGCCTCTATCTCACTATCATAGGTTATTTCTAAAGTCATTTCTAGTTCATGCTAGGAGGTATTCACCCATTGACAAAGACTTTTCTTCTTTCAAGGGTTGGCTTACAGTGCCCACTGTGAGGGACTATGCCTCTGTTTTCTTGGGAAAGATCTATTTGACAACTTCTTCATCTCCTCCTGATGTACCATTTGTTACTTCGTTAGAGGAGTCTATTAAGACTTCAATGGAAGTAGATCCATTATCTTTTTGTGATCCATATAACTTTAACACCAATTTGTTGGGTCCTTTGCCTAGGATTAGTTTGCCTAGGGTTAGGGTTCCTTTGAACCAATCTGTCTGTGCCCTTGCTTCAAAAAGCCATGGTCTTCCCAAAAACAGGGGGTATGAGGTCATGTAGGAATTTGGTTTTACCAAAAAATAGGTCAGCCAATAGTCTCTTCTTCCAAGGGTTGTATTTACATATGGGAGAATGCCTAAAGGCTTAATTCTTCTTTGGTCTGCCAATTTGATAAGCCACTGCATAGGCTGCATACCTTGCAAACCTAGATCCTTCATTGTTATATCCATCATTTTATTCACTAATGAACCTCCATCAATCGCTGCATCTGCTATAAAACATCCTTCAACCCACATGCCAATCTCTGGGATGCTAGGATCCAAGAAAACGTTAATCACATCCACTTCTTTCATAGGCTTTGGCGTCTTATTGGACTTAGGTGCTTTTAAATTTCTTTCGACAATTGGGAGGGACAACATCTGTAACTGTCGGGACATTAGGTTTGGTTTGAAGGTGTCTAGGTCTTTGACCAAGTCACATTCTTTAATAGGATCCACAGGCTTCTCCAATCGGCTAGGAAATGGGGCAACCCCCACTTTTATCTTCTCTCTTTCTTCTAGTTGTGGAAACATCTGCACTTCTTTTATTATTGGGGGTAGTTCGACATCCTTTATCTCTTAGACCTCTGGTCCTGTCTCTATAATTGTCTCTGTATCCTTCTATACTGTTGGACGGCTCTGTATTGTACCATTCTATTATGTATTGTTTTGTTTCTCCTTGGGAAGATTCAACTTCATCGTTTTGGCAGCAAGAGGGACTATTCTCTTTTGGAATAATGGGTTCTCTTTTCTTAGCATGTGCTATTGTGGCAACTTCCCATTTCACTAAATTGGAGGCATATTCTTGGATCTTCTATTGGGTATCAGTGGTAGCTTTTACAGGAGACAGACTAGGGTAATCTTTTGTAGTGTAGCCTTCTCCTTTGCATAGACTGCATAAGGATTTGTAGTCCATGGACCTTAGGCAGTTTAGTGAGATATGTCCCTTTTCTCTGCATATGTAACACTCGACTTCTGATCTCTGGTCACTGTCAAATTGTCATCCTTTGTAACTCTGAGAGGGAAACCTCCTTGGGCCAAAATTAGGATTGAACTCTCTAGGCTTTGGTCCGATATCCTGAGTTTCCATCTTGGATTCCAACAAGTTGAATCTTGTTTCTTTATCTTTCTTCCTTCTTTCATGCATCTCCTTGAGAGAGAAAATATCTTCTACATGGTTCTTCCTTAAATAATATGAATAGAAGAATCCAAGAATAGTCGTTTTTGGGTACATTCAGTGGCTAAATGTCCCACTTGATGGCACTTTTTGCACCATGTATTAGATCGTATCACATCTCTTCCACCTCCTCAGTGTCAAGATTGTGGGAGAGAAGGAAGGAGTCTCACTTGTAGCTTTCTTGCTTGCACAATGGGGGAATACACACAAGGGTGGAGGCTGAAAACAATTTTCCTCTTCTTAGTTGTGTAAGCCAAAAAGAACTCTCATACAAAGAAATAGAAGAACCCTATATATGGGTCTCAAACCAAAGACAACTAATTAAGATGACATACTAACTGAGCCACAAACTAGAGTAGATAAAGATAGCTGTCATCTAGCTATTATTCATGGGCGGTGTACCAACCGCATCTGTAACTGACAAGTCAGTGATATAGATGCACAACGATCACCCTGGCATATCACGAGTAGAGCTCGATATCTCAACACTCCTCCTCGAGCTCAATCCCAATTCCTGCACACCAAGCAGGTCTCTGAACTTGCGCAGCTTCTCTACGCCCAATGCCTTCGTGAATATGTCAGCTACCTGATCATGTGTGCTGACATAAACTAGATCAATAAGACCTAGTAAAACCCTCTCCCACATACCAAAGCATGATCTCTAAGTTCATGGTTGTATATATACTACTACTACTCATGGAATAAACCTTAAAATAGTTATTATGCTCAAATATATGCTTGTTAGAGCATAAATTTGTTCCTAAGACTATTCTAAGGAAAAAAGAGGGTTAATGATAAAAGAGTGTCATTCCTTGCAAGTGATTTTATATTATATTTTTTAATTAAAATTGATAATTGAAGATGAGTTTCCTAAGAGATCTTGTGGTGATGTTGTTTTAGTTTTGCGAAGTATATGAATGATGCTATTTTTGTTTTTTGTATTTGTCTTTTTAAGAAGAGATTGATTTTTATGGAATATCCAAAGTTATTTTTGGATTTATGTTATGAAAAAATAGTGATAATGCATCTCAATGTGCTTTGTTCTAGCATGATAGACTGGGTTATTTGCCAACTGTATACTACTCATGTTGTCATAATAAATGACAACTGGCCCATCTGTAGCTGATGCATATCATAAAGTAGCTTATGCAACCAAGCTACCTCACATGCAGCCATTGTTGCACCTCTGTACTCAGCCTTTGTGCTCGACAAGGCAACTGTAGGCTGTTTCTTGCTGCTCCAAGTGACTGCAGCACTCCCAAAAGAGAACACATATCCACTGGTAGATCGTCTATCAGAAATACTACCAGCCCAATCAGCATCAGTGTATCCATGCAACTGTATCTGAACCCCAGTCTCATAAAATAGTCCATACTGCAATGTGGACTTCACATACCTGAGTATGCGTCTAGCCGTATCCAAATGCGATTTCCTTGGAGCCTGCATAAACTGACTTACCAATCCAATAGCATAGCTCAAATCTGGCCTGGTAATAGTCATATAAATCAAACTTCCTACTATGCGTCTGTACATAGTAGGGTCTTCGAGAAGCTCACATGCATCTGCGCTCAGCGTCACATTCTGCTCCAAAGGAACTGAAATAGGCTTACAGCCTGTCATCCCATATTTGAACAGCATGTCCAATCCATACTGCCTCTGCAAGAGCCGTATCTCACTTGGTGATCTAATCACCTCAATGCCCAAGAAGTAATGCAGCTCTCCCAAATCCTTCATCTCAAACTTCTGCTTCAATAGCATTTTCACATGAAGGATATCTTCATCACTATCACCTGTGATAATCAAATCATCAACATAAATGACAAGCAGCATAATACCTTTCTCTGTTTTTCTCACATAAAGTGAGAAATCTGCCTTGGAAATCTGAAAGCCAATAGTGACAAGATACTGTTCTATATTGTCAGACCATGCTCTAGATGCTTGCTTCAAGCCATACAATGCTTTCTTCAACCTGCAAACAAACTCAGGATGAACAGCATGCACATAACCTAGTGGCTGCTCCATATATACATCTTCTTGCAAATCACCATGCAAGAAGGCATTCTTTACATCCATCTGATATAAAGACCATTCCTTTGATGCAGCCATAGCAATGACTGCTCTTACGGTTGCCATCCTTGCAACCGGACTGAATGTTTGTTCATAATCAATGCCATATGTTTGTGCATGCCCCTTGACTACTAATCTTGCCTTGTATTTGTTCACAGAACCATCTGCATTGTGCTTCACCTTATAAACCCACTTACAGCCAATTGCATTCTTGCCTTTAGGCAAAGGTACCAATTCCCATGTAGCATTTGCTTCCAAGGCATCCATTTCTTCATCCATGGCTTTCTCCCATTTTTCTTTTCCCATGGCTTGCTCAAAAGAAGTGGGTTCTGGTTCCTGTATCACTTTGACCATATATGCATAGTGAATGGCTGTAAATCCATCATATTTCAGCCTATCCACAGGGTACCTAGCTCTGGTAGACCTGCATAAAGTAGGTTCACTCCCAGGTGCTCTCAAAACATCCCTGGTCTTCCTTACTACGGGTGTAACAATAGAAGGAATACCCAACTCATCATCAATGCTCTGTTCTGAGCCACTGGATTCACCATCCACATAAGAGTGACCTGTATTCACATCAAACATGGGCTGATCTATCTTCTCTTTTCCTTTTCGTGAAACCTGCATACCACTATCTGCATTGTTTTGAGAAGATTCTCCTGATCTCAATCTGCATGTTCATGGCGAAGAATGTGAACCACTGCTAGAGGACGCTCCAGGTCCACTAATATTTTGTGACTGCTGCTGTGAATTCTGTCCAGCATTACCATTTTGTGCATCTACATCATCAATCACATTTACTGGTTTATACCAACTACTCATCTCATCAAAAACAACATCTCTGCTCACTATAAACTTACGAGTAGAAGGGTTATAGCATCTATACCCTTTCTGCCTGCTGCAGAGAGTAACCAATAAAGATGCACTTCTCAGCTTTTGGATCCAACTTGGATCTCAACTCATCTGGCACATGAACATAGGCAATGCAACCAAAAATCTTCAAATGAGAAATATCTGGTTTCCTACTAGTATACCTCTCCTCTAGAGTCATCCCATGTATTGCTGCAGTGGGAATCCTGTTCATTATGTAGACTGCTGTAGCAACTGCTTTAGCCCAATAAAAATCTGGCAAGTCTTTTTCGTTGAGCATGGCACGAGATACCTCTCCAATATGCCTGTTTTTCCTTTCTGCAATTCCATTTTGTTGTGGGGTATGACTGCATGAATATTGCTGCTTTATGCCATGCTCCTGCAGGAACCTTGCAAACTCATTTGAGAGGTACTCTCCCCCTCCATCTGACCTTAGGCATTTTATTTACAGGCCTGTTTCTTTTTCAACCATAGCTTTAAGAGTTTTGAAATGCCCAAAAACTTCACTTTTCTTTTTCATAAAATACACCCAAACTTTTCTGCTATAGTCATCAATAAAAGTGACAAAATAATGACAGTCTCCACGAGATGCAACTTTAGTAGTCCACACATCAGAGTGGATTAATTCCAATGGCTTCTTACTCTCTTGAACATGTCTAGGAAATGGTTTCCTTGCCTGTTTTCCAAACTGACAGGCTTCACATACCTTATGCATTTCTGCAACCTTGAATTTAGGCAATCCTGCAACAATATTTTGGGCATGCATTGATTTAAGTTGCTGTACATTAACATGACCAATGCGTTTATGCCAGATATCAATATCTGCAACTACACCGGTCCCATGTGCAAACATTGCTGCACTCAATTCAGACATGTCTGCATCCAACGTAAACATTCTGCCCTTCTTCTTTCCTTTTGCTATCAAGCAACCTTTATTTTTCATATCCTCAACAAAGCATCCATGAGGATTAAATATGACCTGCAAGTCCTGCTCAACCATTTGACCAACAGAAATCAGATTCTTGGTGATATTCAGGACATGAAATACGTCGGACAGGTATTTCTTTTTCCCATCCTACATAGACAAAGGAATTTTTTCAATCTGCACAATAGGATGTGCAGTATCATCACCAGTCTCCACAAATCCTGGTTTTTTCATTTTCCTTGCATCCTCCATCCATTCTGCATGACCTGTCATGTGGTTGGATGCACCTGAGTCAACATACCATACATCGTTGCTTTCTTCTGCACTTGTCACAGAATTGTTCATGTGCTGCACCATAAACAAATGCTCATTTCTGTCATCATCCTGTCTACTAGAAGATGCATAATTCCCTTGTTGCAATTTCCCATTCATGATGTCATTCTGCTTTTTATAACAGTCTTTAGCCATATGACCCATTTTACCACAGCAGTAGCATTTAACATTGCTGTTTGCATTTCGGCCTCTTTGCCATCCACCACGACCTCTTTGGCTCCCCCAGCCTCTAGAGTTACCACTCCTCCTCCATAGGACTGGTTTTCTTGAGTTTGCTGCATATTCTGATTTCTACCACGGCCTCCAGATCGGCCTCCTCTACCTCTGCCTCTACCTCTTCCAGCATTTGAGTAGAAGACAGCTTCTTTTGAAGTTCCTTTTGAAGAAGATGCACCACCATTTCTCTGCTCCTCAGAAATTAGAAGAGCAATCAACTCCTCAAAGTCAGGAAATCTTTCACGGACGGAAATGGATATTCGAAACTGTGCATAATCCTTTCCTAGACCATTCAAGGTCACAGAAACTAAATCATCATCTTCCACTAGCGAGTTAATGGAAGCAAGTGCATCTGCAATCTTCTTCACCTTCATGTGGTAGTCATTGATGCTCATACTTTCTCTTTGCACATTGTGCAACTCTTGCTTGAGCTGCATTTTCCTGGCTTGCGTATTTGTGCTATACATTTTTGATAGAGTATCCCATGCCTCCTTTGGCGTACTTGCATCCTGAATATGCACAATCATAGAGTCTGAAATGCTAATAGACAGCCAATACATAACTTTTCTAGCTCTCTCATGCCATGATTTAAATGCCTGCATTTGCTGTTGATTGGGAACATCAGGAAGAACTGGTTCTTCTTCATTTCCTGCAATGAATTCCCAATATCCTTTTCCCATAAGGAAATTCGTCATTCTGAACTTCCATGCTTGGAAGTTGTTCTTGTCAAGCCTTTCAGTGACAATCTATGAAAGAGAATCAGATGCCATTGCAGAACACTGCAAAAAATTCTGTCACTGCAAAGAACACAGCTTCAGCCTCACAAGGGCAAATCTGCAAAACTGGCGAAAGTGGTATTTGACCACACAGTCACTTCCTAGTGACGATTTTGCATCAACAGGCAACAAGGATGATTCTGTAACTCCCAATATCTCTGCGCACAGGCATATGATGCAATTTCTACAGTAACTTTACACTGACCTGTAGAACAGTGGTCGCATAGCATAAAACAGGGCCTTTTCCTGAGTGCGTGCAGAAAACTTCCGCCTCCAAAACAAGCCCCGAAATGGCCTCAAATCAAAAAAACAGGGTCACCAAGGGCTAAAAGCCCTTTCCAGCAGCATATACTGCCCTCTTGCTTCACTGCGAAGGGTGTCTCAACCTGAGACAATGCACTCTTGCACTTTTCGGCTATGCTACCTGTAGAGACTTGCTCCCAAAACAGAAAAATGAAAGCAACACTGGTCCTCTTACCAAAACACCGCGAACTTGGTTTGCTTTCTTGAACTCCTTACCATGAACAAGGCTCTGATACCATGTCAAGATTGTGGGAGAGAAGGAAGGAGTCTCACTTGTAGCTTTCTTGCTTGCACAATGGGGGAATACACACAAGGGTGGAGGCTGAAAACAGTTTTCCTCTTCTTAGTTGTGTAAGCCAAAAAGAACTCTCATACAAAGAAATAGAAGAACCCTATATATGGGTCTCAAACCAAAGACAACTAACTAAGGTGGCATACTAACTGAGCCACGAACTAGAGTAGATAAAGATAGCTGTCATCTAGCTATTATTCATGGGCGGTGTACCAACCGCATCTGTAACTGACAAGTCGGTGACATAGATGCACAATGGTCACCCTGGCATATCACGAGTAGAGCTCGATATCTCAACACTCAGGACTTAGATATATTGGTAGTATTCACCTTCAGTGTGTACAGTTATTCTGTAATCACATCCATCAATTCCTTGATTCTTGCAACAACTGAATTGGACAAATAGTCCTTCAAAATTTTTACCTCTTGGAGTACTCACAGTAGGATTTTAGGAAGTCTTTGTAATCACTACATAGACTGGTTAGGTTGATCCAAAGGGTCCTCTATTCTCATTTTGATTCAGAGCCCTTGTTGAGACTAGTGGTTGTTGGTTCAATTTGATAGGGTTCCATTGTTGTTATTGAGTCACCATTGGGGAAACTAGTTGAGGCCACTATTGTTATGATTGAACCAGCATTTGAGGTACTACTGTCTACGGCCGCTGTGGATTCGGTGCGCTATACTACGACACTGGTTGCATTTGAGGGTAGGGGCAGGAAATAATCCTTGGGACTACATTTGGTGGGTATACCATTCTTGGTATGGGAGGAGGTAAGAATCCTCTTCTTAAGGTCAACAGCCTTGCTTCAACTTCATCATATAGACTTGCACCTTCCAGTGTAGCTTGCAAGTTGACTATGTCTTCTCAATTCCACAAACTTACAAACTTTTGGTTGTAGGCCTCTAATAAAAACTCCCTTTTGGATGCCTTCATCTAAGAGATGGTTGGTCCATCTCTTCAGTATGGATTCCATTCTAGAGACATATGCTTCCATCCATTCACCGAAGGACTTAAGTTCATGAACTCCTCTTGCATCTACTCTTCAAAACCTTTATGCCTAAATATAGTGAGGAAAGCTAGCTTCAGGTCGTCCCATGTGCCAAAAGTTCCTACTACTTATCTCTCATACCACTAAAACACCGCACCTTTGAAAGTGGTAGGGAATATCACCAACCAATGCTAGGGGTTTTAGCATTATTGGCTACACATGCTACCATAGAATGAGGTACATGAAGCTCCCTTAAAAATGGGCAATGGAACTATTTGCTTTCTCTGTTCTCACATACCTTTGGACCCATTCTGGCGCTTTTCTGTTGATCACGTCATTCATCAGGGAGTTAGATCCACCCAATTTGTCTGTACCCAATAGAACAAAATCAGAAGGGATTCTATCTTTAGAGGATTCTCTTGCAAACATTTCTTCTACTTCCTTCTTTTCAATGCCTCTGAATTTAGATTTTATTCCACTATAGAGGGGAAGATATTCAATTCTCAAGGTATCAAAACTCGTTCCTTTGAGGATTGCCATAGTGCCATTGACATGATTATACCAACTTTGGAGGTTTTCAATAGCATAGGTTGTGAAGAACACTCTATCTACTAGCTTCCAATGGGTTGCCAATTGGACAAAATAGAAGGTTGTTAGTGCACCAAGCATCCCATGTATCTTGGTATTGAGCATCCACAAATAGATTCCAACTCTTTTCCTTCTTGTTCTTGTGAACTTCAACTGACTATGACTCTTCAAGCTTCTTCACGATCTCCCACTTGATGATGTCTAAAAATTCTTCAATGAAGGCAAAATATCCCATGGATGGTCATTTTCTTTGTTTTTGCTTCGCTTTTCTTTTTTTTTTTGGAAAACAATTGGCTATGATACAACTTTCTGTAGCTTCAGAGGATAGTGGAATCAATCTGTCACATAGAGCCCACATCAAGACAATGACATGCTTTCGCCAATTGAGGAATGCACTTCTTATAGAAAGTGGCTTTGGTAATGAAGACCTCCAATTCTTTAACACTTGTAGGGATTCGCCAATCTTCCATTACTTTTCTTCCTCTTCAACAGTGCCACTTCTTCAATTTTTAGCTCTGCTGGTGCTTGTTAATGGTGGCTTCCTTGGATGCACACCAAAAACGTGGAGCTCCAAGAGGAACACCAAGAAAATGGGAATCTACTACAAGAAAATCTATATTGTATCATCAAAAAGTATGCTTTTCATATTTTAATCAATCATAATGAGAAAAACAACACCAATCTTCTCAAAGCTTCATGCAACATCATATAATAATTCTCCCATAGATTTATCACAATAAAACTTTAACACGTTCTTGATATTCTTCATCAAAAGAACAAAATAATACAAATAAATGCTCCACTTTGAATGAAAATCATCACGTAGTATTCATCTTCAATAGTTTCATAGTCTTCATAGCCTCTTTCATAATCTCTCACTCTCATAGATACATTGTTTTGCATGAAAAATTGACTATCTCTCACTCCCTCTCTCTCTCTTTCACATGATCTCCCTCAATAATACATTGTAGTCATGAAGAATAATCATCCATAACCTCTCTTTGGTCTTGGATACCCCTCCCAAGAGGTATATTTGACATGAAAGGTCAACAGAGCCACTATAGTGTCCTTTCGCAGCTCAACAGTGTCACTATCACTTCAGTGTTCACTTGAGTCTATAGCAACTACTTCTTCTACTTCTTTGAGATTTTTTGAATTTGTATTCATCTCTTCCAAAGATTAGAAAATTTTCCCAAGCTAACATCCATCCAATAGGACACTTATAGAGGCATTACAAAGTAAAAACAAAACAAAAATAGAAGCTCTACAGACGATCAACAAAGACTTAACAAAAAGTCATCAGAAAGTATTTAGCTTAACTAAAACCATTAAAAACCATTAAAACCATCAAAAAACATTCAGCAAACTTCCAAACACTCTCAAACTCCATCAATCATCATTTCAACCTCTCACATAGAAAGAAAACAGAACAAAACAGAAGCTCAACAGAACCAATCAAACACTTAACAGAACCTTTCAACACATCATATCTCCATTGAAAAACATCATGAGCTTCTCAAACCTATTCTACGTTATCTAAACATCATGAGCTTCTCAAACCTATTCAACCTTATTTAAACACTCTCAAACACTTTCAAAATAATCAATCATCATTCAAATCATACAAAAAATCAACTAAAAATCCAACAAAAAATAGCCAAAAAACATAGTCATATCAACGTTCAATAGGTTTGAAGATAGGAGGTAATCGAGGTTTCCATAGTAGACTAGACACTAGAAATCAACTGAGAAAGCATGGGCCCAGCTAACATAGTCTGCAAAGAGAAAGAAATCTGTGAATCCAAATGAGCTTCCCTTTGGGATGCAAATAGATTTGTACAGGAAAGGAACGAGGGAAGGGAGCTACCAGAAATAGTAGGAGCAGATGTTTGTGCAGAAGGATCTAGAATAGAAGGAGAATCAAAATATCCCTTTGTGCATAAATATTTCTTTCAATGGAACCTAGCAAGAGGCTCATCATCATCATTGGAGTTGGCTTTGCATAGGAGGTGGAGAGATAACTGGAGGTGGAGGTTGTTTTGGAAGAGGAGGAAGATCAGGTACTGGCACTCCACTTGGAGAAGATGCAAGAGTAATGATCTTCTGAAGAAAAGCTCCATGTGACACATTGATAAGATGACCCTTCCTAACATGCTGAAAGTGCTTATCCATTTTAGCCATTAGAAATACTTCCCAATCAAGCTTGACACCTTCAAGGATTTTGAGAGATGCAATGAATAGTTCCCTGGACAAGCACTTAGATACAAGCTTACTCGACATGAAGCAATCATGTAGGATTTGAGACAACTACTTCCAGGCAAGAGAAGAGATATGGGCCACTGACACCCTTGAACTACTAATAACTTTAGTTGGTACCAAGGGGACAAATGTCTCCTTCTATAGAAGGGCAATGATCTCCTCTGTTGTTAATAGTTGTTTACCATTAGGCACAAAGGATGTTGAAAGAGATAATAACAATGACTCACTAATGTTGGTAGAGGATAAGCAAAAAGGGCAGTCATACACCAAGCTAGAATGGTTTTTATAGGACGCTAGGAAAAAATAGCAAAGCTTCTCATCCACATGCAAAAATTTAAGGACAACAAACTAACAAAGGCTAGTACGATAGATATAATCAACATCCAACATGAGAGAGTAGTCATGAACTAGTAGTGGGACATGATGAATAACTATCGATGGTGTGGAAGAGGATACCATTCAAACTACATGGAATAGAACAAACATACACAAAAACCAAGAAAAAAGAAAAATACATGTAAAAATCAAACAAACCACCACTAAGACAAATATTAGAAAGAAAGAACAAAGGACAAACAAGACTTGACCAAAATTTCCCCAAGAAGACCACAGCCTTTTTTAAAAAAATCGACGTGACCTATGCACAAATGCGACAAATAGCTTTGTGAAATGCAATAAACAGGCACCTTGATCCTCATATTAATTAATCAAATCAAATATAAGCATCCTCAACGTTGATTAACTCCATATTCAAGAATTTGGGAATTTCCAAGCAATATGGGAATTCCAAATCAAAATGGATTTTGTGAATTTTGGAAATTTCATTAATTTGGAACTTGGTACAATGGAACATATTATTGGTTATGGTTGTTTCCAAGAGATTGAAAAAAACTCAAAAAGATGGTGTTAATAAACACCTTAGTTTTAATATCCTTGAAAATCTTCAATCGATGGATTCTTGTAGACTTTGTTTGGCCTTTAATATAACCTTTGGGGGAATTTTAAAAATTTTGGGAAATTTTATGCCTTTCTTCATCCAAGAGAAGACAATGCTATCTATTGTTTTCCATTGTTCAGGATCTTTTTTGTTGCACATCCAATATTTATCCCAACAATTAAGATAGAACTATGCATCTATAGCATTTTGATGACTACAAACTGTTGCCCAATATTGTATACATATCTTGTTGAAGTTTTTGGAATTTCAATTTGTATCCATCTCACTTTGTGCAACACCAAGCCATATTGGATATACTAGATCTGAAGGTCTAACAAGCATAAAGTCATCTTTCTCAACATCAAGCATTGGTTCAAATGAATGTTTGGGTCATTTGCTAAGAGGACCACTATAGTGATCATTCAACCCTTCCAATCCAATAAAGTCATCTACATTATCTACATCTATATTGGTTACATCACTTTGTGTTCTTGGCCAAAAATCTATGAAAATTATGTCTTCTTGGACATTTGGAGTTTGAAGAGCGTACATAGATCATATGTTTCCAATAATCAACCACTGGTGTTATAAATTTTGTAAACTCTATTCAGGTCCTTGTACATTTTACCATCTTTTCCAATACTTCAAATAATCTTTAACTCCCCTTACTACTTCTTGATGATCCTTAACGTACTCAAATATGGGCAGTAACATTGGAACACCCTTTGGAAGAGTGGACTTTCCTGCAAAGTCTCTCTTCCATAATTCAATGCCACCTTCTCTTGGTAACCAATCTGGGGACTTTGAATGCATCTTGTATTGCATGACAGGTGTATCTCCTTACATATAAAACCAAAATTGAAGAGGTTTTGAGTGACCAACAAGTGTATCTTTGGAATCACACAAGTATCCCTCAATATATCTCTTAAAGTTAGGCACACGTGTTAATAGGAAAGGTGTAGGACTTGCCATCTTGCATTATTGAAAATGTTGCATAAGATGAAGAAAAGTGAAGGGCATGCTCATCCTTAGCTTCTTTGAAATTTTTTTGAACATTGCATCAATGTCTTCATGTGTATGAACCACCATGAGAAACCCAAGATGGATCATCTTGAATGTTCCTCGTGCAACACACAATAATAGATATGCAAAGAGATAGCGATTTTTATTTTCCGATCCACAATTATCAAGTTGAAGTAGCAAGTTCTCTGGCAATCGTTTGAAACAATGAGGGCCATCCTATGGTGTATTATCTCCATGCATTCTTTATTTTGCACAACACCTTGATGGTGGTCCAATGCTTTTTTTGATTTGAGGGCATTTAGTAGCACACAAGTTAATCTCGACATTCCATCTACTTGTAGATCACCATTTGCATGCCTGTGTAGTCGCTCCAAGTTCTTCAAGCACAAGGACAATGAGGCAATTGTGAAGTTAGGATCATGAGGCCATAGATGATGTCCATGTCTACCTTCTCCATGCCCATGTGTAATCATGCATGTTAAAGAAACTAGTAGTTGAGTAGATCTTTCAATCTCTTTTAATTGAATCCTTAACCTAGGGATAGCTATCTTTTGTTGGTCCATCTTATCAAGTATGATGCACAAGTTTTTCTTTGGATCTAATGATGAGGCCAAGCGCCAAATGTAGCATATGTTCTGACAACTTTGTTGTTGTATCATGTGACATTGACACTTTTTTAGAAGCACATTTCATTCTTGAAGACACTTTGTTGCTGCAAGTTGCTCTTTGATCTCTAGGAAAATACTACAATTGGAGAATTCACTTTTCTTTGCTAAGGTTACATACTTGAACTCTATGTTTCAAATATGATTGAAGGCGGACAAGGGCATTTGCTTACATCCAATACCATTCAATGTTGCATTTACTTCTACCCATATATCTACCTGTTTGTAAACATCTGGGATGACCAATTGTGTCTCCCTTGATCCATCTTGCATTCTTCTATACTTATGTGGCATTTACTTTGCATTCCTTTTTACAAAGTCTCTGATGATGGCTCTTCCTATCTTTGTGTGATCCCAAGCTACTCTTAATACCCCCTATTTCCATGCATTGCCCTCTTCATGCCATGCTCAAATTGTGTTTTGTACTTATAAAAAGATGTCTTTGGGATTCCATGAATCTCATGCCATGCCCTTCCACATACCACTTGTCCATTGAAGATGAAGTTGTATTTTCTTGTGATCAATCCTACATGATGATTCAAACTTGTCATAAACATAGTTTGTGTGGTCTTCAAATTGCAATCCCCAAAAGTATTTATGTAATTGTTGCATTGCTTCTCTATTAACAAACTGACCACTTTTCTTGGCAACAATCAATCGTGGAAATATGTGAAATGGATTCCATAGAAGTCCTCAAGTTTGCACATTTAGGGGCAATAATTCAAGGCTTTCTATTGACCATACAATATTATCTTTTTTGAGCAAAATTTGATTTTTTTGCATAAACAAAATCGTCATTGGTATATTCCATGTTTTTGGCACAAGCATTTATAGAGATAAATTGCATGTATGATTGTTATTATAGCAATGGTGTTCCATCATCAAAGGTGACATGTTTAATATGTCATCTTCTCAAAGTGACACAATGGAGGTTGTCACCTATATATGTCCCTATGGTTTGATCAAGGGCTTTATCTACCACCACACCAACATCCTCTTCTCCCAAGAATTCAAAGTTTATCACATCATATGGAAAAGCCAATAATATAACCCCTATCCCAACACACATCGTGTTGCCTTATGTCCATAGCATCACTCTACGTTCTCTCCAAATTTCACGAATGCTAAGCACATTAATATCCTTAAAAGGTAGGACATGGTTTGATTCGTAATCATCTCATTTGTCATGAATTGTTATTGAGTTTGAAACAACCACTACATCTTTATTTTCCCATTTTGCAAAACTACCTATACAACTTCATGAACCTTCATTGTATCAATCGTTGGGAATGGCAAATATGCTACTACATTTAGACATTTATCAATAGCCATTGAAATATACAACTTGAAGTGTTTTTCCATGGCATGTCTCATTTGGATGTATTGCATGCACTCTCCCAAGTGTAACAATCTCATTATCAACTAGCAAATTCATACTTTCTCCCAAATAAAATTTGTTATTCATTATACCTATACAAGTGAGAAAATGGAGATTTTATAGGTTTTATATTATCACCTCTCAAAAAGAAGAAAATAGTAATGAACTTGCTAAATACAATGAAGTATCAAGTTTCATTGAAAAGAAAAAAGCACTAAAACATTAGATAGAATGATTCCAACCACTACAAGGATATAGAGGTATAGTGACAACGCTTTCTGATGCAAAATAGCGACAATGCTCAGACAAAAAAAACGCGGGCCGAAACCCGAGCACGTTATTTTGCGCACATACATGAAAGAGAGAGTGAAAGGGAGAGCGAACATCTTGCATTAATTGAGAGGGAGAGGGAGAGAAAGAGAGAAAGAGGAGAAGGAAAGCTTCTCACCACTGCCGCCGCCATTCGTGAAGAAGAGGAGGAAGTGTACGGAGGGCGAAGAGGAGCCGCCGTTGTGAAGAGGAGCCGCCGAATCTATCTTTGAGCATTTACGGTGAGTGCATTGTTCCTTCTTGCTTTGTTTTTGTGTTTTCTCTTTCTCTTTTACTTGTTTTTGTTAAAATTCATGTGTATTGAGAGAGGGAGAGGGAGAGGGAGAGGGAGGAAAGAGAGGGAGAGGAAGAGAGGGAAATATTAAATATAATAGGGAAAGAGAGAAAGAGAGGGAGAGGGAGAGGGAGGGAGAGGAAATGAGAGAGGGAGAGGAAGAGAGAAAAGAAGGAACAAGAGAGAGAGAGGGAAAAAACATTAAACATAATAGGGAAAGGGAGAAAGAGAAGGAGAGGGAGGAAGAGGAAATGAGAGAGGGAGAGGAAGAGAGAAAAAACATTAAACATAATAGGGAAAGAGAAAAAGAGAGGGTGAGGGTGAGGGAGGGAGAGGGAGAGGAAATGAGAGAGGGAGAGAAAGAGAGAAAAGGCAAGAAGGAACGAGAGAAAGAGGAAAAAAACATTAAACATAATAGTGAAAGAGAGAAAGAGAGGGAGAGGGAGAGGGAGAGAGAGGAAGAGAGAAAAGGAAATGAGAGAGGGAGAGGAGAGAGAAAAAGCATTAAACATAATAGAGAAAGAGATAGGGAGAGGAAGAGAGAAAAAACATTAAACATAATAGGGAAAGAGAGAAAGAGAGGGAGAGGGAGAGGGAGAGAGAGGAAATGAGAGAGGGAGACAAAGAGAGAAAAGGAAATGAGAGGGAGAGGAGAGAGAAAAAGCATTAAACATAATAGGGAAAGAGAGAAAGAGAGGGAGAGGAAGAGAGAAAAGGAAAGAAGGAATGAGAGAGAGAAAGAAAAAACATTAAATGTAATAGGGAAAGAGAGAAAGAGAGGGAGAGGAAGAGAGAAAAGGAAAGAAGGAATGAGAGAGAGAGAAAAAAAAAACATTAAATGTAATAGGGAAAGAGAGAAAGAGAGAGTGAGGGTGAGGGAGGGAGAGGAAATGAGAGAGGGAGAGGAAGAGAGAAAAGGAAAGAAAGAACGAGAGAGAGAGGAAGAAAACATTAAACATAATAGGGAAAGAGAGAAAGAGAGGGAGAGGAAGAGAGAGAGAGAAGGAGAGAGAGATTGTTGTTTTCTTGTTTGTTATTGTTGTAGTAGTAGTTTTTTTTCTTTTCTTATTTATTATTGTTTAGTTTTCTTATTTTTTGTTATTGTAGTAGTAGTAGTAGTAGTAGTATTTTCTTCTTTTCTTATTTATTGTTATTGTAGTAGTAGTAGTTGTTGTTGTTGTTTTTCTTCTTTTCTTGTTTATTATAGTGGTAATGGTAGTGGTAGTGGTAGTCGTAGTTGTAGCCGTAGTCATTGTCGTAGTCATAGTCGTGGTCATGGTCATGGTCATGGTCATAGTCATAGTCGTAGTCGTAGTCGTAGTCATAGTCATAGTTATGGTCGTAGTCGTAGTCATAAACATCATAGTCATGGTTATAGTAGTAGTGGTGGTTTTCTTGTTTGTAGTAGTAGTAGTAGTAGTAGTAGTAGTAATAGTTTCTTTTTGTTTTCTTGTTTATTGTTGTCTAGTTTTCTTATTTGTTGTTATTGTTGTTGTAGTGGTAGTAGTAGTAGTTTTTTCTTCTTTTCTTGTTTATTATAGTGGTAGTGGTAGCGGTAGTCGTGGTCATGGTCATGATCCTGGTCGTGGTCGTGGTCGTGGTCATGGTGGTCGTAGTCATAGTCGTAGTCGTGGTCGTGATCGTGGTCGTGGTCATAGTCATAGTCGTAGTCGTAGTCATGGTCATAGTTGTAGTCGTCGTAGTCATGGTTGTAGTAGTAGTGGTGGTTTTTTTGTAGTAATAGTTTTTTTTAATTTTCTTATTTATTATTGTCTAGTTTTCTTATTTATTGTTATTGTTATAGTAGTGGTAGCAGTAGTAGTAGTTTTTTTTCTTTTCTTGTTTGTTGTTGTTATTATAGTAGAAAGAGAGATATGTTTTATTAAAGAAAATGAGACAGGGGGAGAAAGAGAAAAAGGAAGAAGGAACGAGAGAGAGGGAATAAACATACAGCATAATAAAGAAAGAGAAAAAGAGAGAGAGATGGAAGGAGAGGAGATAATGAATGGATTCAAAAAAAAGAGAGAGTGGTGGCGAGGTCCGGTGAGGTCCGGTGCAACACCACGAGATGAGAAACACTCCGACATACGCTAATTTGTGGGTGGGTGGGTGGGTGGAGACTTTACATAAATTAATTTTTGTTGAGTTACAAGAGAAGAAATCCCTTCTCAAACAATTTGTTTTAAAAAAAGAATGATAACAAAAACAAATTGTTTGTCGTAACATAGACAAAATGGAAAACGATGAATGTCTTGATGTTCAAGATCGCGAGGCGTATCTTAGTCAGCGTGTCCCATGTCCTTGCTCTCAATGTAAGCTGGCAATTAGACGAAAATGACGATTGTCTATAGAACACGTACAACGCTTCAATCTGAGATCATTGATCAGGTGATCTTGGATTTTCAATAAACGGTAAGAAAAGTTAATATCAATCTTGCACTGTTCTCGCAAGATAATTGAATACCATATACAAAAATATTGGGTGTGGTTGTCAAATTTTCTATCCAGGGAGGTGACGTCTCGTCCCAAGGAGGAGTGCACCCTTTGCAGCCAATTAGAAGAGTTCATGGGCATGCGATGAATGGAGTGCATGAGCCAATCCACCACTTGGAAGGTACTACCCAATCTATACTGTCAATATCAAAGGAGACAGACAGCCTTCGAGACTTACCTACAATCTTGGAGCCTAAGATGGAGGCAATGATCGATGCATTGATTTCCATGGATGTCGAGACTTCTGATCCGCTTAGAGAGAAAGCATCCATACCATTATATGTGAGTGTCGAGTATCTCGCCTGAAGACACTGCTTGCACTCCTAAGTGTGCAAGCAAAATACGGGTGGAGTGATGCGAGTGTGACCGAGTTGATCAGGTACCTTGTACATACGCTTCATTTAAGGTGTTTTATGATTTTTTTCAGGTTACTGAAGTATCATATATTACCACTTACAAATACCATGCCTGAGGCTCGTGATGACGCACGATATGTTTTGCGAAATCTTGGCATGGACTACAACAATATCCATGCATATATCAACAATTGCATACTGTTTCGAGGAGAATACGAGACTATGGAGACATGTCCAAAGTGTGGTTCTCACAGGTATCGACAGGACTTGCAAGGGCAAACCATCCCTCAAAAAGTTCTTAGACACTTTCCGCTTATCCCCCACATAAACCACATGTTTCGTATGTCCATCATGGCGAGCTTGGCAACGTGGCATGCACAGAATAGGTCCACAGATGGAGTTCAACGAATATCAGTGGATTCACGCGCATGGAGTCACATTGACTCCACCTTCCCAGGCTTTGCCTGAGAGCCAAGGAATCTTCGGCTCAATCTTGCAATGGATGGCGTGAACCCATTCGGTCTGCTGTAACGTGTCCGCCTGTCGACTTGCAGTACACGTCTTAGCAGCCCATCGGGAAGAGAGTCCAGAAAGCGCCGCCCGACACTCCCATGGAATGTCACGGGGTTTGCGATCGAAGCATTCTAGCCATTCCCACTTAGGACCGACCTGAATCTGGGTTTTCCTAATGGTTAAGTTCCTAGAAAGTAGCTAGTGTCGAGCCCTAGGCGAACTACTTTACGCAGAAACGTCAGGGTCGAAGTGGATTTATACTACACTTCATTCAAGGAGAATGGGAAACGAGAGGGATGCGAAGCTCAACCTCTATGCCCGTAAGGCATAGTCCCATTTCCTCCCCTAAAACAGTATAAATCGGGACTCTAGCTTTTTAAATTCTAGGTCATCATTACCTTGCTACCAATTCCGTTGAGAAAAGTTCTCGGCCAACCGGGACCACCCTTCCGTAGGATGAACCCATGGTCACATCCACCCCAATTTCCTCAAGGTGCTTTATTTATCTAATTACCTACCACATTTAGTTTGACAAGCAAAGAGAGCTTCCTTAATTAGCCAATTATTCACTGGTTCCTTCACGCAACTTAGGCACTGACATAGAAAAACAATGTCAAACAAGTTCCTTTTCAACAATTGATCTTATTTATCAGTCTTTCGAATACATCATATAATCCAACCTAAAGGCAGTTCTAGCAATCCTCAGGGATCACTATTCCAAGTTTTCGCACATAGACTACTATGCGGGCCTCGAGATCCAATCTCGAGTCACGTTGGCCTCTTGTGCAGGACCCAAAGGTAGGGGATTTACAGCCAGAGCCCCCCTGGCACCCAAGCGTCCTCCTGCTCCAAGTAGCACCCATGGAGAGACCTCTCGCGACGGGCTCGGTCCATGTACCCGGCGCGGCTAACGACCCCCTTGGATAGGGTCAGGCAGACAATCGGGTGTAACTGATGCTGCCTCTCCCTCCAGGCCTTCAACCTGAAGCATTAATTATCTTTCCATCTTTAGTTCCTTGAGCAAAGAAGTACAAACAGTGCTCCTAACTGTACAAACACAATCAATCCAGTGGTTGTTTGTTTAGCCAACTGCTAAGGTGTGAATTCCTTCTCTCCGAATGCATCCAGCATTCGATCTGGGATTAGTTGCGACTTGGCAAGATTCCCAAGGGTTTCGTTGCTTGTTTATCCTTTTATCCTTGGGTTAGGGTTTATAACCAGTTAACCCCAATTAACAAACACCTTAGGTTCCTTAAACTAAGACAATAAATCCTGGGCAACCTCGTCGCCCTAACTTAATTGGTCAATTGCTTGCTAGGCAATTCAGAATTACCCTAACTTGGCAAATCAGCCTCAAAGAAGGGTGATGTAGTAGGATGTCTACTCATCCTCTTGCGAATTAGACTTGTATGTAGAACTCGCCAACCTTGTTGCAAGGAGTGGCAATTCTACAAAATCATGCGACGTATACCTTTGGTCAAGATGTAGGGTTGGGGAGCCCTCTTGACCCAACCCAACCCTTAACCCTACTAGCCCGACAATGTTTGGCCCTAGGGTTTCGAATGTCTAGTAATTTGCCAATTGATCCTTAGGGTAAAAACCCTAGATCATTCTTGCATGGGCGTTTAACTAACCCTAACATTCCATGAATGTGAGTAGGACCTTTAAGGTCGAAAATATTAAGTTGGTTTCTTGAGTGCGATACTAGGTAGAATTTTATCGCGACTTAGCTCTACCTAGTGCCTTGAGGTGGTCATCATTTGAGTTACACCATTACAAGCGATTTACCTAACTTATCCAATTGTCTTGAGACAAGAGGTGTTTATTCCTTAGAAGAGATGCATATACTTTTCCTAAGAGATGTAAATAAATTCAAGATACAACATTCCATGCAAATATGCGATTCATAAACTTTTTCCTTCTATGCAGCTAAAAGATCTACAATGATCATTACTTCTCCTTGCCTAAACTATAATGATTGACAATTCAGTGCTTAACTTGTTTAAAACCTGTGTTGATGCAACGAAAACAAGGCTTGAATATTTTTTATGAAGATGCATTCAAACTTTGGCAAAAGGACTCCATGCATGAGCGAATGCCATGAAAAAATTATTGATTTAATTCGTCCTTCAACCTTAGCCCAACCTAGAATGTAATTATCACCTTCAACCTAGAGCAAATGCCATGAGACCATTATTGATTTAATTCGTCCTTCAACCCTAGCCCAACCTAGAATGTAATTATCACCGCATGCAATTTGCAAGGTACACAAATCCCTTTCATGCATTGCGACTACTTGAACAACATCTAATGGACGTCAACGATTATCTCATACGAATCACAACTAGGAAATTATCACCTAAATGCATTAAATGCTATTCTTTTTCGCGAGGCAATCAAGGATGCAATTAGACAAATCCACCTTTTAACTTATGCAATATGCGCTTAGGATTGCAACTTGGAAGTGCAAGCTTTTTTAATTGCATGGCATGCACTAACTTCGTAAACGAATGAATAAATTCATTTAAATTTTCCTAAGAACTATCATGCTTAACGCATCCCTTTCATGCGAGAATACAATTGGAACCTAGGCATGTGGACTCGTAGCAATGTCCACGTGTGAACTCGGGTTGGAGGCTTCCGCATGTGTGCCTCGCATCTTTAGCTTTAGAGCCATCGATGACGTAGATCCTTGACTCCGCAAACTTGTCCTTGCCTTTATCCGATCTCCGAACTCCATCCAAGCTTTGGCAAATCAGCCCCAAAAACTGCCTACTTCCCCTTACGCAAAAATTTCCTTTACAAGACATGGTTTACAGCAACCCAGGAAGGCATGGTAAGAACAAGGCTTATGGAAGCCTTTTAGAAGCTTCTATACTTCTGCCCAGTACAGAATGAGAAGGGGGGGGGGGGGGGGGGGAAGAATGATTCGAAAGGAGGAAGATGATGACGAAAACGAAGATGGTGATGATAATGATGATTATGATGATGGTGGGGCGTGGCACAGCAGCCGGCGGTGTGGCCACGGTGGTGACAACAGCACGGCATGAGGGCAGCGCGATGGCGATGGCGGCCAAAAGTAGCACATCAGCTCCTTTTTTTCCCCCATGAAAGGGGTGTTCTCGTGGGAGCTACAGGTTTCAAGCCTCGGCTCTTGTGCTCTATGCGGGCTAGAGTTCATTGATGTACGCGGAGTAACTACTTAACCACCAACATTTACCGATGTAGGAGATTATTTTAGTTTGCTTTTTGTGCAAATTACATGTCTTCAATATTTCATAGCGGAAATATTACATTCTCTCCCCCTTAGAGGAATCGAGATGTCCTCATAAAAGAGCTGGGGGTATTGTTGGTTGAGAGTACTTTCATCCATCCAAGTGGCATCCTCTTTGGGATAATCTTTCCACTAGACGAGGTATTCTCTCACGGTTCTGGATCTCAAATGCCTCTCCCTAACATCTAAGATCCTATCAGGCCGTAGCTCAAGGACTCCTTGGCTAGGCATTACAACTTGTTGATCATCAAGCACGTGACTAGGGTTAGGTACATACTTTTTCAGTAGATTGATATGAAATACATTATGGACCTTTAGGTTTTCAGGGAGTTGCAATCTATAAGCATTAGGCCCTAGGCACTTGAGAATCTTGTAGGATCCACAATACCTTGGACTTAGCTTTTTACATTCACCCAAGGATAGGGAACTCTTCTTTGGACATACACGAATGAAGACCATATCACCTTCAACGAAGGATCTATCTTGACATTTCAGGTCCGCATAAGCCTTTTGCCTATCCTTGGTGGCTTGGATGTCCTGTCTTATTGATTTGATTTGGTCATCCATGTCTTCCAACATTTGCTTTGAGGCTTCAACCCTCAAGGTTGGATCGGAAAAGTTTAAAGGACTACGACAGTCGTGCCCATACAATGCTTGAAAAGGGGTTATCTGAATGCTTTGTTGGTAGGAAGCATTGTAGGCAAACTCAACCAGTGGCAAATATTGAATCCACTTTTTGGGCTCGCGGCAACAATGTTCCCTTAGCATATCCTCAATAACTTGGTTGACTCGCTCTGTTTGACCATTGGTTTGGGGATGGTAAGCTGTACTGAAACAGAGTTGAGTCCCAATGGCCTCGAAGATGGCTCTCCAGAAGTGTGATGTGAAGAGAGAGTCACGATCACTAATGATTCTTCTGGGTAACCCATGTAATTTGAATATCTCCTTGATGAACAACCTTGCAATGTCTAAGGGTTTATAGTTTTTCTTAACAGGAATAAGATGTGCAACCTTGGTGAGCATATCCACCACGACCATAATGGAGTTGTATCCTCCCTGAACTTGGGGTAGGCCAACAACAAAATCCATACTAATGAATTCCCATTTCATTTGGGGAATATCAAGTGGTTGCAGTTTTCCTGGCATTTTGACATATTCGGCCTTAATACGTTGACAAGACAAACATTCAGTGACATATTTGAGAACGTCATCTTTAAGCCTCTCCCAATAATAGCTCTTTCTGACTGCATTGAGGGTCTTGGCATAGCCAGGATGTCTTGAGAAAGGGGAGTCATGGGCTTCCCAAAGTATCTTCTGCTTGAGTGATTGACTTGCCGGTATACATAATCTCGTCCTATAGTAGACAAGTCCACTATTAATAGAGATTTCTTGATACTTTGTTTGTAGTTTCGGGTCCTGATCCTTGATGGGGATCTCCCTTAGCAATTTCTGATAGGTTGGATCATGGCATGCCTCTTCTTTAGCTAGCTCAAGAATTGGGTTGTTTGGCATGGATACCTTTGTGGCTAGAGATCTCGTTGTTGATGGATTTTGCAAGATTAGAGAATTCAGAAATGCCTTGCGACTGAGTGCATCGGCAACTACATTCTCCTTTCCAGGCCGGTATTTGATTTCAAAATCATATTCCTCCAGTACTTCAATCCATCGACATTGCCTCATATTGAGCTCATTCTGGGTAAAAATCCATTTAAGACTTTTATGATCCGTCACTAGGGTAAACTTGTTACCCAGCAAGTAGTGTCTCCAAAGCTTGAGAGCACGGATGACAACTAACAACTCCAGATCGTAGGTAGCATAGTTCCTATCATGGCTCTTCAGTTTCCTTGAAGAGTATGCTATAGGATGACCTTCTTGCATAAGCACACATCCTAAGGCAAGTGTGGTAGCATCAGTTATCACTTAAAATTCCTTACTAAGGTCTGGAAGTTTCAGAATAGGTGCTAATACCAAGCTTTGCTTTAGTTTGTCAAAGCTGGATTGTTCAGCAGGTGACCATACAATTGATACTTGCTTCTTCAGTAGATCGGTCAAAGTATAGTTTTTGATAAAGACCCTGTACCATCCTGTCAATCCAAGAAAACTACGTATTTCTTTGACAGTTGTTGGTGTTGGCCACTCTAGAACATCTCTGCACTGAAATTTCTTCTGCTGATACAATGAATCCCAGATATTCAATCTGTCGCTTGAAAAATGCACACTTCTTCTTCTTGGCATAAAGCTTGTGTGCCCTCATTGTCTCAAGGACGATGCAAAGCTGAGGTTTATGATCTTCTTCCTGTTTGGAGTAGACTAGGGTATCGTCAAAGAAGACGAGTACGAAGTCATCAAGATAGGGCCTAAAGATATCCAACATTAGCCTGTTGAAGGTAGCAGGAGCATTTGTCAGCCCAAATGACATCACTACGAACTCAAAGTGTCCATACCTTGTGCTAAATGCCATCTTTGGGATATCCTCTTCCTTGATCCTTATCTGATAATACCCAGACCTGAGATCAATCTTGGAGAAGATCTTCGCACCTTGAAGACGGTCAAGAAGTTCATCTATTCTTGGAATAGGATATTTGTTCTTAATGGTTGATTGATTCAACCCTCTGTAGTCAATGCATAGCCAAAGCGTTCCATCCTTCTTCTTCTGGAACAGCACTGGAGCTCCCCATGGCAAACTGCAGGGACGAATGTAGCCTTGATCTAACAGTTGCTTGAGTTGCTCCTTCAGCTCAATCGCTTTTGGGATGGACATCCTATATGGTCTCTTTGCAATTGATGCAGCTCCTGGCGCTAGCTTGATTTCATGATCGAATTCCCTTTGAGGAGGAAGTTTCGTCAGCTCTTTAGGAAATACGTCTGCGTACTTCTTTAGTCATGAAGGTTCTTCCCCAGATTCGTGGTTCTGATCTAGCTTATTTAGCTTAATCAAATAGACAGGTAGCCCCTTCCTAACTCCTTTTATTATCTGAGATGCTTTGGCTAGTTGAATTTTTGGCTTCCCAGCTTCTCCTTGAGTTGTGACCAATTCCCCTTCAGAATTTCGAAAAGAAAGTTGGCCCTTCCCAAAGTAATGTGGGCATCATTAGGTTTAAGCCAATCCATTCCAAGCAAACACTCGTGGATACCTAGGTTCATAACCCTGAATCTGATCGAAGTCTACTTTCCACCTAGTAGGAATCTCACCTTAGTAGTTTGCGTGGTACAAGTGACCTCACGACCATTTGCTAATTCCACAAGTAAGGTAGGTGCATCTATTGTGGCTATTCCTAATCTTTTTGCACAAACTGGTGAAATGAAGGAATGTGTACTGCCACAATCAATCAAGGTTTTGAAGCTTTTACCTTGATAATCCGATGGATCTAAATCACCAAAAATTGGCGATTCGGGCCTTTCTTGTGAAGGGCGGCATGAACCATTGCCCTATCAATGTTTCCTTCCATGGATGGGTCTTCTTCATTACACAGCTCCTTGTTGGCAATACTAGAGGTTCTCCCTCTGGCCATGACGGGCGGCTCCTTGGCCACGGACGGTTCCTTGGGATGGCCCTGGACGTTGTCCTCCGTTAGGCTTGGGACACTGCCTTTTAAAATGACCGGGCTTGTTGCAATGGAAGCAATAGAGATTGCAACCATTACCTTATGTAGGAACGAAATTATTGACAGTGTTGGTCTTAGCTTTCTTCCTTTGTTCCGGATTTTGGCCATACGCTCTCTTTGCCTAGGACCTATACATTCCTTTGTTCTGATCCTTGTAAGACCAAGTCTTGTTATTTCTTGGCCTGGTCTGCACCTCCTATATTATGGGCACAACTCGAGTGAGCGCATCCTGAAGCTCTGTTGGGAGCGTTGATTCGAGGTGAGTGTTTATAGGTGGGTTTAATCCAGCACAAAACATTGACACGTGTTGTGTCATATCCATTTGTGGCACATACTTCAAAAGAGAGACGAATTTTCAATAGCATGCATCAAGGGATAGACCTAGCTGCTTCAGTTCATAGAACTCGTTCATCTTCTACGTGCGGTAGGCAGGTGGTAGGTATCTCCCTCGTACAACTTTCTTAAGCTTCTCCTAAGTAACTGACCCTTCCGAGATCCCTTGGTCTCTGCACCATTGCTTCAACCAAAGTCTCGCTTCGTTGGTAAGCTTCAGCTTGGTGAGCATTGCTTGGTTGGCGGGTGCAATACCGTTGCTTCGAAATAATCCTCCATGGATTCAATCCAGATCTCGACATCAATTTTGGATGGCCCTTCCCTTGCCATCAAATTCTGGTGGCTTGATTTGCTTGAGAAGAAACTTCTTCTCCTGAATCACGGCCGTACTTGGTGTAGGGGTCGGGACTGGGAATCTGCACTTGAGGTTGTGCCTGGGCATTAAAATTCTTTACGTTAAAAACTTGCTAAACGTTTCTCACATTACATTACATGCCCAGTTCAGCTTTTAGTCAAGTGACCTAATCACTTAACTCCGTTACCAATACTTACAGCCAAGACAGTCATTGATAAAAAAGTCTATTTCATTCATATGGGCATAGCCCTTTTCTGAGTACAATTATTTTTGGGGAAATGGAACAAGCAGATACATTAATTCGGGGAGAATAAGATTGTGTTACATTCAGCTACGGGAATTGAGTAATAGTATGGATTGGGGTCATGGATTTTCACCAATACTTACAACCAAGACAGTCATTGATAAAAAAGTCTATTTCATTCATATGGGCATAGCCCTTTTCTGAGTACAATTATTTTTGGGGAAATGAACAAGCATATACATTAATTCAGGAAGAATAAGATTGTGTTACATTCAGCTATGGGAATTGAGTAATAGTATGGATTGGGGTCATGGATTTTCAGGAATCGATAGGTCATAGGAAGCTTGGGGTATCCTTTCCTTTGATACCCATTCTTCTCATAACGTCCCAACACCTTGATTTTGTCGGCAGGGATTATTCGAGTCACTTCCTCGTATACATACGTGTTCTACTTGACCTTTTGACCGCCAACATATAGGGTTGCATTTGCATGAGCTTCAACAAAGATGAACAGCTTCACGATCTTTAAGTCCTCCATCCACTTGATTCTCTTCAAGTTGGTCCGAAGGTACGCAAGTCGGTGGGCAGCTATGTAATAAATTCTTGAATCACCCGTCCATCTCCGTTCCATGTACAGGGGTGAAGGATTGTAGATGCGGTCTAGGATATTCATCATACCTAGCCTCCGTCGGTAATCCGAAGCACGCATCGCGATCATAAACATAACCTGGAATACAAAGAATTTGTTTCATGCTTCACGACTCTGCTGGTTAGCATCGGTAAGTAAGTAAGGAAATGTTCTTGACAACAATATTTGCTCTACTTCTCCTTATTAAGTTTTCTTGTAAATATTAGCTCCTCGTTGGTTGGCTCTGATACCAACTGTAACATGTCCACCTGTCGACTTGCCTGACATGTCTTAGCAGCCCATTAGGAAGAGAGTCCAGAAAGCGCTGCCCGGCACTCCCATGGAATGTCACGGGGTTTGCGATCTAGGTCTTCCTGAGTCTGCCACGTAGCGGAAGCATTCTGGCCATTCTCACTTAGGACCGACCTGAATCAGGATTTTCCTAATGGTCAAATTCCTAGAAAGTAGCTAGTGTCAAGCCCCAGGTGAACTACTTTACACAGAAACGTCAGGGTCGAAGCAGATTTATACTGCACTTGGTTCAAGGAGAATGGGAAACGAGAGGGATGGAAGCTCAACCTCTCTATCCGTAAGGCATAGTCCCATTCCGTTCCCCTAAAACAGTATAAATCGAGACTCTAGCTTTCTAAATTCTAGGTCATCGTTACCTTGCTATCAATTCCATTGAGAAAAGTTCCCAGCCAACCGGGACCACCCTTCCGTAGGACGGACCCATGGTCACATCCACCGCACTTTTCTCAGGGTGCTTTAGTTATCTAATTACCTACCACATTTAGTTTGACAAGCAAAGATAGCTTCCTTAATATGCCAATTATTCACTGGTTCTTTTATGTAACTTAGGCATTGACATAGAAAAACAATGTCAAACAAGTTCCTTTTCAACAATTGATCTTATTTATCAGTCTTTGGAATACATCATATAATCCAGCCTGAAGGTCATTCCATAATCCACCCGAAGGCAATTTCGAGCAATCCTCAGGGATCACTATTCTAAGTTTCCGCCCATAAACTAGTATGCAGGCCTCGAGATCCAATCCCGATTCACGTCGGCCTCTTGTGCAGGACCCGAAGGTAAGGGATTTACAGCCAGAGCCCCCCTGGCACCCAGGTGTCCTCCTACTCCAAGTAGCACCCATGGAGAGACCTCTTGCAGGGGGCTCGGTCCACATAGCCGGTGCGGCTAATGACCCCCTTGGATAGGGTCAAGCAGACAGTCGGGGGTAACTGATGCTGCCTCTCCCTCCAGGCCTTCAACCTGAAGCATTAATTATCTTTCCATCTTTAGTTTCTTGAGCAAAGAAGTACAAACAGTACTCCTAACTGTACAAACACAAACAATCCAATGGTTGTTTGTTTGGCCAACTGCTAAGGTGTGAATTCCTTCTCTCCGAATGCATCCAGCATTCGATCTGGGATTAGTTGCGACTTGGCAAGATTCCCAAGGGTTTTGTTGCTTGTTTACCCTTTTCTCCTTGGGTTAGGGTTTATACCCAGCTAACCCAAATTAACAAACACCTTAGGTTCCTTAAACTAAGACAGTAAATCCTGGGCAACCTCGTCGCCCTAACTTGATTGGTCAATTGCTTGCTAGGCAATTCATAATTACCCTAACTTGGCAAATCAGCCTCAAAGAAGGGTGATGTAGCAGGATGTCTACTCATCCTCTTGCGAATTAGACTTGTACATAGAACTCGCCAGCCTTGTTCCAAGGAGTGGCAATTCTACAAAATCATGCGACGTTGCGACTTGTTGCACGAGACAAGTGTCGCTTCTAACTTGTGGGATTATTTCTCCCATCACACGGTATTCCTTGGTCAAGAATACCTTTGGTCAAGATGTAGGGTTTGGGAGCCCTCTTGACCCAACCCAACCCTTAACCCTACTAGCCCGACAACGTTTGGCCCTAGGGTTTCAAAAGTCTAGTAATTTGCCAATTGATCCTTAGGGTAAAAATCCTAGATCGTTCTTGCATTGGCATTTAACGGACCCTAACATTCCGTGAATGTGGGTAGGACCTTTAAGGTCGGAAATATTAAGTCGGTTTCTTGAGTGCGATACTAGGCAGAATTTTATCGCGGCTTAGCTCTACCTAGCGCATTGAGGTGGTCATCATTTGAGTTACACCATTACAAGCAATTTACCTAATTTATCCTATTGTCTTGAGACAAGAGGTGTTTATTCCTTAGAAGAGATGCATATACTTTTCCTAAGAGATGTAAATAAATCAAGATACAACATTCCATGCAAATATGCGATTCATAAACTTTTTCCTTCTATGCAGCTAAAAGTTCTACAATGATCTTTACTTCTCCTTGCCTAAACTATAATGATTGACAATTCAGTGCTTAACTTGTTTAAAACCTATGTTGATGCAACGAAATCAAGGCTTTAATATTTTTGATGAAGATGCATTCAAACTTTGGCAAAAGGACTCCATGCATGAGGGAATGCCATGAGACCATTATTGATTTAATTCGTCCTTCAACCTTAGCCCAACCTAGGATGTAATTATCACTGCATGCAATTTGCAAGGTACACAAATCCCTTTCATGCATTGCGACTACTTGAACAACATCTAATGGACATCAACGATTATCTCATATGAATCACAACTAGGAAATTATCACCTAAATGCATTAAGTGCTGTTCTTTTTTTGGAGCAATCAAGGATGCAATTAGACAAATCCACCTTTTAACTTATGCAATATGCGCTTAGGATTGCAACTTGGAAGTGCAAGCTTTTTCAATTGCACGACATGCACTAACTTCGTAAACTAATGAATAAATGCATTTAAATTTTCCTAAGAACCATCATGCTTAATGCATCCCTTTCATGCGAGAATACAATTGGAACCTGGGCATGAGGACTCGTAGCGATGTCCACGCGTGAACTTGGGTTGGAGGCTCCCGCATGTGCGCCTCGCGTCTTTAGCTTTGGAGCCATCGATGGCATAGATCCTTGACTCCATAAATTTATCCTTGCCTTTATCCGATCTCCGAACTCCCTCTAGGCTTTGGCAAATCAGCCCCAAAAACTGCATACTCCCCGTTGCGCAGAAATTTCATTTACAAGACGTGGTTTACAGCAACTTGGGAAGGCATGGTAAGAACAAGGCTTATGGAAGCCTTTTAGAAGCTTCTATACTTTTTTCCAATACAAAATGACATGCGGGGGGGGGGGGGGGGGGGGGAAGAATGATTGGAAAGGAGGAAGATGACGACGAAGACGAAGATGGTGATGATAATGATGATTATGATGATGGTGGGGCATGGCGCAGCAGCCAGCGGTGTGGCCAAGGTGGCGGCAGCAGCACGGCATGAGGGCAGCGCGATGGCAATGGCGGCCAGTAGCACGTGAGCTCCTTCTTTCTTTTTTCCCTTGAAAGGGGTGTTCTCGTGGGAGCTACAGGTTTCAAGCCTCGGCTCTTGTGCTCTATGTGGGCTAGAGTTCATTGATGCACGCATAGTAAGTACTTAACCACCAACATTTATCGATGCGGGAGATTATTTTAGTTTGCTTTTTGGCGGATTACGGGTCTTTAATATTTCCTAGCGAAAATATTACATATGCGCTCAACTTCTTACAGTGTGTGGCCTATATTCCTTATCAACTACAATATCCCTCCATGGCTTTGTAGGAAGAAAGGATATCTCATCCTTAGCTTACTCGTCCCGGGCCGCTACAAAGTCAAAAATATGGGCGTGTATCTTCGTCCATTAGTCGATGAGCTCAAGATTTTGTGGGAGGAGAGGGTCATCGTGCAAGATATGAGCAAGCGCGATGGTCGACGGTCCACCAATATTCTAGCCATTCTCATGTGGACGATGCATGACTTTCCAGGATTCGGAGAGTGCTTAGGTAAATAGGCTTCCGTTCTCGTTGGTAATATCTATCATAGCTCGTTCAAGTTTGTATTCACTAGATAGAGGTGTTGGGACAGGTCTGGTTACCTCATGCTATCATGTATGTCCATTGTGCAGGCCACAATTAGACTCCCGAAGGTCACGAACCATGAAGAAGATGGTATATCAAGGACACGCTTCTTACCAGAGGGTGATGAACTCAAGGAAGGTTTTCTTGGATGACTTCCAACATGTATGAATGCCCAAAGCTAATATGAGCTAAAAATGGTCCACACGGAGTCACATCCAAATGGAATGCGACGGTTCTCAGTTTTCTACGAGTTGCCATATTGAACCCACTTATAGATCAACCACTTGTTGGATCCCATGCATATTTTCAAGAACATGGGCAGATTGCTATGGGACCACATCATAGGAAAGAGAGACACTATAGGGGCACGAATGGGTTTGAAGGAGGTAGGCAGGATGGAGGTGCTTTGGCTGCATTCGAGCGCTGATGGTCGCGTGCAGCTACCTCGCGCTCCTTAGGTTTTGTCCACTAAAGAAGAGCGCATTGTGAAGCAAATAGTCAAGTCTATCCGCATTTCGACAAGTATGATGCGTTCTCTCAGGTCTGCATTTTCTAAAGACGACCAATTATCAGGGCTAAAATCCCATGATTGGCATAAGATATGCCAAGTTTGTACTACGAATGGATTGTAACTGGCTTGTGCATTTTGCTATTTGAAGTGTAGTCATTGTTCATAATGCTTTCTTGTTTGTGGCAGTTTGTACTACCGATCGCGATCGCAAGATGCCTTACTCCAGAAATACGCGGGGCCATTTACAGGTTGTCGACTTAACTGCAATGGATCTCATAGAAGGAGATTAAGATGTCCTCTATTGAATTCGTGAGGCGGGGAGTAGTGGAAACGGTCTGTCTCTTTGAGAAATACATGCCTACTACCAGCATGCTCACGATACGAATCCACCTTCTTGTGCATCTTGTAGATGAAGTGGAGATTGCTGGACCTGTCCATATGCGATGGATGTTCTTCTTGGAGCACTTCATGAAAACCCTGAAAGGCTTTGTGCAACAATGAGCTCGGCCAAAAGGTAGCATGGCTGAAGGTTGGTTAGTGTCTGAGGCGCTAGTGCATATTTCACAATGGCTACCGATGGTGGATCCAGAAAATAGTATACTATGGTCATTGAAGGATGATGATAGACTAACCGGAGATGTGGTGGTTGGAAATGGGGTAGAAAAAATAATGGATGCTGCAATGGAGGAGAAAGTGAATCGCTTTTGTATGTTGCACCATGCCTCTATGGAGACGTGGCTCGCTAGGTACCAGCAAGCTAGGCAAGTTCGAGAGGAAGCATGATCTGAATTTCAACATAGTATGCACCATCGACCGATTCCATATCCCGAGGGCATGGAGGAGATGTTGTGGTTTATGTCAATGCGATGGTTGCATGGAGCTTTGACCCCGCAGCGTCTCGCGAAGGGGCGGAGGTCTCAACCGAGGAGTGAGAATTCTTAAGGGGATGTAGTCCAAAGATGATGACATATTTAGGGTTTGTCGTATCTATATTTTATATGCGACAAATAATTGAGTGTTTCAATGTACAATACAAAATATATACTGCAGCGTGGTCGCACGGACGGCATTTTCACATGGAGCATATTGACAAAATGCGCTCCACAATAGACTGTTCATTATTGTGTGTCTGGGTTTTTTTTCTTTTTACTTCCTTTAGATTTATGAAAAATAAAGAAATTCGAAATATCATGACCAATCAGCAACAAAGATGGGGAAATTTTGAAGTTTGATTATTTTTAGAAATTTTTGAAATTTTTGTTGACTTTTTTAAAATTTATTTGAAATTTTAATAAATTTTTCAAATTTTATGTGTTTTTTTCCTCTTTAAAAAAACAATTTATAGGGTGGAATTTTGATTCTCAATTGATGGCTAATTTTTTTGGGTTTTATGCTATTTGTTTGTGATTTTTTAAAATAATTTTTAAGCTTTTGCTTGTGTTGTTTTTAATTCTACTTTTTTATTTTTAGTTTTCAAATAAACAATTAATGTTGTCTGTGTTTGTTTTGTCTTTTTTTTAATTTGTTGTGTGTTTTTTATAAAAGATTTTTAGGGAATTGATTAATGATTTTCAAAAAACACATTTGTTAATTTTGGCAGGGAGGACATGTACTCGAACCCGCTGTGTTGCGCATGAACAGCCACAATGCCTCGTCGCAGCTAAGACCCCATGGACATCCTCATGCATGAACTACAACCAAAAGAATGCATCCATGTCCCCGAAAAATCTCACGCACACAAACAATGGTAAAGAAAAACGGGGACATGAAGACCCGAGGGCAAACGCCGCAAGGGTGTTCCAAGTGGTGGTCCAAAGCGGTAACGAGGGTTGGGTTGTGATTACGAGGGGGGATGAGAAAAAGGTGTGTTGATGGTACGAGGGGGGGGAGAAATAAGGGTGGGGGTCAATGGGTAGGGGGGTGCGACGAGGAACGGTGGGGGGAGCGTGATAGGAACAGTGCGGTGGGGCAAGGTGGCAATAGTGGCACGTGGCAGGAGGGAGATGGGCAAATTGCCACAAGCACAGTGCGAGGCGAGCGAGGTGCCGAGCAAGGTGGGAGGAGCCAGGTGAGGTGGGAAGCAGCAACGATAGGTGGGGGAGTGAAGGTAGCTGGTAGTAGGGCGGTAGGAAGGGCGCCCAAGGGGGAGGAGGGAGAGGGGGAGGGGGAGGGGAACAGGGGTGGTGACAGGGGAGAGAAGAAGGGAGGGAGGAGAGAGAAGAAAGAGAGAGAAAGAACAAGAGAGAGAGAGAGAATAAAAAAAGGAGTGGATGGGGGGTTGTAATGGCCGAGGGGTAGTAGGTATTAATTTTTTTTTAAAGTGTTTGGTTTCTTTTTTGTAATTGTTAATAAAGTTAGGGTTTGGGTTTGAAAAAAAAGAAATTAAGGTGACCCAACATCCCATGCACAAACGTGGAGTGAGGGTAAAAAAATATTCTACAACAAGAATGATCTTCATGGGAAGAGGACGGGCAGGTCGGCCACCAGACAATGGTCCCAAACAACGACACACGATTTAAGGCAAAAACCAAGCGTTCACGTGGACACACAAATGCGTCACTACCAAAAAGTCACTGAAAATTTATTTCGAAAAGATTCGAGCCTCGGATTAATATGCGACAAAAAGGAAAAATGGGTAGGGCGATAGGAGGAACAATAGGAATAACACGGACAAGATGTCTGGCAAGAGAAATAGGCATTCACATGGAAAAAACAAAAAAAACACCTGAAAACATAATCAAAAATTAATAATGGAAAATACGTTGACCGAAATGGAATGCAGCAAAAATGAAAAATGGTTAGGTTGAGAATACAAACAAGGCCATCAAATCAAAACACAGATCCGATGAGAAATAAGGGCATTCACATGAAAAAAACGATAAAAACACACACAAAAATAGAAACAAGGGGATTGGCAGGCAAGGTAATGGGGAGGGAGGACTAATGGGCGAGGATCAACGAGGAGGGAGGAACGATGAGGACTAGTGGGGGGAGCATGATGAGGAATGGTGTGGAAGGGTGGGGCAGCACTGGCGATGCACGGCAAGAGGGAGGTAGGCGAGGTGGGAGGCGGCAATGCGCAGGGGAGCGAAGGCAGGTGACAGTAGGGTGGTGGCAGGAAGGGCGCCAAGGGTAAGGAGGGAGAGAAGGAAGGGGAGGAGAAGGGTGGTTGGGTGGTTGGGTGGAGGGGGTGGTAAGGAGGGGCAACTAGGGGATGGCAGGGGAGGGAAGAAGGGAGGGAGGAGAGAGAGAAGAAAGAGAGAGAAAGAACGAGAGAGAGAGAGAGAGAGAGAGAGAATTAAAAAAAGGGTCGAGGTGGGAGGCATTACTTTTCTTTTAAAGTGTTTTGTTTTTTTTGTAATTGTTAATGAAGTTAGAGTTTGGGTTTGAAAAAAAAAAGAAATTAAAGCGACCCCTTGTCCCGTACACGAACTCGGGGCGGGGGTAAAAAAATTTGTTGTGATAGGGATGATGAGCACGGGAGAAGGATGAGCATGTCAACCACCAAGATGGTGGTCCTGACGAATGTGATTCAAGGTGAAAACTAAGCATTCACGTGGATACACAGACGCGACACTGTCAAAAATTCATTAAAAATTTATTTTGAAAATATCCAAGCCTCAAATTATGCGATGAAAAAGAAAAATGGACAAGGTGACATGAGGAACAATAGGGACAACATGAATGAGATGTCTATACTAGGAGAAACAAGTGTTCAGATGGGAAAAATGAAAAAATGCACCTAGAAACATTTGATTGAAGCACCCATCCTACAACATCTTGATTGGATGAAGGAATTTCATGTGCACACTAATGCATCTATAGAAGGGAGGTGCGATCTTATGCCAAAAAGGCTCCTCGAAGTTAGATCAGTCCATCTACTATGCAAGTGAAAAAGTCACTGATCGAGAAAGAGGCTACATAGTAAAAGAGTTAGAATGCCTTGCAATGGTGTTTGCCCTGGAGAAGTTGTGACACTACTTGTTGTCAATGTACTTCAAGTTTTATGTGGATCATGAGGTACTTTCTTTTTTTATGAATAAGGTAGAGGTTAAAGGTAGAACGATGAGGTGGTTACTCTTGTTCCAGGAGTTTGACTTTGAAGTGGTTATACCAAGTCTAGTCGCTTCCATGTTTTGGTCAATCATCTATTGTGTATCCCTCTGACCGAAGAAGAGGAGCAGGATGATCCCAACCTTCCTAATGTTTCCTTATTTTTGGTCAAGATAGTAACCCCATGGTATGCAAACATTGCCAACCTCCTGGCCACACAATAGTACCCCCCTGGCATCTCTAGTAGAGAGAAGAATAAGCTTCTATTGGAATTAGTTCCCCTACACTCTACTACGCGGTGCTCTGTACAAGAAAGGCAAAGATAAAGTGTTGCACAGATGTGTTGCAAGAGATGAGATTGGAATAGTGCTAAAAGCATGCCATGGTGAGTCGTGTGGCAAACACTTTGTGGGGGACGCAACAACCAAAAAGGCCTTGATCGTAAAATATTGGTCTACACTACACAAAGATACCTATGACTATCGCAAGCGTTGTGATGCCTATCAACGGATGGAAAAGCCTACCAAAACCACTACCATGCCATTGTAGCCCATCCTTTGCTTGAAGCCATTTGAGAAGTGTGGTATCAACTTCATCGGCCCAATCGACCCTCCAACCAGAAGGAAGCAAAACATATACATTTTGGTATATACTAATTATGTGACAAAATGGTGTGAATCCAAAGCTCTCAAGCAAGATTATGAAAATAGTGTGGCCTATTCATGTATGAGAACATCATCACCCACTTTGGTAGTCCCCCTAGAGCTATTTAGTGTGATAGAGACACACACTTTCTAAATAAGATTATGGAATAACTGACAGAGCTTTGTAAGAGCCAATGGCCAAGTTGAAGTTATCAATCGCATCCTTTGCTCAATTCTGACAAGGACGATTGTTGCTGCACATCGTTATGATTGGGATAATTGACTTATAGAGGCCCTCTGGGTGTACAAAACTTTCCATAAGATTACTAAAGACAAACACCTTTCCAACTAGTGTACGAAACACAAAATTTGTCTTCCCTATTGAGTTAGAACTCCTCTCTTTGTGAGTGGCTATCACCGAGCACTTAGGAGATGGTGAGCCACTATAGCACTGCCTTCTACACTTAGAATATTTGGATGAAATATGACGAATGTCTTTACAGTGTATGGAAGCCACACAAGCTCGACGAAAGGCTTACCATGACAACTTCATCAAGCACAAAGAATTGAATGAAGGTGACCTAGTGCTTGCTTATGATTCACACTTTGGCAAGCTTCCAAGGAAGCTCCAACAACATTGGATGGGTCCCTACAAGGTACTAACTATCAACCCTAACGGCTCTGTCCAAGTGCAAGTCGTTGATGTCTCTAATGATCCCTTCTTGATTAATGGTTACTACCTGAAGAAGTATTACCCTCCCTAGGGATCCTGATAATCACAGCCAATAGTCCCTCTCCCTTTGAGGCATAATTCCTTATCAATTCTTATGATGCTATTGATATCCATCATTCTTAGCCTGATGGGGTGGCACCATTCTATTAGCCCCTCACCTCCACCTCTTGCCTTTGTTCGATTATCCTCCTATTCAATCCAACTGACATGGCAAGGTTGGTTTTAATTTATGATGTTTTGCCATTTGCCTTTTTTTTTAAAAGAGAAAGATAGGTCATGAGAGAAAAGGACTTTGAATGCAATCATGCCAACCTACTCTTCAAGAAAAGATTAAAAAATCCTCAATAGTAGGGTGAAAAGAAAAAATAAAAAATAACATAATAATAATAACTATTATGGGAGAAAATGAAGAAATTCTCTATCATAATATGTTTCGTTCCAAGAAAAGGTGGCAAACACCCTTGGACATGAAGTTGGTTGTGGAAAAGGTGGCAACAACCTGCATTCGAAGAATAATTGACTCCTCAATAGAAATTCCCAATACTGCAATTCTCAAGCCACCTCCCTTGGTGCACTACATCCTACTCTTCTATCAATGCATTGAACCCCACACTAGACAATTTCTTCTACATGCAAATCAAATTCCTAATCTATTGGCTACCTCCTTGGGTACACCTCTTCATCAATAAACATTATGGATAGCATCGACAACATAAACCCACTCTTTCTAGATAACCCCTGAGTGAGGTGAGCTTTCATCCTAACCGGATGGGGATGTGAGTATAGATTGTCCTCCTGTATTTATCATCAATAGAGTGTGAGACAGAGGGGGGTTGAGTGCGATTGATTTTTTCTTCAATAAAATCTGAGAGATGAGGTTTGAGGGACGTTAGGACACTGGCACAAGGTATGTTTTTATTTTCCTAGGCACACATGGGAGGGACCTCTACCATCACCAGTGAACATGTCACTCTATTCTCTGTAGTGCTCTGCAAGGCTCCCTGGCTTGCTTTCTCACACCTATGCTAGATGGGTTGGAATGGACTAATGCACCATCAATTATGCATATTGGCATACTCCCTCTACATCATTCCCCTTATCAATTTCTTGGATGGGTGTGATATATGGAATCTCCTTCCTTCCCCTCTGAGTGATGTGAGCCAAGGGGCGAGTGGCTGATCTATCCTTCTCACATGAGCACCTATGAGCTGAGTGCTATATTCTTTGGCATCAACTTAACTAGTCCTTTATTAACAATGCTACCTCCCTAGGTGGTGCTGCATTGTCCTTGCCATGCTGGATGCATGCTGTGGTGGTGAGCCATGATACTTCATATGGACAACTCCCACTTCCAGCGCATCGATGGCTCACATCAACAACCAACTAAATGGGCCAAGTGTTTCTAACCCTACCTCTTGCTGTTATTTATATATATGTCATGTCTTAAGTGTGGGGATGTAAGGATGGGGGTCATGGTCAAGTACTAAGTCCTCGTTGATTAGACAAACCGATCTATTCAGGTTTTAAGTGTGGGGATACGTTCCTACGTACTTTGTTTGCATATATTCATAAACACACTATTATCTAATCTTTAAATGATAGTCTGTTTTATTTATGCTATGTTGAGGTCCCTTCCTCCCCTACCTATCTTATTCTACCCCGTTACCGAAACTAAAATCTAACCTTACAATCCTATTTATCCCATTGAATTTGACACTTTTTCTTTTTACTTCCATCTTTCCAAGCAAGGTTCCTCAGTTATTAATTTTTGAAGAAATTTATATGAATTTGATGTGTATTGCATGTGATTTTGGAAGGAGGCCATCATCACTCTTTGAAAGGTAGCAGGGGTGTTATAGAGCCTAAACGACATCATTCTATAAGCATAAATTCCCCATTCAGTTGTGAAGGTTTTTTTGGATTGATCTTCTTCTGCTATCTAGACTTGATTATACCCACTAAAACCATCCAGTAGCAGAGAATAGAGCTCATGTCTCACCATCGTGTCTAACAATTGGTCTATGATGAAGGAATAGGAAAATGATCCTTCTTTGTCTTGGAATTCAACTTGTGAATGTCCATACATATTCTCAGCTTTCCATTCTTCTTGGATACTACCATGATGGGTGAAATCCATTCATTGTGGTTGCCCAGGATTTATTGACCTTAATATAAGGAAACCTAAGGTATTGACAATTTGGGTCACAGGGTATAAACCCTAACCCAAGGAAAGAGGGTAACAAGCAACTCAGCTTACGAAACCCTTGGGATCTTGCCAAGTCGCAATTGATCCAGGATCGAATGTTGGAAGCATTCGGGGAGAAGGAATCACACCTTAGCAGTTGGCCGTACAAATGACCACTGATATGTTCTTGATTGTACACATAGGTGCACTGTTTGTACTTCTTTGCTCAAGGAACTAATTCAGGAAAAATAACTAATGCTTCAGGTTGAAAGCCTGGAGGGAGAGGCAGTATCAGTTATCTCCGATTGTCTGCTTGACCCTATCCAAGAGGGTTGTTAGCCGCGCTGGGTACGTGGACCGAACCCGCCGTGAGAGGGGTCTCCGTGGGTGCTACTTGGAGCAGGAGGATGCTTGGGTGCCAGGGAAGGCTCTGGCCGTAAATCCCTTGCCTCTGAATCCTGCACAAGAGGCTGACATGACTCAAGATAGAATCTCAAGGCCCACATACTAGTCAACGGGCGAAACTTGGAATAACGATCCCTGAGGATTGTTGGAATAGCTTTCGGGCAAGTTTATTCGATGTATTCCAAAGACTAATAAATAAAGATCAAATGTTGAAAAAGGAACTTGCTTGACATTGTTTTTCTATGTCAGTGCTTAAGTTATGTGAAGGAACCAGTGATTAATTTGGTTAATTAAGGAAGCTATTTTTGCTTGTCAAACTAAATGTGGTAGGTAATTAGATAACTAAAGCAACCCAAGAAAAGTGCGGTGGACATGACCCTGGGTCCGTCCTACGGAAGGGTGGTCCTAGTTGGCCGAGAACTTTTCTCAAAGGAATTGACAGCGAGGTAACAATGACCTAGAATCTATAGAGCTAGAGTCTCGATTTATGCTATTTTAGGGGAACGGAATGGGACTATGCCTTACGGGCAAAGAGGTCGAGCTTCACATCCCTCTCGTTTCCCATTCTCCTTGAACCAACAAGTGCAATATAAATCCGCTTCGACCCTGATGTTTATGTGTAAAGTAGTTCGACACTAGTTACTTTCTAGGAACTTGACCATTAGGAAAACCCTGATTCAGGTCGGTCCTAAGTGGGAACGGTCGGAATGCTTCCTCTTCGTGGAAGACTCGGGAAGACCTAGATCGTAAACCCCGTGTCATTCCTTGGGAGTGTAGGGCGGTGCTTTCTAGACTCTCTTCCCGATGGGCTGCTAAGAGTGTCCTACAAGTGGACAGGGGGGCACGTTTGAGTTGGTATCAAAACGAACCAACGGAATCTAATATTTACAAGGAAACTTAATGAGGGGAAATAGAGCAATGTTGCTGATAGGAACATTTCCTTACTTACTTATGGATGCTGGCCTGCAGAGTTGCGAAGCATGGAACAAATTCTTGGTATTTCAAGTTATGTTTATGACTACGATGCGTGCTTCGGATTACCGACGGAGGCTAGATATGATGAATATTCTAGACCGTATCTACAATCCTTCACCCCTGTACATGGAATGGAGATGGACAGGTGAATCAGGAATATATTACATAGCGGCCCACCGACTTGCGTACCTTCGGACCAACTTGAACAGAATCAAGTGGATGGAGGATTTAAAGATCGTGAAGCTATTCATTTTTGTTGAGGCTCACGCAAACGCAACCCTACATGTTGGCAGTCGAAAGGTCAAGCAGAACAAGTATGTGTACGAGGAAGTGACTCGAATAATCCCTGCCGACAGAATCAAGGTGCTGGGACGCTATGAGAAGAACGAGTATCAAAGGAAGGGATACCCCAAGCTTCCTATGACCTATCGATTCCTGAAAATTCATGACCCCACTCCATATTATTACTCAATTTCCATAGCCGAATGTAACACAATCCTATTTTCCCCAAACTGATGTATCAGCTTATTCTACCTTCCCAAAATAAATGTACACGAAAGGGCTATGTCCACATGAATGAATAAGATTTTTATCATTATCTTTAAGTATTGGTAAAGGAGTTAAGTGATTAGGTCACTGGCTAAAAGTTGAACTGGGCGTGTTAATGTAATGTGAGAAACGTTTAGCAAGTTTTAACGTAAAGAATCTTAATGCCCAGGTGCAACCTCGTGCAAATTCCTAGTCCAAACCCTACACTAAGTACGACTGTAATTCAAGAGAAGAAGTTCCTTCTCAAACAAATCAAGCCACCTGAATTCGATGGTAAGGGAAGGACCGTCCAAATTGACGCCGAGGTCTGGATTGAATCCATGGAGGATTATTTCGAGGCAGCGGGAAGTGCACCCGCTAACCAAGCGATGCTCGCCAAACTGAAGCTTACTGACGAAGCGAGACTTTGGTGGAAGAAATGGTGCAGAGACCAAGGGATCTCGGAAGGGTCAGTTACTTGGGAGAAGCTTAAAAAAGCTATGCGAGGGAGATACCTACCACCTGCCTATCGCACACAGAAGATGAATGAATTCTATGAATTAAAGCAGCTTGGACTATCCCTGGATGCTTACTATTCAAAGTTCGTCTCTCTCTTAAAGTACGCGCCACAAATGGATATGACACAATAGGTGTCAAAGTTTTGTGTCAAGTTAAACCCACCTATAAACACCCGCCTGGAATCAATGCGCCCAACAGATCTACAAGATGCGCTCATTCGAGCTGCACCAATAATATAGGAGGTGCAGTCCAAGCCAAGGAATAACAGGACTTGGTCTTACAGGGATCAGAACAAAGGAATGCTTAGGTCTCAAGCCAAGAGAGCGCAGGCCCAAAACCAGCAACAAATGAAGAAAGCTAGGGCAAACGCTGTCAACAACTTCGTTCCTACACAAGGTAATGGCCGCAATCTCCGTTGCTTCCATTGCAACGAGCCTGGTCACTTTAAAAGGCAATGTCCCAAGATTAGCAGAGGACAACGTCAAGGGCCATTCCAAGTAGCCGCCCATGGCCAAGGAGCCACCGTCATGGCCAGAGGGAGAACCGCAAGTGTTGCCAACAAGGAGCTGGGTGATGAAGAAGACCCAACCATGGAAGCTGACATTGAGAGGGCAACAGTTCACGCCGCTCTTCACAAGAAAGGCCCTAATCACCAATTCTCGGTGATTCAAACTCCATCGGATTATCAAGGTAAAAGCTGCAAAACCTTGATTGATTGTGGTAGTACACATTCCTTCATTTCAGCAATCTGTGCAAGAAGATTAGGAATAACCACAAAAGATGCACCTACCTTACTTATGGAATTAGCAAATGGTCGTGAGGTCTCTTGTACCAGGCAAACTGCTAAGGTGAAATTCCTATTGGGTGGAAAGTCGACTTCGGTCAGATTCAGGGTAATGAACCTAGGTGTCCACGAATGTTTGCTCGGTATGGATTGGCTAATACCCAATGACGCCCACATTCATTGTGGAAAGGGCCAAGTTTCCTTTCGAAATTCTAAAGGGGAACTAGTTACAACTCAAGGAGAGGTTGGTAAGCCAAAAATTCAACTGGCAAAAGCAACACGGATCATAAAAGGAGTTAGGAAGGGGCTACCTGTCTATTTGATTAAGCTAAATAAGCTAGATCAAAATCCAAAATCTAGGAAAGAACCTTCATGGTTAAAGGAATACGCAGAAGTATTTCTTGAAGAGCTGACAGAACTTCCTCCTCAAAGGGAAGTCGATCACGAAATCAAGCTAGCGCCAGGAGCTGTACCAATCGCAAAGAGACCATATAGGATGTCCATCCCAGAAGCGATTGAGCTGAAGGAGAAACTCAAGCAATGTTGAGATTCAGTAATCACATTCACTGACAGCCTCTTTGTATGGAGCTTCAGGGCTAAGGACATGCAGGCTTACCTATCCCATATGCACAGTGGTGCCTACTGCAGTTTCCTACTTTCCTATAAAGCATTGTACTTGCTTCCTTTTCTTAATGCAATGATAGTACTCTTTTCTTTCTAGTAAAGTGTCTATGTCATTGTCCACACACAAGATTGTGTTTATGAGTTCAAGTCTCAATCTTGAAACCTAATTCACTTGTGTAACAGTCAATGTCTAAGTCTATGTCTACATGAGTCTTCTTCCCGTCTTTGAACCACCATAGCCATGCTCTAGATCCATGTATTTTCACATGGTATCAGAGCCCAGACGGGCATGGCACGAGCATGGCACTACTCCTTCAGCTCCATTTCACTTTTATCTAGCTCAGCTTGAGCCCAATCCAGCTCAAGACTTCATCTTCTACTCTTTTTTCTCACTGCACTGTTTGGCAACCATAGCCAAAACCTGCACCTACCTGCCTTTGAGGCCTTGGATCTCCCAAATAAAGCAATATCTCCACACGCTTCCTTATAGAGGATTGTTCCTAAACTCCCTGTGCTTCCCATAATAGTCGACATTGGTCTGTCTACGCTTCAGCATTGCTCAGATTTGTGATCGTTGTCCAGGTCTGCGCCTGTGCTGGTCGTACATACTCTACCTTTGCACTACGCGATTTACCCTATGGGCTTAGGGATTTTGAAGCTCACCCCATCAACCAGCACACCGAATAATCCATCCCACGAGCTGCAACAGCCCAAAAACCAATCGGCCTGACTGTAGAAACCCTAAAGCTCCACCATAGCAATGTCAAGTTCAAGCTCATAAACCACTTGAAATTTTCACTCCTGTCAAGCTATTGGCACTAGGACAAGGCTATTGCAACTCAGATCTGAAGCTTACAGCATCAAATCAAGGAGGGGAAGATTTGGATTTGGAAGATCTTGAAGAATTTTGCAGATTTGGAAGACTCAAGGAAGAAGATACAAACATAGTGTCCATTGACACTCATCTAGTGCTCTTAGCACTTGTGTCTTGTGACACAACCAACTCTTCTGCTACTGCAATCTCAGAATTTCGGAGCTGATTTGCTGCTGATCTTGCAACCTCAACATGGGAAAAGACTCTCCAAATCCTCGATTCAAAGGAGTCGGGTTTCACACCTGGCAAACCCGCATCAAGCTCATCCTGATGAAGAAGGGTCTCTGGGCCATCACAAATGGCAAAGAAAAGAAACCTCGAGATGCAGACCTTGCAGTTACTTGGCAGAAGAATGATGACAAGGTACAAGCCATCATTAAGCTGGAATTGGATGACAGTTACATCCATCATGTGGATGCCTGTGACACGTCCCATGACACTTGGGACAATTTGGATACCTTATTTGGTGCACAGTCAAAGTCCTCTAAGTATGGTCTATTGATTGAATTTTTCCGACTTGATATGAAGCCTCATACATCCCTGGCATCCCATCTGAACTACATGGAAAGCCTGCTTACTCAACTTGCAGGGATAAAGCTAAAAATGGATGAAGATGTTTGTATTGGTGTCTTGTTAAAAAGTCTGCCTCCTGCCTATGATAATGTATCAACCACTCTAACCAATATGCCTGATCCTCAACTTGTTGATATTAAAGCCTCTCTGCTAGAGGAAGAAAAGAAACTTAAAAGCAAAGAAGAGCCTAGCACTTCAAAGGATGAACAAATGTTATATGTAAACAACAGATACAAAGGTAAAAAGGAACCACTCTTCTGTGACTTTTGCAAAAGGACCGGACACACTGAGAAGTTTTGTCATGCTAGGAAGAGGTCCCAAAAGGCCTATCTTGCAGCTATGAAAGAAGAAGAAGACCATGGACCAAAATATGAAGATGAAGACCACCAGGATCGGAAGGACAAGCCTCATCAGTCCTTCTACTCTCATTACTCTGATAGACTGTTTTAAAAGCCTTGTATTTCCTTGCCCTAATGCTTCTTGTCATAAGCTTTGTAAACTCCTCATGTAACTTGGCACTACAGTCCCTATACACTTTGTGAGGCCCTTGTTACAGCCTCTTGATGTCCATCATGTTTTGGTGCCTACACTTAGCCTTTTCTGCAACAGCCTCTGGTGTCTACCATGTTTGTGATGTGCCCACACTTTGCAGGTGGTTCTCATTACAGCCTCTACACACCTTGTACCTTTCTAGTTTTGATTGAGGAGGGGTGTTGAGATTTAGCAATCACACTCATTGACAGCCTCTTTGTATGGAGCTTCAGGGCCAAGGACATGCAAGCTTACCTATCCCATATGCACAGTGGTGCCTACTGCAGTTTCCTACTTTCCTATAAAGCATTGTACTTGCTTCCTTTTCTTAATGCAATGATAGTACTCTTTTCTTTCTAGTAAAGTGTCTGTGTCATTGTCCACACACAAGATTGTGTTTATGAGTTCAAGTCTCAATCTTGAAACCTAATTCACTTGTGTGACAGTCAGTGTCTAAGTTTATGTCTACATGAGTCTTCTTCCCGTCTTTGAACCACCATAGCCATGCTCTAGATCCATGTATTTTCACAAGCAACTGTTAGACCAAGGCTACATCCGTCCTACTAGCTTGCCATGGGGAGCTCCAGTGTTGTTCCAGAAGAAGAAAGATGGAACGCTTCGACTATGCATTGACTACAGAGGGTTGAATCAATCGACCATTAAAAACAAATACCCCATTCCAAGAATAGATGAACTTCTTGACTGTCTTCAAGGTGCAAAGATCTTCTCCAAGATAGATCTCAGGTCTGGATATTATCAGATAAGAATCAAGGAAGAAGATATCCCAAAGACGGCATTCAGTACAAGATATGGACACTTTGAATTCCTGTCATGTCATTCGGGCTGACAAATGCTCCTACTACCTTCAACAGGTTAATGCAGGATATCTTTAGGCCCTATCTTAATGATTTCGTACTCGTCTTCTTTGACGATACCCTAGTCTACTCTAAGCAGGAAAAAGACCATGAACCCCAGCTTCGCATTGTTCTTGAAACAATGAGAGCACACAAGCTTTATGCCAAGAAGAAGTGTGCATTTTTCAAGCGATAGATTGAATATTTGGGATTCATTGTATCAGCAGAAGAAATTTCAGTAGATCCGGCCAAGGTGAGAGACGTTCTGGAATGGCCAACACCAACTTCTGTCAAAGAAATACGTAGTTTTCTTGGATTGACAGGATGGTACAGGGTCTTTATCAAAGACTATGCTTTGATTGCAGCACCTCTGATGACTGATCTACTAAAGAAGCAAGTATCAATTGTATGGTCACTTGCTGAACAAACCAGCTTTGACAAACTAAAGCAAAGCTTGGTATCAGCACCCATCCTGAAACTTCCTGATCTTAGTAAGAAGTTTGAAGTAATAACTTATGCTAGCGCACTTGCCTTAGGATGTGTGCTCATGCAAGAAGGTCATCCCATAGCATACTCTTCAAAGAAACTGAAGAGCCATGAAAGGAACTATTCTACCCACAATCTGGAGCTATTGGCTGTCATCCATGCTCTCAAACTTTGGAGACACTACTTGCTAGGTAACAAATTCACTCTAGTGACGGAACACAAGAGTCTTAAATGGATTTTCACCCAGAATGAGCTCAATATGAGGCAACGTCGATGGATTGAAGTACTGGAAGAATATGACTTTGAAATCAAATACCGGCCCGGACAGGAGAATGTAGTTGCCGATGCACTCAGTCACAAGGCATTTCTGAATTCTCTGATTTTGCAAGTTCCATCAACAGCAAGATCTCTAGCTACAAAGGTATCCATGCCAAATAACCCAATCTTGAGCTAGCTAGAGAAGAGGTATGGCATGACCCAACCTATCAAAAATTGCTAAGGGAGATTCCCATCAAAGATCAAGACTCGAAGCTACAAACAAAGTATCAAGAATTCTCTATTAATAGCAGGCTTGTCTACTTTAGGACAAGATTATGTATCCCGGCAAGCTAGTCACTCAAGCAGAAGATACTTTGGAAAGCCCATGACTGCCCTTTCTCAGGACATCCTGGCTATGCCAAGACCCTTAACGCAATCAGGAAGAGCTACTACTAGGATAGGCTCAAAGGTGATGTTCTCAAATATGTCACAGAATGTTTGTCTTGTCAACGCATTAAGGCCGAACATATCAAAATGCCAGGGAAATTGCAACCACTTGACATTCCCCAAATGAAATGGGAATTCATTAGTATGGACTTTGTTGTTGGCCTGCCCCAAGTTCAGGGAGGATACAACTCCATTATGGTCATGGTAGATATACTCACCAAGGTTGCACATCTTATCCCTGTTAAGACAAACTATAAAGCCTCAGACATCGCAAGGTTATTCATCAAGGAGATTTTCAAACTACATGGGTTTCTTGAAGAATCATTAGTGATCGTGACTCTCTCTTCACATCACACTTCTGGAGGGCTATCTTCGAGGCCATTGGCACTCAACTCTGTTTCAGTACAGCTTATCATCCCCAAACTAATGGTCAAACAGAACGAGTCAACCAAAGTTTCATAACATGTTTACTTGGCTAGTTCTTGAAGCTAGCTTTTGGAATGTTCAGTTGTATACATAACTTTTTATCTTTTAAAACATCTTACAACCTTTAACAAAAAATGTGATATTGATGAAAGTTTTTTCTTGATTAAGATCCTTTTGAGATGGTTTTGATTAAAACTTAGAAGCAAGACAAGTTGTCAATTTTTTCTTATAGTGGTTCACCTATGGTGGACAAAATCAAACCTAGAAGGTTGAACACATACCATAAGGAGAGCAACTTGTTTTGACCCTTTCTATTTCCTTTAAACTATGGTTAATTTTACCAAAATTTTGAATATATACCAAAAGAAGAGTAGCTTGTTTTGACATTTTCTATCTTCTTTCAACTATGGCTAATTTTTACAAAGGTTTATCTACAGCATATATGCCAACTTAAATAATACTAAACAGTACTAACATAAACTAAAATAGTACTAATGTGAATTGTAAAAGAAGATTTAAATAGATATCATGAAGCTCTAACTAACTGGAATCCTAAGTTATGCAAGAAGCTAAATGATGAGTGGTATATTAACTAGAATGCTAAGCATTCGAACTATAGGTTTTCCAGTCCTTTGGAGCATGTTCATTCAACACAAAATGTCCTGCTTAAAGGATTATGGATTTAAATTTGAAATAATGTGTAGCTTGATTTGAATGTCAAACAATTTAATGTACATGAGAAATGGAAGGAAGAAAGTGGAGCTAAAGAAGGGAATGATTTGGACATAGCAACCATCTTAATGGACATCAAATATTGTTGGGGTAAAAGGCCCTTGGGCCTGCCCGTGTACAGTGACTGTCCATATTCTTTATTCATATATATATGAAAGTGAAATAAGGCTGTCATAACATTGTTGACAGCACCTACATTGTGTGTGCTCTTCTCTCCCACGTCTCTTGCATCCCTTTCAATTGGTATCAGAGCCACTCCTTCGTGAGCTCTTCCCGGCATCTACACGAGGTATGAGATCGTATTCTCTCTCATTCTTCAGTCCACACAGGTACAGTAGGGTTTATAGGTTGGGGCAATCATTGATGAGCTTCCCCCTTGAATCTTGAAGCTTCCCCCCTTGCTTGGCTTGTTGAGGCTTTGTTTGGGCCTTCAATGGCACCTATTGAGCCCCCTTGTGGCTCACTTGAGCCCCCCTTCATCAAAAACATGATCAGGCCCCTTCAGGGCAGTTTGCGCCATATTTTGGTAGGCCCTGGATAGCACGTGATCATTCTCCAGCTCCCCACCCACTTGGCTACTCATTGGCACTTGATATTGGTCCATTGGACCCCCCGACACTTGGCATTTGACTTACTTACAATAGTGCTACATTAGCATTTTATGTTTGGGCCACATTGGCATTGACATTGGTCGCCCGATTGGTCCCGAATGCTCCTCGAATGATGTGGGAATGTATGCCTATCATGTGAGATGGTTTTGGAGCTGATCTTGCTCGGCCATTGACTATTTTACATAGTCCACAGGAAGCCCAAAACAGAGTAGCCCCCTGTCATTATATTTTATGTTCATGCTACATGGTCATTTGATGCCCAATTATGCCCGATTGGTGCCTACATGTCTGGGAATGTATGCCTATGAGTTGGCACTTGATTCGAGCTTGGTTTGAGCATTATTTTACTCACTTTTGGACTGTTATTTGTTGCTGGAAACTTCAGGCTGAAGCTATTTATGCTACAGTTGGGTTATGCCTATTGGTCACGAGGTGCTCCCGGCTACTCGATATGATGTCATGATGTATTTGGACTATGCCACATGTCTTGTTCATGCTCTAAAATGATTTTGAGCTGAGATTAGAGCTTGATTTGGGTTTGATTGTCACTTCTTTGTAGCTGGCATTTCATCTATGACATGGTTTATGCCTAGGCTACCCAGTACGGGTTATGATGTCTTGGTGAATGCTTTATGCTTTGGCTGTGGTGGATGGCAGTTGTTTGAGCTCGTCTCGACATTCATTTGAGTATTCCCTTGAGAAGTTGGACATTGACTTGGCTTTTTCCGTTACGACTTGGGCTTTTCTGTTACGACCTTGGATGCTATATGGAATTTGATGCTTTGATTATGGATCTTGACTATTACTTGGATGCACTTACAGGTATTGAGCAGTGAACTGCTCCCTTGTTTTGGCAGTTGCCTATTGAGCTGTGATTGCTTGTTTGCATTTGATATGCAGGATAATTACTGATCATTGGACTTGGATAGTGCTTGGGATTTATAGTTATGGGCATCCTGCTTCTCTGTTGTATGGCATTTATGCTATTTGGGCTGCTATTTGGGCATTTATGCTATTTGGGCTGCTATTATGGCCACCCATGTATGCACATGGTCTGTTGCTATGTATTTTACAGAGCCTCTTACCTGAATGTTTTTATGTAGATATTTGGGCTTTTATTGGAGCTTGATTCTTGTAAGTTTATTTGCCACCTACCGTTCTTGGCTAGACATGTATGTCATTACATGGTATGAGACACTGCAAAGTTATGTATACTCCTATATTTCGGGGATGCTTATGCATTTATGGCTTTGAGGCATGCTTATGCTTTTATGGCTATGAGCTATAGTGGTTGGATATGTCATGCTTTTGTCTACTAGGCTTGTCCGTGTGGAAGCTTTTGCATTAGTGGTTGATGCCTTTGTGTTCTCCCCTTCTAGTTTGGATGAGTCCCCTTTGCAATATGCTATGATGACTTCTAGCTCTTTTAGTCATGCAGACAGTCCTCTTGATGAGCCTGTTCTCTCTGATGAGAGTTCCCCTGATTCTTTGAGCTTCTTGGATGTATTGGACAGCCCTACTCATGCTATTACAGAGCAGTTGTCCTCTTCTACAAGTTTTATAGTTTCTATTTGCTTTCATTGTGGAAAGACAGGGCATGTGAAGCGTAAATGCTTCAAGTGGATTAGAGAGCAGAAAATATTGCGCCGCACTAGACATGAGAGCAGAGTCAGTGATATAGTAGGTGAGACCACTGTTGATAGTGGTATGATGCATGTAGTTACCCATGATGATGCAGCTGAGCCTAGACTCCTGGCATCGTGTTACCCTGCAGATTACTTGCTCAGTGATATGGCCTATACCTTTGATTGGCTTTTAGATAGTATGGCATCTTGTCATATTACTCCACATAGAGCTTGGTTCTCTTCTTACAAGGAGGTTGACGGATGTATTTCTTTGGGCCTTGAGCAAGATTGTCATGTTATTGGTACAGGGGATATACACTTGGCTTTGCCAAATGGGTCTTCTCTTATGCTCTGTGATGTCTTGCATATACCTATGCTAAGAACCTGATCTCTGTCAGTCAGTTGCATGGTGCAAGATATTATGTCTCTCTTGGGGATACTTCATGGAAAATCCATCGTGGTTGCTCAGTATTGGCCAGAGGTGCTAGATCTGGCAGTGATTATGTAGTGCATGTCTCTCATGTGGGAGATTCTATGGTTGCAGTTATGCAGATACCACATGCGTTGTTATGGCATTGTCGCCTAGGCCATGTATGACACATTGAGATGGATGCTTTATGTGATATGGGCTTATTGCCTGCTCTTCCCCATGCTACTTGCCCTCATTGTACTCATGGTCCGTCCAGAGCCTCTTTGGCTTATGGCGATCATGTGAGTCATGCTCCTCTAGATCTAGTCCATGTTGCAGTATATAGACCTATGCCTTCCCAGTCACTTGGTGGAGCATCATATTTTGTGACCTTCATGGATCATGCTACCCACCGTGTTTGGGTTTACCCTTTGGTATGGATTAAGGATGCTATTACTATACTTGACAGGTTTATGGATTCTGCTGGTAGCAGGCCTAGATGCTTATAGATGGATTATGAGAGTCATGCTATCTCTCCCAACTTACGGATCTCTTGTCAGCAATATGGCATTGATTTCTTATGCCCACAGTATTATGGGATTGCTCATGGCATGTGCCTGACTTTACAGGCAAAGGTTGCTTCTATGCTTACCACAGCTAGGTTGTCTTATGGCTTTTGGACTGAGGCCCTTATGCAGCCTACTTGGTTAATCGGAGGTCGTGTTTCTCTTTGGATGTTATTATTCTGCATGAGGCATGGAGTGGCATGAGACCCTCCTATGATCACTTAAGGATATTTGGCTGCCAGGCTTCTATCAGTATGCCACATGAGCCTATGTCACGCAGATGCATACTCCTTGGTTATGGAAATGGTGACTTTATGGCTTACAAGTTTTGGGATTTAGATGCGCAGCAGGTTCTACGTAGCCGTCATGCTGTCTTTTATGAGATGCAGACACCTCTCAGGCCTCTTGATGCGGGTTCAATGCGCTTTATGGCTGATTCTACAGCCATATGTCAATCTTCCGCTTTGCTGAGGCCACATATTGTCTTGAGACCCCGTTTGACTTGTGTCCCCGGGATGCTGGCCCTCTTTCGATGATTGACCTTGGAGAGTCTGTATGCTCTCCGCTGTCTTTATGCGTTGCGTTGATGCTATGCACCACTCTGATGCTTTACAGCCGTGCACTTATGAGTTGTGTTGCTTGCATCATGGGAAGCAGTCATGGATTGCTCCATTGTCTAGAGCTATGGGATCGCTTATCTCCTGGATGTCATGGACTCAGGGATGCTTGACTCTTCTTGTGAGGAGGTTCCCACCACTTATTACACAGCTCATGATTGGGCATTGGGTGAGATGTCATGATTCCTCACCCTGTCTCTTTTCTTTTGTTTTGTTTTTTCACTCCTTGGCCCATTGGCCTTTTAGTGGGAGGTTGTTGGGGTAAAAGGCCCTTGGTCCTGCCCATGTACAGTGACCGCCCATATTCTTTATTCATATATATAAATATGAAAGTGCAATAAGGCTGTCATAACATTGTTGACAGCACCTACATTGTGTGTGCTCTTCTCTCCCGTGTCTCCTGCATCCCTTTCAAATATAAATCTTAATCATGTAATATAATTAGTCTCTATCCTCCTTGTAAATTCAAGACAAAACTGTTGCTCTCTTTTGTGATCTAGATTGAAAGAGCTACCTAGATTAAAGCACTCTACATACTTTATACATGTATATATTTTTCAAATACATATTCAAGTTTCCTTCAAAAAAGAAAAAACTAGAATCAATGTACTAGAATATTCAAATAGTTTTGTTAAAATATTATTTATTATCACTATTATTAATACAATATTAATTCACATCTTAAGTCACAAAAAACCCATGGTTGCTAGTATATAGCCGGAAAGGCAAAGGCTAACAAAATGAATACTATGATTACCAAATATATATAAATGTATGCATCATTATATACATGTTCAAAAGTATATAAATGATGCTATGCTCCAAGATCTAGTTTTGCACACATTTACATGTTCAAAAATAGTATGGCTATGAAGGCAATGGATCTTTCACTTCTTTCTAATCCCAATAGGGAACAAGCCACAAAGTTTTAGGTCACCTCCAAGGGATGGGGCAAAGGCCTCATGCTTCTCAGTAGTACAATCCTCACGCTCCTCAATATTACCCTCCTCATGTATCTCCTAGGTAGTGGGTGCCTCATGCTCCAAGGAAGTGTCCTTCAAGAATGCAACAATAGTGTCCTACTATACAGTGGCCTCCTCATCCTCCTAGGCCTCTTCATGGGTAGTGAACTCTAGTTTTGCTCTAGTTCGAAACCACTTTAGCCTTTATTTTATCATTTGGATCATGGAGTGACAAATTCCATTAGAATAAGATCAGTTAAATATGTGACATAGGAAAATAACTATAGTACCAATCTCCATTGCTCAAAGCAAATACTACTAGCACACTAGTACTAATGACTCCTATGATAATGGTAGCAAAACAAGATCCAATCTAAAAGTGAGAAGTACTAAAAGAGTGGCTAACAAGCCTACATGAGTGGTCACATTTGCAAACTGAAAAGCTCATAGTAAAAGAGTAGTTAGATGCAAATAGTAAGAAATTGTATCAAAAGAGTTGTAGTAAACATTGCTTCTATAGTATTTTAAATATAGAGAGTAGCAAAACTATATGAAAAGAGGATCGAATGCCATTAATGAAAGCTAAAAGTGCATGAGACTATAGCGAAAGAGTTAAAAATCAAATAAATACATGTAGGGGATCCATGACCCATTGTAGCCATCCAGTCACACAATTCATGCTTTCATTGCATGATTAGGCCACACATAATGTGGAGTCAAAGAAGTGATGTGATGTGTAACAACAAGTGATACATATGCATGCAAGTTATAAAGACAACATCCAAAGCATCCAAGTGGAAAGACACAACTCCATAGACAATGCACAAGAAGATTAGCATATGTATAATTTGGTACAAAAGAATAGAGAACATAAACACCTATACCTAATGCATATTATCGTGAAATCTCAAGAAGTAGGATGCTAGGGCTGCATGATGCTCAATGGGAGCAAGGTAATTTTTCTAAGAATCCAATCAGATGTGGCTATAATTTTGGTGCACTTCTTCTTAGCCTCTATCTCCAATGTGGAGGCTTCTCCTAACTCGTTAACAAATGTGTGCTTTATATCTCCCACATGACACCTACATGTTGCCAATGCATGTTGCTACCTTTCACTCATTCCACATTTTTAGAAAACTTATTTTTCAAGTAGATTGCCTAATGTGTTAGGGATTGGGAAGTTGTGATTCCTTTGTTTGGATACATGTGCTAGTAGAAGTGGATCGCCTCTGAAACCTATGTTGGGAAAAATCATCCTAGTCAATATCAATGCCTCCGTGCTCTAATGAGGAAAATCCATGGGCCACCAACTTCATTGTTGATGATCATGTTTGTTTGGTAAATCTTCTTGTATTCTTTTGAAATTTGCACATGACCCCTTCTTCAAGTGACCGATGTTCTCATCAGCCACTCCTCTAGCTATGGATGAGTATTTGGCCTAGCTCATAGGGAAGAAATTCCACCTGAGCGTGGCTCCTTGAGGTATAGTCAAAGCCTTTTGTTCCTTATTGATATTTTCCTTTCCTTGACTCTTCTAGGAAATTTATTCACACTAAGGCTTCTTTTCATAGGGGAGTTTTTTGTTGCCTTCATCATTTGTGATTGATGTCCTAGCTATGTAGAGAGAGAGAGAGAGAAAGAGAGAGAGATTCACACAAACATAATGATGTGTGTGTGTGTGTGTGTGTGTGTGTGTGTGTGTGTGTGTGTGTGTGTGTGTGTGTGTGTGTGTGTGTGTGTGTGTGTGTGTGTGTGTGTGTGTGTGTGCACGCGCGCGCGTGCACGCGTGCACGCGTGCATGCATGCGTGCGTGCGTGTGTGCGTGTGTGCGTGCGTGTGTGCGCGCATAGAGATATATATATATATATATATATATATATATATATATATATATATATATATATATATATATATATATATATATATATATATATGAAAACCTCATCATTCATGAGAGAGGGTGTGACTAATTCAAAATCAAAACTTCAAAAGGATTACACTATTTACACATTGATCAAAAATAGCATAGGATTTATGCACTCTGCATGCATGCAAAGATGCATGGTTTTCATGAGCTCTATCTATAAAAAATATATTTATTCACTATTAAAGCACATATTATCAAGCTCATTAGAAGGAAGCTACACTTAGTACCAAGGATTTTTGCCAATAGTATATACATTATAGTATGCTTTCACCCTTCCACATGGGTTTCTATCCATTAGGGCCAAAAACCTTTACTGTAAACGATTGGGTTACCATGCTGCCATCTTGCAAGGGCTCTCATAAGATGAGAAGAAGAAAACGAGATGATATAAAACATCACTGGAAGGGGCGTATCATTGCCTTCAAAATTATGCCCGAAGGGTGGTTTGTCAAGGTGCAACATGTTTACATGGCCAAGGATATGCACTTGCCTCCAAACGAACGTGTTCCCCAACAAACACATTGTAAGTTATTAGTTGAATAACGTATATAATTCTTTTCCATTTAGGCAAGTTCTAACAACTGATTCGTCATTGCAGATATCTTTCCGTCAACAAGTATTGAATGGCAACCTGTGGAAAGCCTAAGTGGGACTTTCCATGCCATTCATAAGGTATTGGCAGACATTATTTATGCCGATCAAACTATGTCTTTTTTTAGTGAATGCAAGGTTTTTATATATTATGCACAGTATGTGGTTCCCTCTGAAGCGGATAGGTATGGGAATATCGAAGATTTGCCATTGCCAAGCCTTTCATCTCTAAAGTGGGAGATTCCTGACAAGGTAACGGTGCAGAGTTTCAAATTCAAAATATCTCAGGATATTCAAAAGTCCATGACAGCTGAAAGGATCTCAAGAAGAATACGTTTATTATGGTTTGTACCCCTCCATATCTTCGTGGCTTGCTTCAAAACAACAAATTTACAAAGAACGAAGGTATCCTGGCTAAGTAGAAACTTTTTGGAAGAGGATTTGGACAACACTATAGGGACGCTTTGGAAATCTAGAGAGTGCGACCATAAGGGTAATATCTTGAGGTGCAGTGCATGCCCTCAATCCTTGGCTTTGACTTACAGTATCCCTCGCCAAACTCTTGCTTTGGGCTTTGATTACAGGAGATACAAACTAAGATTGGGTATTTGGGTTCCCTTGGATTCCGATATAGATTGCACACCATATAAACTTGCGGTGCACATTTTGCCGCATGAAGAAGTAAAGAAGTTGAATGTTACTTCCAATTGGAGTCTGAAAGATGTTGCCCATACACTTTACCCATCCTCTCGTTGTTGACGGGAGCAAGTGATGCGACTTTCCTCTTGTAAACTTCATCTTCAGTTTCCAACACCTCCTGAATTTTTTCACTCAAGATAGACTCCTGCTGGGTGGCACCCCTTGTAGAGTAAAGGTGAGTTACATCCTCAACCTTTAGCTTTTTCCCTTTCCTGGACAATTTCGAGGGAATGTTAAGGATTTCAAGGGCTTGTTGATCGTTGGAAGGCAAGGGCCTGTGGCAAAATGCTCTGGGGTCTCTGATGGCCCAGCTTCAGCAATATTTGAAGAGGGTTCCTCCTCAGATTCATCAAATTGTAACTTCCTTCTATCCCCACTGTCCTTCATATCCACATACACTTTTCTTATAGTTTGCTTTGTCCTTGCCATATAGAGGAGAAAATAGAAGAGCCAGAAAGACAAAAGTGATATAGGAATGTTCTCGAAAATCTGACAATGTAGCACGGTGCGAGAAGGAACAAATGAAAAAGACGGATCGTCACATTTGCGTCGTATCGGAGACGAGGACAGCGTGATAGAGAAGGCCGATATGGTGCGAGATGGATATTGCGAAGACCACCGAAGGACGCCCTCGCTCCGTATCGGCCCACCGAGGGAAGACCACTGAAATGAGGAAATTGGGAAAGAGGCAAATGCACACTCGCTCTGAATCGAGGACGGGAACCAATATGATGCGAGAGGACAAAAATGCAGTAGACGCAATACTGTAATCGCTCCGTATCGGCAAACAAGGCGCGAGAGCTCGAGAAATGTAAAGTGTACACGTAAGCAAAATAACCCCTTATATACCCTCGTCAACCATGACACGTGTCTCGCATTGATTGTGCCACATGTTCGCCTATTGTCCATATGCCACATGTCAACTAACGATCGGTCCACGTGTTTGTCGGCCACATGTCGGCCAACGGCTAGTGCCATGTGTCGAAGCCCAATGGCTAGTGCCATGTGTCAAAGTTCAATGGCTAGTGCCATGTGTCAAAGCCCAACAGCTAGTGCCACATGGCATTATTGCACGCCTACATAAGGGGGTGTCCCTCATCCGTACGGCTTTTTTTTCTTTCTTTGTGGACCTCTTTTTCTTCTCCCGATACGGCGCGAGAGCGAGTGTTTCTCTTTTGCGCTTCTGCCTGTTCGCATCGTTTCGAGCTTTCCTATTCTTCAGAGTCTTCCTTCTGCATGCCTTCTAACCCGATACTGCGCGAGGGCACGTGATCACTGATTTTGGCTCTGCCTTATCGCGTCGTTACGGTTGCGGCCCTTTGCTTTAAGTTGTTCTGGTTTGCATTACCGATACGGCGCGAGTACGAACATCCGTTTCTAGCGTTTGAGTCTCATCGTGCCGTATCAAGCAACAGTTGGAAACATGTCTGAACCTACAAATTTTCTGGGAAAAGGAGAAGGCTTTGCTAGGAATTGGGAAAAGGAGAAGGCTTTCAAAAGGCTCAAGGGCTTCAACATGTGATGAGCCTGTGCATTCTGTTTCTTCTCCATGCTCTGCCACTAGTGTCAGAATGCCAAGCACATCTCCAGGGAAGCGAAAGTCGGCAATGAGAGGTCTTGGAGTATCAGAGCTTACTGATGTCACTCCATCAGAGAGTCTTCTTGATTTTATCCTTCAGAATGGCATGGATCTCTCTTTCTATGGAGTTGTGAAGAATGTCTTTAATCTTGATTGGGACCTTGACAGTGTTTTGAAATATTATAAAAAATATTTTTTGGAGGACTTTTTGGAGTTTGAAAATCTAGCAGGTCCTTCTATTGAAGTTAGTACAAAGGAATATGTCCATGTTCCCATTGGGTCAACAGGAAATGAAAAGTCAGTGTTTACTAAGAGGTGTGGTGCCCACTCTCTGGACAGGTTTTATGCAAGAGACATATTGTGCTCCACTCATTCCAAGAACTGCAAGATGATGTCAAAGTCTGCTGCTTTTATTGTTTTCACCCTTGTCAAATATCCTCTGAAAGCTGATGAGCAACAGTTGGAAGGAGCAAAGTCTGCTAGCTTTTGCATGTTAGATGATCTGGCAGATGAAAAGGAAACAGAGGAGGTTGTAGATGCAGATTTTGAGGCTTCTATTGCTGAGAAGTTGGATGTTGCTCACTTCAAAGCTGAGACCATCATTGAGAAGAGCCAAGGAGATGCAAACCTTGCAACTGATGAAAGTTCTCACCATATTGTTCCTTCTCTACCATCTATACCTTTCAAGGAGAAGGAGTACATTTTACTGTCAGATATTCAAAAACTTTTCAATCTTAGGGAAGATTATTGTCTAGCAATTATTGCAGAGGCTTCTGATGCTGCAAATGGGATAATTGACATAGAGAATGAATCAAAGGAAGAGATACTCAAACTTGATAAAGAAACTCTAGACGATAAGTTTATTGATGCTGGTGAGGCCCTCTCTCTTTGTTTTGAAAAGGCAAAAGAAGCTGAGAAAGAGTTGAGTATTATTGATGAGGACTTCAATCGCATTCAAAGCCAACTTGGGATTTCCAATTTTGGAAGAGAGGAGTCTGAATACATTAAAGAATCAATTAACACCAATGAGACATCATCATCAATAAATTTATGGAATCCAATTAAATTGCAGTACGATGAAAATCAAGTGGTAAGATAATTTTGAATTTGCTTTTACACATTGGTAGGTTTGCATTTCACACTCATTCAGTATGGGTTTTATTTGCAGTTGGAGATTGCTGATTCAGATAACTTCTTGGGACGTGGCAAAGGATCAAGAGCTGGTGGTAGTACATTGAAAGACATTGCACTCGGCCACTACTTGGCTAGGATTGACCCTGATTCCTTTTTAGTACTTCATAGTAGTTTCTCAGAGGATGCAGCATGGCCCATACTTTGTATTAAAGCTCTTATAAGGCTTCTAGGTTTCTTAGGATTACAATATAATGCCCACAAAGTAATGTTTTTGGAAAAGACTGCAGCAATTAGGATTTTTGTCTACGGTCCAGGTTACTCTGCTTCTAGAGCAAGATACTTTTTGGCGTTCACATCCTACGCCTTGGCTGTAAACCGAACTGATGTAAAATCTATAGCTGGCTACAAGAGAAGAAAATTTCTACGTTATAGAGGAAAGATTCATGAGGAGGAAGAGAATGTGAGAGTTTTGTAAAGCTAGCTCTCTGTATATATTCTTTCTTATATATAAAAGTGCGACTGCTCATGTGTCATTGCTGTCTTTTATCTGCATTCTTTGAAGTTGTTGTCGAAAAAACCAATTGAATAGCTCCTCCAAAGCATTGCTTTTTGTAACTCCTCCCCCATGCCTTGTGCTTCGAAAATAACTTGTGCATGCTTGATAGTGGGATTTTTCCATGCCTTGGTTACTATAAGTTGCTAAGGGGCCATGCTCCTCCACAAAGTAAGGCCCATGAATATGAAGAATATGCTGCAATACAAAGTAACACTAATTTTATACCAATTGAAAAACCTATCAAAATAAACCCATATTAAATAATTGTTACTTTACCAAATAAAAAGTGATACATTTTTCTCCCCATGCCTCTTTTATCGCCTGAACAAGATTTGTGATTGATCTTTTGAGCTCTTCCGCATATGTATATGTTGTCTTATGTTGCATGAGGAGTTTCAGAAAAACATCAAGGTGTATCCAGACCTCCATTCTAAGAAACTCAAGCCTCGGCGTGCTTGCAACATTTGTTGTGATCTCACATAGCTCTCTCCAACACTCTCAAGCCGCATTCACCTGCTTTCCTGAATGGTTTCCTAAGAATCGTCTAGCTTTTGAGCCTCCCATAGAGACATCGGCCAAGATATCTCTTGTTTTTCCTGAAAGTATTGGATCCTTTCTCAAGTGAACTTGGCCCCCATGAAATCCCATTTTCGATAGTAATGCCTCACATTTATCAATACACTCATCTGATAAAGATAATGGCTTAATGGAATATGCGTAGTCAAGATGCAACCTCAAAAGCTTATCGATTATTCTAATCTCTGCATATGCAAAGTACAAATATGAACATTCTTAAGAGAGATTGAAAGAATGGGATCCCAAATGTCTTCTATGTTTTTAAATTTACTCAAGTCTATAGAGTCTCTATTTGGGGCTCTTCTTACTGGTCGCAAACTACTCCAATCTTTGGATCTAATACTTTCCATGCAATAAATGCAAGGATATTTTGCATTTGCACCATTACATATTCCAAGCATACATTTGATAGTTTTTAAATCAGCACTCATATGCCATTCCACATTAAAATTACCAACCCCATCAACTACCAACATTTCGCCTTCACTTTTAGACTTAATGATATTTGGAATACCTGTATGGTTGAACAACCATTTCAACGTTTGATGATTTTCAATTGGTACCTGGGCTGTACCAATCCACCAAATCTCCATCTCGGATTGGATCTTATGCAATGGAGCTTGGCCCTCACCATTGCTATGGTCCACTACCATGTTCATGAGGCAAATGCTAATTCTTTCCATCTTCTTTCCCTTTTGAATCTGTGCTTCATCCAACTTCAAGGCAAACTTTAGAACACCATAACTTTCTTCTACTGTGATTTCTTTACATGTGAACCATTGCAATTTGCACCTTTTTTAGATCAACCCATATATTGTTAAACGCATTGTAATCAAAAATTGCCTTTTTTTTTTTTTTTTCATAGGACATAGACCTTTCGATGTGAATGTAATCTCCAAAAACATGTGGAATCTTGCGATTCATGACAATTCTTGCAGTCGAAACTGCAAGGGCTCCGAACAATCCAAATATAGTTACCCTATTGTGTTTAAGATTTTTAAACCATAATCCAGAGATAGCACAATAACCTTTTCGACTTATACCCACATTATCACATGTCTCTACAATTTTATTTGCTTTCACCGTGCCTTTTAAGTCCTTCACTAACTCTTTAAGAGTTGGACCTCTCAAATCCGCATTTTCGGGTGACTTAAGAATCCTCAAAATATCTTTCTTATTCATGGTTTCCTTCAAAAGTTCGATTCTTTCCTCATTCTCTCGGATATTGATGCCTAATATGTTAGAGACATATTTCTTTGTAAGATTTAGCCTCCTTTTCTTTGCTCTCTCACACAAGTTGGTTATATTTTTTAATGGTCTCTTTCTCTCTCTAAATCCTACTGGAGTTTCTCTCAAGCGTGTTAGCTTATCCTGCAATGACTTGTTAACATTTTTCAAAACATCAATCTGACTTGTCAACTCTAAAATATTTGTTTGTGTAGTTTCTAGTGTTTTTTTCATTTCATGCATTTGAGCTATATATGTGTAAGATGCAGAGTATAGCCTCATACAGTAGCCAAGCATCTCATTGTAACCTTCTCCAACATATCTTATATAGTCATGGACATTGAAAAAAGGAGGTGGTTTACCTGTAGAAGGATCCCTGGGATAAATATTTCCATCCACCCACAAATCTATATGCTTCATTCCTTGTATTCGCAACCTGTTGGCTTCGATCTCATCTATCAATACTCGATGATGTATACTTCTCCAAGATGTGTAAATCGGATCTAGCTGAACAGTTAGCTTGTATTTACGTGTGCTTGCGCTTGTGTTATTTGAAGAGGTATTACTAGACATTCTAGCAAATGAACCGAGCAAGGATCTCACAGTGATAGGAAGCAAGTGCAACAAAAAGAATGGCAAAAGAGAATATTGTGTAGAAAGAAAACGCGAGAGCAAACAAATGCGAATTTCGTACAAAAATCTCGAAAATACAAAATCGCTCGAGTTCCAAGACAAAAACGGCCGAAAAGGTGACCCCTGACCTGGATTAAAAGATGAGGGAAATTAATGGCCGACCTCTTCAATGAACCAAATATTCTATCATTAATCACATCTGGACAACCAAATTTAGAGGTTTTATTCTTCCTAAACCTCAACTAATTAGCAACTTAATCACTTTCTTACAAGTGCCATTTTTGAAGCGTTTTTGGCCCTAATGAGCCACAACCGAAACCCATGAGCTATTAAGTGGATGGCACTGATAGTAGACACATATCTTCGGTTGGCTTTGGTTGTGTTTAGTCATATTATTGCACTAAAAAGATGCTACATGGTCTTGCAGCTCCTCGACAATCCTCCGCAAACTAAACTTCCTTTTGCTCTCTTTGCTCTCCTTGATAATTGGGGGTTCTCAGGATGGTTTCCTTGAGTGGTAATTAGACTCTAGAGTGATGGTAGCAAAGAAAGCCAAATTGATAACAAGATCATCATGTGGATCCGAGTAGTCAAATCGCTCAATGTCTTGCATCACTAATCATGTCATCCTAAAACATAGGCTTGGAAAATCTCCTCCAAACAATTTGGGGCACTAAAGCAAACCTTTTAAAAGCTTGAGACATTAAACATGAAGAGTTATGTTCAAGCTTAGTAGCCTCATTGCCTAGATCCACATCCTCACAAATGAATATGCATAAATATGAGGTAGTGAGAATTGTAATTGTAATGCTTTTCAAGTAAGGTGTAGTTCTCATCTCAAATTGGATGGTTCATACACCACTTTGTTTACACACGGATGGGGCTTCTCTCTTCTCCTACATAATTTCCTTGGGCTTCTCCCTCACTTGTCCTATCCAACTCTATCTTCTCTCCATCTATATCTTGGAATACGGCTTGTAGACGTGGTTGAGGATTTTGTATATAGCACTGGAAGCGAGGGGTTCAAGTCTTGCACTCAAGTGTAAGCACTTGACTAGAGAGGTGTACAGTGAGTGGAGTTGACTACACTTGATGGTTCCTCTCAACTATGCGAAGGGGGAAATAGAGACTATTCTGGGGCTTCTAGGACCCAAAAAACTTCATGCATGCTTCCTTAATCCACACAACAATGTTTGCAAAATTGATCAATCATGAAGCCAAACTAATCAAATAAAGCATTCACTAATTTTACAACCACAATCCATGCTATAAAAAGCTAGTATGTTGTAGTTTCATTTTGAGTTTTTCAAATATTTTCACTTTCCTAACGTAATCTACTATATTCGAAACAATCAACTCAATGTTGAAACAATTTCTCATCGATCCAATTTCCTAATCTAGTTGTGCAAGGCATAAAAATGGAAGATTGGTTCATTTCATCCTACTCTCAAGCAAATAAGCCTCCTACTCCACTGCATAGTAGGAATGTGAGAGTTGTTAGGCAATTGATTTTGCCCTTAGTCCTAGAAATAGAACCAAGGATGTTGGTGCAAATTCTTAGTAATGTAACATTGGAGAGAATCTTATTCTCTCAAGGTCTCAATCAATGCAACCATCTCTCATTTACTTGTTGGTTGAGATTCCAATCTCCAAGGTGAATATTTGTTCTCCCTTCACTATCCCAAGCAAGAAAGAAAACCAAATATTAAAGAGGTGGTAGTATCCTTACTTCCTGACCTTCTTGTGTTGTTGTCTGAATGTCTTCAAAGGTTTGTTGGTGGCCTCACGATTCAAGTAGCACTTCTCAATCTGCTCCCACTAGTCCATCACATCTTATTTGATCCACAAGTGCTCCATCAAAAATAGAAAAGATAGAGAAAAAGGAAAAGATGTAACTCAACCTCATACTCCACATCTCACCCTCCAAGATATGGAAGAAGAAGGGGAAGAAGAGAAGAATGAAAAAGAGAGAAGAGCTTCACTCTCCAAGTCCTTCACTCACACACTCACTCTCTCCCTCACTCTCAACAAGGTGCACAAGAGGATACAATAGAAGCAAGGGTAAAGGTTGCTCTTAAGGTTACACACACAAGAATGAGGTCTTCCATTCCCTTGCTTTTATACATTAGGGTTAGGGTTAAGGTTTCCTCTAATAAGTTGGGCACCCTATCTACTTTTGTGGCTCTTTGCCTAATCTTTATTCATTGAATCATACATCACATGTTAAGTGGATCATCTTTGCCTAAAGTGAATAGAAGATTTGTGCCCACAACCTCACATCCATTGTTGTAGGCCTTTCTAACTAAGTTTGAGAGATACTACAAAAGGTTAGATCCCAAATAATGTTACAAAAATAACTATGCAACCATAAGAATAAATTCGAAGATACTATAATTGCACATTGCAATGATAATGCATAAATTAATGTACTGCATTAACCTTTAAAAATGATCATTTCCAAAATAATTTTGGCACTTTGACTTGTGTGCTTCCACTTTAACTTTGCATCCTTCTTCCTTCTTTAATGTTAACATAGTTCAAGCAAGGAGTACCTCGACAACCCACCCTCCAAAGTCAAATTTCTTCTAGAAGAGTTGCTCAACACTTCTCCAATCAGTTCAAAGACATTCACTGACTTCAAGAACTATAAAACGTATAGCTACTAAAAGTAGTAAATTATAAGTAATGGTATTTGAATTAAAGCTCAAAAATATTAAGGAAGTTGACAAGGTTATCGAGATTTACTAAAGCATAATTTCCTAGAGTTTAGAGGTGTTGCAATTGCAGCATGTGAGATAGCTTGGTTATGCAAGCTACTTGATGAGTTGGGGATGCAAGTGGACAAGAAGACTATCATTTATTGTGACAATCTTAGCACATTCAATTGGCCAATAACCTAGTGTATCATGAAGCCAAACACATAAAGGTTGAGAAATGATGTTCTCTACAAGATGGCTCTTTGTGAGAAATGTAATCTTACTAGTGAATCAATGCTAGTTTGAAACTTAATCTCAACAACTACACAACTAGAGCTATATAACAACATAGAAATTATGTTTTCTCCAATAAGATTTTGGTCTCTCTCTCTTGCTAAGAAGAAAAGTCCAATAAGAATGAAGTTGTGACCCTTGTGAGCACATTAACAAGACCAAAGGGCACGGGCACATGTGTAGGGTTGCTCTTAGGAAATTGAGAAAGTTATAAAGCTTGCTTTTTCTTAGCAATTCCCAAGTCATAAGATGCTTTATATACATAGTATAACTTCATAATATAAAAGGAACTCTCTTCTACTTCCCTAGAGATTTGTATATAAGTCTTGGTTAACTAAAGTTGAACCTTATTCAATAAGGTTCCTCTGAAAATTTTCCTATTTGTTACTATAACTTTATCCCTTAAGATTAGTTTTAGTAAAATACTTTTCACCTAATCAATTTAGTTTCCTCAATTTCTTGAATGTGGCATCATCACACTTTGCATCATCCAATCTATTTGGACATTCATGACACCTAAAATTCTACATGTGACTTTAGACTAAAACTTCTAATAGTCTTGAAGTCACGCCCTCTTTTCACATGCATGTGTATGTGCTTGCACATGTATGTACATATGCACGAGAGAGAGAGAGAGAGAGAGAGAGAGAGAGAGAGAGAGAGAGAGAGAGAGAGAGAGAGAGAGAGAGAGAGAGAGAGAGAGAGAGAGAGAGAGAGAGAGAGACTTAGTTCCTAAGTGGATAATCATCCTAAGGCTATCTTTTATTCTCTATCAATAGTCTATCTGTACACATCAAGAATTATTTAGAAAATTCTTAATGAGGTAACATTATCTCCTAATAGAGCATAGTTTCTCTTGAGTTTTGGTTATGTACCTCAAATGTGCCTAATTGATCATGTTATTAGAAATTCCCTCTAAGGCTATCTTTTATTTACATTAGTATTCTATATTTACACCTCATACTTTTTAAAGAAAATTTTGAAATTAAAGGCTATATCCCAAAAGCTAACTAATTAACACATCCTATTTTTCTTGAAGTTTGGCTAGGCAACCTAAAAGTCTCCAATTACTCATATGGGAGAAAAGGATTGTATGGCTTTCACTAGTACTTAAGGGCCAAATTTGATTAGTTCCCTTAATGTGATATAACATAAATTGAGGGTTAATGTAATGTATCATAACTTAAGGGCTAGTTAGTTTTTTCCCTTAGCATTCTTAATGTTAAGGTCATATGTTGAAATGATTTTATTTTATACTAATGTAATGCTCTTAAATGTCTTCTCTTTGTTGTTAAGGTGCATGTCTTAACATATTTATTGCAAGGAAACTCAATATTAAGCAAGGAAGAACCATATCCTCTCATTGTTAGCTAACACACTATACCTAGAGTTTATGTGGTGTACTCAGAGCTATATGGTGTTGTGCAAAATGTACACTTAAATTTTTCTGTGGATAAATCTAAGCGCATGCGATGACATGTATTTATGTGTGGAGGATGGCATTTAGAACCCAAACAATTGCAATCAACTATCATAACAATGGAAGGGACATCTGATTGATGTTGGACCACTCAAAAGTAAACATATGCAAATATCATGATGGTTGGAATCGACATGTAGCCTTTGACCTTGAAAGTTGAGAAACTTAAAAAAGAAGTAAATAATGATAGAATATTGATTATTATTTGATGCACTCCAATCTTGGCGTCATCTCATGATGCCTTTTGTTACTCATAATTCTCTTGATTGATAAGGCAGGGGCTACAAAACAACATATCATCTACGGAAAGGAGCTTTTCCTATCTAGAAACAATATAATATCTTGATGGATACAATTGCTTGAAACAAAAGGTGGATTGGTAGAAAAGCACACCTTGAAATGTGTGTGAATAAACATATTGGCAAATCGAAATATTTTGGACTAGTGGCATGTGATGTCATGGACATGTATCTATGTGACCTGTGTATAAGGGCTCATGGGGGCAGGGGAGTGGAGAGTATGTGATACAAATAAGAACTGGAAGGCTATCATGTTGAAGAATTGTATGATTGTTAAAGCAAATTTCTAGTTAAGTAGCACTCTTCTTTGGAAGATTTGCTGTACGAGCTCCTTTGATGGCATGAATGCCAACATGTGAATTGGGGATGGACTTTATCAAAAGGGGATTTCCCTTTCGTGCTCACAAATCACAATCATACATTTTTTATTCAAATAAAATAGCAAAAGATTCTAGGATGGGAGATTCCAAAGTTTGAATGTAGATTGTGACGTTATGTACATCTTAAAAAAGAAAAGGAAAATCTTTCATCAATTGTTATTTTATTTTCATATATTATTCTTGGGACCTACATTTAGTCTAGATTTCTCCAACCTTTTGCATCAAGTTGTTTGTGCGACGATGTAAATGTCATAATTTCAACTTAAATAGCATCTTTCTTTGGAACAAATATCTAGATTTTATATATGAGAGTTTAGGGAATATTCCATGTTAGATTCCTTTTCCTTTTTGTAGGCCTCACTAAAATTCTTATGGGTAAAAAGCAGAAAGGCTTCACATTTGTCAAAAAAGCCAAGATTACTATTGGACTATTTGTCTAAGCTAATGAGATGTTTCCTAAGGTGGCAAATGTGTGCGCATTATTAGCTAGTTGAATGATGAGAAAGAGCCAAATAAATCTATGCACATCACCTCTGAATTTTTATTTTCTAAAATACATTCGTAATAAAAACTACAATGTTTGTGGAAGTTTTTCACACATGACTTGACACTCATTACATGTAACTTGGCTTTTATGTTTTACTTTAACGTCCTTAGAGCTTTTAATAACCTTGTTTGGCATTTCAATATGTTATGCAAAACAATGATAGTTGCAACCTAGAACTTAAATACACTTTGCCAACATGTTCTTAAAGTACCAAAAGGGGCTAATAGCACATGTTGTCCCTCATATCACTTAGACCACCTACGATAAAAGCCCTAAAGCTCCGCAATTCTATGTGGGCTCAATTTGTTCTTACCCAACCTACTTTGTTGTTGTATTTATTTTTAGTTCTAATTTGATTTTTGTTAACAAAGAGTAGTACATTTGACTTAAAATATTTGTCGATCAAAATTTAATGCATGGAAACATTTGGAATGACATTTAGCATCATGCTTACGAAAGCCTTTCCATGCTTACAAATGTATAAGAAGATTATAGTGCACTATAGGGGGTAGCCAAGGGATTGTATCTTCTATTACAAAGGAGTAGTCACATACAAGGAGGTTGATCACGCACTTGAAAGGATGCATATCATGGGAGATTATAGTGCACTATAGGGGGTAACTAAGGGATTGTATCTTCTATTACAAAGGAGTCGTCGCATACAAGGAGGTTGATCACACACTTAAAAGGATGCATATCATGGGATATTGTAGAAGAGTTTGAACTAAGGGGCATTGCCATCTTTTTCTTAATGAGCTTCCCATCCTAAAAGTGTTGTCAACTTCTCTCAAATTGAGGCTTGTTACGAGAGGGAATTGCTTCATTTTCTCCCATTACAATTTTTATTATTTTTCGTCATCTTTTTCATTTTCTTTTCTATTCTTTATTTCCTCTCCCATCCTAAGAGCATTTCCATCTTTTGTTGAAATAAGGGATATTATTATAAAGATAATAGTCCTTTTCTCCCATATCAATATTCTTTTTTTTCCCAATGTTACAACACCATTCATTAGAGCCATTTGCACTATGGGTGCAACGTTGAGGGACAGGGTGATGGTACCAAGATGGGTGCTAGAGGTCAGGGTATTATGGAACTATACTTACAATAAAAAAGACAAGTGTAGGAACCATGAGAAGAATGAGTGGTAGACACCACATTGAGAGAGAGAGAGAGAGAGAGAGAGAGAGAGAGAGAGAGAGAGAGAGAGAGAGAGAGAGAATGAAATAAGGTCTCTATGTTTGTAAAAAGTTACAAAAATTGAGTGGTTAGGGATCGTCATATGATTGCCATATAGGAATTGAAGGAGGTTTAATATTTCTTTCAATTCTTATATAGCTTTAAAGAAGATATACTGCTTTTGAATTGAATTCTCAAGATCAACAAAACAAGATGTTTATTATTATATGATTGCCTATAGTGAAAATGAATATTTTTGTTTAATGGGACTTTCACAAGGACAATGGCAAAAAACAATTTAATGAGCAAGCCTTCCAATTTGTGGGAGGATAATATTAACAAGGAGAAGTAATGCCACCAAGATCACCAATAGTAAGATCTAAGCACAAGTAATCCACGTGAGTAGGACAACCCATGCTCAATAGATCATGTGTAGCAATGACTTTTATATGGATCCATATTAAGAGTCCTTGTGTAGGCAAACTCTTGGTTACATAAATGGGAGCCAGGTTTAGTGGTTTCTCTTAAGGAAGAAATTGAGCATCTATATGCACACACAGAGGGCTCTTCATGGGCATGACCCAAAATAAAGGACACGACCCTAGAGCAACTAGGGTTGTCTATTTGAATATTATGAGAAGGTGGAAAATTCATTATTATGTCGATTGCATCCCAAGCATGCTTGATTTGGAAAGACACATGCTTACATTATGTTATGTATAATCTAGGAATGGAAATTTAATGCTTTGAGCTTTAAGCTTTCCCTCTATGCCTAAAACACTACCATGTGCAATGATTTTCTAAATATTTATTTACTTGATTTTAAACATGAGTAAGAAATAAGCATGCCTCTCTTAGTTTACAATCCACCACTTCATTCATACATTTTCGTAGGAATGCTCAAAACAACTTGCCCTTTTTTACATTGATCAAGTGCTTTGATATCATCAACAAGAAGCATTTGATATATTTTAAGAGTTGAACATGTCATACCCAACAAGTTATGCATCTCCAATCAAGTTACAAACACATAAAAATAAAGGACGAATGGCTTGCCATTAGTACCATGCATTTTACAAGGTCTCCACAAGTTTCAAACTAATGTCCATATTATCACCTTGAAGGTTACTTGAATTCCAACCTTTAAGCCAAAATGCAGTAAACACATTCTTTAAAAAAGTAAAATGATGTTTTTGTTGTTCACACACTTAACTTCCACCTTCATGAAATCAGAGAATGTGGATCCATATGTTTTTTTTGCATTTTGGTTTTAATGAAGCCATATAATAAATTTAAAAGTAGATCTTAACATGCCACAACATTTTACTTAGATAAATTTGGTGGAAAAACAAGCTTACAAAAGACCAAGTGACATCCACTTGAAACAATTTTCCACATTTCCATTGTAGTTACAATTACAATACTAGAATCCTTGTGTATGAAACTGCCAACCAAGCATGATAAACTCTCAAAACTTCTTCAATTGAAATTGGATTGCAATCAAGTAGGATAAGGAATAAAACGCAATAATGTAGTCTATATCATTAAAGTGACTTTGAGACACTAACTTCAATAACAACATTTGATGTTGTCTTTGATGTTTTTGAGGAGTATAGTGAGCTTCTTTCACACTTGAATGTCACTGTCAAATGTTGATGTTATATCATTTGTAAACTATCCTCTATACCCTTACAAAGCATTGTGATAATAGATCCCTTCATATCCCCAATCTCCATAGGCCTACCTTTTATGCTCAATTGGTTTCTTGTGTCAATAGTAATATCTTGATTAACAAATATCATACTTCCCCCTAATCAAGTTATGGGAGGGTGAGATGTGTGAATGATGAACATTGCATACATGGGATGGGCCTCTCAACACATTGATGCACATATTGTCTTGCACACTACACCATAAGAATCCCTTGCCTTTTTCTTCTTCTAATGTATGCCATCACTAGGTAGGATGTACTTATGTACCCTCAATTATGCACAAGGTTTCAAGACCAAAAATGGGCTTGATAGAGGCACTCAATGATCCACTTGTACCCTTAACCAAACCCCTTGGCCATGTGACCATGAGGAACTAAAAAGGGAAATTTTGAATATTTCATTTGTAATGCATTTATGTATCCCTCCCTAATTTCCTTGTCCCGAATTTCCCCAAGCAAGGAGTATCCCACATCAATGTATATATGCACCACATCATGTAACATAAAGATGCACTTGTCCTAAATTAGCAAAATTTTCTTGCACATGCAATATCACAAATCATACCAAAGCTTCACTTTTTCCTTAGTCAAGTCCCTATTATACAAATATCCACCCTATAACTTGATAACTTTACACTCTTCATCAATAGAGATCTATAAGCATGCAATTGCAATGCAACTTTGTCATGTAATGAATGCCCACCAATGTATAAGTGATATGTTGTGCAAAAACAAAGATTTCTTACAATCAATGTGGATATGCATAGATAAACCTCCATACTTTTAATGAGTGTAATCTATTGTAATGTTAGGACACAAGTACACACCAATGACATTGAGCTACCTACCCTTGTGCTACCACAGGTAATGTACAACATATAGAACATCCCTAAATATGCTTAACTTTGATCTAGACTAGTAGAGAAATCTTTTAGTGTATTTCTTCTTATCACTATGAACTTGTATGTCCTTAATATAGCCCATAAATGTAATTATCCATATTAAAATGACTAAAATAATGATTTTATATCAATGTTTCCCTTTAAAACCACTAAAGAATGAAATGAGGATGAAAATTAAAAAAATATTACTCCTTAATCCCCTCATTTTTCATGCTTGCTTGTTTTCTTATCATGCATATATTAATTTCACACATCTCACACAGGATGATATCAAGACTAAATCTCATGCTATTGATCCTATTTTTCACATGGACATCAATGGCTTATCTTAGCAAGGGAAAATACATAATTATGAAGAATAAAGATGTGATCACTGTGCCTACCTCTCTTCCCCTTTATTTCTAGCATCAAAATGCAATTTTTCTCATTTTTTATTATTTTTCTTTCTTATGCTATGTATTTTTTATTTTTAAACTTCATAATTAGATAAATAATAGAGAATGCAATCAAGATGACCCTTAGAAACACATCAAATCATAGTGTAGGGACACATTGTTGACACTTTGCTACAACCCAAATTTTGCATCTCCCATTTCAAATTTTGATTCAACCAACCTTTTTCTCCTTTACAGACTTACCCAGTCAACATTCCTATGAATTGATTAATTGATTGCACATTATTTTGTAAGTCCCCAAATTTCTAATTACTCTATTAACATAAAATTTCTTAGATTTTATCTTGATGCATAATGGATCTTTCTAAAATGTAGTTTAAAGTAATGCATTTATATACAATATCATAATTCATCTGAATGTTTAATGTCATGTTAGTCCATGAAGACAAGCTTGTTGGTTATGATGTCATGCTTGACCTTGTGATTAACTCATTACACTTATGATATTTCCTATGCTAATTTGAAAGTATGTCAATAAAGCTTAAAAACAAGGATGATCTCTAAGTTTAAAATCAAAATGAAATAAGTTTATCAGTATTCAACCTAGATTGAACTTAGGAGTAATTGGGAAGCTTTATTGTGGCAAAGGTTTTGTATCATAAGAATTTAATGTGTTAAAGATGATAAGGATCATGAATACAAAGTTGGGAAGACTAGCTTCCAATGATAGAATTCGCCTATATATATTCTTAAGAATGAAACCATAAATTTGAGTATAATCATGCTTGCTTATATATGAGTTTCAATTGAAACTCCTTATGATACAGTTCTTTGAAGTGGTTATGACCATTTGATTATGATTTCACTTTCTTTTAGTACATGAGTATCATGGTACGGTCTAGATTGATCAATATATAATAAATCAACAGCCAATCAATAGTATTTTTTGCTCAATCATTCAACCATTTGGGGATCAAAGGTCATCCATCCAACCTTGAGAAACATGACAAACTTAAAGATGTCTTAACACCCTAAATGCTTATACTAGCTTGATGTTACTATACCCATCTTATGCTGACCTTGAAGTATTGTCTGTGCCATTGGCTTTTCGTTTTTTATATCTTATTATTTATGCATACCAATGACTCCCAGGTGACATGTATAGGTGTTAGAAATGCGGGATCTAGAGCATGGCAAAGGCGTAAGCTATGGAGGCTGGAAGATGAAGATACTACTCATGTTGACATTTACAAAGAAGACAACTGTTACACAAGTGAATTAGGTTTCAAGATTGAGACTTGAACTCATAAACACAATCTTGTGTAGGACTGACAATGACACAGTGACTTGACAGAAAGAGACAAGTACTATTGCATTATCATAATCTGAAAGTGATAGTCAAGTACATCATTATATAGGATTGCTTGGTAGCACATTTCATCACTGTGCCTATGGGATCTGTCTCTCTTCCTAGAATGAACTGCATCTTCCTAGCCTAGTTGTTCCATACAAAGGGGCATACATAGGGTGTGATTGGCAGATTCTCAACACCCCTCCTCAATCACAACCTGAAAGTACAAAGTGTGTAGAGGCTTTAGTGAGAGCAGTACCTGCAAAGTGTGGGCATACCACAAACATGGCAAAACACCAGAGGCTGTCGCAGAAAAGGCTAAGTGTGGGTACCATAAACATGGTGGACATCCAGAGGCTGTAACAGGGGCCTCACAAAGTGTACAGAGGCTGTAGTACAAAGCTACATGAGGAGTTTACAAAGCTTATGAAAGGAACATTAAGGCAGGTACAATGCTTTTAAAACAGAAAATGAGAGACAAGGACCGATAGGCCCTTGTGGTCTTTTTCAGCATATGATTTCTCTTTGTCAGCATGGAAAATCTTCTTGTCTTTCATCTTTGGTTCTTCAGTTTTGAATGATGTGGTCTTTTGGTCTTCATGGCTGATCTTCTTATTGTCCTTCTTCCTTTGCTCTTTGATCTTATGGTCTTCTTGTTCTGGTTCTTCTTTGACTTTGCTTGCAACTTTAGTCTTCATGTCGATGTCCCCCTCAAGCAAAGGTATCCTCTTTGAGGTAGTGGAAATGTCTTCAAAATCTTCTGATGGATTCATTGATTGAACTTTGATGTAGACAGCTCCATGTCTTTCTGCAGTTAAGATAGCCAAGTCTTGCATGCAATGTAAATGGGCACCAAGAGTAATGTTACTCTTTATAACAGGTAACCACCCAAGAGACTTCATGCTTGGCAATTCCATGATGGAATCAGCTTAAAATTTCTGGAACCTTCCAGCACAGAGTTGAAATCTAATGTGTCAGAAGACACAACCAATGGCAGTGTGAAAACACACTATGTAGTATCAAAAGATACTATGGTTGAACTTGATGATGATTCTTGATGCTTTGATTTTGTTGGTGCTTATCTTCTTGAATCTTTTTCTTGCTGGGAACTTCAGTAACACAGTGGATCAGAGTGACAGTACTTGCTTTGCCAAATGGAGGAAGAGGCTTGAGACTTGGTGTTGATGTCTTCGAATCTTCCTTTACTGATTTGATGCTGGAAGCTTCAGATCTGAGTTGCAATAGCCTTGTCTAAGTGCCAATAGCTTGACAGAAGTGAAAATTTCAAGTGGTTTATGAGCTTGAACTTGACATTGCTATGGTGGAGCTTTAGGGTTTCTGCAGTCAGGCCGATTGGTTTTTGGGTTGCTGCAACTCGTGGGATGGATTATTCGGCGTGCTGGTTGATGAGAAGAAAGCCTATGGGGTAAGCTTCAAAAGCCCTAAGCCCGCAGGGTAAATCGCGCAGCACAGAGGTAGAGTCGGATGTACGACCAGCACAGGCGCAGATCTGGACAGCAATCACGAATCTGAGCAATGCTGGAGCATAGACGGACCAATGTCAGACTGTGATGTACCAGGAGGCTTCGTCCTGACCTAGACAAGATATCTCAAGAAGAAAGCGGGTCAAAATATTGAGTGTGGAAGGAGATCAAGAAGCTCCAAGGAGGCAGGGTGCAGTCCTGGCTATGGCAGACACAATTCAAGATGAAGGTCAAGTTGAAAAATGGAGTCATGAGCTGACATTGAGTTGGATGTGAGCTGGATAGAGGTTGAGAGGAATCAAGAGAGGCTGGAGAAGCAATGCCATGCCCAACTGGGCTCTGATACCATGTTAGAAATGCGGGATCTAGAGCATGGCAAAGGCGTAAGCTATGGAGGCTGGAAGATGAAGATACTACTCATGTTGACATTTACAAAGAAGACAATTGTTACACAAGTGAATTAGGTTTCAAGATTGAGACTTGAACTCATAAACAAAATCTTGTGTAGGACTGACAATGACACAGTGACTTGACAGAAAGAGACAAGTACTATTGCATTATCATAATCTGAAAGTGATAGTCAAGTACATCATTATATAGGATTGCTTGGTAGCACATTTCATCACTGTGCCTATGGGATCTGTCTCTCTTCCTAGAATGAACTGCATCTTCCTAGCCTAGTTGTTCCATACAAAGGGGCATACATAGGGTGTGATTGGCAGATTCTGAACAATAGGACCATTTTCAAAGGTATGGATGGTGCATTGCATGTCTAGCATCCTCTAAGCTCCTTGTTAATATTTTGATATGACCATTTTGGTTAATGTTAGGGGATCCTTACAAGAAAAAATAGTCTAATGATTACTTTGATGGGTGAAATGGCTAGTCTCCATGTGGTTGGTGGTATGGTAAAATTGGCAGCTTCATAATGGTGATATGGTGATTATATGATTAATTTAGATGGTTATAGGATCTTTTAGTGATGTCTCATGTGATATATAATATGTACATTTGATGGGAGAAATATCTAGGTCACAACTAGCTTTGGTGGTTGATTAGTGGAGTATGGTGGTAAGTGGTTGTAGGTTCAGTAGGGGTTGTAACACTAGTGCTATAGCATAGTTGTAAACAATATCAAGAGACTTATACTTAGCCCATGAAGGAATTCCAAGAAGGTTGTGACTTTACATTCTTAGCATGAGTAATACAAGAGGCTAACTAGGCAATAAACAAGATATAACTAAATCTAAATGTGGAAATAACAATGTGCAACATAAATTGAATGTCTAAGACTGCAACTTGCTCATCCAGCAATGATTCTATCATGTGCAATATAAGCGGGTGTGATCAAGGTTACTATGTAAATATTTTGCCCACTACTGCATCGAACATTTTAAATGAGTAATAATTAAGATGATAATAGTGAGCTTTCTCTAAATATAATGATGTGCTTACATTTTATTATTTGGAACCTTTTTTTAAGTGTGGTTGTCTACCCAACATGGTCTTTAGATGCTCATAAGCCTTGTTATAATAAGTGTTGAATCTTGTTGTGCATAGACCCCTTCATAACTGTGCACAAGTGTAATTGCCCCCTTCTTTAAGACACAACCTCGTGCCCAATATTTATGCAATGCCCTATCAACACAAATGTCTACAAGAAGGTATATGGTTACGAATTGTTGTGGTCATGTCACACTAAGCTGGGCTCCTATTTCAATGAAGTTTAAAATATGATTTTGTCTTTTGGCATATCATTAAAAGAACAAATTCAAAAAAAGTGGATTTCATATTTTACGTGCCCAAGCCAAGCCATAGTATTTTATTTTGGTCTAGTGATTTTCCCTTAAGTGTTTCTAAGCATTTGGAAAGAATTCTATTTAGTTGAAAAAGTAAAATCTCTTCCCCTTCCTTTTCCTCTTTGTCACTCTCTTTCTCGTCTACCTTTTTCTTCATGCTAAAACAAAACATAAAGAAAATCTAGTTGTGCATATATACATGCACAAAGGAAAGGACTTCTTAACAATGGAATAAATACATTGACAATCCTAAGTGTGTTCATGCTCACCACTACCTATTATAGCAACAAATCCCCCTCAAGAGTGATGAGGTGAACATGAGCTAGCACTCAATGCATAGGATAGTACCTAATCCCATTGATGGCAATCAATTCACAAAGTGAAGTAAGCCCAAAGGTTTGCAAAAAGCTTCAAACTTCTCACAAGATAGAGTGTTTGTGGAACAATCTCCAAACCAAGATAATCTCTCCTACAAAGAGTCTCTCCTTGACATAATGATAATGCACCTCCACTTGCTTGGTGTGAGCATGGACATTCTCACCATTATCCATTTCACCTACAAGGTGTTAAAGTGGTAGCAAAAAGATGAACAATAGACATAAGACACACCTCCAATTCCTCTTCATTGGTCTTTTTTTTTCCTTTTAACAAGAACTCATTGAACCATTTCTCATCCCATCCTCCTCTCACAAAGTGCCCTCTATCTTCATATTGTTTCCTCTTTATGTTGTGCCTCCCCTTTTATTATACTTTTTTCTTCCAAATTCTTTATCTTTTGTCCTCATGACTTCTCTTCTACTAGCCTAACCCTCTATAGACATGCAATTAGTTGTATGACAATATTTCCAAAGACTAATCTTATCAACAAACCATTTCTTTAGCTTTATATGGTAATACGATACTTCAACAAAGAACTCACCTACACATCAAATGCACCAACATATTTCATGGCCAAAAACAAAACTTATGAAATGATAACATAGAAATTGTCATCTCCATTGAATTTTATTGTAATAATTATTTCCTCATAAATGCTCATGTCTCATTGTTTTGGCTTATCAAGGGTAAATCATAATGTTTGTTTTGTATTTGGTGATTATTCCTTAAGTTTTTGTGTCCCTTGGGATTTTAGCAATTTTCTTTTCATCATAACATTTTGGTCCTACTAGGAGATTTCTCTTGTTCAACTCAAAAGAAAATAGCAAATTACAAATACATGTCTTGATCTTTATCTGCCATCTCTCTTCACGATTCAAAATGTCTATTTAGATGTGTAAAATTTTAATTTTTGTTCAACATTTTTAGCACAAAGGCATTAAAATTTTGTCCATCTTTCTCATTCTCTTCGATTCTTCACTTTCATGTTCTTCAAATTAAACAACATTAACATTTTCTTCCTCTTCCTCTTCATGCCTTCCCATTTGTGCCCATGGAATGGAAACTAGGCTTTGCCTCCTCTTTGTGATCATCATCATCACCACCGCCACCATTAACATCATTACTCGGGGGTCACCCATAATATATAAGTACATCACATGGGTCCAATAGAAAGGATTCTAAAAAACCATTTTCATACTCTGTTTATATATGTAAGGGTACCATTTAGTGGAAGTATTCATAGGGTGAATAGGAAAAGGGTGCGCTTTACTCATAATGAATTCATAGATTATGGATTTTAAATTAAGCATGATAGTAAGGATTTACACAATGAACTTGTTGAGCATCATTATTGTCCTCTCTCTCTCTCTCTCTCATATGAATGTAGGGAGTAGGAATGAATAAAGACCACAAGCAAGGGTTTTGTGGCTTAGACTTTGGGCATGCCACAAAATTTGTGGCATTATTTTACAATCATATGTGAGTACTCTTGTACTAGAGGCTAGTTTTAATTCTTGCTGATGTAAAATATGCAAGACTTATTAATCCACATATTGTTATTGCTAGTACAATCATTATCACAAATAGTTTTAATGATTGTTACTCCTAAAAGATAACATGTTGTCCTTTAATGGCTATAACATTTTGCCATTGGGTAGATCACTCGATTGTAGGCTTAGACTCATTTCAAACTAGTCTACTCATGATTTTGTACTTATTATATGGAATGACCAACTTGCAAAGTGCAAATAACCATGCATGCAATGTCTAAAGTGCATGATGTTTTTAATGGGCAGCATTGACTGCCACACTCAAAAGGGTGTACATTCTATTAACTAGTGAAATATTAAAGTCTATTCTGACGAAGATTTGGGAGAAAGGCTTGGAATCACCTACTTGTGCTATTAAAAGGCCACACATATACCACTTGGCCATCCACACTCGGGTGAAGGTAGATTGATATTGCAAATTTTATCCTTATGGTCAAGATCCTTGCCCTTCAACTATTGGGAACTCTACTTTCAAGCTAACCTTACTTGTATTTTGACCTTCCTCATTATTTAAATGCTACCTTTTGTTGATCCCTTGTGATTTAATCACGTGGCTTCATAAGGAGCTATAAGTATTCAAAACACAATAATTCAAATGCTAACTTAGCTCCTTAGCCTTGTAAGTTCTAAGGTTTACATTCAACATGGACTATTGATATTTCAATATAGACACCAAGATCAAGGAAAAACTTGATTGTGTGTCCATGAAGGGAGATAGGTGCCAGGTCTAGCCATTGCCCTTGGCAAGGGTAGAAATCCCCTTGCTTGATCTGTTTCCTACTTTCCTTGTATGTATGCAAGGGAAGAGACAACATGAGGTACAAGGTCATGAGAAGGTTGGGGTTCCCAAAGTTTAGAAGTCCCATAATAGGGAAATGGAGTTCGATATCTATGCAAATCAAGCTAAGGGAAGCAAGTTCAACCTACAATTGGTCAATCTAGTATGACACCACACATGCAAAAACTTTTTGCAACCAAGCAAGAACCATCATTGATATTAGTAAAAGGGTGCATAAAGTAGACATGTCTCTCCATGTTGATTCTTTGCACTCTTATTATCCACATCTAGGTTCTTTTTCTTCTTTATGGGGAGGATTCCTAGAGAAGAGTTTTCTTAGTGGTTTCTAGGTGATTATTGGGAAATTATAGCTTGAATTACTTTTTTGTTTAATGGAAAAAATTGAAATTTGTTAAGTGCTAGTAGGTTTCAAAGATGAGAGAAAATGGATCCTCTCTTGCTCAGTTCTTGGCTCCAAAGGAAGCTCATATCATTTTCCCACTCAATGAATGGATGTGTATCGACTAATGTCCACCGCAAGTATCTTGTTTAGGTTTCTTTTCCAAACTTGCATGTAATGTTTGAAACAGATGTCAGATCTCTAGCTAGAGCAATGGGTAAAGTGGTATATATCCCTCCCTTGCCCTCCAATTCTAGAGGGGACAATAGAGCTTTACATTCTATGGGACATGAGACTAGAACCCCTTAAAGTCCTTGAGATCCAAAGTAGAAGAAGTATTGAAATTATGTGTGATGTCCTTTTTTTACTCTTTCTTAATGCATGTTATTATTGTTAGTACTTACATAATTTCTATTTATGTTAATGTTGATATTGATAAAGGAACTTTTTCTTTGGAGCATTAATACTATTAATTTTTCCTCAAGAAACATGCATTGATAAAGGAAATTCCCTTTAAAAATTGTTAGTACTAATGCTCCAAAGCAAATCTTCATTGAAATTGTTATTAACTTCCTTCTTTCTATTTGCAAATAAAGGAAATATTGATCCTAATGCTCCAAACAAAATTTATGTAAGGAAAGAGTAAAGGAGAAAGCACAACCAAAAGTGTAACTTAAGAAACTTGCACTTGGTTCAAAGGATATAGCTGACCACTAAATCTTAGGAGAGAGGCAGCAAAGGAGAAATTCTAATCCTAATTAAAGGATATATTTTCCCAGATCTAGTCAATTGGGATAATGAGGGTTACATCTTTCTTGTTCAATAGAGATTGATAGTGAGAAAGTGGATGTGGCCTTAGTTTATGCCCCAGATGTATCTAGAATGTGGATGCAATCTCATCTTATGTCCAAATGTATCAAGAAAGAGGAAGAATCGTTGGGATTGGTTGAATACCTAGATTAGGTCAGAGTATTTTGCTCTAACTTGGTAATTGGAAGATGAAAGAGGATCTAAGGGATAGGTGTCATGGTACAAGCTGCATGATCATGGATGAGAGAAAATCCTAAGAGAATCTTTGCATGAAGTAGTAACTAATTGATGTGATCATTTATCAAGGAATAGTGATATTGTTGCTTACATCTAGCACAATAAACACTTTGACCACACATGGAGAGAAAGACTTTGATTGGTATTACATGTATGATCAGAGATGTGGATCTCACCAAATATAAGTATAAGATACTCGTCGGAGTACTTCCTTACTCACACCACTCTAGGATTATGATTACCTTTAAACTTGTTTATCTAAATATATCCAAAAAGGGACATCCCTCTTCAAGATAAATGTAACCTTTTTGGAACAAGAATTACCTAAGAAAAGTGAGAAGATTGTGGATTGACCATGCCTAACTATAGGTGACCTTATCAAATTATGGGAGGTTTGGATGATTGAAATTACTATAGTATCCAAGCAACATGGGTGTAATAAGGCTACTATGGTGTGAAACATTGTCATCTTTTAGCATCTAGAAGTTATGTTCTTAACGTACTTCTTCTCTCTCATTGCAATGGTACTTTATCTCATATGTTGCAAGACTTTGCCTTAAAAGTTGTGAGGATAGTCCAATTTCAACCATTAAGTATTGATTAAGGGCTAAATGGGAATTGGAGGGTAAAGCTCAAAATCAACAACATACCTCAAAATCAATAACATATTTAGAACTTTGTGTATCAAACAAAAGAAAGAGACACTTTCTTTAATTGCAAATACTAATGGAAACATCACCACAAATGAAAAAGGTATCGACAAAGTTGTTCACAAGTATTTACCACTAATGGGAACATCACCACAAATGAAAGAAGGTATGATAGAGTCGTTCAAAAGTATTTATGACCATCAATTATAGGTTTTGAGCATAAAATCAATGAACAATATTAGGATAAGCTTCAAGATTTTCTTATGCAGATTCATGTGTGGATAATTATATCTCTTTACTTTTGAAAAGAGATTTTAGCATGAGGAGGTGAAGATTGCATTCAAGAGGATGATGAAGGGCAAGGCTCAAGATCCCAATGGATTTCCTATTGGTTTTACCACTATGCTTAGGCAACAAGGGGAGGACCTGGTACTCTAGTTTGGATGACGTAGAACGTACAAACTTCGCTCACCTAAAGGGCCTCTTCATCAAGAGGTTTTTGGAGGCAGGATATTTGGATAACCTCATTGTTAGGTTGATGAATATCAGTCAAAGGGAGAAGGAAGACATTAGAGATTACGTCACTCAGGCACGCAGTCTCTACAAGAGAATCCCTGCCAATGAGTGACCTACCGAGAGGGCAGTGTCTACAGTGTTCATGAACGGGATTCGGAGTGAGGAGCTCTACAAGGCTTTGGCCAGTAACTCCACCTTACAACGTGACGTGCTAGCTCGGGTCTTCGAGAAGGCAATACGTGTAGATGATCAACTTAGGGAACGTAGCATGAGGACTACCAACTGAGATAGTGCAAGCCAGAGGGACCCTGAGAGATTTAAATTGAAATTGGGATATGTTGGGCAATAGTCTTTATAACATGATGAACAAGTTGAGAGAGGCATTGATTATGCATTGGCAAAAAATATGGATATTATGCATTAGCGAAAAATATGGCATTGATTATGCATTGGCAAAAAATATGGATTTTGTTGACACCACGTGAAGGGAGCTCTCTCGCTCAACCCCTGAGACCTACGAACCACTTGTCAGTCAAACGTTTCAAGCCGAGCGACCATGGCTACCTCTCACATAGTCGATGCACTCTCCCTACCCATGGGGCGCAGTGAGCTTAGCTTGATGCCCAATCGAGTACCCTCCTAACATGTGCACACCGGTAGCTCCACGATCCTCGATGCAAGCTTGAGCAATCTCAATCCCTCTCTGTCAAGCTCCATCCTCCGTAGCCGCGCGAGATAAGAGAAGAGAAGAGGAGAGAAGAAGATGAAGAGAGGAGATGGGGAGCTTCTTCTCCTCGATCCCTCACTCTCACACACTCACTCCCTCAATCTCTCACACTCCCTCACTAAAGCACACACAAGAAGGCAAGAAGAAGAGAAGAAGAAGAAGAAGCTTTTTGCCACACACCAAGAATGAGCTTCTCATTCACTTTTCAACTTTATATACAAGACCCTAAATCCCTTTTGGGCGGTCATCCCCTTATCCCCTTTTTTACATGGTTGTGGCCTAGCCCTTTTTCCCATTGTCCTCCTATCTTCCTAGCTTCCTTTCTACCGCCCATCTACCTTTACAATTTGCACACAGGTGACCGGCGCTCTTAAAATAAATCATAGTATGCCTTGCATTCTTTTACAAAAGTATTGACTTGCGCATTTTCTTCTGTGCCTTTCTCCATGATTTAGGACTTTTCTGCACTTCTTGTACTTTCATATTTTTCTTGGCATGCCCTCATCTTCTATTTCACTTTTGCCTTGGCCTTATCTTCTGCTTTAGATTTTTTGGATTTTTCACCTTATTCGTCTGAGGGTTAACATTACCCCCACCTAGACGAGTGCCAATCCCATGGCACTCACCTTCATAGGTAGCAAGCTTTGGCATGCAAGCACTGAAGACATGGGTGTAAGGGACTGTTGTGGTTTGCCATGGAGGAGTTTTGGTGGTGATGTAGATGAAGGTCATTGATGGCACTTTGTTAGCCTAATTGGCTGGTGATAGGGTTGTTGTAGTTGGTGATAGGGTTGCTCTTTGTTGGGAGTTGCACTCTTTGCTGGCACAAGTGTTGGTGTTCTAGGAATTCTGCATGATTCTTTGGTGGGCTTGCATGATGATAAAGGACAAGAGTTTAGAGTTGAGTGTTGATGAAGAGCTGACAGTAATTTCGTTGGAGTCTTCAATACATGCAATTGAAAACCTCTCATATGGTCTCTCCCTAAGGGTTAGTGCTAGTCTTCTTATCGTGCACAAGACGTAGTTGGATTAGTTTGGGAGATAGGTCAAACTCTAAACAAGCCGAGTATTGTCCTGCACTTGAGGACCCAAGCTGTGTATAGATTGTGGTACAGATATTATGTGAGTGCACATGCATACTTAGATTTTATGTAGTTAGAAGATTGCTAGTCTAGTTCCTCATAGCAATGTGTGGATGAAGCGAGGGCTCAATGGGGTGGAAAAAATTGTCAATGCTGAGGAGAAATACACTTGAAGGCTTCTTGAGACATCATTTGTGATTTTGATAACACAATGTAACATAATTGAGCTCATGGACGCCTTAGATTTTGGTAGCTAGTGGCTACTTGTAGTATTTGAAGAGTACAGTGTACTTTCCATGGTCTTTTATGACTTGCTTACCACTATTGATTGCAATGGTACTATTGAGATGGAGTGCGGAAAAGAATTGTGCAAATGGTTCAGGGTGACGGGTCTACAGGACAAGCTCCCTGGGTATGTCCTGCCCTTAATGTGCCCTGAACAATTGTGGGGAATGTGTAAAGAGCTAGGGGACTAGGAATGGAGCCAGTCGACCAAGTCACTGGACGTACCTAATTTGAGGACCCTAGTTCCTGTGATGTGATCGTGAGTGTTTTTTTTTTCTCCCTTTTCTTTTCTTTTCTTTTCTTTTTGTTTTCTCTTTTTCTCTCTCTCTCTTTTTCTTCTTCTTTTTGGATAAAATGAATACAACCAATGCAATACATCGAGGCTATCAGCCTTTCATTTGGACTAAGAAATGTTGAGATCCAAAGGCTGTGAAAAATGGATATTACAAGGATGATTGTGTTACTAGCCTCGATGCTAGAGGAATAGTTGTTGAGATGGAGAGATACACTTGAGATTTTATAAACCTCTTTGTAACATGTGAGACATCAATAAGATTAAGGTAGCAACTGCAATGAGCCAAATGTAGAGTTTGGCCAAGAAAGAGAGAGTAGCCAATGACTGTGCTTTGGGCCATGCTCAAATGCAATGTGTGCTTTCTATAGGGGTGATTTTCTCTTCCAACAACGAGACTTTCGTCATGGCTCTTTGTTCTTGGTATTTCTGTTTCTTTTTCTATAATGGCTCTTTGTGGGGTTGGTGGTTTTGTGGTGACTTGGACATTGAACACTTTCGTATAAAGACATGTGTCATCTTGTATCCACTTGATAATTCGTGAGAGTACATACAAGTCATATGCTTCAATCATAATGAACAGATGCAACTCAAAAAGACATCACTTAACTGAATCCCATAGTGTTGACTTCGATGCATATCACATGTGCTTGATTACCATTGCTTGTGTGTGTGTTGGCTTTGCATTTTTGGTATTATCTATACACAGTCACAAAACACATTGTTTATTTATGTACACGTTTATGAATCCATGTCACTTCCTGAGGATAAAAACCAATTGTAGAACTCATGATTGTACTAGAATGTGGCACATGCATCTAGTAATCGTGGTAGCCTACTCAATAACAACATATATTTTGCAACATCGAGTAGCATGGGGCCTTGTCTGAGTCTGCTAGCAACATGTAGCTCCTCCTCAATGAGAATTTTATCAATCAAAGAGTTCTCTTGGCTAGTTTTGGCTAAGTCTATACCCCGAATGGTAATTAATACTAGAAAGGAAGTTGGTGCCACATAGGTTGGGTCTCTTTGAGACCCAACCTGCCATTGGGCCAGTCGCTCCTCTGAGACTGTCATAATCTGGGCTCTAAATTCAGCCATTGTAGCGTGGTTTTCAAACCAACGTTTTTCAAATTGACTTAGATCCTCTGATTGTCTCTTTAGCTTCTCTATCTCTAAGAGATTTGGCTGGTAAAGCACTTCCTTGAATGTCACAGTTCAGCGTAGTCGGCCTCCTCATCAAAGATGAGTTGCATGTGTTCATGTAGGATCTTTTCATAGTGCTCATTAAGATATTCTTGCTCTTCCCAAGATAGCAGATATGAAAAATATTCCTCAAGCTACTCCCTAGGGAATGTGCCCATGTCTACAAGGACGTAAGCATGTGCGAATAATTTGAGTTTAGCCTCCAACTCAGTCAACAAGCACTTTGTGACACTTCTATGTTCTACGAAGGCTTGCTCGGTTGCTATCTCATGCAAGGTTCTGGGGGTTTCCCTAGGATTTAGCATAGGTAGGGGCTAAATCCTAGATGAGAAATATTGGTGAATGCTAGGATTGCTCATGTCCTCGGGGTTTTCATGTTTCTCTTGAGGCTTTGCTGCTATTGTGTCATGGTTCTCATCAGATGTGACTAGTATAGTTTTGTCAACCTATTGTGACAATGTTACATCCACTCTTGATTGGTCAATGTAAGCTCTGTTTGTCAGTAGATTGAGTGTTGCAAGCAACCATTGATGGTAATGGTTATTGTGATTTATCAAAACATATGGATGTGTTTGAGGTTTCACCATTGTTAGGAGAGATGGAAATGGGTTCATTCGTGGGTGGAATTGATGCTCTATTCCTTAGCTCTTCAACACTCTTGGTCTCAATCTTCTTTGTGCTACAGCCACTTGCAACTACCGTTGTTTTTGTTGTTTTCTCCTCTTTTTCTTGGACACTTGAGGTGTATCCTTTAAAGACTCAAGAGCCTGAACTAGTCAGCCGTCGCCGCCATTGATGTGCTTGGTTGGGCCTCATCCTTCTCTTTCTCTGGTGTATCCTCATGGGACATAGCCATATCATGTTGAACAGCCTTGCTAGGTTGTGAGGGTACAACTGCCTCTCTTTTTGGAGAGTCTAGCTCTTCAGCTAGTTCCCCTCCGTTTAGCCCCTCATCCAATTGCACTGGCAATGATTCCTGGTTGGAAGTAGTAGTGGCTAGTTCAGTGGACTGGCTACTATTGGTAGAGTGCGGTGTCAAGTCCTTAGGTAGATAAGAAGTGGCCATGTCTTTTGTTTCCCTTTGTGCATTCACTTGTGCAGACCAAGCATCAGTTGAGCTAGTCAACACGGAGGATTGCACATGCATACCCTTAGGCGCTGAGAGCTAAGGGCGGTATCATGTCCCGCATCTTGGACATTAGGAAGCTCAAATAGAGATAGAGATTGGGATTGAGCAGCTGTACTTGATGACTGATGTTGTGCTTCCTATGTCCGTTTACGAAAAGAGGGTGTAGGATATTTGGGACTCCTAGGTGGGCTTGGTAGTGGCTGGAAGATTTGCTTGTGGCTATCAAACGATTTTGCCATTTGCTTTGTTGAGCGATCAGCCTTATCATGAACAACATTGTGCATGTGGCACTCACCATCCTCTTGGGAAGTCAAAGGTTCCTTAGGCACTAGTGGCTTTTGTGCACACTCGATAGTTACATGTAATATCCGCTTGTTAAGCACACTAGGCTGAGGATCTACCTTTCGAATAGTCGTGTTTGGTTTCTTGATTTCAATCGTGAGGGGCTCAGTCACTCCAATGTTGTTGACTGAAAACTTGGATTTTTGTTTAGATTTCCTCTTCCACTTCTTTGCTTTTGATGGGATTTGCTGACAGAGGTGGTTTAGTAGGGGGTTTTGGTACCCAAGTCCATCGGTTACCTATGTAATACCCTTGAGCATGTAGCAACACTTTGGATATCCATCGCAGCATTATGCTCGCTCTCCATCGATACCTTTGTCTATAAGGCTTGGGCTTGTTTTGTGGTCTTCTACAATATTTGTAAGTCCAAAGCCTTTGTCCTTGGCATTGTCTCTTGACTTTCTTGTTTCAAGCATGGCCTCGTTCACTGGTTCTCTATGTTCAACATGAGCTTGTATCAACTCTTTCAACAAGTCCTTGCTCTTGTTACTAGGCTTGCCTGGTATGTCAAAATGTTCCTTGTCTTTCCCTCGAGGTTTGATGAGGTAAGGCCTCACACTTCATTGCCCTTTTGAAGGATCTTCCTAGGAGGGTTTCCTTTCCACAGTTAGCACTATTTGGAGGAACATGGAATAGGATAGGCAAGCTTTTAGTTTCAATAGTTACAAGGATTCTGCATTTCCCTATAAGTGCTTGTGGGTGTCCCCCGTAAGGACTAAGAGTTGCATTAGTTGGTGTGAGCTCTAGTTGTGGGCCTAGTAGGGTCCATGCTTCATAGGTCAAGTTATTAAAATCTGCTCCTTTATCAATGAGAGCATTGACACTATGCTCTCTTTTTACAATGAGTTTGACCCTAAGATAAGCAGGCGGTACCAGGTCTTCATCTTCCGGGTCTTGGCTTATAAATTTAAGCCTTCTGATACATGCCTCTGAGTCCCCAACTACACAACCAGATGTGGATTCTCTACTAATGTCCTGGGTCATGTGTGCAGTGCTATTCAAGGTGCATGTATCATCAAGACGGCCATGTCTATACATCCTCACAGTTGTAGCTTGATGTTGTTGCATTTCGCTTTGACTAGATGCAGTCTGAATGCAACCTCTACATGTTTTGTGGTTTGGCATTTTTGCCCTTGTTGGCTAGATTGGCCCATTGAGGTTCTAGGGTCTCTATTTGTCTTTGTTCATGTATGGGCTTTTGGTTGTTGTTTTGCAAGTGAGAATCTATACTTATGTAGAGCCATTACTACACTAGGATCTAATTTGGAGAACCTGTCACGGTGCATGTTTTCTCTCCAACACCTACTTGGGGGAGGTGTGAAGGGGGCAGAGCCCCCTCTACAGCGGGGGCCCAGGGGGGGCAATCCCCTGGGCTCGCATGGCCGTTACATTAAATTCCATGCACAATTTGAAGGACTATTTGTAGCCAAGTTTTGAACTACTTGCTCTAGATTTCAACCTAGCGATAGATCTATGATGTGCTTTTAGCTCTACATGATCTTTGGGTAGGTTTCATGGATCAAATGTGTCAAATTTGTATTCTGTTCACCTATCTGATTTTGACAATTTTCTGTCAAATTCTTAGAGGTCCGATTCTCAGGAGTTCGATTATCAAAATCGAATGTTTGATTTTGGGTTGGTTCGATCGGCCGATCGGACAGTCCGAGTCCGAGTGGTCTAATTTTGGTTAGTGGTCTGATTCTAGTGGTCCGATTTTTATGCGCCCGATTTTCATGTGTCTGATTTTGGGAGTCAAACATCGAATTTGATAGGTGTTTGATTTGAAATGTCCGGTCCGACTAGACAACTGGTCTGAGTTGTGTACTGGTCCACGACGATTGGCAATTGTGTGTCCAATCGAACAAGTGGTCCAATCATACCAATAGGCGTGCTCCAATTTTCGGAGTCAAATAGTCTAACTGCCTGACTCTATGAGTCGGACCAAGACACAGTGGTTCAGACTACGAGCCCAACCACGCAACACAATGATTTTTGGCCGATTTTTCCTAGTGCTCGTCACGGTCCCCTGTCATACCTTCCAGATCACATTAGTGGTATATAAATATGATTCTTACATACTTGGATCATCCAAAAACACCAGAATTAAAGCATGTGATCTCCTTTGTGATCAGCAGCTCTCTCTCTCTCTCTCTCTCTCTCTCTCTCTCTCTCTCTCTCTCTCTCTCTCTCTCTCTCTCTCTCTCTCTCTCTCTCTCTCTCTCTCTCTCTCTCTCTCTCTCTCTAGCTCTAGCTCTCCTTAATCTCTCAAATGAAAAATGAGGTCTCCCTTGCCACTCCTAGCCTCTTATTGCCCTGTCCAAGTCTGCATTCACCTTAATCTTGCTCCTCTTACCAACATTTTTTTTTTCCTTCTTTTCCCTATTTTAGCCTGTTATACAGCAGCAAAAAACCTATTGTGTGCTCACACTGTTTTTCTCCTATCCTACCTAAATGCAAACAGAAATCACAAGACAATGCTTGGGCTGAATCAACCTACTCATCTATGCATAAGAAACCCAAAATACTTACTTGTTTCGAAGATAAGAATGCCTAAATCTCCTATCTACCTCAAGCACCAGTTTGGGGATGAAACCCTACTTCCATGATTGATTTGAAGCGCGGGATGCTCAAGACTTGAATTCGTTGGTCCTGACAATAGAACCAAAATGAAGGGAACGCTTGACCAATAAGTGGTCCATAGTTCTCGGGGGTTGAGTGAGACCAACCATGACCTAGCCCTTTTTCCCATTGTCCTCCTATCTTCTTAGCTTCCTTTCTACTGCCTATCTACCTTTACAATTTGCACGGGTGAGAGCCGGTGCTCTTAAAATAAATCATGGCATGCCTTGCCCTCTTTTACAAAAGTATTAACTTGTGTTTTTTCTTGTGTGCCTTTTGCCTTGATTTAGGACTTTTTTTCACTTCTTGTGTTTTCATATTTTTCTTGGCTACACAAGAATCATATGTAGCGCCTTTCTTGTGTTTTCATATTTTTCATAGGTCACCTATACAATAATCATATGTAGCCAAGTAAAACTCAATAGGAAATTATCATGGATCATTGTCTTTCCTTTCTCCATTTATTTAGCCACATGATATACCTCATCCTTTATAAATAAAGAGGCGCCCTAGACTAAGTGCCACATCTATATCTACCCTTCCCTACTTTGCTATCATAGTCCACACCACCATCAAAGTGCTTGCTACCTATTGCACAAAACTGTTTTTAGGAAACTTCTAAGATTACATCTTCATCAATTTGAATCCTACCTTCACCATCTTCTTTAATTAGTTCTAAGGACTCGCACTTTTGCTTCATCCTAAAGTGAAGTCATATGAGTTGCATTGGGGGCTACTCAGATCACAATAATTTGAATAATTACAACTCTATGATACTCCCAATCCCTTAAAAAAACTTTCAACATCTTGCAAGAGACGAAGTTATATAGCATTAGCAAGCCTAAAAAGAAGAGCACTAAGAAGATAAGTTCTACAGTATCTAGCTACATCGAGTTGTTTTCTCCCCCAGTTCTCCCATAATGCTTGCTTAAATGATGTAACTCTTTTCATGTAGGTCTCCAATTTGAAACTAGTTGAGCATTAGGCATCACTGATGCTTCTTCCCAACTTTAGACCACACTAGATAAGCACCTTCCATGCCCTAAGAAACTTATGCTTAGTTTGAATGATGGCATCCCTTTAATAGTTCTTCCATTGTAAAATAATTCTACATGAATTAATCACAAGAATGTGGTCATAAGAGAGAATACTAGGATGGACAATAAATGTCACATCTAGGGAAGCTCGGTTAGCTCCATGATTGAAATACAACCAGTCTAATCTTGCTCCTTGCCAAGTAGAATCTAAATTCTTATTATGCTCAGTGATGTTTTTTGAACTATCATTGTGAGTGATTGCCTACAACACCAACAAGTTCATGATGTATTGACAATACATCCCATGCTTCCCTCTTAGACCCTATCATGCAACGAAAACCATGTGACTTGTCATTCAAACTCACAGTCATGTTTCTATCCCCAACATGATGGCTACATTGCCTAGTTGCTGCTCACACAACCATTGCCACTTTTTCTCATGCATGGGAGATAGTTTGGGAGCACATACAATTACGCATCCCATAGATTCTCCACTTACATTAATTGTGACTCCTAATACGGACCCCTCTTCACTCTTGAACAATAATGATGGACTAAGGTTTTCCATGATGACTAATAAAAAAATACATGCTTTCCCACAACTTGTTGAGTTTCGAAAGTAGTAATAGCAACTTACTATACCTTTTAACTCATTTTTTCCCACCAACTTAGTTTCTCTTGTACAATGGCCGTGGAGGCGTCGGAAGTGGTGGTGGTGTTGGTGGTGGTGGAGATGGTGGTGGCAATAGGGGGTGGTAGTGGTGCTTGATATGTGCACAAGAGAAGATGAGGAATAAGTGGAATATGTGGAACAAGAAATAGAGGTTGCCAAGAAAAGAAGAGGATTGACACTTTCTTGGGTAGCCTATCCATATGAATGTATGTGTCATGTCTCATGCAAACTCCCCAAAGGAGCATATAGATTGTGAGAGTCTAATTGCCCCTCGTCCATTTCTTGATGGATATCTTACAAATCTTTGTCTTCTCCACTTTGTGCCACCCCAAGTTTGGAGGAGTGTCTTCCTTACCTACATCCTTGTTGTCCCTAACTTCCTCACCTTTGTTTGGATTGATAGTGGATAGTGCCTTATTCTTGTTGCCTATATTTTCCTTTGCCTTCTTATCACCTTTCTATAGCCTTGTGTTTCAACTATGCAATGAATTGCTACTCATTGGTAGCTTCACCTCCCTTCTTTTATGTATTCTTTTTTGTGTGATGTACCACCTCAACTTTGTCCTTCTTTGTCTCAACATCACTGAAAGCTCCATCATCTGAAGCCTAACTTTGAGGGCATGCATGAGTAAAATATCTCAATTTTTACAAAGATAGCAAACATTTGGAAAGCTAGCATAACTTAACTTTATAGAAAATGTTAAGGCCTTGCTTTTCAATGATCTCCAACACTTCCAATGGCTCAACCCTCCTATCCTAAAGAATATCTGCTCTTCTTTCTCATTTTTTATTGGAGTGAAGAGGGGGAACGTACAACACCTTGCTAAGGGTAGTTGTAGTGGCTCTAGCCTTGATCTCAAAGATCGTGTCCAAGTTTGGGAAGGAGACCTATACACAACACTTTGATAAGAGTACTTCTTCAAGGGAGAGAGTTGCAAACTAGGGAAGAGCATGCATGAGATTCCCTTTGAAAAACCCATTGACTATGACAATGTCCAATTTCTCTCCACATATGATCCAACCAAGACTTGGTAAATTCCTTTGCCCGCGAAGTGATAATAATGCAAACCATTTTGAGAACTCATCATTTGTAGGGCCTTTAACCATAAATTAGAAATACATGCCAACCATAGAGAAAAAAAAAATCTCTTGCATATTTGCTCCATTGAGAGCTCCATCTCCACTCCATGGATGCATTTTGGAGTGGCCCACCACAATCATTCCTCTGCTTCGCTTCTACCCTTCGTGTTACACCCTATTATGGCTAATTGTTGGGTTTAACAAAGAGACAATATTGATACAAAGGCTCAAAAAGACATTTTCAAGGATCTCTTGTGACATCTTGAATTGAGGGATTTGTAACCTTGGGGGGTAGGCATGCAATTGTCACACACTCAATCCGCTTGCTTGATGAGCCTCACATACATATTGTGATTTCTTCTTATTCTTCTTTCTTAAGCTTCATGTTGGTTAGGGCCTTATCTTCACTTCACCTTCTCTTCTTCAATAAGCACATTTTTCATGTTCAAATGATAGACCATATCGTAAAGCATATTTTCTTAATTGAACAAACGTTTTCAATGTCTAAAGCATTATTCTTATACGTGACATACTTTTTCGTCTTCATAAAAGCAGTTTTTTTGTAAGATTTACTTTTTTGTGTTTAATTCATTTACATAACTAATATGACACTCTCTCTCTTTTCCAATCTATATTATGGTTTAAATAATTAACCTAGTATTTCAAAAAAGTACTTTCTCATGTTTAAACAATGAAACTTTTCTAGTAAATCACTTTTTTACCTTTAGGAAACCTTCAAAATCTTTAGTGCTCAAAGCATTATTCTTATAGAGAGAGCACTTTCTCTTTTTTAGAAAGCACATTTTCTTCTTTAGAGATTAGTTTCTTCATGTCCTTTCTCTATACAAAGAAAAGCACTTTTCTTACTCAATAAACACTTTTTGGTGTTCAAAACAATGGTATTGTATAGAAAAGTAGCACTTTTTCTATTTTAGAAAACACTTTTTAGAGTTTCAATAAGAATTAGTCAAGCAAAGCATTTTTTGTTCATCATCATGAATTATTATTTTCACATGTTCATCATCATGAATTATTATTTTCACATATTTTTAATCTTTAAAAACTTTTCTCATTCAAAAGAATTTTTCCATTTTATGATGTACTTTTTAGTTTATTTATAGTAAGCTCAATCATAATGACAACTTTCTCTTGAAAAAGTCTAGTGAAAGCACGTCTTACTTTTAGAAAATCATAAATAACATAAGACTTTTTTGCATGTAGGTAGAGCTTTTTAAGAGATCTAAGGAAACCTATCCTTTTGTTCAAATATCACTAAGATGTTTTGAGGGTTTAAAGCCATAATTCTTACAACTATTGAAATATGCGTATATATGTTATTGCTTTGATCATATCCAAATAATATTTCTAAAGGATACCTTCAATTTCATGCCACAAAGGCTTCATGATAGAAGCTACATGTTTGCATGCCTTCTATGTGCCAAGGGTGTAGACCCTTCTACTTGCACAACAAAGTAGTTTTGTTTGTATTGGGGTCATGTCTCATTGGAAGACTTTACTTTGCCCAAAAGCTAAAGAATATGCACTTCATGATATAAAATGCATTTTTGGCATGTGTTCTCAATGTGGCACAAAAAATCTAGCATTGTGCTTGATGGAGATTAGCAATACATTATTCTTGCTATTAGTTAAGGTGTTTCAATACATAGAAACTAGAGTCAATGAGAGTGGTGAAAAGAAGAAGAGATAAGATCTCTTAGAGGTGTAATACATAGAAATTAAGTCTTGGTCCATGCATTCAATAAATTGATATTCGTCCATTTGCATGTACTATAGGACTTGTAGCACTACCATGCTTCTATCATCATTGCATGGATGGGCATTGAAGAAGATGAAGAAACAAGTAGATTGTGCATAATTGGAAATACCACACCATTGAATCTCTTGCTAATGCTATGGATGAAAAGACAATAAGTTTAGTGACAAGGATGACATAGGTCTTCTACCGTATCTAGGACATGTATATGTCTTGAATGATGCCTTATTTATTAGGGATAACTTCTTTATGAATGTGCAAGAACACCTCAATGAAGTAGAATTTTCCATCATCAAATGCATTTCACTCGGGCACATTACGGTTCATTGGGGCAATGTCTTACTAAATGCATTTGTTGGTGATTGTTGGGTACTACTACAAAAGAGTATATCAAGATGCTTGGTAGTTGGCTGTCAACAAGCTCCCTATTCTCATGTATTCATACTTAGTCCAACCATCAAGTTCCATATGGAGAACCCATACCTGAGTCATGCAAACTTGTATAGGCTGGATGAAGAGATTGAATAAAATATTTGTAACATGACACATTCTGATATGTAATTTGACCTATCATATCAACATGTTAGAACTTCCCTACTCACAATTTCATGGTTGAATGAATTAATGTTCATGTTACATAACATACTGAAAAGAAACATAATTATAAAGGGGAAAAAGAAAGACATCTAATTTTGATACCAAGTTGCATTATTATTATTTATCAATATAATATTTATAGCTCTCTTTAGGATTTACATTGAGTTTGTAAAGTAGGAGACAAAAGTGGATAAGGGGTAAACATAGATGATTTTCTATCAATTTGATGTTTACAATTCTTGAAGATTTACGTGATGTATAGATACAAAAAGTGAAAAGGGATACAAAAAGGTTTGCATCTGAGACACTTTCTCTTAGTTTATGACCAGGGCCTATGTTGTGTTCAAAGATGTTCATGACAAGTAGACAATCCTAATAAGTCTACAACTTCTCTTTGTTCAATGTGTGTCTTTCCAACTCCATCTACCTTACCTACTTTGCATTTCTTCATTGCCCCCAAGCATCACATTATGCATACTCTCCATGGCTTGAAAACTTGGACCACTTGTATAGATAGTGCTTTAGTTCCTCCAATATTAACATTTTGGACTCTTTCCCCCTACTCATCAATCTGACCATATGTTCCTAGTATGATTAAGAACTTGACTTTAGGATTTCTATACACCTTTGAAAATGTGTCATCCATGATTAATGTATTGCACTGCTAAAGTTGGGATGTTGTTTTAAAAAATCATCCAACTGCTTCAAGAATACAAACTTCCTCTTGAAAAAGGGACGCTCACCATTTTGCATAAATATTGTCAAATAATGCCTTGAAAAAATGCTTTGCCCAACATTAGGCTTTCATCAAATGTTCTTAAAACATTATGCAACATAGAATAGTTCCACATATGAAAATTGGTACACATATTAACATGGTATAGAAACCACTCTGAATAGCATCACACAAAATGTTTTTTTCCATATCAAGTGGGGATTGGATGGCTATTTTCATACAAATACAATAGCACAGTGTTCAAATCAATTAGGAGTGCTTGGTAGCCTTGGTTAGACCCTCCTAAACCTGAGTGGCCTCTCAAGCACAGCTAGCTACCTACTAACATATATCTCATCTATCACTCCCGCCTAGGTACTCTTCAAATCCCTAAACAAATAAAAATCATCACAAATTGTCAAAAAGATGGAATTTGAAAACATTTTTCACACATTAATACCATAATGAAATGGCATGGAAAACGTAAAGAAGGCAAATGGAAGAGAGCGTCATGCATAAACCACACTAATGTCAGACAAGGTTGAGCCAACAAACAAAGGGTCTCATTACCTTTTAGCATCCAATAATAATGAAAGACTCTCATTGTTGATGCTAAAGAAAAACATTGAAGCACTAAAGTTTTCACTATGTCCTTAACTTGGGAAAATGAGATGGTGTAGACAAGGAATGAGTTGGGGGGGCTACCTTTTCTTGTAGGCTACAGGAACTTGCAGACTACTCTTGGTGTCTAGTTTAAATGTAGACCTTAGACCAACTTCTAGGGATTGTTGAGAGTCTTCTCAATTGAGATTTGCTCATTATTGCTTCTCACCACACAAATCACCCACTGTCAAAAAATTCTCAAGCCGTAGCCTATCTTGAGGTAGATGTTTTGTCTCATTTGAAGGCTTTCTCCAACTTGCAAGAAAAGAAGACGTCTCCTATTATTATACGATCCGCGATACACGCTCCACTTTCTTATATACTTAAAATATATATGGCGAATATTATGATGGCACAGAGGGAGAATATATGAGAGAAAAGAAAGATGTAGAGAGAAAGAGAGAGGTATAGAAATCGGCAACACACTAGGGAGTGGAAGATGGGCCAGTCCCCCCCCTTGTGGAGTTATATTATTGACAAGGAGCAAGCTCCTCCATTACACATAAGCCAGTTTTTTCTTGTAGATCTTGGAAACAAGATCACGGTTCCTTGCACGGTATACAACTGGCTAACACTTGCACAACTTGGAAGTTGGCACCTTTTGATCCTTCTTGAGTCTCCTTCTCTCCTACACAATATATGTAGGGCTCTCCCCTTGGTGCTTGATTTCAGTAGAGCTTCTGCAGCACTTGATTTTTAGTAAAGCTTCCGCAGCACTTGCACCTTCTCTTCTCCTCTTGGATGCATGCAAAGTGATGCTTCCTTCTACCTCTCTCACACCCAAGGATAGCCTCCTCTTTTATAGGCTTTCAAGAGCTTCTCTTCTTGGAGAGAGACTTGAGTTGATCTTCATGCAAGTTGTGGTTGTTCCAGGACCTACTCTGGAGCACTAATTTTGAGATATCTCTCTATGCATTGTTCAGATGAAAAAAACATCAAACACAAAAGTTGTAGATCTCGTTGTTTCCTATAACCCGGGCAGCCTGTTTTTAGAGATCATCTTTCTATCGAGAGATATTTTAAAAATGGATTCACCATGTATTTTTTAAAAAGAACAACTTCTCAAACTATACTCTTAACTTGTGGTCCATGCAACCACCTTAAGGAGAGTTCATTAAATTGCCTTGGGCCTCAACCTTACGATTGACTTCCATACAAAATCTTGTGTCTTTTTACACCTTAGAAAGATAAAATCACTTCTCTCCTCACTTCCAGAGGATCACATCTCTTGTCTTTCTTAGTGAGAGAATTACCTCTCTTGTCTTTCTTAATGAAAGAAAAGACCTTAAACCTTGACGTGTAAGGGAGAGGATGACCCCAAATGAATGCAATGCTCATTGCACACAAGTAAACGTTCCCAGGTGTCCCAGGATGCACACATAAATACATATACACAATGCTAATGCACTTCCTCTTCTTAGAACTTAATCCATCTTCATTTATGTGTAACTCCTTGGTTCTTGTGTACACTCTTACACTTGGCATACACTTCTTTCCCCTGCATAACTTGTACTGCATGTACCAGATATCCCCGTCACAGTGCTCTAATCACCCCATTAAGTGATGCACTAGGAATATTAGTCTCTAAATGGTCTCATGGCCATGTTAGATCATCATCAACACTTAAAGAAAAGTGAGTCATTAATTTATTGACATGAATTTATTAAATAGAGAATGCGTAATAAGCAATCAATTCAGTGACATCCTTCTGGCTTCTAAACAGTTGACCTCAACTGTAGAGGGGATACATAGTCCTTAAGAAGATCTGGAAAGTCTTGTAGTTCTCTCTCAGTCATAAACTGAGCGTCCAATGGGAGATAATTCTTAAACTTAACCAGATACTTTTGTAATACCTTACAGGACCTTAGAGTATTGTCTTAACGGTGAAAAATTCTTTTAGGCACAAGGAACTCTTCTTTTTCTTCTATGTTAGGTAAATCTTCCTTGATTGGTTCCATTGGAGGTTCTCCAATATAGGGACGTAGCAAAATTATATGGAAAGCATTATGAATGTTCCAATGACTTGGTAGATCCAAATAAAAAGTCACATTGTTTATCTTATCTGTGATCTTAAAAGGGTCATAATAGCGATTAGAAACCTTAATCACTTTACCCTTTTGACCTTTCTACTTCTTTAAGCAAGCTTTCTCAAACTTAAGAAGAACATGTTGTCCCAAATTGAGATCTAACTTACGACAATGCTTATCAGCTTTGCATTTCTACTTCTCTTGTGTTCTTTGGATAGCAGCTTTTACTTGAGTGAAAGATGTATCAATGTCTCTAACAAACTCATCTGTTGCAAAGATCTTATCCTTCGTAAGAAGGATGGGTGGTAAATGAAGCTTACCATAGATGATCTCAAAGGGTGCCTTACCAGTACTAGAGTGCACCGTATTATTGTATGCAAACTCTACTAAAGGCAAATACTTTTTCCATTCTTTTTTATTATCAAAGACATAGGATTTCAAAAGGTCCAGAATAGTAGAATTAGCACTTTCACTCTACCCATCCATTTGAGGATGATAAGAGGATGAAAACTTTAACTTTGTCCCGAGGTTCTCAAAGAGAGCTTGCCAAAAGAGACTGGTCATGCAGGGATCTCAATCACTTATAATGGACTTAGGCATGCCATGATGTTTAAAAATGTGAGCAATGAATAGCTTAGCCATATGATCGGCTTTGATTGTTTTTCACATAGGTATAAAGTGAGCTTGCTTACTGAATCTATCAATGATAGTCTAGATTGCATCATTGCCTGCTTGTGTGCGAGGAAGCTCCATGATAAAGTCCATGGCTATACTTTTCCAAGGCTCATTGGGAATAGGTAATGGCTTTAGTAGACCAAGTGGTTTATGCCTGTCATACTTTACTTTTTGGCATATCTTGCACTCGCTGACATATCTTTCAATCTCAGCTCTAAGATTGGGCCAAAAGAAATATATTTCCAGTGCTTAAGTAGTGGGTAGAATACCCCTATGTCTAGCATATGGAGATGCATGTGCTTCATCCATTAGCTTGTGTCACAATGGTAATGCTATACAAATTGCTTAATGATGATACAAATAACCATCTCGAATTGAGTAAGGTGTAATTAACTGACTTGAGTTAAGCTGATCCCATATGGTTGAGAAGTCGGAATCAGTTGCATACATTTTGGGTAAATCCATGAACTCGTTATGGTAAACAGTTGTGATTGCATTCACTCGAGGTCGCCGTGATAGAGCATCTGCTACCACATTCTTAGTTCCAAATGTATGAAGGATTTGAAAATGAAACATAGATAAGAAATTTGCCCAGCGCAACTATTTCTCTAATAGCTTCTTCTGAGTGAGGAAGTATCTTAGACTTTCGTGATCTATTTTAATAACAAAATTTACACCAAGTAAGTAGTGTTTCCATACTTGAAGAGCATGTACCACTACCATAAGCTCTTTCTCATATAATGGAGCATGTAGCTCATGATCCTTGAGGCGCGGCTCTCAAATGCTACTACATGATGCTCTTGGTTAGCACAGCTCCAATGCAATCCCCAGAAGCATCACAATGAACTTCAAAAGGTTTTTGAAGATCCGAAACTATGAGAACTGGTTCTTGAATCATAAGAAACTTAATTCTTTCAAAGGCTTGTAGTTGCCTTGATCCCCAATGAAAAGGCATTCGCTTCTTAGTAAGGTCATGTAGAGGAGATGCAACATACGCAAAATCTCGTATGAACCTCTTGTAGTATGAACATAGGCCCAAGAAACTTCTAATTTCATGTACAGAAGTAGGTGTAGGCCATTCAATAATGGCTCGAAACTTCTCAGGATCCATTCTCACCAAATTGTGAGAAACAATATGGCCCAAGTAATGATTTTTTGAAAGGAAGAATTCACTCTTCTTAGCATTGACTTGTAGCATATGCTTGCAAAGCTCTTGAAAAATAGTAGATAGATTTAGACCGTTGTCATGATGTTATGAGGATACAGTGTGAAAAAGTATGGAATGCATCATCATCCGACTTCTCCATTGATCTAGAGAGTCAATGTGATCTGAGCCATTAGTACTAGGGTGAGTTGCATGGATTATCCGAAAATACTAGATTTTTGGATAATTTTAGTCTATTTTTGATATTATTTATTGTAAAAATATGAAAAAGTTAAAAAAAGCTTCTAGATTAGGATGGCATGCAAAAAGCTAGTTGCTTTTTTAGCCAATTAGGAGATTTTTCATAAAAAAGACAGATGGATGAAATCGCGTGCATCGCAATTGCTGTAAACAGGCTGAAAACTGCAGATTGAACTGAAGGAAGAAGAAGGAGTGATCTGGGAGATCCGTGACTAGGTGTCCTGGGGTTTTACCCCCCCTTTCAGAGCCGATAGAGCCATCTGATTTGGGTTTCGGACAGCAGAGAAAGAGCTTATTTTTCTGATCCACGTTTTTTGTCTACGAAGGAGCTCCAGGAGAACTAATGCCTGGAGATTGCTTCTGAGTAGTGCAAAGATTTTAGGTTCTTTCAATACATATTGATTCAATTCATTGTGATTTATTTTTGTCATGTTTACCACTTGGGTATTCTCTATCTTCTCTTCCATCTCCTATCTCTACTTCCTTCTACTTCTGATCCTTAGTGGATTCGACCTTTCGACAAATACCCCTCCGACATTGGTGAACCCGATGTGAAAGGTCGTCACAGAAGAAGGAAAGATAATATGGGAGAACCTTCACATACAATCTCCAGTGATGTTTTGCAACAGTTGGTGCAAAATATGAATATGCTTATGCAGATACAACAACAACAACAGGTGATGCAAGCTTTAGCTCAAATAGAAAGTGTTGTGATGAATGCTTTGCAATCAGTTGAGCGTGAGGTGAAGTTATTCAATGGTAGGAATTTATCTACATACGTACATACCTATGCTCAGAAGATGGAATTCTTTGGAGTGGCTCAATCTGCATGGAGCCAGTATTTTGTACGCGTCACTATTCATGAACTGAAAGCACGGATTACTGAATTATACCTGCAAGATGCTGACTGGGTAGCCTTCAAGAAGACACTCAGGGAAGAATTTTACATTGAGGACACCAGTTTGATTACGCGCAAGACTTTTCAAGAGTGGGTTATACAACCCAAAAAGGGGAGATTTTGAAAGTAGATTTGAGCAGTTGGATCTTGCAGAATAGCAAGCTCTTGCAAGTCAAAAAATTGAATTGTTTCTATAGGCAGCTGATCCTGAGCTTCAAGAGAAGCTTGATGATTTGCTGGAGGATCAGACTACAGAGACACGTTTGAAAATAGAGTGGAGACATGTCAAGGAAGCTATTACTACGCTTGTGAAGAAGCATAGAAGAAGAGAAAGATTGCATGTCTCTAGCTTGCCCACTGTTACGGGTAAGATAGTTGAAGTATCCAGTAAGCCACCTGCTTCTGTGGCTAACCCTATGACTGTACCTACTATTGTTCCCTCTGTTAGGGAAGATGTCTTAGATGAATTGGTCAAAGGGATGCGGGATCTTCAATTGAAGATTGCAAAATTGGATGAAAAAGGACAAGAGGAAAGGGGACGGGCAGTAGCCCCTAAGCCTGGAAAAAGATGTATGTGGTGTGACAGTTTACAGCATGAGAGAAAGGATTGTGCTGCCTATCAGGAGGCCTTGGCATGACAGCTTATCTTTTGGAAAGATGGCAAGATCCATGCACAAGAAACGGGATTGCCTCTTGCTTTGAATTTTGGAAAGGGAGGTATGCAGAAGTTGTTGGAAGACTTGGCTGTCTGAAATGCTTATGCGGCGGTACATGCTTCTACTTTTGGTCTACAGTTGGATAGAATGCATGGCCAAGTGATGGTTGGTCCAAAGGCTGAAATATGGACACATGCTTTACATGCAGCTGAAAAGAGAAAGGTCACGGATAGTGAAATATCTCATGCAAGGCAAGATATTCGTGGCATAACTGATTGGGAATCACCGGTAGATGCATATTCAGTGTATGCATATTTAGCAAAGATACAAAACACGGATGTACTTGTGGAAGAAAAATGAAAAAGAGATGAAGATATTGCATGGACATCTAAAAGAATGACAAGAAGAAGTGTGGATCAACCTAAAGCTGCAAATCAGCCACCTCCCGAGCATGTTATGGAAGAGGTCAGTCAAAAGCAAAAACAGGATAACAAACAAGAGGGCAAAAAGAAGAGCAAGCAGCCAGGATATAAGTTGCAATCTGACATTGAGACAGCCACAGATCTTAAGAAGGTTCTTGAAGAACGGATCTTAAACAACAGTTGGATGGAATTTGCCTTCGGAGAGGTGCTTGGCATTGCCAAGTGAGAATATCATGATGAGATCATTGACATAATTAAAAGGAAGCGTCAGTTTCTTGGTGATACCACTAGTGCATTGCTGCAATTTGAAGAGGAAAGTGGTTTGTTGGGTATTCGGGCTGAATATGAGCATGAAGTAAGTACAAGATTATCTATGCAGGATGCTACTAATCAGTGGGGACAGCATGTGGAAAAGAGAAGAAAATGGTTGAAAATGCATTGTCTTGTAGCAATATGCATGGTGGTGTAAGGCAAATGCAACAATATGGAGAAGAGACTCTAGGATTTATTCCTCGAAGTCACTACACAAGAAATCATTGGGCTAGAGCTACCACTGAAATGGTAGTGAAAATAGGGGAGCGTGAAACTCCTTGTGTTGCTTTACTTGACCATGGGTCTGAGATAAATGTCATTGAGCGGGGATTGTATGAAAATGGTGCATGGCCTGTGGACATTGATCATGGTTGGTGTATGAGGGTTGCAAATAATTCTTCAAGGGAGCTCTATATTGCATGTTCTAATGTAAAAGTATTGGTGATGTATAGGAAGAGCAATACTTCTTTGTGCAAGATAATTCCTCATATGCAGTGATTTTGGGACAGCCCTATATTACAGGAGTGTGTATGGAAACAAAGGTACTTGATTATGGTTCTGCTTATGCAAGAGTCAGAAGCAAAGATGGGAGAAAAGCAGTCCAATTTCTTATTGTTTGTGTTAATCATCCTAGAAATCGTGATACGCTTCGAGAGTCTTCTTTGGTTCCAAATGCAAGGGAATTCAAAGACCTAGATTTTCATCAAGCACTGCTGTAATGCGGGGCTACAGTAGTGCTGTTCTGAGGGTGTACTCGCCTCTTGATGAAATGAAGCATATATTTACTATTGGTAATTCTCAGTTTACAGCAAACAGTTCATGTTGGTTTAAGCCTATGGAAGCTATGTGTAGGGCTGAACACATATCTATGAAACGGGCTATTAAGAAACTGAGATCATTGGGACCGTTAGCTGAAACTGAGATCATTGGGACTGTTAGCTGAAAATGATGGCATTTCAGGCATCTTTTATAGGCTGAATATTACTGACACTATGGCTGAAATTTCAGCAACTATACATGCAAAAAATGAGGCTGAAAACAGAGTGTTGTCAGTATGTTCTTTGGATATGTATGATGTTATAGCATTGTTTGCTCAGCAGGAAGGATTACAATGGGCTAAAGCACTTGTGGAGACAAAGTATAAGACAGTTGACAAAAAGGTGAAACCAATTGCTTTCCCACTTCCACCAGAGAGTGAGGGTATGTATGAAAAAGTGTCAAGGCAACCAAGTTTACGGGATCCTAATGATATAGGTCATCAGTTTACATCTGAAACATTACAGGTATTGAACGTTGGTGCAGAAGGGTTTCTTTTGCCTGCTGAGAGAAATTGTTTTATGTATATATTGGCTAGACATGGGAAGGCATTTGCATTTCAATCAAGTGAAATAGGTTGTGTGGATCCAAATGTTGTCTCTCTTATGGTCATATTTACTGTGCCACATGTACCATGGAACTTGAGGCCTATTCCAGTGCCTAAAGCTTACTTGCCAAAGCTAATGGATTTGCTAAATGAAAAGATTTGCATGAATATTTTGGAGCCTTCTTCAGTCCCGTCCTCAAATCGTTGGTTTACTGTGCCCAAAAAGAATGGGGCTTTGAGGTTTATTCAAGACATGCAATCGGTCAATAAAGTGACCATACGAAACGTGGGTGCAGGTCCTGTGGTTGATGAATTTGCAGAGGCTTTTGCAGGCAGAGCGATCTATTCTTTGGGTGATCTTTACTCGGGGTATGATCAATTTCAGCTTGCAATTGAAAGCAGGGATATCACAACCATGAAGACTCCTTTGGGGTTAGTACGGATGTGTACTCTCCCACAAGGTGCAACAAACTCAGTGGCACACATGACAAATGCTATGAATAGGGTACTCACGGATTTTATACCACAATTGACTATGCCCTTCTTGGATGATGTTCCAATCAAAGGGTGTGCAGTGGATGAAAAGAATGAAGAGATGGATGCTCATGGATGCAGACTGTTTTTTGCAGATCATATTGTGGATTGTGAGAGGATTTTGACACATCTATAAGAGGTGCATTTAACTCTTTCTGGACAAAAGTCTGTCTTTGGAGTTGAAGAGGTTTTGATTGTTGGGCATATGTGTGGGCCTTATGGGCGAAGGCCATCACCACCAAAAATAGATGGGATTGATAGAATGCAAGATGTATGCAAGAATGTATCAGAGGTGCGTAGATTCTTGGGTGCATGTGTGTCCTATTTGATATGGATTCCTCACTTTGCACATGTGGCCGATGTTCTTTATCAACTTCTAAGGAAGGACCAAAATTTTCATTGGGAAAGGAAGCATCAGAAAGCAGTGAAGAAATTGAAGCAACTCTTAAAATCTGCTCCTACGTTGAGAAAGGCTGACTATTCACATGGAAAGCCTATCATTATTATCGTTGATACAAGCCCAATCGGGATTGGATGGGCAATTGGGTAAGATGATGAGGAAGGGGAAAGGTATGCAATACGCTTTGGTGCAAAAGTATTGACTGAACGACAGAGAAGATATCCACAGGTAAAAAGAGAATTATGGGGAATTGTGACAGCCCTTAAATGTGATAAGGAGTATTTTATGGGTGCTCATGTAGTCATTGAGACTGATTGTTTGCCAGTATTGGGTATGATTACTAGTTGTGCTACCCCGAACATTGCTATGCTCCGGTGGATTGCATACATCAAATCTTTGAACCCTGAATTTTAGCATATTGCAGGAAGAGATAACCCAGTGGCAAACATGTTATCTCGAGCACGCTATGAGAACGAAGATGGAATGATGGATGAGGAGGAAGAAGATGACTTTCTTATGGCTGAAAATGATGTTGCAAGAGTGAATTTAGCAATGCAAGGTGTTGCTACAGCATTAACAAAAGCTTGGACAACAAAGAGAAGACACTTTAGATGTTTTGCATCTTGTGTAGAAGCGTTTTTGGAAGACAAATATGCATGAGAGTGGCTGAGAATTGGTCAATGTCTCAGTACATTAACAAAGAGAGATGAATGGTCAGATGAGGAGTTTAAGAAGATCAAGAGGAAAGCCTATGGATTTTTCTTAAAAAATGGATGCTTGTGGAAACATGCTAAAAAGAAATAGGGTATGCCATTGCGAGTTTTGGGTGACAGAGCTTCACAAGTAAAAGTAATGCAAGAATTTCATGAAAGCTTGTGGGTTGGTCATAGAGGTGTTTGGGGTACTTTTACAAATATCAAAGAAAGATATTGGTGGTAGGGTATGTATAAGGATGTTTCTCACTTTGTGGAAACATGTACGACATGTCAAATGTATTCAACTGTGAGACATCGGGATGGATTGCAACCCACATATCCATTGTCTCTTCATTTTAAGTGGGTGGTGGATTTGGTCACAATGCCTACAGGTCTTTGGCAAATGAGGTATCTTGTGCTTGCTCGTGAAGACTTGATTAATCAAGTGGAAGGGAGAGCTCTACGTACTAAGACAACAAATGCCGCATGTACTTTTCTCTTGGAAGAGATTTTTTGTTGATATGGCTGTGTGGGAAAAATTACAGCAGATAGGGGTGAGTTGGATGCAGATGAAGCTCATGATTTCTTTGCACGGTTGGGGATAAAGCTTGCTTTAACTTTAGCCTATAATCCTGAAGGAAATGGAAAAAGTGAAAGAGGCCATCCACCTATTGTGAAGGCATTGGCAAAAGCATGTGGAGAGAAGGTAAAAGAGTGGCCATGATTGCTCCCTTATGCTTTGTGGGCTGACAGAACAACTCATAGTGCTGTTACAGGATATATGCCTGCAAAATTGATGTATGGTCAAAAACCTATCATGCCGCTAGAAGAGATGACAGTCACATGGAGTGTGTTACCTTGGGAGGAGGAGTTGAATTGAGAGGAGTTGTTGGCCTTACGCATTAGACAGTTGGAAAGAAAGTCAGAAGACATAGAGGCAGCAACTACAAAGTTAAGGGCAGCAAGGATACAGAACAAGAAATGGTTTGACAAAAGACATAGACTGAGACCAAGAACCATACAAGATGGGGATTGGGTATTGGTTTATGATAGCATTTTAGATAACCAGCATAGTGCCATGCATAAAGTTTCCAAAAGATGGTTTGGACCCTATGTGGTAAGACATGTGTTTGATAATGCTACTTATGCATTAAATGAGCTAGATGGGACAACCATAAAACTTCCGGTAGCTGGGAAAAGAATCAAATTATTCAAAAGGCGAGAATCTACTGCCTATGAGTTGCCAGAATTGGAAGAAAATAGTGGCCATGATACAGGGGCTAGCCAAGAAGATATCGAAGATGAAGAAGTAAAGGATACGGTTGTAGAGGATGAGGAGGACTCAAAATCCGATGACAACTAGGATTTTGGCACATACCGGAGGATTGCAGGTTCAGAGGGGGTGGATGTCATGATGTTATGAGGACATAGTGTGAAAAAGTATGGAATGCATCATCATCCAACTTCTCTATTGATCTAGAGAGTCAATGTGATCTGAGCCATCAGTACTAGTATGAGTTGCGTGGATTATCCAAGAATACTAGATTTTTGGATAATTTTAGTCTATTTTTTATATTATTTATTGTAAAAATCCGAAAACGTTAGAAAAAGCTTCTAGATTAGGATGGCATGCAAAAAGCTAGTTGCTTTTTCAGCCAATTAGGAGATTTTTCATAAAAAAGGCAGATGGACGAAATCGCGCCCGTCGCGATCACTGTAAACAGGCTGAAAACTGCAGATTGAACTGAAGGAAGAAGAAGGAGTGATCTGGGAGATCTGTGAGCAGATGTCCTGCGGTTTTACCCCCCCTTTCGGAGCCGACAGAGCCATCTGATTTGGGTTTCGGACAGCAGAGAAAGAGCTGATTTTTCTGATCCACTTTTTTTGTCTATGAAGGAGCTCCAGGAGAATTAATGCTTGGAGATTGCTTCTGAGTAGTGCAAAGATTCTAGGTTCTTTCAATACATATTGATTCAATTCATTGTGATTTGATTTTGTCATGTTTACCACTTGGGTATTCTCTATCTTCTCTTCCATCTCCTATCTCTACTTCCTTCTACTTCTAATCCTCAGTGGATTCGACCTTTCGACAAAAACCCCTCCGACACTGTGAAAATATTAGAATGTCATTAAAGAAGACACCTGTGAACTTTGAGTGAGGTCTGAAAATATATCCATGAAAGAAGTAACCTTGAGAAGAGTTGACCAAAACTTGTCCACATAACTAGTGACCTTCTCATGCTCTTTCTGGCCTAGCCAATCCCACTCCTTCTTGACATCATTCTCCAAATTAGGAGGCAAGAACGAAGCATAAAACTTCTTCTTGAACTTTTTCCAAGTCGTGGGTTTCCTTCCCTCCAAAATGAGAGTCAACCACCAATTGCTAGTGGTGTCTTTCAAGTGCATGCCTACATGCCTTAGCTTGGACTTTTCTGAGAAATTACCATAAGAAAAAGCAACTTCAAATTGCCTGACAAAGGCTAACGCCTTAGCAGGATCTCTCTTACTGGAGTAAGAGTCAAACTTTATGTCCTTATCCCTAGACTTGAAAGTCTTAGTCTTCTTAAGCTTGCTCCTTTTATGGTCCCTCTTTGTCCATTTGCGGATTGTACGAGACTTAGAACCAAGAGAGTAGGAACTAGAAGTTGATGAGGAGGAGGAGGAACTTGAGTAATCAGGGGAGTAGCTGGTTGCTGAGGGAGATGGCTCCATCCTTATCCACCTCACTTGATGTGAGGTATTTTTACTCTTCTTGACCCAAGAGTCCTTCTTCCTTCTAGGAAGCTTATCAACAATTAGACGCTTTGCACCTTCACCATCAATTGATGCAATGGTATTTCTTCCAGTATCACCATCTTTTGGAGGATTCGTTCCTTCATAAGTAGCTTCTTCCCTTGCCCTTAAGCTGTCAATCAATTGACGTACTTCAGGAATTTTCAACAAGCTATGATACTCTGTTAATTGAGCCTGTAATTGCTCATTTGTAGGCACTTCATCAGTTTCCATCTTTACCTTCTTGCAAAGATCGCATTTGCTTTAAGAAAAGCAAAGAGACCTGCTCTGATATCACTCTTATATGATCCGAGATACATGCTCAACTTTCTTATATACTTAAAATATATATGGTGAATATTATGTTGGCACAAAGGGAGAATAGATGAGACAAAAGAAAGATGTAAAGAGAGAGAGAGAGAGAGAGAGAGAGAGAGAGAGAGAGAGAGGTAGAGAAATTGGCAACACACTAGGGACTGGAAGATGGGCCAATCCTCCCCCCCCTTGTGGATTTATATTATTGACAAGGAGCAACTCCTCCGTTACACATAAGCTAGTTCTTACTTGTGGATCTTGGAAAAAAGATCATGGTTCCTTGCACGGTATACAGATTCTTCTTGAGTCTCCTTCTCTCCTACAAAATATATGTAGGGCCCTCCTCTTGGCGCTTGATTTCAGCAGAGCTTCTGCAGCACTTGCACCTTCTCTTCTCCTCTCGGAACTTGATTTCAACAAAGCTTCCGCAGCACTTGATTTTCAGTAGAGCTTTCGCAGCACTTGCACCTTCTCTTCTCCTCTTGGATGCATGCAAAGTGATGCTTCCTTCTACCTCTCTCACACCCAAGGATAGCCTCCTCTTTTATAGGCTTTCAAGAGCTTTTCTTCTTGGAGAGAGACTTGAGTTAATCTTCATGCAAGATGTGGTTGTTCCAGGACCTACTCGTCTGGAGCACTAATTTTGAGATATCTCTCTATGCATTGTTCGGATGAAAAAAACATCAAACACAAAAGTTGTACATCGATGTTTCCTATAATCCACGCGGCCATTTTTTAGAGATCATCTTTCTATCGCAAAATATTTTAAAAATGGATTCACCATGTCTTTCTTAAAAAGAACAACTTCTCAAACTATACTCTTAACTTGTGGTCCATGCAACCACCTTAAGGAGAGTTCATTAAATTGCCTTGGGCCTCAACCTTACGATTGACTTCCATACAAAAGCTTATGTCTTTTTAGACCTTAGAAAGAGAAAATCACTTCTCTCCTCACTTCCAGAGGATCACGTCTCTTGTCTTTCTTAGTGAGAGAATTACCTCTCTTGTCTTTCTTAATGAAAGAAAAGACCTTAAACCTTGACTTGTAAGGGAGAGGATGACCCCAAATGAATGCAATGCTCATTACACACAAGTAAACGTTCCCAGGCATCGAGGATCACGTCTCTTGTCTTTCTTAGTGAGAGAATTACCTCTCTTGTCTTTCTTAATGAAAGAAAAGACCTTAAACCTTGACTTGTAAGGGAGAGGATGACCCCAAATGAATGCAATGCTCATTACACACAAGTAAACGTTCCCAGGCATCCCGGGATGCACACATAAATACATATACACAATGCTAATGCACTTCCTCTTCTTAGAACTTAATCCATCTTCATTTATGTGTAACTCCTTGGTTCTTGTGTACACTCTTACACTTGGCAGACACTTCTTTCCCCCTTCATAACTTGTACTGCATGTACCAGATATCCCTGTCACAGTACTCTGATCACCCCATTAAGTGACGCACTAGGAATATTAGTCTCTAAATGGTCTCATGGCCATGCTAGATCATCATCAACACTTAAAGAAAAGTGAGTCATTAATTTATTGACATGAATTAATTAAATAGAGAATGCATAATAAGCAATCAATTTAGTGACGCATATAATCACAATTACCATAGGGAGAATAAAAGAATGGAAGACGTAGAGTGAATTTTCATCTAGATATGATTGTGCTAACTTAAAATTTTCCTTGACAAATACATAAGACCCAAGATTTTGCAATTCCATGGATTCCCTAGGCATAGACATGGTGCACACAAGGACCACATAGGTCTCTTTGGTTGCACATGTGTGGTAAATAAACAATGGAAGCATGTCCACCAAAACAACATCTATTGCATCTAGTCCAAATTCACACCCAAAACATGTACATCTGAATGATAAATTGGGCCCAAAACCAATTAGAATCTATGTGGTATATGAGCAAATGAACTCAAAGTGGCAAGTTGCATCCTATATCTATAATCGAATGTGAAGCTTATCCATGGTTGGCCAAAACATAAACAACTTGCAAAAGCACTTTAGACAATTCGAAAAAGTGATTTTGAATATGGAGAAAGTATTTTTGTAAGATCCAAAGTAGACATAAGTGGAAAAAATATGTATTTAACTTGTAAAAACATTTTATAGATTTAGAAAAGCACTTAAAAATATTTTAAAGGAATTTCAAACAATTGAAGTGATATTTTTGCCTTGCTAAAGCACTTTTGAGATGTGTAGAAGATCTCTTTCAATATTTAAAAGTGCTTTTGTAGCACAAAAGGCAGTTTACGATTAAGTGCTTTGACCATTAAAAATAGTTTGCCACCTTTAAAATAATTTTTTTCACCTTGGAAAATCTTGCATGCATTAAATAGGAATCCTACTATTAAAGAAAGTGCTTTTAGCTTATATAGTAGTACTTTTTTCATCTTAAAAAGTGGCTACTAGTTTCATCAAAGTGCTTCTTAAGATGGAAAAGTAGTTACTAGTTTCACCAAAGTGCTTAGAGTTTAGAAAGCACTTTTGGGTCCTCATATTACAATATTACAAAATTACAAAATATAGATTTGAGCTAGAGAAAAGCACTTGGAGTCTTAGCTAGATCTCTTTTCTTAAGTCTACCCAATTTACATGAGACTCCCAAAACCAATCTACTTTGCAAGCCCCTTCTAACCAAGATACTTTTACCCTAACCTTTTCAAAGACCAATCACTACAATTTTGAGTATTTAAAAATGATTTTCATAAGAAGCAAGAATTGTTACCTCATACAATAACATTGGAGTTCTTTTCAAATAGAGTCAAGGGGGTAGTAGGTGAGTCTAGCCTCATGTGCTTCCATCTTTCCTTGCACTCTCACAATTTATAGGTTGTCAAAGGCTACACTTGTATTCGATTCATGGAGCTCTTTCCAAAGCCTTTGCAACTCATCTATGAGCTATATCAAATGCTCCCTCTTCACATAAGGCATCATCTTTGGCTTGTTCATAAGTTTCCTTTCCCTCTCTTGTAACTAGAGTAATTAAATTCCATAATATTTGTGGATGACCGAAACTCATATCCTATGTTATCTTTAAACCTTTCCTATGTTATTTTTGCACAATCAATGAACCTTTCTTATGTCTTCTGTAGCCTTACATGTCTTGCATTTCAATGCATGGCTACAACAATATGATTTCAAAGAAAAAAGAAAGGATATTGTCTTTAAATACCTCGGCTATCCAATAGGCATATGTATTTCCTTGCATAAGGGATTTCTTAGTATTATAAAAAGTTGAAGCTAAGGTCAAGGCCAAGGTTGGGATGTAGGCAAGACTAGCTAGTAGAATGGCTACTAGTAAAAATGGTATGTGAACTACCACAAGTACTTTTGATGGTTCTTTCTTTGCCTTTACTAATGCAAATTCTAACCAACTTAAAAAGTAATTTAGTAAGTCATTGTGGTCCTTTGAGGATAAGAGGATCCACCATGTAGTATCATGGGACTAACTTATTGCTTCAAAGGGTGATGGAGGTGATGGATTATGAGCTCTTTAGCAGAAAACATGTTGGGGTTAAAGGCACTTGTGCCTACACCGCCTTGTATTTACTACACACACCATGAGCACACACCTGTACACTACATGTGGCAGGCACCCATCACTATCACTTTATTCTTTTAGTGACTATTGAATCAAGAAAGGGACACACCTTGTGGCTACTAGAATTCCACATACAATATCTCTCTCTTGCTCCATCTGCCATAGCTCTTGCTTTTGCTTATGTGCTTCTTCTCGAGCTCTACCTTTCAACTATTGGTATTAAAGTCGGAATTTAGGGAGCTTCTTCATCCTTTGCTTCATCCCAAATTCAAAGATTTAGCTCAAGGTTTCATAGCAACCATTCTTTCTTCCTCTCAAGTTATGCACTAAGTCTTACCTTCTCCTAACTTGTTCTAGCTTGCCTTGGCTTGTTGAGGAGCTTCCCAGGGCTTAGCTAAGCCTTGTTAAGTGCTTATTGAGTTGAAAAAAAACATGTTATCCATTTTGAGTGGATACAGAGCGTGCTGTAGAAGTCATGGATAGCTACGGTAGCTTGACAACACTTTCGTATTTTGTCCATAACTTTTGCATATGATATCGAATTCATGTGTTCTAAAGCTAAAAACAAAGAGCACGATGAGAATTACATATTTAAGTGCTCATAGAGATGATTTTTTTAGTTTTTAATTCTCTATTTTACACAAAATAGAATAGTTCTGGTTTGGAGAGCAAGCATTTGATCGGTTTATGCTCTTTTGATGCTTATAGGGAATGTTTGCAATGCCCAGATATATGCATTAATTCTCAAAAAGACTTTTGGGGTGATTAGAGCTTGATTAGCTTAGTCATTGAAGTGTTTATTGTTTTAATAATAGTTTCAACACAAAGCATACAATAGTGAGCTTCATGCTTTACGAATGCCTATTATGCCTACATGGTATTTTAGGTATGATATATGTCTACAATTATGTCTAGCATTGATGTATGAGCCCTGATATGATTATGACATGCTTTGATACTTGGATTTGAGGTACATTTAATGCACTTGGGCTTTGGTTAGTTGCTTTGAGCTTCCATGCTCACCCACTTACTGGTCTTGAAGTGCCATTGGACACTTATGCTCCCAAATATATTTGTGTTATACTTGGGCTTCCCAGATGCTTTGATGTATATGTCTTGAGATTTTCTTGCTTACTTTGCATTTTGGATTTTCTTCCAGTGGGAGATGTTTGTATTTACTTAGCAAAGCTTGGTTCTTTGAGACAGTGGGGCTCTTGGTTCATATGTATGCTCTTCTGTATGCTACTAGATATAACTACTCCCGTATAATTTGGGCAATGGAACTTATCTCTATCAGTAGTTTGTCTGTGATGTATATGCTTATGGAATGTATGGTTTATTGACACTTTGAGTTTGTGATAATATTTGGTACTAGTGGTCTATGCTTTGTCTCTACTAGTTGCATTCTTTGTATATCGGTTGCTACTCGGATATCCCTAGCAATAAGAGCTTTCTTTCTTGGTTATTTGCCCACAATTAGATTGACATATATTGTTGTCTTTATTTCAGCATTGCTATAATTATAATTTTGAGCTTTGTCTAGAGAGCAAACATAGTACTTTGGTAGTCTATTTATTGCAGTTGGTAGGATAGCTCTATACTTTGGTATTCCCTCCTACTTTGCCTTTGTTTTGGGTGATTTTTTTGGGTCTGATTTGTAGTCATTTACAAGAGCCCATTCTCTTGGATTTTGCATTGGTATATTATCATTATGGTTGGTTCTTCTAATGATAGTGCTATTTTCAATATTGAAAAACTTGATGGCACAAATTTCATATATTGGAAGACATAGATATGGAAGTACTAAAAGAAGCAAGTTAGGCCATTGAAAACCAAGAGTATAAAGCCTAAAGGCATGTATCAAGATGATTGGGATGAGTCGGATGAGCTATGTAAATCCACCCTTATACTATCATTGTCTAAATGGGTTTACTTCAATGTTGTTGCACCTCAAGATAATGCCTAGCGATTATCGAAAAAAATGTATAATCTTTATGACAAGCAAAGTCTTGCATCACAAATGTATTGGTTGAAATAACTTATAGACCTTCTCATGAAGGAAGGGACTAGGGTGTCCTCTCATTTGAATGAATTTCATTCAATTTCAACCAACTAACTTCACAAGGGATCGAGTTTAAAGATAACCTACCTCCCTTGTTCTTGCTTGTGACACTTCTGGAGTCATGGGATACTTTCTATACAGCCATTTGTGCTAATATGCCTAAGGATAGCTTGAAACTCTAGGATGTTGAGGATGCTTTACTTATAAGGAGATAAATAGAAAGAATGTGGATGCATCCTATACTTTTCATGCATTCACTATTAGGGGCAAACATGAGGTAAGAGTAGTAATGATCACTATGGCAGAGGCTCACAATGGTCTTAATATCATGGGCAATCTCACATCAAGTCTTGTGGTTGTAAGACCTCTCTGACATGTCATTACTATGGGAAGCAAGGTCATATTCAACCACAATGCCATATGATTCGCGATGGTAAGCACAAAGAGAAAGGAAAGGGAAAAGCATAGAAAAAGTTTGATGATCTAACATTGTCCCTAATAAGTCCAATGTGAAGATTGAAGAGATAAATGCAGTGCAACATGAGTCAAATGATGAGTACATCTTAATACTTTTCTCTCTTTAAGCTTCATACTTGATTGATGCTTTGTCTGCATATTCTTAGTGTGAGTTGCTTGATTTCGAGGCTTCCTATCATGTTACCTGCATAGGGATTGATTTCGGCCCTATTGCAGCATGACAAGTTCTATGCAACTGGAAAATGACTTAGCATTGGATATTATTAGCATTAGGGTTATACCGCTATAGTTTCTCTCGGGCAGCTTCTTTACTTTGCATACTATACAACAAGTACCAGCTTTTACCAAAAGCCTTCTATTTGGTGAAAAGTTTAATGATGTGGGCTATTATGTATCTTTTGGTGATTTTGCATGGAAGATTACGCATCATAATCTTTCATGTAGAATCTTCTGTGGAAGATTACCTGTGGGAATCTTGTCTTTCTCAAGGTATCAAGGATGGTAGCCTCTATCCTTTATTTGTATCTAGATCTCTTAACCATGTTTTGGCTGTGGTTGATATACTACATGTATCTTTATGGCATTGTTGCCTTGGGCACATGTCTTTAAAGAAAATGAAAATGCTTACATATTTGCAGTATCTTTTGCCTCTTAATTACAAATATTTTGATTCTTATGACCATTGTCTTTATGGCAAACAAACACACACTTCTCATACGAGGAATGGCATTACATACATAGATGAGCCTTTGGCTCTTATGTAATCTAATGTATATGGTCCCATGCTCTGTTAGTCATTGGATGGTGTGAAGTACTTTGTTACATTATTGATGATTATCCACATAAGGTTTGGGTATATCCTATTAAGAAAAAATCAGATGTCTTATCTACATTTCAGCATTGGCTTGCTCTTGTTGAGAACCAATCTAGGTATACTATAGAATGCTTAAGGACCGACAATGGGGATGAATATGTTTCTAAAGAATTTGAGAAATTTTCTGATGAGAGGGGTATTAAGAATCAATTGTTGCCGCCCTATACACCCCACTCCAAAATGGTGTTATAGAGTGCATGAACAAGACCATTCAAGAAAAAGTTCATAGTATGCTTAGTTAGGCATGCTTACTACAACATTTTTGGGCTGAGGCAGTTACTACTATCATACATTTGATCAATAGATCCCCATGCACTACTATTGGTTGTTTGGGTTGCAGAGAAGGTATGATTTGGAAAACCTCCCTTGTATGTGTATCTTAGATTCTTTGGATGTGAGGCTTTCTGCAATGCCTTTTAGGTACCTCATGATACCTTTCACGATATCCCAATGTTACCGGCTAGGTGTAGACATATAGCATGCCATAAGTCCTAGTGCAAAATACTATGTCAAGGTGAGTGGCTATCATGGCATACATCAAACTATCCACTCCAAGATACATAAGGAATCTTGGCCTTCTGCTCATTTGAGTGGAGACAATCGGCGTGGTTGACCTTCATACGGGAAGGTAAAGAACAATCAACATGCTTAACAACTTGCATATGAAATTGCTCAAGCACCTTCTATATGTACGACTGCTGTGATAGGTAAATGAGCCCCTTAGGGTGATCGTGTGTAATATGCATACCAAGAATATGTGAGGCTTGCCCCATGTCCTTCATCCCAAAGCTCTCGATACATGTAAGCATGAAGCTTTTGAAGGTAAAGGAGGTTAACGACTTGGTTGTTTGAATGTAGTAGAGTTAGGCTAGATTCATAGGGTCATTGGTATGGCTAGGGATTCGTGGCCCACTTTTCATGTCATTTGGAATAAGGGGCACTTGAAGTAATGCATAAATGAGAACAACATGCTTGATTGGCCATCCCCTCATTTAAATTAGATGTGTTGCTTTGGAGGGTGATGACCCAAAACTAAAGATATATGCTTGATTAATTTAGAGAGGTCTCACTTTGGAAGGTAATGCTTGGTTAACTTTGAGAGGTATCACTCGTGTTTGTTCATTGGCAAAGGGAAGAAGAGGATCCATGCATAATGTTGGGGATGGAAGGAGTCCAAAGCGGTAGTGCTTGGAGCGTGGATCGTTGTGGCAAAGTTACCTAAGAGAGGGAGAGAGAGAGAGAGGACCTTCCTTGCTGCTCAAGAAGATTTTAAATAGCAGCATTTTGGGTTGGTTGCTGAGGCTACTCGGATTGAAAAAGCATGGGCACATATGTTATGTATGTGTAAGACTGACATTTCGATAAGCTGCATGAATCTCTCCGAGAGTGCCTCCTCTCTCGTCAGCAATGAGAAGTGACCATGGGCATGTTATTTATAAGTAAGACTGGCATTTGGATAAGCTGCATGAATGTGTCCCTGAGAGTGCCTCTCCCGTCATCAATGATCGATCCTGAGAAGCCCTCCCTAAATTCCAATTTTCCCGGTGCCCATGCCTCCCAAGACGACAGAAATCTTCTAATTCAAGCGATCTGGGATCCACCGAAGAAACAGAAAGTCTGTCGCTTGGTGCAAAAATGTCACAACGGAGAGGTTGCTTATCTTTTGGGGAAGAAAAGGGGAAGAGTGAGTGATGATAAGTGGACTGGGACAGACTTGTGAGCGAGAAATGTGATGCCGAATCGCGCTTGGATCGTTTGATTTGATGAGAAACGAGGGATAATTTCGTCGACGGATCTCAAGCCACTTCTATTTTTGAAGGGCAAGAAAGTCCCCCTCCCCTCCCCTCCACATGCGGAGATGCCGTCATTGGATGCGCCGGAGTCAAAGAGCGCACTTCTTTTCTTCTTTTTTTGGGACCATCGGCCTTTCCATACATACGTGGATATATATATACATATATAATAGCAAAAGGCTAAAACCTGTCCGCTAATTCAAAGTGTGTGGCATAGGTAGATGAGAATTCGCCTTTTTATGCAGTTGCTCAATCATGTAAAGGGTCCTTGCCACTTGGTATAGATTGCCTTCATTCCCCCTAAAGAGTATGGTCACATCCGTGTAAGGAAAGGTGTTGCCGAAACCTTAGTATCATGATGGTTCTCTATGAGGGCACTATTCTTGTCACATGTAATATCCAAGTCCCATAGCCCCACTTAGACTTTAGAGCAAAACATGAGGGGTAAGAAGGGGCCGGTCCAGCATTGCTAGGACTTTACACATGCTACATCTCATTCTTCTTTGTCTCATATAACTCATTACAAATTATCTGCACAAGAGGAAACAAGTCATCCTTGCTTGATGCCTCAAAGCCTACTACGTGCATTAAGTGGCTCTTAGAAGGAAAATCAAGATCCTTAGCTAAATCATGATAGGATTCGTGAGTAGAGGTTTCAAGAAGCCAGCTAGACCTTCTTCTATACTTTCTTATGAAGAAAATATAGACCTAAATTTTTATTATTTTGATATCTGTAGAGACTATGATATGCCCTATATGAACTTTTTTGTTTAACATTGAGAAGAGACAAAAGGGTGCTCTTGAAGAAGCTACATTAAGGAAATTAAAGAGGTATTATAGGTCATATGATATACAATAAAACCACATTACATTCACTCAACATTGCCCATCCTAACCCTACGTAAAAAAGAAGTGGCCATACAGTTCGATTGACTTACAATGATTTAGGTGAGGCTATTCGAAAAGGTGAGAATTGTGATACCATATCTTCTTGAATTGATCTTTAGAGATCTATAACTTTTGCCTCCCTCACTGGTTAACTTCCATGTGTGGTGGTTGGGACCACAAACAATTTAGAATGAGAGGGATACAGTTGAAAAAAAAAAGCTTTCAAACAACAAGTATAGTGTAGCTTAGATAGGCAAAGGCTATATGCATGGCCTTGTGAGTTGCCCCCCAGCAAAACTATTGAGGGTACCTTTATTTCTCACAAGGAGACTTTATGAGAAAGTAAGATTTTATGGTTAAACGAATGGAAAAGAAGACCTCTAACTCTTTGAAGAGAAGCTCCTTTGATAAAGATGAAGTCCATTTTGAATATAGTTTTATGAAATGCTATTCAAAGCCTTGAAACCAACTTGGTAAGCTTTTAGTTGAAGGTTTTTATGCTTGTCCTCACTTTTTTCATAGATGCTACGAGTCATAAGAACGAAATGCAATCAAACTTAGAAAATCAAGCATATTGCAATTCCTATGCTTTAATTGACCAAGAAACCATAAATTGTACAAAAATTAGGAGTTTCCAAAGATTGCCTATTTCAAAAGGTGAAATCTAGTGCAAAGAGACTTGCTTAGAGGGAGTTTAAAGAATGTGTAATATCTAGTACAAAGAGGCTTGCTTAGAGGTATGTTACTTCATTATCATCCATAATTATTTGTCTTTGCTTGTTATTATTCTAGACTAAGGCCCATTTTTAATGTCATACACAATTAACCTATGATCCCTAATTTCAAGGCATAACTCAAATATAAAGAATCTCTTTATAAAGAGCCTATTTGAGTTAACAAATAACCTAGGGACAAAGTAAGTAAACATTGGTCTTATGTGCCTAAAGAACAAAAGGGTTTGTCTTAATGCTTCTATTGAAGAAAGGTTTTCATATTAAGGGTCATTATGGGAGTAGTAATAATTGACCAAAGATGGAAGACATACATTTGGGGAAGAAGAGACCATCAAACGTTTGTTTTTGGAATGGGTGCAAAGTTGATGGAATCTAGAGAAGGGTTATGTCTTGCTTTTGGCATTTGAGTGCTTAGGATAGACTAGATAGAGATAAAGGAATGGAAATGTGCATGTTTGGGCCGACTAGTTTTACCAATCCTTGTGAGGAGTTTGAATCTTAGTCAGTCAAGAGCTTTGCTCTTCAAGAAATCTAGGACACACGCTTGCAAAGAGTTTTTGAGGGCATCAAATGGTTTTGGACCTTGGCTTGTAAGAGTAGTAAATTAAGTGACATGGCTTTGGCTAGCATCTTGAGCAATGTGGCCCAATGAGCTTTTTGTATCCAAATACATAATGTATCCATTCATTTCTTTCATGTTCATAGAAGTATTTTTGGTGGCAAATAAAAAGATGTTTGCTTGCATATGTGGGAGGAATTAGCATTTAATATCTGTATCTGAAGAAGTTGGTAATTTTAGGGTTTAAATTTTTTTGAAGGTTTTCTTTTGGAAAATTTATGAGTCATTTCACATTAAACATTGGTTTTTTTTGCAACCTTAGAGAGTGTGATGGGTATGCTGCAGTTCAGGTAAAAGGAATGGCAAAGGAAAAGCCCTCCAATTTTCCGAGTGGGGAGCCTCGAGGGAGGTGTACACAAAGCGTTTTCAATGGGTGGGGTGGAATAATAATGAGCCAAAGGCACATGCTCGTGACGCATGTCGTTTTGGGCGGGCGGGGGGGCGGCGTGTTTTGCGTGGGACCCACCAGCCCACAATGCTCGCCCGTTCGCTGCTGTCGACGTATTGTAAAAAAGGACTCTCGCCTTTTCCACTCTTCTCTATGTTCAGCAGAAGTGAGCGCTCTCTCTCTCTCTCTCTCTCTCTCGTAAACTGCCAGTACCTACAAAAGGCCTCACACGACCAGAGCTTCTACACGAGCACAATTGCCACACACACACACACACACACACACACACTCTCTCTCTCTCTCTCTCTCTCTCTCTCTCTCTCTCTCGCTCGTCCGACTGCCTAGGTAAGCACGTCTTACCATCTGCATTTCCAAGAGTTCCAGGCTTGTTTCTCTATTTCCAATCCTTCCCCCCCCCCCCCCCCCCGGCGATCCTTTGATTCACTATTAGTATAGATTTCCCTCCTCATCAGCACCACCCCTGCGTTGCATCTCGCAATTTGCCCTGATCTTGCTTATTGAGTCGCACTGTTTTTCCCCCCCCTCTCATGGTTGCAGGATAAAGGGCAGCACTGACCCTCGACAGCCCACTTTTTCTTTTCCTTTTTTTTCTTGCCAGATAGGTCTCTCATGGCTGTGGTCTCTGGCACCATGTCCAGCCAGCACGCCCTCGGAGTTTTGCCCAAGGAGATGGACATCACAATGCAGCCATCAGCCCAATCCAGGCAGCATTGGGTCCCTGATCACAGAGATGGATTCATCGCCTGGCTCAAGGGGGAATTTGCGGCCGCCAACGCCATCATTGACACACTCTGTCACCACCTCCAGCATATCAGTGAGGACGGAGAGTACGATATCGTCTGGAGCAGCCTACATAAGCGCCGCCATAACTGGACACCGTTGCTGTACATGCAGCAGTTTTTCTCTGTGGCAGAGGTGGTGAATTCTCTTCAGCAAGTTGCTTGGAGGAAGCAGCCTCAAGCTCACTCCAAAAAAATTGCACCATGTACCATAGCCACAGTGCCAAATTCTGAATTGCAGGCACACTCTGCAAACACTACCAAAGATCCAGATATGAAACAAGAGGCTGACATGTCATCAGCGATTCAGCAACCTCAGCCTCATCAGGTGCCCCAAAACAAATTCCTGCCGGCATGCTCGATTGAGCAATCCACTGACGCAGGTGAGCATAGTCCACAATTATCTATATGCAATGGTATTCTTACTTGGAAGATTCTGCCAAAACTTCACCAACTTGTTTGACCGGGACACATCAAAGCAAACTTCTTTTGATTAGAAGCTTGGTGGTGTGATTACAAAGGTTGTCGCTATTAGATTTGCTTCAGATTGCTTATGTTCTTTAACTAGTTCTATTCTTGTGCTTATCTGGAAAAATTAAGCTAATGTGCTCGTGGAGCTTTTGTGTCTGTATATGGGTTTAACGATACTCACACAGGAAGGTTGATCATGTGTGCATTCCTTGTGACGTGTCTCATGGTAAGATGACATCCTCTGTTAGCAAATCACAGTACCATGGACAGGATTGTAAGCAAAATAGCTAGGACTTTTTGAAACACTAAACAGGGAACTTTTTTACATCAAAATGTATCAGGGCCATGAATAGGATTTTTGAACCAAATAGCTGGGATTCTGGAAACATTGAATAGTGAACTATTTTACATCAAAACACGCAGCAATGCTGCTCACATATAGAGCAATAAATCTGAAGTACACTTGTATCCAAAACTTTACCAAGCGATCCAGGTAGAATCCCTTCTTTTAGCAAACCAAACTGTTGGCCCATGTGTCTCATGACCTTTTTATCCAGATGATTTCACAGATACTTATCAAGTGGAACAGCAAGTGTAACCACTAGCACATATAATATATTACTCCGTGTGATTCATGCTGGTGTCATCCTGAATGAATCAAGTTGATGTTGTCTCCTTGGTTGCATTATAATCATTGCTGCCAATTGATAATTCACATGATGCCCTGAATTCTTTAGAGAATTCTCTCTCTCAAAAAGCAAGCTGATGATGCCATTTCACATGTTTGATTCTGTCATTACGATTGTACATGTTTCTAGTGCCTTAGCAAAATAAAACGTTTCAGTTTCTTTTCATGTTTGCTAGATGGGAGTACTACAAGCTTATTCACTATGGACATCAGCTTTCCATCAAATGAGGAGGATGACCCTTCTACTCTGGTCAAGAAATCGAAGCACTTCGATTGTTCTGAAACTGTAAATGGGAAAATGGTGAGCCAGTGCTTTGTTTTCTCAAAAACATGTGCTGATTAATGTCACAGCAACTCTTTGAGAATGCTGTATCCTAATAGCACAGGTATCCTGTGGGTTTGTGGTGCCTCATCAAACTGTACAGGTAAACACTGGTGAAGGGATTGAACTATACGAGGACATTTTGAGTCCTACACAAACAAGCAAAGCTGTGGAACTTATAGATATGCTCCGCATCATGGGCAAGCAAGGAGAACTAGGTCAGAAAAGCTGATCTGACTGAATTTTTCTGATTCAGTTTTGAGATTCCTAATTCTAGGCAACCATATATAAGCTACACGGTCCAATGAGCTGACATTGCAGAAACTGGTGTAAAGTTAAATAGATCCTTGGCCACTTAGAATTACATTTGGTCTGGCTGGGCTCTGAAGTCTATGAATTGCAGGGAGTGCTTTCTCCACCCAGGAGGGCCCTTCTGGAGTAAAAGAAACCCTTTGTTTCCGTGCCATGTCACAGTTCAGGCAAGAAGATGGTAAGGGTTGGACTTCTTCTTGATCAAAGACCCCTTTTTGATGCTATTTTCCATCTGACATCATACAGAGATTCTGTAGTGGTTGGCTCTTCTGTTTGATCTCATTACTGTGTTGTGCTAGTCTGTGTTTTAATATAGCTTCTTACTGTTTCAGAAACAGTGCAGCCTATCATGCCAAAGTTTTTGGAGTCATTGATTGAATACATCACAAAAAAGGATATTTTTCCAGCAACCATGAGGCCTGATTCATGCATCATTAATATTTTTGACAAGGTTATTGAACTCCTCAAAAAAATCTTGTCGAATGAGAATACTAATTATAATATAACTTGCTTAACTTGGATATGGTGATGCTCTTTGATAGGGGTATTGTGAAGTCTCAGAAACCGACAAATGGCTTGATCAAAATTTTTTATGCATATTGTCTCTGACTGGAGACTGCAAAATGGTTTTAGGTCACACCATATCTGTGCACCACCATGGGGAGTATCAAGGCCCTATACAAATAGACCTACCTGCTGGGTACACCTCTTTCCTTAGCAGAGGAGCCTACCTGATTCTGTCACATAAGCTTTGTAGTTTGTGAAGTAACTGTTGGATGTGACAAGAATACAATCATTAACAGCAGTTGAATGCATCTGAATACTTCAAAGCTAATTGTGATTCTTTTGCTATAGGACGCTTTTACTTCTAAGAGAAAATCATGAATGTCTTCACAAGAGAGCAGTGCGTGCTTCAACTAGCAGGAGGATGTTTGTCACATTTGGCATGGGGCTTAAAGTGGTTGCAGCCCTCAAGGATGAGGATGGGCCTCAGAATGCTGTTATGCCAAAAGTTGAAGGACCTGAACATACATCACAAACTAGAGGTAAAAAAAAGCCTTTGGCAGCAGCACTAAGTTGGCATGGGAACGGCATCCCTGTGTTGTCTTCCAATTCCACAGGCAATGAGATGCACAAACAACCTGATTTCCATCCAAATGTGGAAGTGATACAGCTCTCATCTCTGCACTTCTTACCACAAATGCATAATTTGGTACCTCAACAGTTAATGCCTACCATTCAACCCGTCAGTCCTACCTTTACAGGCCAATTAGAAACCTTCAGTCCAATCTCGGTGATGGCCCAAGGATGGCCAAGTGTTCCAGCTTCCAAAATGTCTCATAATGGGACAGGAGTGTTTTTCCCAGCTAGGGATGCAGTTGCTGTTCCCAGGTGGCAGTCTGGAGTTCTTGTGTTGTCACCTTTCTCTGCCAAGAGCAATTCTTTTAAAAGGCATATAGCCACTGAAGTCCGTCGACCTGCACAGGCTCGACGTCCACCGAGACATGCAACCCAACTTGGTAATCACACTAAGTCTAAAGGTAATCCAATTTCAATGGTCCTACCGACACCTCAGAAGGCTTCAGAAAAGGATATCATTCCTGACATTGATAATATGGTGGATAAAGAAGTGGGAGCAATTTAGAACCCATTCTCTAGTTAGTTGAGAAGCAGAACAATGTCTGTCTGGTGTACCACAGACACAGTTTGTACTGTGCAAGGCATCTGCAGAGTCAGGCTTCAGATTTTATGATCCCTTTCTCATGTTCACATGTGTGCCTGGTTGTGGACCATGTGAACATTTTAAGGCGAGTGATCTACTGGGTCAAGACGAAACAAATGGATCGGTTAAAAGGGATGGATGGTAGGTAGTTCACTAGGTCATGGATCGGTTAAAAGGGATGGATGGTAGGTAGTTCACTAGGTCATTGAAGGTGATATGATGATTCATTGAAATGGTCATCCTAATTGGCCATTGAGAAGTGGCACACTCCTTAGCCGGCAGTCCATTTATTCTTTTCAAACATGGTGTACTTTTACTGGAGCTGGCTTGATCCACATTTTATCCGATGAATACCCCCCAAAAAAATGAATAGAAAACCTTTTCTGTGGAGTCTTCTATTTTGAGGACAAAGTGTGCTTTTCTCCATAAGAGTTCCTCTCTTTCATCTCTATGTACATGTGTGTGGCGAATGGCACAAGTAATTGATGATTAATCGATTGGGTTGCATGATGCAAGACTGGTAGGTGTCCAGGCTATCGATATTGTGCATTCTGTGCCGCTCTTGGCACTCAACGGTAGCTACTAAGCCTACAACTTGAAAAATATACACTGAAAGCTATTGATATTTTGCATTATATGCTAGCTGCCCTGACTAACACAAAGCACTAAGCCGATGAGTTGAATATCATGTTCAAGTCACACAGAAACCCAGGATATCGATATTGTGCATTTCATGCTAGCTGGCCGCTCTTGGCCCTGAGTCAGCACAAGGCATTAAGCTTACAATGCGAAACCATGTTCACGGTGACAGGCTCGATGCCTGACGCTTCACTCTGATTGAGAAAGTCCTCAAAAAACCATGTAACATACAACCTCTTAAGTCTGTACAACATACACTCTCGATCTGGAGCAGTGGTTGCTACTGAAAGAAAGAACCGTATTGCATCCAAATCTAAAAGTATCTCACCCATGTGATGCGAAGGAATCATCAGGCTAATAAAATTTACAATATCAATCATCTTCACAGTAAAAAAATGCTAGTTTTGCCGGATGCAGGAAACTACACAAGTAATGGTGAAGATTTTAGTACGAGTGATATGTTTTGTCTGCACAATGTACTCTGTCTCATTCCACTCCAGAACGTTGTCAGGAATGTGAGGACAACATAACTGGTCTGCTGACATACTACTACACAAAGATGCAATGCAAAGCGCATGTAGCACTAGTCAAAACAACATGGCTACTCTATAAAACCAACCACAGAGGGAGAATGCCCTAACTCCTGAGTGGGCGATGGCCATGCTCTTGAATTGTTAAGAATGTAATCCTCCAAACCGAACATGCCCGTGAGAACGATAGTCTCTTCTTACTGACAGCACAGTGCGGATCTTCCACATACATTGTGTACGACAACGATAGGGGAAGGCGTCATCCCAGAGCCGGGGTCTAGCGGGCAACAGCTTAATTTAGGGGTCTTGTGGGCCGGTCGCCAATCTGATATCCTTATCTTGCCCTTTGGCATATGAGTGCTGCCACACTTATAGGGTATACTTGGATTTCAAAGTGAAGGTTACTTGCATTTCAAAGCGAAGGTTACTTAAGTTTCAAAGTAAAGGTCATTATAAATTTAGTAAAGGTGCATTTCAAGGTAAAGGTGACTATAAATTTAGTAAGAAGGAAAAGAGGCATCACACTACATAAACTCAACTTATTTGATATCTAAAAGGTTTGGCACGTTTACATGTGACCCCACTCTTATATTTATCTTCTTTTTTAGTGTAGAAAATTCAATATAAGGATTTTACCAACTTGCAAACAAGAAAGAATGCCTTACCCTCTTTGGATAGCTTCTTAGAGTTGGGTTGCACCAACTCTAATAGGGCTAATTGAAATGCATTACTAGGCTACAATTGCTTGTGGTCGTTTCAAGGAGAAGGTGAGAAGTTCAAATTCAAAAATGTGTTACATTTACAGTGGTTGGTGGTAATTGATTGGATGAAGGATTTTTTAGTGGGATATAGCACATTCCTATTCCCCCACAATCTTCGATGAACGACGGAGTTTAGTGGGGGGAGTGGGTCCAAAAAAAGCAAACAAACAAACGTTGGGCGCAACTCGGTTCTTAAAGTGGATATCAAGTTCAAAAAAGATACTATGACTATGATTAGCTATGATTTCTTTGGAGTTGTGGATCTGCGCAAATACAATGGTATTCCTAAAGGACCAAACCATCGGAACAATTGAGCCTTTAACGACAACCCAAATCTCTTTTGAGTAATCATTCAAAATGCTAAGATAGTTGTAGTTGTAACACCTTCAATTTAGACATTTTGCTCTAAACTAACCCACTTCATCACAAATGTAGAATCAACAGGTCTCTTGAGCTTTTGCTACAATGTAAGCATGACCACCTTGTGGATTAGGCCTTGAACCTAATTTGCATGGCCTCTTAGAACCCCACTATAAACTTTAGGTGATTGACATTTGTAGAGCATACTTCCAAAGAGTGACATGCTTTGAGCAATACTTTTGTTGGGTTAAATCAAGCTATTGAGGGTCAAATAATTCATTCATATTCAATGTTTAAAAAGAGAGTAGAAAGTATCTTCCTTTTTTAATGACTTCTATATCATCCCAAGCCTTTAAATATTTTGATAAGGCATTATCACGTCACCACTATTTTTGCCACAGTTTGGCTTCACCAATGAGTCATAAACATGCTGTCATGGATCCATTTGTTGCATTGTCATCCTGATATAGTAGAGAAATAATCATCCATTAAACTTGTGCACCCTTGTCAACTTGGGTACCCTCGACACTAAAATTTGGCAATTTAAACTACTTCAGAATGAATTTCTTCTCTTGGAGGTCAGGTATGGTAACTTCTTAACATTCCACAATTAAAATAATCATTGTCTTAGATTCATGGAATGATATTCTATTGAGTTCTATTGGATTTAGTTATCCACAAATATTCACAATCAAAACTCTTAGATTCACTTTATCAACTTACTTCTAATTAATCCTTTTTTAATTTCCCTTAATTTGGGAAATCCCTTCCTCATAAGAAGTCTAGTCTAATTCACTTCTCAATAAGATTCTCTTGGAAATGGCATTTACTAAAATTTCAGCAACAATCATTCTTTTGATTGTTGGGGGTAAAGGCACCAGTGTTTACGCCACCTGTGTATTCTCACTACACTTATAGTATCTGCGCACTCGTACACTAAAGGTGGCAGGTGTCCATCATTGTCACTTCATTCTTTATTCTTTCAAATGACTAATGAATAAGGGAAGGCCAGTCACACATTTTGTGACCATTGGAGTTTCCACATCTCTCTCTCTCTCTCTCTCTCTCTCTCTCTCTCTCTCTCTCTCTCTCTCTCTCTCCATCCATCCGCTATACCTTGCACCTCCCATGTTTTCCCTTGCTCGTGCTCCCACTCGAGCTTCTCCCTTCAATTGATCAGTGCATTGGTTCAAGGAGCTTTTTCTTCAGTTTTGTTTCAGCCTGTGAAGACCTATAGCTCAAGATTCATGGCTCAGCTTATTTGAGGTAACCATTGCTTTCCACTTCTTCTCAGCTTTCATAGGCTTGCTCCAAGGCTTTCTTGAGCCTTGTTTAAGTACTCTATAGTGAGCATTTGCATAGGCAATAGCATCAAACAGCAGGTACAACAGTAGTAGCATGAATTACACATGTTGCTGCTACATTCCATTTCTCATCAGGTGGACATCATCTCCGTCTCTTGTGGCCTCTCTGGCAACCTTGGCAAGGCTTGGCATTACTTCCCAACAGTGGTCTTTGACATTGGGCATTGATCTTGAGCTTCTAAGCCTTAGCCGATCACACTTTATAAACACGGCAACATGCTATCATAAAATAGAGATGGCCATATCGCATAATGTTTGAGCTCATCCTATGCCTATTGATACTCATATGCTACTGGGATTACTGGTACATGTTTGGAGGATGTATTGAGATGCTTTTGGCTTGATTTGAGCTCCCATAGCTCAGTTTATACAAGGTATTTCATTGCTCTAATACACTGGGCAATAAGCATTTACAAAAGGATAGTTTATACCTATAAAATTCTTTGAGCTTCGCATTTGAGCTTGATTATATGTCTTGGAGCTTTGGTTAGTTGCTATAGTGATCACTCATGGACTTGAAGATCTTATCAGGTTCTATCCTCTCTAGGCTATGTACTTGATATATCTTGGATGCTCAGATTCATGTAGATGATGTATCGAGCTTGTCTTGCTTAGTTGGCATTCAGGTTTATTCCAGTGGGAGTCACTTGACACTTGGATATTCGCATTGAGCTTTGGATTTGTATAGTTGAGCTTGAGCTTCTTTTATTGAGACAATGGGACTCATTGAGTTGTGTACATACTCTTTTAATGCTTTGTGGATGCAATCTCTCTTCTATGGACTAATTTGATTCATGTTCTGGATGAATCAAATTAATCTCTATTAGAGTGATGTATACACAGTGCTTGGCTATGTATTGAGCTTCATTAGTTACCCTTACTCATCAATCGTGCATTTGGTAGTTCTCTTTTATTCTTCCTAAGACCTACTACATGCATGATGCCTATGCTTATTGGATGTATGGTTTATTGACACATTGAGGCTGTGGCAGATCTTGGTACAGGTTGCATGCCCAGTCACTCACTACTACTAGTTGCTATGACATATCCCATTTGTTGCAAGATATACCTAGTAGTGCGAGCTTGGATTTTCCTAATCGATTTCCCACATTTTATCTTGGATTCACTGTTGCATTTATTACATCAATGCAGCAATTGCAGTTTTATTCATTCTTTATGAGAGCAGATGTTGTGATTTGACAATTCATTATTAGTAGTTAGTGGACATCCTTATACTTTGGTGTTTTCTTTTGTTTAGACTTTGTTTGGGTTGTGATTTGGGGCTCATTTGCAGCCATTTACAGTCACATGTCTTCTTATATTGTGCTTTCATTTGTTGGCAGATTAAAGCACAATGCTACTTTTAACATTGACAAAGTGGATGGCACTAATTACAATTACTAAAAGGCATAGATATGGCAAGTTTTGACGTAAAAATTGCAGATTAAGCCATTGAGAGATAAGGGTGTGTAGACTGAACACTTTGATGCGGAGAATTGGATTGATTTCAATGAGTTATGTAAATATACAATCATTTTGTCACTCTCTAAGTAGGTATTCTACAATGTTGTCTCTCAAGGCCAAATTAGATAGCAATTATGGGAGAAGATCCGTGATATCTATGATAAGTAAAGCCCTACCTCATATATATTGGCTAGAGCAACTCATGGATCTTCATATGAAGGAGAGAACTTCCATGTCTGCCCACTTAAATGAGTTTCATTCTATTTTCAGCCACTTATCTTCACAAAGGATTGACTTTAAGGAGAATCTTCCACCATTGTTTTTGTTAGTTACATTGCCTAAATCATGGGTCACATTCTATACTGGTATATATGCAAATATGCATATTGGTGGACTAAAATTGTAGGATGTACAGGTTACATTATTGAATGAAGAAGTTAATAGAAAGAATGTTTCTTCCTGCAGCTCTCATACTTTGACAGTATCAGAGGCAGTAATGCTAAGAGCAGTAATGATCACTATGGGTGAAACTCTTAGAAGTCTCATTCTCAATCATGTGGATAGTCTCACAAGAAGTCTCGTGGCTATAAGTCCACATTGACTTGTCATTATTATGCAAAGCCAGGTCATATTCGGCCATAGTGCCATAAAATGCATGATGACAAGCATAATGAAAAGAAAAAGGGCAAATCACAAGAAAAGAATGATGATAGTAGCATTGTCCCCAATAAATCCAACGTTTAGATTGAAGAGATTAATGTAAGGCAAATTGATTTAGATGATTATTACATACTTGCAACTTCTTCTCTTGATGCTTCATAGTTAATTGATGCCTCGTCTGCTTATGCTCAATGTTGGTAGATTGATTCAAGGGACTCATTTCATGTTACCCCTCATCGAGAGTGGTTTCATTTCTATCGTAGCATGACATGATCTTGTTAGATTGGGTAATGACTTGGCATTGGATATTGTTAGTATTGGAGATGTACAATTGCAATTTACTTTAGGCATCATCTTTACTTTGCATGATATACATCATGTTCCGGCTTTAAACAAAAGTTTACACTCTCTTGGAAACTTGGATGATGCAAGTTATATTGTATCTATTGGTGATTCCTCTTGGAAGATTACCTATAGGAATCTTGCCCTTACACGAGGTGCCAAGTTTGGTACTCTTTATCCCTTGTGTTTGGGTCTATTAACCATATTTTGGTCGTGGCTATAGTACCATATGTATCATTATGGCATCTTTGCCTTGGGCATATGTCATTAAAGGGAATGAAAATGCTTATCTATTTGTAGTATCTTCCACCCCTTGACTATAAATGTTTTGATTCTTGTAATCATTGTTTTTATGGTTGGCAGATATGCAGTTCGCATAAGAAGTCTATTGGCATTAAGCACATGGGTGAGCCTCTGGCTCTTGTTCATTCTAATGTTTGTGGACTTATGCCTTGTTAGTTATTAGGTGGTGTGAAGTATTTTGTTACTTTTATTGATGATTATTCACATAAGGGTTGAGCATACCCCATAAAGAAGAAATCAAAAGTATTGGCTATGTTTCAATGTTGGCTTGCTCTTGTTGAGAACCAATTTGGGTATAGGCTAGAATGCCTACAATCTGACAATGGGGGTGAGTATGTATCTAAAGCCTTTGAGCAATGTTGTGATGAGAAGGGTATTAAGCATCAGTTGACTGCCTTATACACCACAATACTATATTAGAGAATTCAAGAATCTCCCGAGTTCCACTCTCAAATTAGAAATAAAGATTTGACCATGTGGCTAAATCTGAATCCCTTTTTTGAAGATGAAACTTAATCTATCATCTATATAGTATTGAGAAAAAGTTTCACCTTCAAGGAAGGGGGTAACAATTTGACCATGTGACCATTTTTATAAATTTCCAAAGTATATAAAAATATCCAAACTCCTTAATATAGTGTTCCACCCCAAAATGGTATGGCTGAGTATATGAACAAAATAAGAAGAGAGAGTCTGTAGGATGCTTAGCTAGACATGCTTACCACAACATTTCTGGGCTAAGGTAGTTACTACTACTGTACGTTTGATTAACAAATCCCCATGCATTGCTATTGACTATCAAGTTATAGAGGAGGTATGGCTTGGAAAACCTCCATCATATGCTAATTTGTGTATCTTTGGTTGTGAGGCTTTCTATTATGTTCCTAAGGACAAGTGCAATAAGCTGGATCCTAAGTCAATGAAATACATATTTCTTGGTTATGGAGATATAGGTGAGATGTGCTATAGCCTATGGGATCTGTAGGCTCATAAGGTCATCCGTAGCCATGATGTTGTTTTCCATTAATAGAAAATGCATAAGAAGCTTGAGCGGGTAGTTGAGGTATGCTCTAGTAGCCCATAACCATGATGTTAGACATGATGTACAAGTCCCATAGCTTGCTGCAAGATATTCTACTATAGATAAACATCCTCTTAGCCCTCCATTAACTATGTTATGGTGACAGACGTTGGTGAGCCTCTTACTTATAATGAGGCCATGTATAAAGGTGATAGTTACTCTTGGAAGAGGGCCATGCTCTCAAAGTATAACTCATTGCAAAAGAATCATACATGGGATTTGGTTCCTTTGCCTAATGGAAGGTGTGCTTTGCCATGCAAGTGGTGTACAAGCTAAAGATTACATTGGATGCCCCAAGCTATCGTATAAGGCTAGCTTGGTTGGTAAGGGTCTTAAGCAAGAGCATGGTGTTGATTTCGATGAAGTCTTCTCTCTAATAGTCAAGATGACTACCCTATGAGCAGTTTCGACCTTGATTGTGTAGTTAGATTTGGACCTTTAGCAGATAGATGTAAATACAATTTACTTATATGGGGACTTACATGATGAGTTTTATATGCAGTAGCCTAAGAGCTTTGAAGAAAAAGGCAGGGATCACCTAGTGTGTAAGTTGAGAAAGAGCCTTTATGGCCTTAAGTAGGCACCCAAGGAATGGTATCACAAGTTTAATGCTCTCATGCATTCATAGGGATATAGTCGTAGTGATATGGATCCGTGTTTATACATGAAGAAGGCGTGTGATGGTAACCTTATGATTTTGGTACTTTACGTGGATGATACAATGATTGCTGGAAGAGCTCATGATAAGTTGGATGCCTTGAAAGGTTAGCTTAAGAAGAGCTTTGAGATGAAGGACATGTGACATGCCTCACATATTCTTGGGATGCACATCATGTGTGATCACTCTAAAGGGATCCTTTACTTGTCCCAGAAGGAGTACATCTAGTTGAAGGAAGAAGCCTGAGTGGGAGCACAAGCAAGTAGAAGTAAGGGAGGTTCTCTGGTTAGGCCGTATGGTGGCAAACCTTGGTATTATTGATGTGGTCCATACACTGCATTCGGGTTCTATGAGTGCTATTTAGTTGGGTAAGAATCTTGATTTTCCATGACAAGACAAAGCACATTGAGATGTGTTACCACTTTATGAGAGAGATCGTTGAGGACAAGTCCATGAGTTTGTCAAGATCTCAACTACCCAAATCTTGCAGATTTTCTCACTAAAAGTCTTTCAACAGAGCTTCCTTAGGAAGATAATGGGCATTGGATGAGATAACATCTTTCCTCATCCTATTGTACTTTATGCACATTTGTACTTTGTCACTTTTTCTTGTTCTCTCCTCACTAGAGGCACATTTTCTTTTAAGTGGGAGGTTATTGGGGGTAAAGGCACCTATGCCTATGTTGATCGTGTATTCACTACATTATAGTCATGCACACTTGCATACTATAGGTGATGGGATCCATATACCTATATCTATACTACATTATTATTTGAGCTATAGGTTCGAGAAAGTGTCGAAGCACCATGGAGGTCCTGAGCCTAGCTCCCAAACCAAACCAAAGTGGCATTACTTGCTCACATGATTGGGGGCAGAGGAAAACGCAAGTGGACATTTATCTCTCACATGATTGGGGGTAGAGAGAAACATGGTCTCTTTCCACTACCTCCTCCTCTCACTCTCAATCTCACTCTCACTCTCACTCTCACTCTCACTCTCACGGGCAGCAGGCAGGAGCCAAACAAGACACAAGAGCGGGCAGGTAGCAGGCAGGAGCAGAGAGTCAGGAGCAGGCAGCAGGTAGGTCAGTCCTCTCTCTCTCTCTCTCTCTCTCTCTCTCTCCCCGCATGGCACAATCTCGTCGTCTGCCGGATGAGAGAGAGGTGCACTCTCTCTCTCTCTCTCTCTCTCTCTCTCTCTCTCTCTCTCTCTCTCTCTCTCTCTCTCTCTCTCTCTCTCTCTCTCTCTCTCTCTCTCTCTCTCTTCGCATAGGGCCATAGTCGACATCTCGCCATATGCCGGATGAGAGAGGCACAATCTCTCTCTCTCTCTCTTTCTCCACGTAGTGCCACAGTCGCCATCTCGCCGTCTGTCGGATGAGAGAGAGGTGCAATCTCTCTCTCTCACTCTCTCCACATAGGGCCATAGTCGCCGTCTCGCCATCTGCCGGATGAGAGAGAGGTGCTGTCTCTCTCTCTCTCTGAGTGCGGCGCCTCTCTCTCTCTCTCATCTGACGAGACTGTGGCCCTTAACACGCACGCACACGCGCACACACACACATACACACACACACACACACACACACACACACACACACACACACACACACACACACACACACACACACACACACACACACACACACACACACACATATAGAGAGAGAGAGAGAGTTATGGTTAGTTAGTTAGTAATATATATGGTTAATAATAGATATATGTAGTTAGTAATAGATATAGGGTGTGTGTGTGTGTATGTGTGTTTTTCGTGTTTATTTATTTAGATAAGTAAGTTTTTTATGTTAGTTAGTTTAGTTAGTTACATTAGATTAGTTAGTTTAGTTTAGTTAGTTAGTAGATAAAGTTTAGGGTTAGTTTAGTTAGTTAAATTGATTAGAGAATGGTAAGTTAGTTTAGTTTAGTTAGTTTTTTATGTTATTCTAATTTTTTGTTTAATTTGATTTACGATTTATTTAATTTTATTGTTCTGGTTTATTGATCGTTTAGTTACTTCTCTTAGATTAGTTTAGTGAGATAGTTAACTGGGAGTTAACTTTAAATAGTAAGTTAGTTTAGTTGGTTTAGTTTAGTAAGTTTTTTACTGTTAGTTAGTATAGCTAGATACGTTAGCTTATTGGATTAGTTAGTTTAATTTAGTTAGTTAGTTAGTTAGCTTTTTATGTTGGTTTAATTTTGTTGCTTGCCTTAGATTAGTTTATTTTTGTTTATTATCTATTGGATAGTTTAGTTAGATTGATTGGTTAGTTTAGTTTAGTTAGTTAGTTAACTTTAGTTTAGTTAGTTAGTTATTTTCTTATGTTATTTTGATTTTTTATTTGTGGATATAGTATAGATTAGTTTAGTTAGATAGTTAACTGGGAGTTAACTTTAAATAGTAAGTTAGTTAGTTAAATAGTAAGTTAGTTTAGTTGGTTTAGTTTAGTAAGTTTTTTAATGTTAATTAGTTTAGCTAGATACGTTAGCTTATTAGATTAGTTAGTTAGTCTGTTAGCTTTTTATGTTGGTTTAATTTTGTTGCTTACCTTAGATTAGTTTATTTTTGTTTATTATCTATTGAATAGTTTAGTTAGATTGATTGGTTAGATTAGTTTAGTTACTTAGTTAACTTTAGTTTAGTTTAGTTTAGTTAGTTAGTTAATTTTATTTAGGGTTCGTTTAATTTTATTATTTTGGTTTATTGATCATTTTTGTTACTTACCTTAGATTACTTTAGTGAGATATAGCAAGTTAGTAGGTTAGTTTCTTAGTTAGTTACTTTAGATTGTGTGTTATGTTAATTTTTTATTTATGGATATAGTTTAGGGTTGGTTTGATTTTTTGTTTTAGTTTATGGATGTAGATTAGTTTAGATTTGATTTTTTGTGTGTTCTAGGCTAGTTATAGAGAGAGAGAGAGAGAGAGAGAGAGAGAGAGAGAGAGAGAGAGAGAGAGAGAGAGAGAGAGAGAGAGAGAGAGAGAGAGAGAGAGAGAGAGAGAGAGAGAGAGAGAGAGAGAGAGAGAGAGAGAGAGAGAGAGAGAGAAGGTTGGTTGTGTTAGTTACATTGGTTAGTTAGTGCATTGGTCGGTTGGTTAGGTGTAGAGAGAGGGAGAGGGAGAAGCAGAGAGAGAGGGTTAGTTGAACTTTGGCAGTATTAGATATGGGAGTTTTTGCTGTTTTTTAATTTTGAGAATATTTTATATATCCCTCAAGGCTAACGTATGCTTTTGCCTAGTATGGAGGCTTCTGCAGCAAGCAAGAATATGTCTGTAGAAAATATTATATAGTGCACTCCTAACGTGTAAATGAATGTATGTAAAATAAAAGAGGTCACAAGGAAGAAGGCAGTTCGTCGTGCACTTAAGCATGTTGGAGGGCATGATAGTTCCATTGGTTCCTTGAGGTTTATTCATCGCTTGGATGGGATTGAAAAGCAAGTGAAGACACTATTTCGGCGTCAAAAAGCTTCGATTTCTAATTCTGAGAACATTGGTGGCCGTCTACAGAGGATTGAGAGAATGTTGGAAGAGAAATATGAAGAGCACCTTGCTAATGGAGTAACGATACAGGGCGAGTTAGAAGAGATCAAGGGTTATATAGGTGACATTTATGAACATATCCAAAAAAATTGGTGGCCACGTGCTAGATCTTCGGACGATCAAGAAGAGAAGTTGAAAGATCTTCTTAATAGTGCAGGTCGTATAGAGGATGGAGTATGTGAGTTGATTGCTCACAAGAATGAGAGCTTGGTTGCACCGGAGAACATTGCTCTTGATGTGCAACTTACTTCTTTGAAAGTTTATCTTAATAGATTTTCAGCAATGTTAACGCAGATGACTCATTGTGCAGGCTCATCTTCTGGCACTTGAAATCATTGCCCTTGATATGCACTAGAGAACGTTGTTTCTTTGAAGAGTGGTTCACAATAGGTTTTTGGCAATGTTAACCAGTGCTTCTTTGCTGTGGTTTGCTTGGTATATGTAATCCCTGCAAGACTTCTTAAATGAATTGTTTGATGAAAATCTCCATTTTTAAATACATCGTTTGTGTCTTGCGAATTATAAAACTACTTTTAAACCATTTTAATAGTCCCTCTTTCTCTCTGTTTCTCTATGTTTCTCTCTTGATTACTAAACAATTTTGCTAATGTACTTTTGTAACTTAGATTGGATTAGATACATAGAATGATTGAAGCTTTGATATGTTGGGACATTTTGTATAGTTTGGTTTTGCAATTAGGGTACATATGCCTCCCTCCCTCTCTCTCTCTCTCTCTCATATTTAGGTGGCTTATGTGTGGCTCCCTCACTGTGTCTCACTCTCACTCTCTCATTCTTCTCTTACACACATACAGATACACTCTCTTCTCTCATTCTTCTTCATGTCTTTTGTCCTCCTCTTCTTTGTGATGTTGGGACGCTTTGTATAGTTTGGTTTCAGCCCCAATCAGGGTACATATGCCTCTCTCTCTTAGTGGGTTGGTCATATTGCTCTCTCTCTTCGTTATTGTGAGTTGGTAAGTTATTGTAAGCCATCTCAAAATATACTCCTATGGGATTGGCACCAATAAGTATTTCGAGACTGGGAACCTTCCTGTATAGGACATGTTCTTTTCTCTCAAGATTGTATAGATATACGTGAATGAAGATCCATTGGCAAGGCCTTTAGGCAATGCATGGCTGGTACTTGGTGAGTGCCATGTGTGCATGATAGCACTCATGTGTAGTGTATATATATTCTTTCATGCATTTAGGGTTTGTGGTTGCGAATGTTTCTATCGCTTATGTTTTGAAGTTTGGTGTGTGAATAGCTTTGAGATTTATTTGTTGTGCGACTCTTATATTCTCTTTAAAGTTTGGTGTAGCCATAGAACAAAGCAAAGCCATGGGAGATATTCCCAATGTAGTGCTTTCGAATCCATTGAATGTAGTGGATTCAGTTGAATTAAACAAAACGACAACGACATCATCTCTTCGATACTTGCCAGCTTGGAGCCATTCGCATGGGTATGGAAGATAGTTTTTTTAATTGTGATTGCATCAAAGTGCTACTATATATATTTTTGGAGATTGTTTATATGTTTCATTGCACCCCAATGTATGGGCTCTAATAGAATGATGGTGCGAAAAATGAAAGAGGTGGCAAGGGGACAAGAGAGGCATGTTGCTAAATGTACAAGAGCTACAAAGATTCGAAGAAACACGAGGGCTACTTCAGGTGCTTCGGACTTTAAAAAACTTGAGACCAAGATGAATGAGTTGATGGAAATGCAGACGAGTTTATGTGCACCTGTTGATCGTGCACTTGCCATGTACTCAATGGAGTTACATGAATAGGCTAAAGGTCTGTATAGTGTTGTGTGTGAGACAAAGCACACACAAGGTGTTCTCCAACAAGTGTCGATTGATCTGGGTGGTGAAGTAAGGGCACTTTCAACAATTGTTTCTAAGACAAGTAGATTAATGAATCTACTAGTGAATGATATGTTGTGGGCTTCAGTCTGGGAGACTTGGAGATGACCACGAACCTGTGATCTGCCCGAGGGGTTGTCAGTTGCCGTTCTTGCAATTTCAAATGAAGGTTAGTAGGTTTAATGCTTTGCTGTAACAATTGAGCCATCAGATGAATGGTTGCATCTAAGGAGAAAGAATTGCTTAGGCTGGAACTTATAGGTTTGGATTTTCATGTGTATTTTAAAGTGTGCGGGATAGCACTTTTAATGATAATATATGCTTCCCTTTTGTAAAGCCTACGTGGAATGTGATAAAATGTGTAACACTTTTGATATAACAAAGCGTATTTGAGTAAAATACATTGAGTGTGTATATCTTGATGTCTCTTTCTTGAGATTTACATGGAGAAATTTTGATAGTCCAATGATGGTTAGTATATTTACATTTGATGTATTGCATACATCGAATGTACGCAATAAATTTACTTTTGAAATCAAACCATGCCTATCGCGTCTAATGCGCATACCATCGGCCTGTCCCAGATCATTTATCTCAAAGCTCTTCTTGAGCTGAGCCTTAAGAGCATCTAGCTTATCATGAGCTTTCCCTGCTATCAGCATATCATCCACATAGAGTACCAAAAGCAATAAAGAACCATCACTGGCTTTCTTCGTGTAAAGACACGGATCCATAGCACTCCGATTGTAGCCTTGTGACTGCATAAAGGCATCAAACTTATGATACCACTCCCTAGGTGCCTGTTTCAAGCCATAAAGAATTTTCTTCAATTTGCACACTAGGTGCTACCTGCCAGGTTCTGCAAAGCCCTTAGGCTGCTCCATATAAATCTCATCATGCAAGTCCCCATGTAAGAAAGCCATCTTGACATCCATCTGGTATAAATCCAAGTCAAGCTGAGCAACCAAAGCCAAGACTAAGCGCAAGGTGGTCATCTTAACCACAGAAGAAAAGACCTCGTCAAAATCCACACCATGCTCTTGCTTAAAACCCTTTGCTACCAATCTAGCCTTGTATGCCGGCTTGGGGTGTCCAGGGGTACTTTTTAGCTTCTACACCCACTTGCATGGCAAAGCCTTCTTGCCCATAGGCAAGGAAACCAAATCCCAAGTGTCATTCTTATGCAGGGAGTCTATCTCAGACTGCATAGCCCTCTCCCAGGAGTGACTGTCACCCCTGCGCATAGCCTCATCATGGGTGAAAGGATCTCTTGCATCTGTAACCAAGACATAATGCATCAAGGGATGAAATCTATCAGGTGGACATCTGTCTCTAGTAGACCGCCATCTCACGGCAGGCTCTGCTGCCTGCCCAACTGCCTGTCCAACACCCTGACCATGAGCATCTGCTGTAGCTGTAGGCTGTCCAATTGCCTGTGCGGGAGCTCTTGGCTCCTACTGAAATATGACCCTACGGATCTCAACAACTCTCTCAGGTTGCCTATGCATTTTGTCTTCATGGAAGACTACATCATGACTGCAGATGACTTTTCGCGGCTGCGGATCCTAGAGATGATAACCCATCTCGCCGGCATCCCCATAACCAATGAAAATGCATTTGACACTCTTGGGATCCAACTTACTTCTCTTGTCCCTAGGCACCTAGCAAAATGCCTCACATCCAAAGACACGGAGATCTATATAAGAGGGAGGTTTTCCAATCCATACCTCTACAACCTGGAAATCCAAACCACTAGAGGGTGATCTGTTTATGACATGCACAACTGTACTAACTGCCTCAGCCCAAAAGCTCTGTGGTAGGCCTACATGGCTAAGCATACTGTGTACACGCTCCTGGATGGTTCTATTCATCCGCTCAGCCAAACCATTTTGGGGGGAGGGAGTGTAGGGGGCAATCAACTGACGCTTAATACCCCTCTCATCACATAACTGCTCAAAAGCACGTGAGACATACTCACCCCCATTATTTGTCCTTAGGCATTTTAGCCTATACCCAGACTGGTTCTCAACCAATGCAAGCCATCTTTGAAACACAACCAAGACATCGGATTTCAGCTTAATGGGATAAGCCCAAAATTTTCGTGAAAAATCATCTATGAACGTAACAAAATACTTTGCACCACCCATAGATTGACAAGGTATGGGCCCACAGACATCCGAATGTACCAATGCCAAGGGCTCACTCATGCGTGGCCTACTAGACTTCTTATGCATAGACCTAGTCTGCCTGCCATAAAGACAATGCTCACATGAATCAAAACATGCATAATCAAGGGGCGGTAAGTACTGCAAACCAGAAAGCATTTTCATTCCCTTCAAAGACATATGGCCCAAACGGGCATGCCAAAGAGATACATGTGGGATAGAACCCACAGACAAAACATGATCAAGGGAAGAAGCTGATACAATCAAGGGGTAGAGATTGCCAGCCTTGGCACCTCTCGCAATCACAAGTCTGCCACGAGTGATCTTCCATGCAGAGTCTCCAAAACATACATGATATCTTGCGTCATCAAGCTGTCTAGCTGACATGAGACTGCGTGTCAAAGCAGGTACATGACGTACATCCTGCATAACAAAACTGCTGCTAGAAGGAAACTGTAGCCTAACATCATGCCAGAAGGAAACTGCAGCCTAACATCACCAATGCCCACAATATCAAGAGAGCTATCATCACCCAAGTGCACAGAACCCGAAACAGTACGGTATGAATGAAACCACTCTCGGTAAGGTGTCACATGAAAGGACGCACCTGAGTCCAAGAGCCAACACTGTGCATACATAGAGTATATCTCTGTCATCTGCGAAGCACTAGAAGAAGCTGCTAGGATATAATCATCCTCATCAACATTCTCAGGTTGCATAACATTGATCTCTTCAATTTTAACACTGGACTTTGCAGGTATTATGCTGCCATCAGAAGACTTATCCTACACTTTGTCTTTCCCCTTATCTTTGCGCCTTTCATTGCGCAATTCATGGCATTGTGACCTAATATGGCCCTTTTTCCCACAATGGTGACAAGTAACATCTGCATTCCTGCCACAGGATTTGCTACATGACTTCCCATGAGACTTGGACCGAGATTTCTGAGAATCCCGTCCACGGCCACTACCACTGCCATGCTTTCCATATCCATCATTCCTGCCTCTAACTGTCATAGCATGAGACACACGAGAGACATCCAAATTCTTACGGTTATCCTCTTCTTGCAGAAGAGCACTCTCAACATCAGATAATTTCAAGGTAGTAGTAGAGGCACATAATGTAGTGTAGAATACATCCCATGACTCATTAAGAGTACCAAGCAAGAAAAGAGGAGTGACATCCTCTGCAAAAGTGATGTCCTGCGAAGTCAAGTTCTTGAGTATAGCATGGAATTGGCTCAAGTGAGCAAACATAATCACATTCTCCTTCATGCGCAGATCCATAAGCTGCTTCAGCCAATACATCTGACTCGTTGGACTTTTCTTGTCATAGAGATTTTTGATCTTTTCTCACAACTACCATGCACTCTGTTCTTCCTCAAAGACATTATAGTGAACCTGTTCTGTGAGAGACAATACAATAGTGGACTTGCATAACTCATCAAGCTCAAGCCATTCCTCATCTGGCATAATTGTAGGCGGATGTCCGCTTAACCTCAAAGGTTTGATCTGCGATTTTTACACCAACACCTGCCAAATCTGGCTCTTCCAATAAGAGTAATTCGTACCATCAAGCTTAGTGATGTTGAAAATAGCATGATCAGTGGACGAACTCACCATAATGCAGGCTGGAAGACTATAGACAGTTCAAAACTGCTTGTTGTTTACTGCAAAAAATGACAAAAAAATCACCAAAATCGAGGAAAAATGGCGAAGAAAGTGAAACCAAAGCTGCTGCCCACCAAGTACTAGTGAAAGTACAACATTTCAGAGTGTTTCAGCATGAAAAATCCATGTTAGTCCATACATATATGCTTGCTGTAATAAATTTCAGATTTCAGTAAAAGAGAGCTAATAGTGCCAAAATCGGATCCCAAGGCAATTAGATACTGCCAAGACCAAAGCCGGCATCATGCAGGCATAGCATAAGCATATGACGGTCGATAAGCATGAATCCAACACCCAAGTATATCATACAAACATCTGCCAGTGAGTAGGCACACCCCCTAGGCAACGGGGCAAAGTGTTCCTGCCACTACCAAAACTTGACACAAGTAGGTGTCAATTCACAAAGATACAGATCCAAAACTGAGACTTAGCTCATAAGCATACAATGAACCAAGACATATGATGTATTATCCCAAAATGTAAGAAGTCCCAAATTCTCTAGCATGTAATGGCTCAATGCATAAAAGTACCACCTGCTCAATGTCTGATAAGCATTCAAGAATGCTCCCATTGGCACAAAAGCCGTATGTACGAGCTCAAGAGCTCAAGCCAAGGCAAGACACAGTGCCAATGACATAAGAAGACTACATCAATAGTACATCCCGAACATGTAGGCAGTAGAGCATCTGTATGTAGCATCCATAAGCATGTAAGACATCAAGTACATCCCAAGATACAACTCTGGCAAGCCAATAAATAGCTCAAGTAAGCTCTAAGAATCCAAGGTCAAGCCAAGACCGCGCTCTAGTAGCAATAGGCTCCAAACAATGTAACTAGCATGTAGTAATGGCATAGGCTAAGCATGTCAAGACCGGTCAGACATAAGCAACATAGATGCCATAAGTACATCCAAGATGGAGCATCCAAATGCTTTGCAAAGCAAGCTCAAGCTCAACCAATGATCCCGAATCAAAACCAAGCTCTATGTCGAGCCCCAAGTGTCAATACATCACCATATATGTCCGAAACATAGCCTGAAAAGCATAGGCATAAGTATACATGAGTAAAATGAATTCAGCCCAACTGTGTACAACAGTGATTTACTATTCAAAACTGAGAATTTCAGCACCAAAATCAGCTCCAAATGGTTGCCAAACAATAGGCATACATTCCCCTAACATCCGGGCATCAAACGGGACCAACCGGGCATCAAATGACAATGCCAAACAAGCTGTAGCATCAAATGTCAGTGTAACACTGTCATAAACTGCCTATAGACTATTATGACAGTCCCAAAATAGTGTTAAATCAGTCCAAATGCTATGCCAACACATCAACCATCAAAACCAAGCATCAAAGTATGTTCATATGCCCGAAATGGAGCCTTTCCAAGTGTCAATGGAGGGGGAGAGCTGTTGTTGTGACTGTCAATGCTGAAGACACATATGGGAGGGCTGCATGATTCTGCCAATTGTAAATGCTAGTCCTGGGGCTGCAAAAAATGGTGGCCAAGCTTCGAAGGGGTCCGGTTAAAGCTAAGGAAGGCCTCAAACAAGCTCCACCAAGTCTTGTTCAAAGGCAAGTGAGATATGAAGCAACAAGGGAGCTTCAATTGTGACTGCCCCAATCTTGTTTACAGCCTGTGAGGCCTGAGAAATGAAGTAAAACCTGAAGAAAATGATCAAATACCTCTGATGTAATGCCCTGAAGGTGCCCAACAATGCCGGGAAGGTGCTCGGGAAGCCGGGGAGTGACGGGAGCTCGAAGGAGTAGGATATGGCTATCGGGAAGGAGACCCAATGCAAGTAGGGAGTCAATGGGATGCTGAGAATGCCACGAACCAAGCTCAAGAGTCGGAAAGCAAAGCTCTAATACCAGTTGAAAGGGAGCAACGGATCGAAGGTTGGACTCAAGAGCTATGGCGGGAGAGTAAGAGCAAGAAAGTGAGAGACTAGAAATGGGAACTCCAATAGTCACAATGTGTGATCGGGCCTTCCTTTATTCAAACTGTCATTAAAAGAATAAAGAATAAAGTGACGATGACGGGCGCCCCCCACCTGCAGTGTGCAGTGGCGGTGATTGTCAGTGTAGTAATACACGGGCGGCTAGGCAGAGGCGCCTTTACCCCCAACAGGTTTTGTGTCTTGATATTTAATCTTAATATTTATTTATTTAAATATTAAATGTATCTATACGTTGATAACAGGTTTTGTGGCCATCCGATCAATATGGGGTGTTCGCATTGAGCAACTGGCAGAGACTATGTGTTGCATGTTCGTAGGGACATGCTTACATCCACAAGGTATGAGGGACGGTAGGTTGCTAGGCTTAGGACTCGGAAATGGATTTTAGATCATGGTAGACCCATTCGTAGGGATATTGAAAACCTTCCGTTTCATCAGGAGATTCTAAGTGGTCATCATGAACTAGGCAAACCATAGTTTGGAATAGACGTGACTAATGTTTTACCATTAGCGGATAGAACCATTAGGGGATGTCACATCTATACCATAGTTTGGTATAGATGTGGCTAATGTTTTGCGATCAGCGGATAGAACCATTAGAGAATTTCAAGCCCTTTGGTGTGGATTTGACGAATGCTTTGCCATCAATGGGTAGTTGCAATGTTCTTAATCATGTGATTATCGAGTCACACGTTAATAATGTTTCAATGTCTAAGTGCCAGAATGGGGGAAATCTTAATGGAGTGGTTTGTGATTATTGAGTCACACATTAATAATGTTTCAATGTCTAAGTGCCAGAATGGGGGAAATCTTAATGGAGTGGTTTTTGATTATCGAGTCACACGTTAATAATGTTTCAATGTCTAAGTGCCAGAATGGGGAAAATCTTAATGGAGTGGTTTGTGAGAGTGTGTCTCGTCATGTTGAATTTGTAAATGGGGATAATGAGCCACTTGAACAACATGTTGGTTTAGATTTTGGGAATCATCACAATGTGGAAAATTCCATGGTTAATGAGTCACATGTTCATAATATTGTTCTTTTTTATCCCCAGAGTGGTGGATTGTGCTCCATTTTACATGCTTTGTCTGCAACGGATATTCACCTAGCAACATTAATACTGCTATTTCAAGAGCCGGATGTGCATTCCATGGGAAGTCTTTCTGTAATGTGTGAAAGGTGTTCAACTAAGTTGTGGAGATGCGAGACTCGGGTGCAAGGGTCGATTTTGTTTGGAAGGCACTGTTGTCGAAATGGAAAAGTAATGTTGCCACCATTGCAATGTCCACCACAGCCATTGCATGATTTGTTGCATGGTATGCACCCTTAGAGTAGGATATTTAAAAATAACATACAAGCATACAACAATGCTCTTGCATTTGTATCACTCGGAGCTAATGTTGACGAGCTACCTGTTATCGTGAATGGTTACACCTTTAGAGTGCATGGCTCTGTTTATCACCGTATAGGTACTTTGCTTCCTGATGTGTAGCATCAAGAAAAGCCAAGATTTTCACAACTCTATGTTTATGATACTAAACATGAGTTGCTTAATAGGCTGGGGGTTATGCATGATTTATTACCAAATTTGCTAGGGGAGCTTCAATGTATGATGCATCGACACAACATATATGCATAGGCTTTTAGGTCTGTGGTTTTGCAATTGCAAAATAATCCCATGCAAGAACTAAGAATGAGTATTTGGTGTTCAAAGAACCAGCAAACAATACTCTGCTCCTGCAGGAACTGATGTTGCAGTTGTCATGCCAGGGCAGGGTGATGAGGATACTCTTGATTGTCGGGATATTCATGTTTACACTCGAGGTGGTCGATGTGTTGCAATTTCAAACTTGCATAGAGCATATATGCCAATGCTATATGTCCTCCTTTTTCCTATGGGAGATCATGGCTGGCATGTAAAGGTTCCCTACAGTAATGTTAGTGTTCCTGTTAACATATATGAATTGTCCAATAAAAATTGTGTTACCCGAATGCAATTTTATGCATTCCATCTTCAAGTGTGTGAAGATACTGATGTGTGCATATTGCATGGTGGTCGACTATTGCAACAATTTATTGTTAATGCTTATTGTAGTATAGAGTAGTGCAGGTTAACTTGGTGTTGCCAGAATCAATCAATGTTGCGATCGGAGGCCTACAAAGGCCTGGCAGACATGGTGGGGGCAAACGATAATGGGCCAATGCAGATTGTTGGTGCCTCTATTGGCAAGAGGATAGTCTTACCGTCGTCATTCAGGGGTGGGACAAGGCACATGTATCGATTATATCAGGATGCCATGGCTATAGTGTGCATGATGAAAAGCCTAATATACAACATTTATAGGTACACTTATCTAGTGAGAACCATGTGGTGTTTCGAGATACATATAGTATACCAGATGTTGTGCAAAATGAAGACCTCCAAAAAACTACTCTTACTGAATGGTTTGTGTGCAACCACATTCATCCAGAGGCTAGGACTATTCGCTATCAGGACTTTCCAGTGTATTGGGTGTGGAATGCACGACATAAGATGTGGACTAGGAGGAAGTGTGGAAATACATGTGGTTAGATGTATTTTGTGGCGCCTACCTGTGGTGAGCTCTACTATTTGTGGATGCTTTTAACAAAGTGTCAAGGATGTACTTCTTTTGAAGATTTATGTATTATTGATAATGTGATCTATGATACTTTTAGGGATGCTTGCATTGCAAGGGGCATGTTGGAGAGTGATGATGAATACGTTGTGTGCTTAGAAGAAGCTACCTCTGTGCAAATTGGTGCTCAACTTTGTACTTTGTTTGTTGCAATTTTGGTCTTTTGTGAGCCAGCTCATCCTAGCCATCTATGGGAAAGATTTTTTGTGCCAATGGTAGAGGATATCATGTATAGATTGCAGCTACAGCACATGCATGCCTCTCATGGTGTTCTGTAGCATGAGGCATCTAACATGGATTTGTTACATCTACAAGACCTTTTGCATCATGTAGGACGAAGAATCTCTGATTTTGATGGGTTGCCTGAACCTCATCAACCAAACTCACAATTGCATGCTAACCCTCTTTTGCAAGATGAATATGCATACAACATATCAGAACAACATAGGGTTTCTGAATCTATGGAGGGAATGTTGAATGAGGGACAAAGAATTGCCTTTAGTACAGTTATGGATGCTGTTGATACAGATACTAGGGATGTATTCTTTTTGGATGGTCCTGGTGGGTCTGGGAAGACTTTCCTATATAAATGTTTACTTGTGAAGGTGCGCAATGGCGATCGTATAGTGCTGGCAACAGCATCATCATGTGGCATTATTGCCTTGCTTTTACCAGGTGGTTGTACAACTCACTCACGGTTTAAAATCCCAATAGAATTAAATAATCAATCCACTTGCAATATTCTTGTTCAAAGTGACCTTGCTTGGTTATTGAGACAATCGAGCCTTATTTTGTGGGATGAGACTCCTATGACCCATCGATATACCTTTGAAGCAGTTGATAGAACTCTAAGAGATGTTATGAGTTGTGATAAGCCATTTGGTGGAAAAGTTGTTTTGTTTGGAGGGGATTTTAGGCAGGTCTTGCCGGTTGTGGTAAAGGGAACATGTGAGGATATTGTTAATGCTGCATTGTGTTACTCTGATTTGTGGCATTACATAAGGGTGCTAATGCTATCTGGCAATGTGCGAGTGTCAACAATTGGTAGTGCGGTGGACAATGGGTTCATCTGTTGGATTCAAGGAATAGGGGATGGAGTGGGTATTACCGAAAGTTGTGATAAGTTGTGTGTTCCACCTAGCATGGTATTAAAAGGGCAGTCTATCGAAACCTTGATTGATAGTGTCTACAGTGACGTGTCCAATGTGGGTGACTACACATCGTATTTTAGTGAGCGGGCTATACTTGCCTCCCGGAATATAGAGGTGTCTACTTTGAATGATCATGCATTGCAATTAATGCTAGGGAAGGTCAGGAAATATTATAGTGCAGATTCGATTGCAGAGACCGATGTCTCATTTTTGTACTCTGTTGAGTATTTAAATACATTGGACCTTGGAGGTGGATTTCCTCCGCATTTATTGCTGCTGAAGATAAATGCACCTATTATTCTTCTTAGAAACCTAAACCTAGGAAGGGATATGTGTAATGGTACATGATTGATATGTAGAGCTTTCAATAGGAAAGTGATAGATGCTCAGATAATAATAGGGGCAAATGTGGGCGAATGAGTTTTTATTCCTCGGACTACTTTTATTTTGAATGCTAAACAATTGCCATTTACTATGAAGCGGAGACAATTTCCCATCCAGTTGGCATTTGCTATGACAATCAACAAGTCACAGGGGCAGACTTTGTTCATTGTTGGGCTTTATCTAAAGGCACCAATATTTACACATGGTCAGCTGTATTTTGCATTTTCAAGGGTAAAATCTTTGCATGGTGTGAAAGTGCTATTGGGTGAAAAGGATGGGGATATGACCACAAACATTGTATACAAGGATGTTCTTCGAAAGGTGCAGTAATGTGCATTGCTTTCTTTGTGGAGATGTAGTTATTGACGACCATGTAGGGACACTGGTTTTGCATATATGTGAATTGCTCTCTGTGCCCTATTTGGTTATTGGTATATACTCTCTTGGAAGTATATTTTTTTTCATATTTCGCTTTTATTTAACTTTTGCAGATGCCTACTCTAGAGTGGCACTATTACCCAGCTTTTGACTATCAAAAGGAGCTACAGTGCATGTTGCTCACAGTAGCTCTTGATGATATCATAAGAAGGACACTTGCAAGGGTCATCGAGAGTTTATATGATGATGTTAATATTGACATCAAGCTCCCAGTTTTTATTGAAGTTGTACATAGTGGATACACACAATGTTTTTGGGTGCATATGTACGAGGTTGACCATAAGAAGAGATTTCAACGCTCTCATACTGATAAGATACCGAGGCATTGGTTCATGTATGGGTTCAAGGATTTGGGTTGTTTTGTGATACTACATCTACGTTTGTCAGTACCTACGGAATGATTCACAAATTTTCAACCAGTTACTATTATTATTGGGATGAAATGATCTTTGTTAGTTATTCCATGTACTTATATTGTAATTTTTGTTCCAATGCGGGTGGTAAAGAGAGAGGTAGGACTATTGCATCAGCCATGCGATTACCAATGGAAATTGTGGGATTTTTCCCTACTTTGCCTTCACATATTTTTCTCAAGGAGGAAGATTTTGTTAATGATTTCTCAAAGAAGAGGAAGCTTTCTTTCCATTAGGCGTCTTGGAGACATTGTCTTTTTTTTGTTGGCATCGGCCATTTTCCTATGGTCCTTGGAAACACTCCGGTGCCTTATACTTGGCATTTGTGGCTTCATTTTGACTAGGTCTCTTATAGAAATTCTTTTTGTGGTGCTTGGTCTTTGTCTTGATTATGACCCATTTTAGTGTAACGTTGTTGTTCCACGTACTTATATTGTGATTTTTGTTCCAATGTAGGTGGTAAAGAGAGAGGTAGGACTATTGCATTGCCCATGTGATTACCAGTGGAAACTATGGGATCATTTCCTGCTTTGTCTTCGCATGTTTTTCTCAACGAGGAAGATTTTGTTAATGATTACTCAAAGAAGAGGAAGCTTTCTTTCTATTAGGTATCTTGGAGACATTGTCTTTTTTTGTTGGCATCGGCCATTTGCCTATGGTGCTTGAAAACACTCGTGTGCCTTATACTTGGCCTTTGTGGCTTCATTTTGACTAGGTCTCTTATAGAAATTCTTTTCGTGGTACTTGGTCTTCGTCTCGATTATGACCCGTTTTAGTATAATGTTATTATTTAAGTATCGTGCAAAGCAAGCATGTGTTTGCTTACATTGATGTCGAGAGGAAAGTTTGTAATTGTGGTGTATGGAGGAGATTGTTTCTATGTCTGGAATTCTGTGTTACAAATTTTATAAACTACTTTTAGTTTTAAGTTTGGTGAGAGAGAGAGAGAGAGAGAGAGAGAGAGAGAGAGAGAGAGAGAGAGAGAGAGAACATCTTGAAAATGGCGGGGAAATAGGAGGGAGAAAGAGGAGAAATGGATTATTGAGTGAAGTTGCCGTGCGATAGCATGGCAACTTCGCACGTCGCAAAGCGGCCTAGCATTCTGTGTGCGCAAAGTGCGCACAGAACGCTAGTACTATAGGTGGTGGGTGCCCATCACTGTCACTTCATTCTTGATTCTTTTAGTGGCTGATGAATAAGGTAAAGCTGGTCACAGGTTTTGTGACTATTGGAGTTCTCACATCTTGAGTCTCTTTCTCTTGCTCTCTTGCTCTCTTGCTCCATTTGCTATATCTTTCCCCTTTCTGGCTTCTAGTTGCTCATGCTCTCACTTGGGCTTCTTCCTTTATAAATAAGTTAATGATTCAAAAAATAAGAAACTACTAATGTTCTCATGCTTTCAAAATCTTATATTTTGACAACTTATGCTCTAATAAGTTTTTTTATAAAAATATGACATGTGAGGTATACCACCTAACTAGGCCAAAGTAGGCAACATTTAGTATTTGTTTGGATACCTCTCCATGAGAAGCATCATCTAGGTCCTAATAGGATGTGTGCACATCCAAGCCCTAATCCCTAGGTGCCCTAATAGGATAAATTTGAAGATCCTCAAACTTCTAAGGTATTTGAAATGGTAGTCTAACACCCATTCTAAGACCACTATATAGCCTCTTAAGGATCAAAGTAACCAACATGGCATTCGTTTCATAGAGAGTGGGTTCGTCTTATAAACTTCCATGTCCTTAACAATAGTCTCTACCACACATTGTTCCCTTAAAACAATGCTGGTTGGGTTACCTAGCTTATTAGTTAGGTATTCACATTAGATCATCACTAGAACTAAATAATCACCTAGAAAGCTACCCAACTTATCAACTCCACTAGTCCTTAGGATAGGGTTATTGGGACCTCCATGCACTTTTTTTCCATACTATGGACCCAAACATTCTTTAATAGTTAATGTTACCATACTATTAACCTTATAAAATTAATTTCCTTTTATTATCCTACTACATAAGGTTCCTTGTATGATTCTCATGAATAACATATAAATAATCAAATATTAAAAAATAGATCCTTTTAATTAGGGTTCAATTTCTTTATTACAATTGTTACAAGAATCTTGACTTCCACATAGCCGTTCAGTCATAATCATCGCAATCTTTCAATGATATAAGGTTCTTCCCCTTGTTCAAAATTTGAGTTCTCAGAACTAGAGATCGTGAAGTTCCACACCCCTATCATAGACCACCCATGGATTTACAAGCTAGAGTCTCTCTAAGCTCCTCTGTTGTCACAATATAATAGAAAAATATTTTGTATCCTTCCTCACTAATTTGCATAATCAATAATCTATTGGTGTTTACTACAAAGCGAAGAAAGCGAAAAACGAGGCATCAAGAGGAAAAGCGCAAGGCAAAAAAAAAAAAAGAAAAGGCACCCTATGAGAGGGCCCACCAGGAGTACAAGATGCAACCATGGAAGCCATAAGAAGCCAAACGCAAGAAGGTGCAATGATGAATGGGTGGTAGGACTAAGCTAGAAAGAAAGGAGGACAATGGGAAAAAGGGCCTAGGCCATAAGAAAAGGGGATAAGGGGCCCAAAAGGGATTTAGGGTTTGTATATAAAGTTCAAAAAGTGAATGAGAGCTCATTCTTTGGTGTGTGGCAAAGTGGACTCTTCTTCTTCTCTTCTTCTCTTCTCTTCTCTTGCTTGCTTGCTTGTGAGTGCTTGAGGGAAGAATTGAGAGTGAGTGAGGGAGGGAGTGTGTGAGGGTGAGAGATCTTGGAGGTGAAGCCCTCCACCATCTCTTCTTCTTCTCTTCTCTTCTCTTCTCTTCTCTTCTCTCGTCTCGCGTTTGGCTATGGAGGATGGAGCTCAAAGGAAGAGGCTTGAGGATGCTTGAGCATGCATCACGAATCCTGGAGCTATCGGAGTGATTGAGAGAGGAAGCAACTCAATCGGGCATTAAGGTAAGCTTACTACACTCGTAAAGAGGGATAGCTTGTTGGCTATATGAGAGGTAGGCATTAGTGCTTGCTTGAAACACTTGAGAAATAAGCAGTTCGTGGGTCTTGGCGGTTGAGTTTGAGCTCACCTCTGCATTTTGGTTCCGTTGCCGGGACTAATGGATTCAAGCCTTGAGTGCTTGCGCACTCCGAATCGAGCATTGAAGTAGGGTTTTCCCCAAACCGATGCTTGAGGTAGATAGGTAGTAAGCGAGGGAGTTTGAAGAGGTATTCGATCTCCTTAGCAAGTAAGTTTTTGGTTTTTTGGATTTGAAAAAGTAGGTTGGAGTAGTGTAGGTTTTTGCTTTGGAAATTGGATGCATTAGGGTAGGAAAAAAAACAAAGAAAAGAAAGAAAAATAGGCATTGGGGTTTCTACTATCATAACAGGGAAAGAGGGTTTGATTTGTTTATCGATTTGAATTTTGGAGTTTATTTGCTATTTCAGTTATACACAATTCTTCATTAGGTTCTATTCTTACATTTTGGAAGTTTGTGCAATCCCTCATAACCAAAACCATTAAAATTGAGTTGATTTTCGTCATCCTTGAAACTCGTCCTCCGCAGGAATTAGAAACTATTACCAGAGTCCAATTCCTAGAATCAAACACAGACGGTTGGTCCGATTTTTGGACTCGGACCAACCCATCTTTTCCGATTGGATATAATCTTTCCAATTTTGAAAATCGGGCACCCCATAGTCAGAACATCCCATTCCCAGAGTCGGACTCCCAAAATCAGATGCACGAAAATCAAACACATAAAAATCGAACACTCCAAATTGGGCACCTATCAAATCGAACGTCTGATTCCCAAAGTTGAATGCACAAAATTCAGACACACAAATATCAGACCAATCCATAATCAGACCACCGAAATTGGACCAACCACTTGGACTTGGACCGTCTGATCGGTCGATCGGGCGGACATCTGATTTTGATAATTGAACTTTTGAGAATTAGACCTTTGAGAATTGGATAGAAAACTGTCAAAATCGGACAGGTGAACAGAATACAAATTTGACACATATAACCCTTGAAACCGACCCATAGACCGTATAGGTTGAAATTTAGAGCAAGTAGTTCAAAAATTGGCTATGAACAGTCCTTCAAATCGTGCATGGTGTTTAGCGTAACGGCCCTACGGCAGACCGGGGGGGATTGCCCCCCCGGACCCCAACAGAGGTGACTTTGCCCCCTCCGCACCTCCCCCAAGTAAGTTGGACGTGCTTTATGTGATAGGTTTTCCAAATTAGATCCTAGTGTAGTAATGGCTATGTACAAGCATAGATTCTCACTTACAAAACAACAACCAAAATCCCATACCCGAATAAAGACAAACAGAGACCCTAGAACCTCAATGGGCCAATCTAGCCAACAAGGGCAACAAGGCCACACCGCAAAAACACGTATGTGTTGCAAAGGGTGACCTCATTAAACCTCAAGGGAAGGACAAGGAACATTCTAGCATACCAGGCAAGCCTAGTAACGAGAGCAAGGACTTATTGAAAGAGTTGATATAAGCACATATTGAATAGAGAGAACCAGTGAGCAAGGCCACGCTTGAAACAAGAAGATTCAGAGACAATGCCATGGACAGGTGTTGGACTTACAAATATCATAGAAGACCACAAAAGAAGCCCAAGCCTTATACGAAGGTATCGATGGAGAGCCAACACAACGCCGTGATGGATATCCAAAGCATTGCTACGTGCTCAAGGGTATTACATATGTAACTAATGGATTTGGGTGCCAAAACCCCCTACTAAACCACCTCTATCAGCTAAAGACCAGATCGTATCAAAAGCAAAGAAGCGCAGGAGGAAATCTAAACGAAAATCCAAGTCTTCACTCAACAAGGTTGGAGTGACTGAGCCCTCACGATCGAAATAAAAAAACCAAAAATGACTATTTGAAAGGTAGATCCTCAGCCTAGCATGCTTAACAAGTAGATATTAGATGTAACCGTTGGGTGTACACAAAGACCACTTGTGCCCAAGGAGCCTTTGACCTCCCAAGAGGATAATGAGTACCACAGGCACAATGTTGCTCATGATAAGGTTGATTGCTCAACACAAAAAATGGAAAAATCGTCAAACAACAATGAGCAAATCTTCTAGCCAGTGTCAAGTCCATGTAGGAGTCCCAAATCTCCTACACCCTCTTTCCCTAAACTGATACAAGAGGCACAACAATAGTTGTCAAGTACAATTGCTCAATCCTAATCTCTATTTCCATCTGAGCTTCCAAATGTCCAAGATGCGGGACATGACACCATCCTTAGCTCTCAGCCTAAGGATATGACTGTGCAATCCACCATCGTAACTAGCTCAACTGTCGATCTACACAAGTGAATGCATAAAGGGCAAGAAAAGACACAACCACTTTTGATCTGCCTAAGGACTTGACACCGCAGTCTACCAATAGTAGCCAATCTATTGAACTAGTCTCTACTACTTCCAATTAGGAATCACAGCGATCACAACCTTTGGCCATAACGACGTCCCTTGCGGAATGTGTCTTTAGCAATTCACATGTGGAAGAGGTGTCACAACCAACATCCTTGAAACCTTTAGCACTTTCGAAGCACCTAAAGCCTAGGCTTGAGGATAAATTTCTCAAAGATTTGGCCAAAGAGATAGCGCATCTAACCAATGAACCAGAGGTGAAGTGCATGATGAAGCTTGACGACAAGCTGACAACTATCACACATGCGTACATTCATGTGGACATTGAAAGGCCAACACCAGAGCACACAAAGCTCATAGCCAAATCCTTGACGTGGGACAAGCAACAACATGTTTTCTCCCGCTATGTAGCTATCGCTGAAGAAGTTGTAAAGGATATCCCAAAAGCCACAACTAGAGAATTGTGCTTGATACCCTCACTCTATATTGCTCAATGTGAGACAAATAAGAAAAAGCTTGAAGTAATCAAACGAAAAGGGAAAGGACAATTACCCTTTGTGCAGAAATGGTACTCCAACCAAAGTTTGGCAACCAAAATTGGCCACCGACAAATGACACTCGTTGATCAAAGGAAAGCCCTTTGGACGTCAATACATGATTCCATGTACATTGCCCCAACCTCATTAAGAGTGTTGGCAATGGTCTATGAGGTCGAGCTTTCTACCATTGTCAAAAACATCCCTTGTATGATAAATAGCTTCTAGAAGAAGATCTACACGTGGCTAGTAGGCTAGGAGTAGGAAGCATGGTGTTTGATGTTAGCGTATATGTCTTTTGTCTCACTCAAGACCTTGCAATCCTAGATCTCTATCTTCCCATCAATACAACCGTGACTTCTTCAACTGGTTTCATCCAAGCTTACATGCTACAAACCCTAAACCATCTCTTGCTTCTACACTAGAGTCACTCGAACAAACAGCTCTAAACACAACATTTGCTTTGATAAGAAGTAATGGAGGCATTTTCCAATGGGTAAGGATAAGATTCTAGAGTAAACACCCAACCAGGAGCAACTGCTAATATAATTGGATGAGGGGCTAGACAGAGGGGAATTAGCTAAGGAGCTAGCCTCTCCAAAAAGAGAGGCAGTTGTACCCTCACAACCTAGCGAGGCTATTCAACACGTAGCAACTATGTCCCATGAGGACACATTAGAGAAAGAGAATGCTAAGGTGCCCAACCAAGCACATCAATTGCTGACCTAGTTCAAGGGTCCTGAGTCTTTAAAGGATACACCTTGATTGCCCAAGAAAAAGAGGAGAAGACAACAGAAACAATGGCAATTGCAAGTGGTTATAGATGCCAAGAAGATTGAGACCAAGGGTGATGAAGAGCTGAGGAATGAAGCATCGAGTCCACCCATGAATGAACCCATTGACATCTCTCCTAACAGCGATGAAACCTGAGACACATCCATGTGTTCTAATAAGTCAAAGAAGCCACTACCATCAACGGTTGCTTGCAACACTCAATTCACTGACAACAACAGAACTTGCATTGACCAATCAAGAGTGGATACAGCACGGTCACAACAAGTTGACAAAAATATATCCATTACATTCGAGGAGAACCATGACACAATAGCAGCAAAGCCTAAGGAGAAACATGAAAACCTCGAGGACATAAGAAATCTTAGCATTGACCAATCTTTCTCATCTAGGCCTGAACCCCCAGCTATGCTAAAGCATAGAAAAACTCCCAAAACCTTGCATGAGATAGCAACCGAGCAAGCCTTCATAGAACATAGAAGTGTCAGAGAGTGCTTGACCAAGTTGGAGGCTAAACTCAAATTATTCGCACATGCTTACGTCCTAATGCACATGGCACATTCCCTAGGAGCAGCTTGAGGAATATTTGTCATATCTGCTGTCTTGGGAAGAGCAAGAATATCTTAATATAACACCATATTGGGGAATATGGGAATTTCCCATAAGTTTGGGACACGTGGTCAAATCTTTGGATTTTTCATAACTTGAACACTATAACTCCAAATCGAGTGCTCTATAGCTCAATAGATTCCATTTTTCAAACACTTTCCAATGATAGGTCACACCGTATGGTTTTGAGAAACTTATGGGTATGTTATCCGGGTGCCGCCTTTTTAGTATTCAAAAAATGGGAATTGGTAGATTCCCAAACTCACTAATATTTTGTTATATCTTAATGAGCACTATGACAAGCTCCTATATGAATGCATGCAACTCATCTCTGACGAGAAAGCCGACAAAGTATGCTTGACTATGACATTCAAAGAAGTGCTTTGCCAACCAAATCTCTTTGAGATAGAGCAGCTAAAGTGATAATTAGAGGGTCAAAGTCAATTTGAAAAACGTTGGTTTGAAAATTGTGCTATAATGATCGAACTTGGAGCCCAGATTATGATAGTCTTAGAGGAGTGTTTGGCCAAATGGCGGTCTCAAAGAGACCTAACTTATGTGGCACCAACTTTCTTTCAAGTACTGATTGCCGTTCATAGTATGGACTTAGCCGAAACTAGTAAAATTCTCACTAGGAGAAGCTACATGTTGCGAGTAGACTCGGATAAGGTACCATGCTACTCGATGTTGCAAAATATTTATTGTTATTGAGTAGACTGCCACGACTACTAGATGTGTGTGCCACACTCTAGTACAATCCTGAGTTCTACAATTGGTTTTTATCCTCACGAAGTGACATGGATTCATAAACATGTACATAAATAAACAATGAGTTTTGTGACTGTGTATAGATAATGCCAAAAAAAAAGCTACCACACACACAAGCAATTATAATCAAGTGCATGTGATATGCATTGAAGTCAACACTATGGGATTTAGATAAGTGATGCCTCTTTGAGCTGCACCTGTTCATTATGGTTGAAGCATATGACTTGCATGTACTCTCACGAGTTGTCAAGTGAATATAGGACGACATAGGTCTCTATAAAGAAAGTGTTCAATGTCCAAGTCACCATAAGACCACCAATCTCTTGAAGAACCATTATGGAGAAAGCGACAGAAATACCAAGAATAAAGAGCCATGATGGAATCCCCACATGAAGACAAAATCATTTCTACAGAAAGCACACATTGAATTTGAGCGTGGCCCAAAGCATAGTCATCGGCTACTCTCTCTCTTTCTTGGCCAAACTCTACATCCGAGTAGGAGCCATGCTCTCAGCAATGACAAATGTTTCTTCATCAACCAGGATTCAATTCACCAGATGCTCTGGTCCTTGTCCATGGCATAACTCACTCTAGTTTCTACCTCAATTGTATTGATGTCTTACATGTTACAAAGAGGTTTGCAAAATCTCAAGTGTATCTCCCCATCTCAACAATTGTTCCTTTAGCATCGAGGCTAGTAACACAATCATCTTTGTAATATCTATTTTTCACAACCTTAGGATCTCGACATTCCTCAATCCAAATGAAAGGTTGATAGCCTCAATATATTGCATTGATTGTATTCATTTTATCCCAAATTTAAAAAAAAGGAAACAAAAAGAAAAAAAAAGAAAAAAAAGAAAAGAAAAGAGAAAAAAAAGAAAAGAAAAGACAAAAAAGCACTTACGATCACAACACAACACCTAGGGGTTCTCAAATTAGGTACGTCTAGTGACCTTGGTCGGTTGGCTCCATCCCTAGTCCCCTAGCCCTTTACACATTCCCCACAATTGTTTAGGGCACATCAAGGGCAAGACATACATAGGGAGCTTTTCTCGCCTATAGTTAAACTTGTCACCTTGAACTAGTTTCATGATTCTTTTTTGCACTCTACCTTACTACCATCGCAATCATAGTGGTGAGCAAGGCACGAAAGACCATGGAAAGTACACAGTACTCTTCGAACAATACAAGTAGCCACCATCTATCAAAAGCTAAGGCGTTAATGAGATCGATTATGTTACATCGTGTTGACAAAATCACAAATGATGTCTCAAGAAGCCTTCAAGTATACTTCTCCTCAACATCGACAAATTTTTCCACCCAATTGAACCACATCCACACATTGATACAAGGAACCAGACCAACAGTCTTTTAACTATGTAATATCTAAGTATGCATGTGCACTCACATAATATCTGCACCACAATCTATACACAGTTTGGGTCCTCAAGTGCAAGACATTACTCTCGGCTCACCTAGAGTTTTTCGACATGTCTCCCAAACTAATCAAACTACGTCTTGTGCACAATAACAAGACTAGCACTATCCCTAGGGAGAAATCACATATGAGAGGTTTTCAATTGCACGTATCGAAGACTCCATTGAAAGTATCATCAGCTCTTCATCAACACTCAACTCTGAATTATTATTCTTTATCATCCTACAAGCCCACCAAAGAATCACCGTAGAATCTCCAAAAAATCAATACCTATTCCAACCCATGATTGCAACTCCAAAAAAAACCAACCCTATCACCAACCAATCAGGCCAACAAAGTGCCACCAACCACCTTCGTCTGCACCAACACCAAAACTCCTCCAAGGCAAACCACATTAGTCCCTTTCACCCATGTCTTCAGTGTATGCCAAAGCCTGCTACCTACGACGGTGAGTGCCATGGATTGGCACTCATCTAGGAGGGGGGTAATGTTAACCCTCAGATGAACAAGGTGAAAAATCCAAAAAATATAAAGCAAAAGATAAGGCAAAGGCAAAAGTGAAATGGAAGATGAAAGCGCACCAATAAAAATATGGAAACAAAAGAAGTGTAGAAAAGTCCTAAATCAAGGAGAAAGGCACACAAGAAAAAGCGCAAGTCAATACTTTTGTAAAAGAGTGCAAGGCGCACCATGATTTATTTTAAGAGTGCAGGCTCTCACCCGTGAAAATTGTAAAGGTAGATAGGCGGTAGGAAGGAAGCTAGGAAGATAGGAGGACAATTGGAAAAAGGGCCTAGCCGGCCATGTAAAAAAGGGGATAAGGGGATGATTGCCCAAAAAGGATTTAGGGCTTTGTATATAAAGTTGAAAAGTGAATGAGAAGCTCATTCTTATGTGTGGCCAAAAGTAGCTTTCCTCCTCCTCTTCCTCCTCCTCTTCTTCTTCTTCTTCTTCTTCTTCTTCTTCTTCTTCTTCTTCTTCTTCTTCTTCTTATTCTTATTCTTATTCTTCTTCTTTCTTGCTTGATTGAGCTTGTTCTTGAGAGAGGGAGTGTGAGAGTGTGAGGGAGTGAGTGTGTGAGGGTGAGGGACCATGGTGGAGAAGCTCTCCATCTTCTTCTTCTCTCTTCCTCTCTTCTATTCTCTTCTCTTGTTTTACTCACGGCAATGGAGCTTGAGGATCGAGCTCGCTTGAAGCTTGCACTTGGATCATGGAGCTATCGGAGTGCTCGGGAGAGGAGGCAACTCAATCGGGTATGAAGGTAAGCTCACTACATTCATAGAGAGAGAGATAGCACATCGGCTATGTGAGAGGTAGCCATTAGTGCTGAGCTTGAAACACTTGAAAGAATAAGAGATTTGTGGGTCTTGGCAGTTTCATCTCTACATTTATATTAACCCTCATATGAATAAGGTGAAAAATCTAGAAAATCTAAAGCAAAAGACAAGGCAAAGGCAAAAGTGAAATGGAAGATGAAGGTGCACCAAGAAAAATATGGAAAGACAAGAAGTGCAGAAAAGTTGTAATTCAAGGAGAAATGCACACAAAAAAAAACGCAAGTCAATACTTTTGTAAAAGAGCGCAAGGCACACCATGATTTATTTTAAGAGCGTCGGCTCTCACTCATGCAAATTATAAAGGTAGATGGGTGGTAGGAAGGAAGCTAGGAGGACAATGTGAAAAATGGCCTAGCCGGCCATGTAAAAAGGAGGATAAGGGGATGACCACCCAAAAGGGATTTAGGGCTTTGTATATAAAGTTGAAAAGTGAATGAGAAGCTCATTCTTGTGTGTGGCTAAAAGTAGCTTTCCTCTTCTTCTTCTTCTTCTTCTTGCTTGCTTGCTTTCTTGAGCTTGTGCTTGAGAGAGGGAGTGTGAGAGTGTGAGGGAGTGAGTGTGTGAGGGTGAGGGATGTTAGAAGATAAGTATAAGAACCCACTATAAGCAAGGGAGTATAAGGGCAGATGAGTATGAATAGCCCTAGGGGTAGGGAAAACCCTAACCCTAGCTTGGGAGAGGCTATATAAACAGCCTATGGGTCACTATCAAGAGTGTGGGAGAGTGTACCCAAGTTGTACTCTAAGCAACTTAGTAAGCAAGATTTTGTTCTTGTAATTTGAGCTCTCTACTCCCTCTTGTGCACACATTCCAATGCTGCAACTCTGATTTCAAGTATGGTATCAGAGCCATCTCTGATCTCCTCAGCTTCCCTCAGCCTTCGCTATCACTAAGTGCACATGAGCTTTTATCTCTTTCATCTTATCCTTCTTTCCTCCATAGCTGCTACAACCTACCTTCATTGGAGGACTTGGGGAGGACAAAGGAGGCCATATCTCCCTCTGATTTCTTCTAGGGACTTCTTGCCCGAATCAGCCTAGCACAATAAACCTCAGAGGATTAGTCGACATCGTGGGGGCAGCATTGTCCAAATCTCAGAAACGGCGCAGTTTCTGACAGCGTGCCGTCTTCAGGCGTGGCGTGGGCAGCAAGCAGTGCAATATCCTTGACCACCATAGGGCTTCCATAGCCCCCCTAGTGGGCCATTTTCCCACAAGAGGGCTTTTGGAAATTCCTCCCACATAGAGAGATCTCTGCCAAACCCTAACTGTGTATCTTATAGCAGCCATAGCCAGCAAGCTCTAAGCTTGGCATTTTTCACTTTTTTCACTCTGAGCTTCATTAACAGTGATTCTAATCACTGAAGCATATTCTCTGAAGCTTATTCCAAATCTAAAAGCTCTTGGGCATGCTCAATGGACATCACTAAGTGCATCGGGAAGCCAACTTCCAACCGGGTTTCATTCAAGCATTTCACTAAGCTTGATATTAGTGTTTTTAAACACTAATCATTAATCATGTAATCATTTGCTTGCTGGGTATTTACTAAAATCTAGTGAGTGTTATTCCTCTTCATATATTGTTGTAAGGTTATGTGTATAATTATAAACACATAGACCATCGTACACTAGAAGTGTATTGCATATCTTGAGTGACTTTGTTTCAAGTACACTGGTCAATGAAATGAAAAGGATGAGTGTCATTTTACTCTCCTCGGAATCATCAGCAACAAGCATTGAGACCATAGACCAACCGTGTCCAACAAAAGCTTCATCCACTAAGCCATGCCACAAGGAGGAGCCTGAAGTTCAGTCCAGGTTTACTTCATTAAAACCTAAAAAGACCATTAAACCTCGGAAGAAGATTGCACGTAAGAAAGGACCACCACAGTCATACTTTGAAATATTACATTTGTATGATTTTCAACCTTTCTCTTCATTGCAAATTTGATTTCAAATTGTCTGATTTGCTTCTGCATTCAGTGGAAAATTTCTAAGGGACTAGACACTGCCCTTGTCCTAACAAGTGGTAAGACCTTCTCAATGACCACAACATATGCTGATGTTTGTCCTCAAATTCGAAAGTTTGATGGCAAAGATTTCCACCCATGGCAGGTACTTATAAAATACAAAATGATGGAGAGAGGGTATTGGTCTCTCATTCAAGATAGTAGAATTGTAAACTCTGCAAATCTGGTTGATATAGAGGATGACCACCGTGCTCAAGCAATCATAATGTTACACTTAGATGAATCCCTGATTCATCATGTTGATCAACTAAACACTGCTAAAGAAAAATGGGATGAGCTTGAAAAGCTCTATGGAGCCACTGGTAAAAATACTAAAATCTTTCTTAAAATTGAATTATTTAGCTTAGAATATAAATCAAGAGAAGATTTGGGAAAATTCATCTCTCACATGAAGGGACTTATGGCACAGCTTGCCTCTGTACAAGCTCTAATACATGAAGAAGATGCTATTGCTATTCTCCTAAAAGTTGTAAAATAGGTGTTTCCTACTCTTGTAACCACTCTCACCAACATTCCAGATCCTACATTGGCAAGTACCATTCAATCTTGTTTGGATGAAGAAAAGAGGAACCGCAAAGAAAGCAGCAACAGTCAAGCATCTTCAACTTCCCGTGATCAAGTATTGGTACATACAACTCTCACTAGATGTTCTTTCTGTAATAAGAAAAAAGAACATCTTGTAAACAACTGTTGGAAGAAGTATCCTGAGAAGATGAAATGCAAAAAATGAAAGAAAATAGGGCATATCACTAGTAAATGCCCCAACACTCCTAATATACCCAAAGAATTGGTGGCCAACTATGCCTCCAATCCATTTGAAGATCGACTGTTTTGACTCTTTAAATTATCTACCTAAAACACTCTTGTAAGCCTAATTTATAAAGGCATCCCAAGAAGGGGGGGAACTCTTACATGCCTTGTAATCCAATGCCACCCTGGCATTGAGGGGGGGTGCTAGAAGATAGGCATAGGAACCCACTATAAGCAAGGGAGTATAAGGGAAGATGAGTATGAATAGCCCTAGGGGCAGGGGAAACCCTAACCCTAGCTTGACAGAGGCTATATAAACAGCCTATGGGTCACTATCAAGAGTGTGGGAGAGTGTACCCAAGTTGTACTCTAAGCAACTTAGTAAGAAAGATTCCCTCTTGTGCACACATTCCAATGCTGCAACTCTGGTTTCAAACAAGGGACCATGGTGGAGAAGCTCTCCATATTCTCCTATCTTCTTCTCTTCTATTCTCTTCTCTTGTCTTGCTCGCGGCAATGGAGCTTGGAGCGTAAAGCTTGAGGATTGACAAGCTCACTTGAAGCTTGCACTTGGATTGTAGAGCTACCGGAGTGCTCAGGAGAGGAGGCAACACGATCGGGCATGGAGGTAAGATCACTACACTCATAGAGAGAGAGAGATAGCACATCGGCTATGTGAGAGGTAGCCATTAGTGCTCGGCTTGAAGCACTTGAAAGAATAAGCGATTTGTGGATCTTGGCGATTTTGTCTCTACATTTATATTAACCCTCAGATGAACAAGGTGAAAATTTCAAAAAATCTAAAGCAAAAGATAAGGCCAAGGAAAAAGTGAAACGGAAGACAAAGGCGTGCCAAGAAAAATATGGAAAGACAAGGAGTGTAGAAAAGTTCTAAATCAAGGAGAAATGCACACAAGAAAAAGTGCAAGTCAATACTTTTGTAAAAGAGCGCAAGGCACACCATGATTTATTTTAAGAGCGCCAGGCTCTCACTCGTGCAAAATGTAAAGGTAGATGGGCGGTAGAAAGGAAGCTAGGAAGATAGGGGGACAATGTGAAAAATAGCCTAGCCGGCCATGTAAAAAAATGGATAAGGGGATGACCACCCAAAAGGGATTTAGGGATTTGTATATAAAGTTGAAAAGTGAATGAGAAGCTCATTCTTGTGTGTGGCCAAAAGTAGCTTTCCTCTTCTTCTTCTTCTTCTTCTTCTTCTTCTTCTTGCTTGCTTGCTTGCTTGATCTTGTGCTTGAAAGAGGGAGTGTGAGAGTGTGAGGGAGTGAGTGTGTGAGGGTGAGGGACCATGGTGGAAAAGCTCTCCATCTTCTCCTATCTTCTTCTCTTCTATTCTCTTCTCTTGTCTTGCTCGTGGCAATGGAGCTTGGAGCGTGAAGCTTAAGGATTGACGAGCTCACTTGAAGCTTGCACTTGGAGTGTGGAGCTACCGGAGTGCTTAGGAGAGGAGGCAATGCGATCGGGCATGGAGGTAAGATCACTACACTCATAGAGAGAGAGATAGCACATTAGCTATGTAAGAGGTAGCCGTTAGTGCTCCGCTTGAAACATTTGAAAGAATAAGTGGTCTGTGGGTCTTGGCGGGCTACGCCTCTACATTTTTGTTAAATCAAGGAGAAATGCACACAAGAAAAAGTGAAAATCAATACTTTTGTAAAACAACACAAGGCACACTATGATTTATTTTAAGAGTGCAGGATCTCACCCGTGCAAATTATAAAGGTAGATGGGCGGTAGGAAGGAAGCTAGGAAGATAGGAGGACAATGGAAAAAAGGGCCTATGCCACAGTTGACCATGTAAAAAAGGGGATAAGGGAATGATTGCCCAAAAGGGATTTAGGGCTTTGTATATAAAGTTGAAAAGTGAATGAGAAGCTCATTTTTGTGTGTGGCCAAAAGTAGCTTTCCTCTTCTTCTTCTTTTTCTTCTTCTTTTTCTTCTTCTTTTTCTTCTTCTTATTCTTCTTGCTTGCTCACTTGAGCTTGTGCTTGAGAGAGGGAACGTGAGAGTGTGAGGGACCGTGGTGGAGAAGCTCTCCATCTTCTTATTTTCTCTTCTTCTCTTGTATTCTCTTCTCTTGTCTTGCTCGCGGAAATGGAGCGTGGAGCGTGGAGCTTGAGGATCGAGCTCGCTTGAAGCTTGCACTTGGATCGTGGAGCTATCGGAGTGCTGAGGAGAGGAGGCAACTCGATCGGGAATGGAGGTAAGCTCATTACATTCATAGAGAGAGAGATAGCACATTGGTTATGTGAGAGGTAGCCATTAGTGCTTGGCTTGAAACACTTGAAAGAATAAGCGGTCCATGGGTCTTGGCGGTTAGCTCGGTCGCCTCTACATTTTGGTTCCATTGTCGAGACCAACGGATTCAAACTTGAGTGCTTGCATGCTTCAAATCGAGCATCGAAGTAAGGATTTCATCCCCAAACTGGAGCTTGAGATAGATAGGAGGTTTCAGGTTTTAATCCGTGCTATAAGTAAGTATTTTTGGTTTTTGATGATCAATTGAGTAGAAGAAATCAATTTAGTACCTTGCTTTTGGTTTTTGTCGCATTTAGAGTAGGATAGGAAGGACAAATCAGAGTGGGAAGCTTAAAGTTCACTATTGTAAAACAGTCTTGAACAAGGCAATAACAAGAAAAAATGGGAAAAAAAGAGGGCTTAAATGTCTCAGAGTTGCAGGTGAAGTGACTGGGAAGGTTGAGATGCATGGGCAAGAAGGGTTTAAAGTCCTGGGTGACTAGGGAAAACCTCATTTGCAGTTTGGGTTTTGTGTGAGAGATAGAGAGCTTGTAGGTCACGAGTCTATGTTAGATCGATCGGAGCATGCCAGGGCTTTCTGTGAGATTCAAGTATAGGATGCCCTTGACATGCACCTCTGCTTGATTCCTCGTAGTTTTTGTGGGTAGAGGTAGCATTAGAGTCTAGATTTTTGGCAAAAACTTGATCGACGTTTCAAATGGTGGAATTGGACGCTTCCCATAGTGTTCGATTCCCAGAATTGGACCCAATGACCAGTCCAATTCTTAGAATACCCATTCGGTCCGATCGGATATAATCGTCTAATTTTGAAAATCGAACCAACTCCAAATTGGACACACAACCATGTCTGATCGGACGCTTAACCCGTTCAATCGCAACAATTGGACACACCACTTTCGTCCGATTTTGAGAATCGGACACACTACCCTATCTGATCAGATACTCGCCCATCCAATCACCGAAATCGGACCATAGAATTGGACCTAGTATCCTATTTGATTGGACATACATTCAATCGGACCAAGCTCCCCCGTCCAATTTCGAGAATCGGACGTGTCCCAATCTATTCGATCGGACACACCTTGTCCAATTGTGACAGTTAGTGTCCAACTCTTAGAATCAAACATTGATAAATTGGACACATTCTGAGGAAGAAATAAATAAATAATTTGACAAACCCTGGCTAATGAGAAGCATGATCCACTCTAGAAGAACCCATTGAACATATCATAGGTAGTTACAAACCTAGAAATCACGGCCAAACAGTCTGGAATCGTGCTTGGTGTTGTGGGATGATTGCAAGACCCCAATTCAACCCTGAATGAGCCGAATGGGATAGTGCAGCAAACAAAATCAAGAATTCATTGAGAACAACTAGGAACTGAACACACAACCCTATCAAGCCAACCCATAGACAAGAGCGCTAGAGCTGCACACACTTTGTTTTCTCACTCTGATTTCCATCACTCGAAGCACACTTGAAAAGAGCTAAAAGCCTGATTTTGCATAGTGCATGTAAAAGAACGCACACACCACATACTCAAAAAGTGAGTGTAAGTTGAGAACTTGTTGTAATTAACAAGGAATTCACTTAGACATAAAACCTTAAAGGACCCACCACCAGTAGGAGAAGATTCCAACCAAGACATAGAAGGGTGATCAAATCCCCAAAGGTAGGGCCAAGCGAGGAACACAGTTGAAAAACCAGATGCACACTATTATGGAAGTGGATCTACCCAGCCTTATCAACTTGATTGACAACTTGGCAGAACAGGAAGCCTTGGACATGGAAGAGGGTAGCTTAGGCTATAGAAGCAATGAGGAGTTTGACCTAGGAGACTTTGTTGAGGCCGTCCAATAGTTAGTGCACAAGTACGATGTTCAAACTCGGGTACAACACCACGGTAGACCTATAGAGGATGTCATAGTAGACCTCAAGGAAGAGAGGAAGCTGGTTCGCAGGGCTCTGCAAGGCCTAGCTGCGTACAACCAGGGAGCTTGCACCAAATTTTGAAAATGTGAGAGATCCAAAGAGTGCTAGCCCTAGTAGACAGAAATTGATTGGATAGCAAGAGAGCACTATAGGGACACCTCACACTACTTCTGATGAAGCGACTACTAGATAACACGATAGTAGAGCAAAGTGCTGCAGCATTAGCAACATCACTGCTTTTGATGAAGTGATTGCTAGATAACACGATAGTAGAGCAAAGTAGGCAGAAATTGATTGGATAGCGAGAGAGCACTATAGGGAGACCTCGCATTGCTTCTGACAAAGCGACTACTAGATAACACGATAGTAGAGCAAAGTGCTACAACATTAGCAACATCATTGCTAGTAGGGTTAGGGGTTAACCAAGGCTTTAAGAGCCAATCAAAAATCCATGTGGTGGTGAAGTAGCTATACAAATACCAAGCAAACGATGATCCATATAGCTTTGTGGAACAGTTCGAGCAGGTTTGCGAGGCCAACAACCTTATCAATGCTGCTCAATGCTTCTAAGCTTTCAAATTGTGCTTAGGGTGACAAGGGTCACAGACTTGGTACACGAGTTTGGATACTGCGAAGTGTGCCAATTTCAACAGCTTGAAAATTCTCTTCATTAAGAGATTTCTCAAACCTAGGTACTTCGATAACCTGCTAGTGCGATTGATGAACGTCAAGCAGAAAGAGAAAGAGGATATTCGAGATTATGTGATCCATGTGAGGAGCCTCTTCAAGATAATCCCCATGGATGAGAGACCAACTGAGAGAGCAGTATCCATTGTATTCATCAATGGAATATGAAGTGAAGAGCTCTACAAAGCCTTGGCCAGCAACTCGAGCTTATAGTGAGACACGCTGGCAAGGTCTTTGAAGAAGCTATTAGAGTGGATGATCAGATCAAGGAAAGAGGCGTTAGAGGCATGAATCAAGAAGAGTCCAATGCCAAGAGTTCCGAGAGGGCCTCAATGCTGAGTGAAAGAGCAAACCCAAGCACACAAGACAAAGGGAAGGGCATTGATTCGAGACAAGAGCTAGTGGAGATTAGGATGGACATAGACAAACTACAGAAAGTGATGAGACAGCCAACATGCCCACATGTCCAATGTGTGCATTGTGGCAGAAACCACTTGCCAGCTGAGTGTCAAGACCCTAGGTCATGACCGTGCACTAACTGTGGTAGGTTCGGTCATGACACTATGCATTGTTGATTACCTTAGAGGCTCCCATACCCGTAGCCTTACGATCAACCCTACCTTGCGAACATGCCACCAAAATTCTTTGGAAGGGGTGTCCCATTGGCTCTCCCGGCACCTAATGATGCTAAGCTGCCCATCCTAGGATGGAAATAAATCCTGCATGTATCTCTAGACCACATGGACCCTATGTGACCCACCCACCAAGTGATACCCCAGTCCATTATGTGGACGAGCCTAGTGGCGACGAGCATTATGCAAACCCATACGTATTATACAATGAGGAAGGCAACACAATCCTTATGGACTACCGACCAATATCGATGATGGCATTAGGTAGGTAGAGGCCTAGGAGGGCAAACGCAAGAGCCAATTGTGTGTTGGACTTGTGGTCACCCAAGACACTTTTCTTCGTGCTGCCCTGAGAGGAAGCAAGCAAATAGAGATAAGGCGGACCTGAGATGCGTTGAGTGTGAAATCACTCATCTCTTTGTCGATTTCCCTAGGAGGCCATCCTCTAGTTCGGCAAACGAGCCATCAGTTCCATCGGGATTTTTTGGTGTTAAGACACTCAATGGGGAGGCTATACCTATCCCATTTCTTGTCATGACTTGCATGCAGATGAAGCAGGCTAGCATATCATTGCCACGACCTAGCAACCTTGACGCAATCTCAGTTGGGAAGAAGAGCCAGAGATGAAGGAAGAAAAGACCAGACGCTAAATTCACCCTCAAAACTGAAAGTGCCACAACACCGCCAGTTGAAAGGAAAGTCATTAACGCAGAGGAAGAAATGTTGGCCCCACCGACAGCTGAAAAGGGAAGTGCTAAGATTGGGGAGTACCCCAACCTGAAGCGCCAACTCAAAGCCATCAAGAAGATAAAAGAGTGGGTGAAGGAGGCCCAAGAGCACCTAAAGGACGTTGAGCCCACACTAGAAGATGAAATCGATGATCTCTCCAGCATAAGCATGACAATCCCTCTCCCATGACCAAAATCACAAGAGGCAATGACACCACAAGCAAGGTTGCCTAGACAAAGTCTAAATGCTCCGACCCAGCAAACCAGGTAGGACCATTGACCAAGAACCACAGAATTAGGAGAAAGGAAGGTGGCTAGCAACCTCCTCAATACACTGGTGACCACCCCTATAACTCTAAGCTTAGGTGACTTGCTTAGGCAGCATCCAATGCTATGGATAGAGATGAAGCAGTGGGTTGAAGAACCAAATGAGCAAATTATCACAGACTTGCTTGAGCATGACACAGTAACTCAAATATCGAGTCTGACGTTGCTCTCCATGCCTAAATCCTTGCACATCAATGCTTTTTGGGAAGGCACAGAAATGCATGCAGTCCTGCCAGTCCTAGCTCTGGGGGATGTCTCAAGAAAGGGAATTGTAGACACAGGGGTAGGAGTGAGTGTGCTAAGCCATGTAGTACTCCAAACTTGGGGTAACCCACCGGTCGAGACTGTTAGGTTCAATGTCACTTTGGATAACTGAATGAAGGTGAAACCATGTGAAGTGTTGAAAAATTGACTAGTAAACATTGCAGGAATCCAATTCTCAGTTGACTTTATAGTCATGAAGGGAGTGGACTACGACATCCTGCTAGGCCAACCCTAGATGCACAATGGGAGAGTTGTAGAAGACTAGGGAAACGGTCTTATCTTCTTAGGCAAATGAATAGAGGCTTTAAGAGTAGAGATGGACACTTGGAAGACTACGTAGTCGACCTAGATGCCATCTCCACCATGTTGAAGGGTGATGAACAGACTAGGGGATCCTATGGGGCCCTTACCAAGTATATCCCGTGAGTGAGATTAGATGCATGTTCTTGTTACCATTGACCTACCATTCTTAGGGGTTGAGGAGTATGAACAAGGCATCAAGGCAACCGAAAAATCCAAGGATACACCCTTAGTGCCAATTTGCATGATGACTAGAAGCCTACAAGGAAGAATCAACCCTGTAGTGTTCCAAGTCACAAACGATAGATGAGAGCTCTTGGAGGTCTTGGGGTACTTGACCAACAAGTTGGCTAGCAATCCAACAACAAATCTTAAGCCACTCCGAGATCTCTTGGATGAGCTTGAATGGTGATGGTCCAAAGTGCATGATTTAAACTTGAGATACAATTGGGCCTTAATCCTCGACCAACAAAAAGAGATATGTTAAAACCTAGAGAATGATGAGCAATCGGACAAAGACAGCTCTGACGACGAATATGAAGATTGTTGTTTCTTCAGTGATGAGAGCAAAAGGGAAGTTAATACCTTAGAATACAACACTAGGGGACATGTAATCAAAAAAATACGAGTAGACCCCAGACCATGCAATCAAAGTGCCCTTAGAATAAAGAGAGGAGTCAGACACAAGGACTGCAATCGAACTTGGTTAGAGCACACAAGAGCAATTGGCTATGAGCAGGTAGGCCTAGCCCAACCGAGCAATGCTCCATTGTTGCGAATGGACTCACCCTCTAAGCTACGACCACCCAAAGAGATCCCCTCTTCTAGAGAAGAAAAAGAGTTCGATTCTGAATCGAAAGTCAGCTCAGATAGTGAGACTCTAAAATACCTTGACCCCCCAAGACTAAACGCACCAAGGGGGACCTACCCATCCACCTAAGATGCCAACGGTTAAGAGAGGAATGATGGAAGCTACCTAAAGAAACACAGACAGAAAAACAACAAAAAACACAAGACTTGCGAAATGATTCACGAAGTTCAAAAAGGGAGATAGGGTGATGATCTTATTGGGAGCCAAACGATAGGGGCAAGCAAGCGAACCAATTGAGGGACCCGCTAAGGTCCAAGAGGTCAATTTAGCGAGGGAAGGGGAGACCCCACGACTTGTTTTCATAGTCAATGACTTGGTAGAGCAAGATGAAGCAAGTCTCGTTACTCGCTTGCGGGAGTATATAGACGTCTTTGCTTGGTCCCTAGAAGAGCTCAAAGGGGTAGACTCAAGTGTGGTGACCCACAACATAGCCATGACACCTGACGCAATGTCGGTCAAGCAGTGACCATATCCCATGAGTCCAAAGTACGCCCATACTATCAAGGAAGAAATCAACAAGCTAATGAGAGCAAGATTCATCTATGAAATTGAAGACACGAATTAGGTTTCCCCCATAGTCATTGTATTAAAGAAGAATGGAAAGATTAGAGTGTGTGTCAATTACAAGAAGGTAAACACAGCTACAAAGAGAGATAACTACCCACTATCATACATCGAGCATATGCCCGAGAGAGTGGCTGCTAAAGAGGCCTATAGTTTCTTGGACGGCTTCTCTGGATACAATCAGGTGCAAGCACATCCTAATGATAGGCATAAAATTGCATTTGCCATGGAATGGAGCATCTTTGCCTACATAGTCATGCCTTTTGGGTTGACTAATGCACCAACCACCTTTCAATGACTGATGTGAACAATATTCAAAGACGTGTTGAGGAAGGAGTTAGGGGTCTTTGTAGACGACTTGTGTGTTCACTCTACTTGGCGAGAACACTTAGACAAGGTCTTTGGATGATGTCGACTATACTGTCTCTCCTTGAACCCCTTGAAGTGCTAGTTTTGGGTGAAGCATGGATGTATCCTAGGACACATGGTGTCAAAGAATGGCATTGCCACATATTTCTCAAAGATCAAGGTCATTGTGAATCTTCCACCCCCAATTGATTTCAAGGGTATTCAGTGCTTCTTAGGTCACACAGGATATTATCAATGGTTCGTATTGAACTATGCATTGATTGCTAGACCTCTATACAAGTTGTTGATCATATTCGAATGGACCAAGGAATGCCAATGTGCATGTGAGAAGCTGAAAAAGGATCTGACCACATCACCAATTCTACAAGCCCCAGATTGGACACTCATGTTTCATGTGCACATCAACGCTTCAAAATTTGCCATAGGAGCTGTGTTGTGCCAACCTGGTGAACACAACCTGGATTACCTAGTGAGCTTTGCTAGCAAATAACTCATTGAGATGAGACTGAAATGAATTACTCAAAAATGGAGAGAGAGGGCTTGGCCATGGTGTTTGATGTAAAGAAATTTCAACATTATCTTTTGGCTACGCCTTTTACTTTCTTTATTGACAGTCAAGCCTTGTTATATCTTGTTAATAAACCATGCGCTACGGGACACATTGCTAGATGGCTTCTTTTGCTTTTGGAGTTTGACTTCTCCATGGTGGTGTGTAAAGGGAAGCAGCATTACATGGCTGACCATATGTCTCGTATTTCCACGGGAGAAGCGACTGGATAAGGCATTGTGGATGAATTGCTCGACGTGCATCTATTCCACTTATACAGCGAAAAAGATTTGTTTAGAGCTGACATGACATCGTATTAGGAAGATGACATAGTTCAAGTGCTTAAACACAGACTACCGAAATGACCAATAGAAAAATCCCACCGACTCTTGTGGCTCATCCTGAAGATCCAATCCTATCAATTGATAGATGACCAACTTTAAAGGCTAGGGCAAGACAGGTTATTGTGCAGATGCCTGTGTGAGCACGAGATGCATGACGTGCTGACAGAGGTACACATTGGAATTACAGGAGGAAATTTTAATAGAGATGCAATAGCCCACAAAGTGTTGCAGTCCTAGCTATGGTGGCCAACCCTCTCCCGAGATGCGGCACGATTTGTGAAGCATTGTGACGAGTGCCAAAGGACTAAAGTTTTGATTCATAAGGATCCCATGGAGCTAACCCCAATTATCACACCACAACCCTTCGAGAAATGGGGGATAGACTTCAGCAGACCCATTAGTCTTGCGGCACAGTATTCACAAGCCAAATACATCATTGTGGCTACTGATTATATGACAAAATGGATAGAAGCATGAGCTATGAGAAAGAATGACACTCGGACCACTGCTAAGTTTCTATGGGAGCAAGTGATCTCACGATTCAGCTGCCCCATCGAACTAGTTAGCAACCAAGGCACACACTTCATCAACGAAGTGATAGCTCACCTCATGTCCTCCTTTCTAATCATCCATCAAAAATCCTCGCCTTATTACCCCCAGAAAAATGGTCAAGCCAAATCCACAAATAAAATCTTAGTAAACGTCCTAACCAAAGTTATCTTTGATTCACACAGTGATTGGGATAACAAGCTGATGGCGGCCTTGTGGGCCTACCGAACGGCTTACAAGAGGGTTGTAGGATAGATCCCCTTTAGGTTGACATATGGTACAGAGGCAATCCTCCCTTGGAATTCTTCGTACCAAGCCTTAGGATAGCCCTTCAAGAAAGATGGGATAGGAAGGAAGCATGGACATAATGCCTGATTGAACTCGAACGCTTATTGAAAACCAAGCTTCTTGCCACCCATGCACTAATATGCGAGAAGGCAAGACGCAAATGCTAGTTTGGAAAGCATGTCAAGTAGCGCAACTTTGAATAGAACAACTTAGCACTACTATACTCAGTTAAGAGACACAAGCAAAAGTTAAAGTTTTGGGGGCTACGACCTTTTAAGGTTTGAACCATCAGCTAAATTGGTAATGTAGAACTTGAAACCCTAGAAGGTGAGGACATAGGCTTCTTCAATGGTAGGCGCATAAAAAAAGTACTTCCCTCCCACGCACCCATTGCATGAGCCCACAATGCTAGCTCCCTCTATCCACATGCGAGTAGCCATTATCACTAAGGTGGATAGTGAGGATGAGGAAGCAGTACCACTAGCTTTTTTACATATGATGGTCATTGCTAAACACGCATGCACCATCAATGCATTGATCGATAAGGGAGCTGATTTTAATATCTTAACCCATGACCATTGGACCCAAATTGGCAAATTGCAGTTGCAGCCCACTAATGCTAATCTCACCCGTTATGGAGGCCAACCCTACACACTTTTGGGAAAGTGCAAGGTTGCAGTTTCTATCGAGTCTGAAAGCGTATCGATAATCTTCTATGTGTTGCCCAACACTAAGAATGCAGGCACGGAATCCTTGTTAGGATGAACTTTCAAGAAGCAATCTTGTTGCAATGTCAACTATGAGTCGCAGTGTATCCACCTAGCCTTGGGGGCAACATTCGCGTTGTTACATCTTTTAGCAAGGGCGGCACGACTCTTTCCAAGTCCACAAAGCCACTAGTAGAGAAACCTACCATCAAGTCTAAGGAGGGGTATTGTGACTCGTCACAACCTACCAAGCCTCGATGCCAACAATCCACTAGAACCAACACTGAAGCCCATGAATCCTAGTTCAAATGGGTACCTAAATAGAGACTGCCACCTAGGAATAGAAACCCACGGCCTCGTAAGGCTAATGATCTGCACCCAAAACTTAGGAAGCCAATATGAAACTATAAACATTGGCGTATGGTCAAGCCATGATGGGTCCCCAAGGCCTTATTGCAAGCGCAAGACTACTATGTGGATAACATCTGGATTTGGTTTCCTAAAGCTAGAACAACCAAAGACCTTACTCAAACACCACCCTCAAGCTTGACCACATGAAACATCATGCCAGAGACACTCAAACCACAAGAGAATCAGGCTGCTAAGTCCATAGAACCTCCAAAGCCTAGCTCAACTATCACCCAAAACCACAGCTTGCTACTAACAAACCACCCAAATCTAGCCCCGATGGTGCCCCTCAGACCTCAAACACATCTAGTAGCACCACAACTATAACTACAACCCAACGCATCAAACATAAGGGAAAGCTACAACGTAAGGAGCAAACAATGTTGCGACCATTAGCTGTTGAACTCTCTAGTTCTGTCAAGCATCAACCACCCACCAGGCTTAGACCCTCTTATGAGAGGCGATCAATTCTAACATTGGCCGTGGATTTAGCTAAAACTATTGGGGATGACTTGATTGCTTGCCTTCGATGCTTGGATGCTACTTTCATGACATTGGCTAAAAGCTATGATCGACTAGACTTAGACCTCTTAGAGGAACCTATAGCAACGAAAGTACGAACACTCCCTTGCTCTTGAGAGGAGTCGAAATTTGTATTTGTTAAGGCTTCCGAAGCAGCTTCAGAGTTAATTGCAACTAAGATATCCAAGGAACCAGCAATCAAACAATGTCTCATTACGTTGTATAGCAAGAATACGATCATGGCCACAAACTAGGAAATCGAGAAGTTGAAACAGCTTGCCGACAACAACTCCTTCCTTTTGCAAAAATGGTATGCTCTACATGTGCAATGGAAGCTAGAGGGATGCCAAATAATGACCCACACTGAACAATGACATGCAATCGAGGCATCAAAATATGACCCAACCTATGTAGCCCCAACTTCTTATAGGTTGTTGACCATCATTCGAAACCGATCCTTGGAGGATCACATTAAGGGACATCCTTATTTAGATTGAATCCTCACTGAGGAGGAGTTGCATGTGGCTAGTTGCGTCGACTTCGATGACTTCTTGCTTGATGTTCTCACTTACATTACACATGTGGGCATACGCCCTTTAGACATGGATAGCTATGTTACTTTAGAATACAACCCTAACTTCTATGCTTGGCTCATGTGACAATAAACATTAAGAGTATGTGCTACAGGCCCTTCATCCGCTCAACATTCAATCCCAGGAAGGATTTTTCTCAGTTCAAAAAAAGGGGGGTAAGGTAAATCAAACTGAACACACAAGGAAAATCAAACTAAACACAAAAGGAAAACAATAAAGGAACGGCACACATTAGTAGGATGGAACAACTTGTGAGTGCGAAAAAGGTCAATAAAATTTGAAACCAACAGACTAATTGGATGAAAAGTCAGTTCCTACACTCGAGAAATCCATTTCATGTTCCCTTTTGTGTGTGATTATTCTGAATAACACTAATGGCAAAGATGGCACCCATCATGACAGTCCAAGAAAAGGCTAGCAATTTGGCATTTTCAGAAGAAGAATAGGCAAAGTATGGCCTTTTAGTGGAGACACACACCTTCAACCAGCCGACATATCTTCAACCTAGAAGACGTGGCCATTTAAGGGTGGGCTGTGAGGCAGATCATTGAGCAATGCAATTTGCAAAAATACATGGAAGCAGTAGGCCAGGGGGTGGACTACTTCCACTGTGCAGAGACCTTCCACAAGAACCGCGACACAATAACTGTGCATGAGGGAGAGGAAACTTGTCAGGTGCAGATTGAACTGACCCAGAGTTGGTGGAAAAGGCTTTGGCCTTGGTGAACAAAGAAGAGAGGAAGCCAAAGAGAGATGTATATGCATTGCTACGAATGGATAAGGTAAGGGTTCACACCAATGATAGTATCAGCTTGGCTGATATCCCTAACCACCCCAAAATCCAACTCCAGGCCAAGATGGTGTACACATTGTTTTCTAGTCAAAGATACAACACCATCATGAGCTGCATCAACGTTTTCCTACTAGAGAGCATTGTAGCAAGGTTGCTGGATGAGGTGAACCTCAACGGTTTAGTGAGGAAGACCATTGAAACCTCGGCAAAATCTCTAGCAATGGGAGGACAACCTGCCAGAGGAGAATCTCCTACCACCAAGGCTAAAAAGAAGGCTTCGTCTTCAAAGGCCGCAACCATTGGATTCGATGGGGTCCTCACCACGATGATAAGGGAAGCTTGGGACAAAGGTAGAAAGAAGCAAGTGAAGGAGTAGATGAAATGCCCAAGCTGATTGCCACCTCACCAGGAACAGGAGGCACTGTCCAGCAAAGAAAGGGCACTGAGTGAGGAAGAAGAAAGCAGGGGACAAGAAGAACAAACTAGTCACGAGGAAATGCTAAGAGGTCTAAGAAGAAAATTGTACAAGAACAGTAAGAAGAGGAGATGAGGAAACAAGAAAAGGTAGACTTACAGAAAGCCCGCAAGGAGTCCAAAAAAGTCGAGGAGGAAAGAAGGAGAAAGCAAGAGGAGAAGGAGGAGGAGTTGAGAAAAAAGGAGGAGGAAGACGTGGCCATTGCCACACGCAGGTCCATTGAGCAAGAGTCCCAAGCATGATGAGTCGAAACTCGCGAGCCCAATCAGAGATGAAGGGCTAAACTTAAGCACCCATGTGCCAGAGTTCCTACCGCTGACAATGCAAGAAGGCAATGGCAAGGCCCTAATTACAAACATTCCCACTCTCCTGACACCCAATACCACCACTGCCCTCTCCACTCCCAGTTCTACGACCCAGGTGGACGCCATCAACTTAATGGCTTGGGTCCTGGTACTTTGTGAATAAAGAAGTGGGCCAAGGAGCAAGAGAAGGAACCACCATGGTAGGAACCAAAAGGCCGATTGAGGTAGATGCCGAGTCGAGGCAAAACCCTAAGAGGCAAAAGGGGTAGGCTTCACAACCTCCGTCCCCGGAACAGAGAGGCCATTCGAAGCATACGATGAGTATGTCAAGGAGCTCCTCTCTCAATTAGAGAAAGCCAAGGAGGAGAAGAAAATTGTGGTAGCAGAGCTTAAAGCAAAAAAAGAGGCCATGGCTGCATCCCAATTGGAGAAAGCACGCCAAATAGCCATGGCCCAAAGGGAAGTTCATGAGCTGAAAGAGCAGCTACAAGCTAAGGAAGAGATAGAAGCGGAATGGCAAGCGCAAGTGAATGAAGAAAACGAAGCCATACGACACCTACAATGGCACAATGGAGAGATTGTGGCACGCTATGAATATCTACAAGTTGAAATGGAGAAAATCACTAAAGCCACGGAAGAGCTAGAGGAGTTGAGAGAGGAAAGAGCTCGTAGGTACAAAAGAGAGGTAGAGAAATTAACCCAAGAGGCTGCCTTAGCATAGGAAGAGCAACAAAAGCTAAGGGTAGAAATGGAAGGTCAAGAATGAAGGCTAACAGTGCTAGCCTAGAGGCAGGGGAAAAGCCTCGAAGATATGAACAAGAGGCCACACCAATCATAACAAAAAAAGGGTCAAAGCCTTGGCACGCTGTCTCACTCAAGTCAAAAAGGAAAAGATACTTGCTCAAAGAAGAGCAAAAGCCACCTAAATGAGCTTCCACACCCAACAACGCACCTATCTGGATACCCTATTGGACATCACCCAAGCAAAGGAGGAAGAGTCCATAGAGGCAATGAAAAAGAAACTTGGAATGGCATATAGGGCATTGAAGGCAGTACTAGTAGAGTTGCCACAACCTAGTAGAGTTGACCCAAGCCTAGAAGAGCAACATTATTATCTCCTATTGGTAGGCATAACCCGCAGGAAGTGGATGCACTCGGGTTCCTCGAAGAGGAGCAACAAGAGCCAAGATAGGACAGGGAGGTGGGTGTGAACTTTGAAGTGGGATCACGTGAAGAAGAGCTTGTCCCATTGTCTCCTTCCCCACGAACTGAAGAGCAGCAACAAGTAGAAACCTCTGCAGAAAGAAAGGCGGCACTGAGGGAAAGAAGAAAACAACTGGTGGAGGACACAAGGAGAAAATGGAATGCCAAGGGAGTGAGGACACCCCATGCACCTATCCCACCATATGTGAGGATGATGCCCCAGTGAGCTTCCACGTTGATCTCGTAATCTAGGAAAGGCAAGAAATGTCCAAGAGCCCCTTTGATTTTAACTTCAAGTTCCCCACCACCTAATGTAGGGTCTTTGCCCGTCAAGGTAGTGGAGGAGGGAATTAACATTGGAAGCAGTCTTGGATAGAAATGGCTAGAGGAGAGAGAGCAAAGTCCCACCTTATGGGCCACTGAAGATGCCGAGTTTTGGCACGATAAGGTTTTTGAAGTACCAAGGTCTATGGCTGGCTAGGAATGTCAACCTAAATGGAGGAGAAGGGTGTGCGACTCCAGCCTGGACACTTGGATGGCCTTTCGCAACACTCAACCCTTTGACCGAAATGACCCAACCTTTATGCCTTACTCTTGAAGGGTGGGAGTGGGTTTTGACTCTAGTGTCCATGGCCGCTACGACTTCCCTATAATCTGTAATCCTCATTGTACTTACTACATATGAAGAGGCCCTCATCTTCACATCAGAGAACTTGTATGATACTCTAATCCAATTCATTAACAAATTCTCTTCATGCTCTGACCCCGCCTTCATTACTACTTGTAATTACCTTAGACTGCTTAGGATACTCCTTAGGCAAGACCCCACCCCGTAGGAGCGCGGCCTCCCAATACTCCATTTTGATCCTAACGTTATAGATAGTTGTGCAATGACTCGACTAATGATGCGAGCTACTCTATTACCTTCATTTTGCTTAGCCCTTCTAGAGGACATGAATGATATCTGCTTCACCCATTGCAATCATCCATTCCTCTCCACCACCATGCTTCAAGTCTGCCTAAACCTCAAGGGGTGTCTCCAAAGCTGTCAGTTTCTTAACAAATCTATTAAGCCCCCTTCTCCACCTCACTCCAATGACGAAGATTAAACTTCTGTCATGACTATGTAACTTTTTTTTAAAAGAAAAAAAAAGAGAAAGAAAAATAAAAAGATGTCACACGTAGCCACCGCAAGTTTCACATCAATCATAGTCACTGCACCTAGGGGTCCTCAAGCTAGATGCATCCGGTGGCTTTGATCGGCTAGCTCTGTCCCTAACCCCCTAGCCTCATTTTGATTCCCCACTTCACGCTTAAGGCACATCAAGGGTAGGACACACCTAGGGAGGTAACACTCGCCTATCGTTAGACCTATCACCCTAAGCTACACGCACCCCACCTCCCTAATGCACAAATTAAGTCCTCAAGTGAGGGACAATGCCCAGGCTTGTTGCTCCCATTCCCACTAACATGAGCACAATGCACCACACGATAACAGAGCACACCCCTAGGTAGTGCACCTTCTTTTCTTTTTAGGTGCAAACAAAGGCCCCAACCACCAGCTCCGAGGACCCCATCATCCATGCAATGCACTCCCCATCTTATGCGACAATGTCACCATGCAAGTGAAACAAAGCAGGGGCACACTGAGATAGCCCCAATCAAAAAGTGAATGAAGAAGCTCATTTGGAACAGCGCAAGAGAAGGAAACCACGGAGGGCCAGGAGATGGGTCCACCTAACACCATATTCAATTTTAAATATGGATCCTCCCATCAGCCTCCCTCCACACCAGGATCCATCCAACACCATATTCAGTTTTAAAGATGGATCCACCCATCAACCTCTCTCCATGCATGGATTTGTCCAACTTTATCTTCAATTTCAAAGGCATAAATCCCTCCAGCACACCTTCCACCAAGGCTCGTATAAGGGTCTTTCAAGTCCATAAATCCCTCCAACACTAGGGATCATATCTAACGCAAGGGCCTTCCAGTTCCATAAATCCCTCCAACACTAGGGATCATATCTAATGCAAGGGCCTTCCAAATCCATAAATCCCTCCAATACCAGGGCTCATATCCAACTCAAGGGCCTTCTAGCTCCATAAATCCTCCAACACACCTTCCAACTCGGCTTGTATACAAACTCAAAAAGCCACCTGGCTACCCCTGCAACACTGTCTGACTCACTACCCAGCAATGCCATGGAATTGGCACTCAACTAGGAGGGGGGTAATGTTTACTACAAAGTGAAGGAAGTAGAAAACGAGGCACCAAGAGGAAAAGTGCAAGGCGAAAAAAAGGAAAAGGCGCCCTACAAAAGAGAGTGGGCCCACCAGGAGTACAAGACACATTATGGAAGCCACAAGAAGCCAAAATCAAGAAGGTGCACCTTTAAATATAAAGGCGCAGCCAAAACCTCTGTAAAAGAGCGCCAGGCTCCCTCCTGTGCAATTTGTAACAATGAACGGGTGGTAGGACTAAGCTAGAAAGAAAGGAGGACAATGGGAAAAAGGGCCTAGGCAGCCATGTAAGAAAAAGGGGATAAGGGAATGATCGCCCAAAAGGGATTTAGGGTTTTGTATATAAAGTTCAAAAAGTGAATGAGAGCTCATTCTTTGGTGTGTGGCAAAGTGGACTCTTCTTCTTCTCTTCTTCTCTTCTCTTCTCTTGCTTGCTTGCTTGTGAGTGCTTGTGGAAGGAAGTGAGAGTAAGTGAGGGAGGGAGTGTGTGAGGGTGAGAGATCTTGAAGGTGAAGCCCTCCACCATCTCTTCTTCTTCTCTTCTCTACTCTCATCTCGCGCAGGGCTATGGAGGATGGAGGTCGAAGGAAGAGGCTTGACGATGCTTGAGCGTACATCACGAATCGTGGAGCTATCGAAGTGCTTGAGAGAGGAAGCAACTGAATCGGGCATTAAGGTAAGCTCACTACACTCGCAAAGAGGGATAGCACGTCAACAATATGAGAGGTAGCGCCATTAGTTCTCGCTTGAAACACTTGACCAATAAGTGGTCCGTGGGTCTTGGCGGTTAAGTTCAAACTCGCCTCTACAATTGGTTTTCTCTTTTTTGTAATGAATAGGAATCTAAAAAAGTGCATCAAAGCTCACTACTAATGAGTGGTCATAGGTTATGGTGGATCCACGTAGTGGGATAGAAGAAAGATAGTATACACTTCCACTTATATGACTCAAGAGGGTGCCTACAGCTAGAACTTAAGCATATCAAAGGTCATAGTCATATAGAGAAAGATTCAATACCTTGAAGTGTGGGCTAGATCCACCAAATAGATCATGTAAATATGAAAATTTAACATTCTCTTTTTATTTATAATTTTCACAACATACAAGATTTGAAATTGAAATAAACTTAAGAAGAAAATTAGGATATCCAAAAACATCATTTTAATTGAATTTGATATTCTTTTCAAGTTAACAACATAACTTGATATTCTTCTTCTTACGTTGTTGCACATGCCTAGATCTTGAAGTTAAAGATGATTAGGTAATTGGTTAGGATGAAGATGGAGACAAGGGTGAAGGATATTGAAACCTTTATCAATAATAAGGTCTTCCACAAGAAGAGTGTGACTCTTTGTCACTTGATGATGGTCCATCATAAAAGGCACCAGATGAGTTTGAAGATGAGGATGGGCTTTGATCCAATTTATTTCTTTGTCTTGAAGTACAATGAGACCTTTCATTTGTTCCACGATCCCTCTTGGAAGTAGGTGGAAAGTTATTGATAAGCTCCTTTCATTGCTATGGCTTTATCTCCTTGATGTAAGCAAGCTTCTTTCCTTGAATTTTGAAGCCTTCCCAACTCTTTCTAGTTTGAGAAGTTGCTTATGGATCTTTGAATGGCTTGAAGGATAGCACTTGACTCTTCGATAAAAAATCAAAGAAAAATATGTTCAAGCACTATATGCAAGGGATAAAAATAAGATAACTTATCATTGTACACACTACTAGTGCTAGGGTGAGAATCAAACCAAAGCTTTGATACCATTATAAACACCTTGTACAACATAATATGCTCACAAATATAATATTCTCTTATTTTTTAGACAAATATTTGAGAAAATAAAAAGAGTAAGTATTTGAAACTAAATATAATAATTATTTAGAAAGTTGCAACCATAAATACATAAAAGGAATGGAGAGAAGTTGAGGGTTAAAGATTGGCAATCTCCCCCAAAAGATAAATATTTCTACTCGACCCAAATCTCTTAGGGATGAGATCAGTTACAATTGACCTAAGAGTGAAAAGAAACAATTCTCACTCTTACAAGATCATATAAAGAATGTACATGTGTACATGAATAATAAAAGAACTTTCTTTACAAGCTAAGACTAGAAATAGAGAGAAAATTAGCCCTTCTTTATGCTTGATCAACTATATATTGTCTTGGCCTTCTTCTTGATCTTGCAATGGAAGAAGAGCTCCAAAAAGTGGTGCATAGTGAATTTACAAGCTTAGTGTCCTACAAAATTATAGCAAGAGATGAGGAAAATTGAGCAATTTAATGAAGAAAGAGTGGATGAACATGATGAGGGATATGGCTAATAGCAGCCTTGGGGCTATATTCAACTATTGTATATGAATTTACAATAAGAAAATTGATTTAGAATGAGGGAAAAATGGCTCTTTTTATAGGAGAAAGAGAGACTTAGTACAAAGAGGAAAAGTGGAGTTGTTGGGCAATATGCACTCAACGTCTTGGGAACATTGGACACACTCCTATTATTTTAGGAGCTTCAATGCATGAAATCCTTAGGCTAGCTCTCACCTAGCCACTTGCACATAGATCAAAACCCAATTGTAGTGATCATTGGATAGCATTCTACCAACCATGATGGATGCACGTACAAGCTCCATGATCTAAATGAGTGCTCCTTTGTCCCTCAACCCCCTACGACCTCCACATGTGAAAGAGTGAACATGAGCATGACAAGAGATAATTCTTGGAGAGAAGAATAGGAGAGCTTCACCCTCTTGGTCCATCACCCTGACTCTCTCACTCTCTTGCTCTCAATCTCTCACTCTCATTCTCACTCTCTCTCATACAAAGGAAGCAAGAAGGCAAGTGTACAAAGTTTACACACACATGAATAGCTTGTTTTATTCATTTTTATTCTTTTTATACAAATTTTTAGGGTTAGGGTCTCCCATCCCTCTTAAGCATACAAAGTCCACTTTTTGGGCCTCAAGACTGACCATCTTTTATTACTGCTTTTCCTATGGTGAGAATGAACTAGAACCTTTGCGGTTTTTACTCGTGAGCTTACTCTAATAGTACAAATTGCACAAGATCAAGCTAGCTTGTTGATTTACATGATAAATTGATACAATTGTTGCAAACTTTTGGCAGTTCAAATAGGCAAGTGCTTCATGCACATTATGTTGTGGCTAATATTCTAAAAAATTAGGCTCCTTTTTTTTACTTGCTTACATATTGCATGCTGCTTACTTCTTGCGGTAAACATTATTCCCCTCCTATTTCCTAGACTTAGGATCCAGTTTATTGCGCTTATCCTTAGGGACATGGTAGAAATCCTCATAACCAAAGACACATAAATAAGCATATGAGGGAGGTTTTCTAGACTATATCTCCTCTACAACATGATAGTCAAGAGCAGTACATGGGGATTGATTTATCAAGTATATAGTAGTTGTAGCCCAAAAATGTTGTGGTAAGCCTACCTAGCTAAGAATACTACGAACGTGCTCTTGAATTGTCCTATTCATGTGCTTAGCCATACCATTATAGGGTGGGGTGTATGGGGCAGTCAATTGATGGTTAATACCCCTCTTGTCACAAAATTGCTCTTCAAAGGCTGTAGAAATATACTCATCCCCATTATCTAACCTTAGGTATTTCAGTCAACCAAAGCAAGCCAATGTTGAAATGTAGCCAGACCATGGGAAATGCCCAAACCTTATATGTATAGTCATCAATGAAAGTAATGAAATACTTTGTGCCACCTAATAACTTGTAGGGCATGGGACAACATATATCTGAATGAACAAGAGCCAAAGGCTCACTCATGCATGTCATACCAAAATTTTTATGTGTATTGCATATCTTCCTACCATATAAACAATGATCACAAGACTCAAAACATTTATAATCAAGGGATAGAAGATACTACAAACATGTATGCATTTTCATTCATTTCAAGGACATGTTCCCAAGGCAACAGTGCCATAGAGATACATGTGGAACTGCATCCACTACCAAAATATAGCCAATTGACCTAGATACAAGAAAGGGGTAGAGAGTATTGGACTTAGCACCACATGCAATGACAAGATTCACACTGGTAATCTTCCATGAGGAATCACCAAAAGAAACTACATAACCTAGATTATCCAAAACGTGAGTAGAGATAAGGCTCTTTGTGAGAGCCGGTACATGATGTGCATCATGAAGAGTAAAAATGCTGCCAGAGCCAAGGATATCAGTAATACCAACTATGTCTAATGCTAGGTCATTACCCAAATGGATAGATCCAGTCATGCTGCGATAGGAGTGAAACCACTCTCTGTGAGGGGTCACATGAAAGGAAGCCCCTGAATTGATCTGCCAACACTAAGTATACCTTGACAAAGCATTAGTCAACTGTGATGTATCAAGAGAAAAAGTTACAAGTATGAGATCATCATCAGAATCAATTTGCATAACATTAATCTCTTCAATCTTAATGCCTGACTTGCTAGGGACAATGCTGTGATTATCATTTTTGTCTTGTACTTTATTCTTGCCCTTTTCCTTGCGCTTGTCTTTGCGCATTTTATAGTAATGCAAACAAATATGTCTTTCTTTTCCACAATAATGACAAGTCAATGAGGACTGATGGCCGCGGGACTTTCCATGAGACTTTCCACGTGCCTGAGAGCGAGACTATTGAGCATCTCTCCCACAGCGGGCATTATGGCTCCTATCATTAGTACATCTGATTGTCAAAGCATGAGAGGCGTGGGAATCATCAATATTCTTTTTGTTAACCTCTTCAGAAGAGTGCACCCTCCACATCTTGCAATTGTACCCCATCAGTAGGCATGTTGGCACACATAACACAAAGACAAATGACTTATAATGGAATGAATCTCATTTAAGTCAACTCACGTAGAAGTGCCCTCCTTCATGTGAAGGTCCACGAGTTGCTTCAACCCAATATATCTGAGAAGCAGGGCTTTGTTGATCATAGATATTACGAATCTTTTCTCATAAGTCCCATGTGGACATCAGATACAACATTATAGAACACCTACTTACAAAGGGACAATATGATGGTGGACTTACACAGCTCATCTAATTCAGTCCAATTCTCTGTATTAATAAGTTTGGGCTTGACACCCTTATGTTTTAAAGGCCTAACCTACATTTTCTGCACTAAAACTTACTAGATTTGGGCCTTCATGTAGCTGTAGTTGGTGCCATTCATCTTATCAATATTAAAGATAGAACTATTACTTGAACCACCAGAAAATAATGAAGGAAAACAAGTGTAAAAATTGTCAAAGTAGACTGTTGTAATTATTGCAAACAACCCTAAAACCACTACTAAATCAAGCTGAAAACCACTACTAAAATAGGCTAAAAACAAGGGGTACTGACCAAGTAATGAACTTTCCACAAACTCAATGCAAAGAACTGTCAAATGGAGGTGACTACTTGTATAAACAGCATAGTAAACTATATTTATAGCATGCAAGAAATGAAGTATAACAGTAATAAATCAATGCCAAAGATGGGCAATCATTGATATAAGACAAACTACAATTGCCATGGATATAGCTCCAACTAGCAGTGAGTGAATATGCAACTAGCACCGAAGTGCCAAAGAATTAGGGTGTTGAACTAAGATATATCCCACAGGAATAACCATCAAACATAGAGTGTGTCTAAGGGGTAACAAAAGAGACTAATTAAAGGCACAATAGACTGAACAATGTAACGAAAGCTCAATACATGCTGACAATTAAATTGACTTGTTTTTTAGGCTAATTTTTGTTGTTTTGTGAGCTGAATGGTTGATTTTGAGGGTTTATTGATTGAATTTGGATGAGTTGAAAGTTTTTTGGAATTTTTAGTGTGGGTCGAGTATGTTGAGAAGGTCATGATGGTTTTTGGTTGAGATATGATGTTTTAATAGGTTTTGTAATGTGTTTGTTTGGTTCTAGTGGATAGGGTCTGTTTTGCCTTTGTTTTGATTTGTTTTCCTTCTATTTGTAAGATTGAGAATGTGAATGAGTCTTTTCAAGAATTATTGAGAGTGTGTTGAAGGTTTTGGATGGTTTGAAGTGGTTTGGGTTTGAGCTATATGGTTTTTATGCCTTCTGTTAACCCCCTATAGTGTTCTATGTAGAGCCTATATCTCTATTATGTAAGCCCATGTTTGCTTTTGTAGGTATTCTGATGGATGGATGTTGAGCTTGGAAAATATTTTAAATCTTGGAAGAGGAAGAATACAAGCTCAAAATAGTTTGAAGAAGCAAAAAAGGTAGTTGAAGAAGACTACAGTGACAGTGACAGTAGTGAGCTCTCAAGGGATACTTTAGTGGCTCTGGTGACTCTTCATATCAAAAATACCTCTTGGGATATGTATTCATGACCAAGAGAGGGTTATTGAGGATTATTCTTGGTAATTTCAATGTACTATTGAGAGAGAGCATGTGTGAGAGAGATAGAGTATGGGAGAGAACCAAATTTCTATGAGAAACATTGTATCTACATGAGGGAGATTATGAAGACTATGAATATGATGATGAAATATGAATACTATGTGATGAATTCCATTCAAAGTTGTGCCATTGTGGTTTTTTAATGGTTTCTATGAAGAATATGAAGAATGTATTGAAGATTTATTGTGATGAATTCATGGGAGAATTGCTATGTGATGTTGCGTGAAGATTAGTGTTGTTTTTCTTCTTGTGGTTGATTAAAATATGAAGAACATGCTTGTTGGTATAACAATATAGATTTTCTTGCAGTGGATTTTTCATTTTTATTGTTTTTTCTCTTAGGGCTCCATGTTTTTTATGCGTAGTTGGGGAAAACGGCCATCAACAAGCACCAACAGAGGCTAAAAATGGAAGAAATGGCATTGTTGAAGAGAAAGAAAAGAAATGGAAGATTGCAAAATTCATACTATTGTTGAAGAATTGGAGATATTCATTTTCAAATGAACTTTCTACAAGAAGTGTATCCCTCAATGGTGGAAGCATGTCACTATCTTAATGCGGGCGCTATGTGATAGTCTAATCATATTGTCTTCTGAAGCTACAAAAAGTTGTATCACTATAGCCAATTGTTTCCCACAAAACTAAAGAGCAAAGCAGAAACAAAGAGAATGACTATCCATGGGAGATTTGGCCTTCACTGAAGTATTTTTAGACATCATCAAGTGGGAGATTATGAAGATGTTTCATGAGTCATGGTCAATAGAAGTTCAAAATAATAAGAAAGAGAAGAGTTTGAATTTGTTCATGAATGCTCAACAACAAGATGCATGGGATGCTTGGTGCACTGATAACCTTCTATTTGTCCAATTGGCAACTCATTGGAAGTTGGTAGATAGAGTATTATACCCAACCTATGCTATTGAAACGCTCCAAAGAAGGTATTATCAAGACAATGGCACTATGGCAATCCTACGAAGAATGAGTTTTGATACCTTTAGAACTAAATATCTTCCCTTCTACAAGTGGAATGAAAGCCAAACTTAGAGACATTGAAAAGAAGGAAGTAGAGTAAATGTTGATAAGAGAGTCCTCCAGAGATAGAAGTCCTTTTGATTTTGTTTTGCTAATGAGTACATACAAACTAGGTGGAGCTAACTCCTTGATGAATGACACGACCAAGGTAGCATGTAGAAGCCTCCTTTGACACCCTTGCAACATTATTTAAAGAAGTCCTCATGGAAAATCAAGGTTCCCTTTAGCCAAACCCATCCTAGAAATATTGACGATAGGCCAACAACAAATGTAGTTATGTTTCCAATCTTTAAGAGAGAGTACAATGAAGACCATGATCTTCATGTAGCTAAGTTCATGGTAGCATGTGTACCCAACAATCCTAGAACCCTTAAGCATTGGTTGGTGATCATCAAGATACACTGACAAATAGAAGATTTTGCCATCGGTTGTGAGCCTGTATCATCATCGCTAGAATATTCTTCGATGGAGATGTAGCATCAGCAGAGCTGACAGGTATTCAGAAAAGAACAATTGCTCATTCGATTATAAGGTTACTAGTAGAAACTATTTGGTGGTCCATTTTGGGATATTCTTCTTCTATGGCCTTCAAAGCATGCATGGAGCTACTGAAACTCAACCCCTCCTTCTCCCATTGAAGAATCAAGCTTGAAGACTCAATTATTGGCTGAAGCTTTATCATCATGAAGCTAATTGGAGCAAGGAGAGCACCTTGGGACATTGGCCATTGATTCTCAGCCCTTCTTCACTAATCAAAGAGGTAATTGACTCTTGAACTCTCTTTTATTTCCATCCTATTGTTGAGCCAAAAAGCCTATTATTGAAAGAGATTCAAGTAGTCAATCATGCATTTTATTGAAGTTTTCAATGTTTACATGCTACCAATTTAATCTCAGGCCTCTCTCTTAGGCTTTCTTGCATTAAAAATGATCCATTCTATGCTAAAATTTTTCACTACTGTTTAGTGATTTCCTCACCCTAATCTCTTGACTTGTGATGATTGTTTGAGCATAAAATAATCTCTAAAATCCATTGTAAATGAGGTGAGATAGTAGTGAGTCACTACTCGGTAAGCCCTTCCCCTATTCCCAATTCAAATCCATGCACTTCTCATGAAAAGAATTACTTCCAAACTCCCATGCATAGCATGTTGATTGTTTAATTAAACCAAATGTCTACCATGTATACATTCCAGGCGAGTCGTTGGAAGCAAAAAAGGGAACCCTGAACCCCCCTTCTGATTATGACCCTGAAGGGGTACACAACCCGGCCCGGAGGGTACTTTAACCACCTCCCGGTGATCCGGAGCCCGAACTTGTTTGCGGTTGCAGAGATATTTTGGGGACAATGAGAATTGGCGTGTCATGATAATGCCATTGATGTCTATGACATATTGATGTACTTGGGATTATTCCATTAATGTATGTGGCATATTGATGTACCACTAATGTACTTGCAATGATGTATGACTGAGAATCAATGCTAAAATGTATCTTTAGATACACATGTAGTCATGTATGCAATTATGATAGTAAATGCAACAAACAGTGCATGTATGATGGTCATATGTGAGTGACATGGTCATGGGAATGCTCATTTTCATGCTCAATAGTGATGTTATGGTGTAGACCATGTGTATGTATGCTGAAGCAATGTATGGTGCCATGGGAGAAGTGGTTACAGGCATACAATAGACGGGGGACCATATTTCAACTCTCTTGAATTCCTACAGGGTGTTGTAGACATTTTTAGTCTATTACAGATGTAAAGAGTGAGCATCAGCACTGAAGAGCATGCCCCAAAGAGTGTTTGCAGACCTCAGTAACCCCCCCTATCAGTTTGGCACTTGGGCACTACCCATCCTTATAGGCCAAAATAGTCCCCTATTGCTCTCAAACAGGGTGTAGGACTGCATAAAATAGCTATAGATTTGCTGTTACAAAATTTTCTGTACCAAACCTGTAGCAGCATGCTTATGCTCTATTCAAAGAGGGGATCCTTAGCTTTGATTTAAACAAAAAAAGTGGGTCAATCGGAGCTCCCTAGCTCAAGTTACAAGCAAAATAGTGAGCAGGGGTCTAACGAGACTGCACTTAGCATGGCAAGGAACATGGGAAAAACTAAGGTAAATGATGACCTCCAACAACAAATAAGGGATGCACGCACCCCAAGGGCTGAAACTAACCCTGAGGTGGAAGGTGATTATGCCCGGCTCATTAAGTGGATGGAATTCCAAATGAAAGGGAAGGAACATGAGGATAGGTCGAGTATGCATGCTGAAAGAGTGACTGGCCCATCGGTGAATGCAGCAAATATGAACTCCCAATGTAGTTTGGGGAGAGGTGGCATCCCTAATAGCACTTTTGAATAGTGAGAGCCTTCATATAGGCAAGAGGAGCCCATGAATGATGCAATGAGGGGTAATTTCCAGCCATCGCAAGGGCCCATGCCATCTATGCGACTTCAGTCATGTTTTGGCAAAAATTACTCTAACAATGGATCATTTTTGGGCAGCCATATGGATCAGCCTCAATTTGGATATATGAGACAGCCACCTAATCATGAAAGAGAGCTGTGAGACAATATTATTTTCTCAAAATTCAATGGTTAATCATCATCTCCAGCTGAACTCAAAGAGTGGCTTTTCAAGCTTGAGGATTATTTTGACATCTTGCCCCGTAGTGATGACCAAAAGATCCATTTTGCAACCATCCACTTGGAAGGATTTGCACATACATGGTGGAGGTACATCAAAAAAGAAAATCAGCAAGTAAACTCATGGGAAGCGTTCAAGGCACTCATGGTGCAAGTATTTGTATCACCGATAAAGAAAGAAAAGCTTTCCCATTAATGGTATGGCCTTGAACAGCGTGGTCTTGCTGTTAGAGAATACACAAATCAACTCCTCAACCTTACCATATATGTTGAGTTGATTAGTGATGATGCCAAGTTACACAAGTATGTGTATGGGTTTAATACCCAACTCTCAACTGATGTTTCTGCTCCTCAGAATCCATCGAATTTGTTCAAAGCTATTGAGTTGGTTGAGAGGTACTCTTGTAAGTATCGTTGGGATGCTTCATTTCAGCATGGACAGCAAAGAGGGGCATCTCAGCCCACTGTTTGGGCAACAAAGAGGTGTTGTAAGGCCAGGACAGTTTGGGGCAAGTTATGCTGGTGGTAATGTGCCATTTAGCACTCCTAAGATCCCCACACACCCCACTTTTAATGCTTCAGGACCACAAAGTAATTTCAAGATAGTAAACAGCTCGAGAATGGATAATAGGCAAGGGGACAACAAGAATAAAATGCTTCATCCTTTGGCAGTCCAAACTCCATTCCCATGGATTTGTATAAAGAAAGAAAAGAAAAAGGGCTTTGTTTCAAGTGTAGTGAAGTATACAGCTAATCATGCATCAAAATCTGCTTTTAGAAAGGCTAAGGCATGAGTTCACAACATGTTGGTATTTGAGGACTCAAAGGACCTGCTAAACCTTTTCCTTTTGACCCTGGTGGTCGTGTATCATAGGATATGGGTGGAAAGAATGAACCACATACTGAAATACATGCTGCCACTATTTATACCATACCTACGGATGCTTGGACATTTGGACATGATCCAAAAGCCCTAATACATTGTCTATTAAGGGCAAAACTCATGGGAAGGATGTGTTTATACTTGTAGACAATGGTAGCACTCATAGTTTCATTAATAGAGTAGTCATAGATAGGCTGAAGTGTTTTCCCACTGATTCACAGCAGCCATTGAAGGTGCAAGTTGCCAATGGGGATGAAGAAATTAGCACTCAAGTATGCCTTGTTGTTCATATTCAGCTTGCTGAAAATTTTGGATAGCAAATGGATTTAATTGCATTGGAAATGGGGCCTATAGATGTTGTCTTTGGTTGTGATTGGCTAAAAACTTTGGGCACTATAACCATGGATTTTTCATTACTGTATATGGAGTTTGTCAATGCGGGACAGCTCATTCACTTGCAGGAAATTCAAAATAACAATGAATTTCAGCTCATTACCAGCAAATAACTCAAGAAAGAGTTCAAGAGATGGTCCCAAATATTTTTATTGTAGTTAAATAAAGAGAATTCAGATCAGTCCACTAAAGTAGTAAAGAACTCAGCATTGAGAGCTCTTTTAGAAGAGTACAAGAACCTCTTCCAAGTACCTACAACACTACCCCCTAATAGGGCGGTTGATCATCCCATAGATCTGGAGCCTCAGTCAAAGCCTAAGAACAAGCCACCTTACAAATTGTCTAGGTGTGAAAGAGAATAAGTTGCCAAACAAGTCAAAGAATTACTGGACATGGGATTTATTGAGCCTAGTTCTTCACCATATGCTTCCCCTATGTTATTGGTCAAAAAGAAGGATGGATCTTTCAGGATGTGCATAGACTACATGGATCTTAATAAGATCGCCGTGAAGAACAGATACCCCATTCCACACATAGATGACTTGCTAGATGAGCTCAAGGGGGTTAAGTACTTTACAAAGATAAATTTGAGGTCAAGCTATCAACAAATCTGCATGAGGGCACGGGATGAGGTCAAAATAGCATTTTAGACTGGTTGAGGGCTTTATCATTTCTTGGTTATGCCTTTTGGGTTAACTAATGCACCGGCCACCTTTCACAGAGCTTAATAAACAAAATACTTCAGCCCTTTCTTTTCAGATTTGTGTTGGTCTTCTTTGATGACATCCTCATCTATAGTAGATCACTGAAGGATCACCTTTGGCATATAAGGTAGGTGTTTGATGTATTGAGACAGCATCGACTCTTTGCCAAGGAGACAAAATGTTCTTTCATGTAGATAGAAGTGGAGTACTTGGGGCACATTGTTAGTGAAGATAGAATTAGGGCTGATCCTAAGAAAGTGCAGTGTATAAAAGGTTGGCCCACACTTGCAAATATCACTTCACTTAAAGGATTTCTTGGTCTCTCATTATTCTATTGCAGATTCATTAGGCATTATGCCACTCTAGCATTGGAGTTTCACCTTTTGAGGCATTGTATGGCTATAAGGTGCCCCTTCCCACAGTTATCTTCAAGATAAGATAAACCCACAAAGCAAGGAGGAGTTGGATAGAATGCAGGCCTTACTTCAGTAGTGTAAAGTCAACTTGAAGAAAGCTCACGATCAAATGAAGCTTTATGATGATGACAAAAGAAGGGATGTTGAGTTCCAAGAAGGGGATTTGGTGCTTTTGAAGGTGCCCAAGTCTAGATATGCCACCCTTAAGGATGGGTCCAGCAACAAGTTAGCTCACATGTTCTATGGGCCATACCAAATTGTCAAGAGAGTGGGAGACTTGGCATATCGGTTGGCATTGCCCCCATCCACGAAGATTCATAATGTCTTTCATGTGAGTCAATTGAAGCCCTTCATTGGGTCATCAGTGGATTATGTTGAGGAGCTACCACTGATAGATGAAGAAGACATCATTCAATACATACCCCAGCAAGTCATAGGACAAAGGGAATAGAAGCTTCACTCTCGCTCCATCATGAAATACTTGATTAATTGGCGAGGTTTACCACTTGAGGAAGCTTCTTGGAGGCCACCTTCAGTTTTGGAAGAGTTTCCATACCTACTAGAAGTAAATTTTACTGAAATCTAGCTAACTATGGCCCTGTTTTCTCTCAGATCGACTGCAGACAGCTCGCTATTTCAAAAAAAAAAAACTATTATGTACTATGGATAGCAATGGACATCATACATGGGCTGAAAGTACTCCTCGAGAGCTCCATTTTGACATATGGCACACCCCGATCGGAGTCTCCTACAAAAAGTTGTGACAGATTTACTATAGCAGGACTCTATAGTAAACAGCTTGATGTCCACTGTCTACAGCTTGCATTTACTCAAGATATTTGGGTCAAAAAATCATTTTTATAATTTTCCAATAAGGCCCATGTATCGTACATACCCCAATGACCCATCATAGGCAATAATATCTCTTCATTCACTAGTATATCCCTGTAATAATGCAGCAGAGTAGTACTCTGATCTACTCCTGCCCAATTATCATAAGTGCCCAAATTGTTTTTGAGGGTAAAAACCTTCAGGTGGGGATGGAATGTAAGAGAGGGGGATTTAATAATGGGGAAATACTAGCTACACTAGCTAGTATATAAGGTGTTAGGGACCTGATTTTTCACCATCGGATAATAATACAAATCTCCTTCATCTTCCCCCTCGCTCTAGCTTTCACGGATGTCTTCTCTCTCTTCCTGTCTTTCTCTCTCCATTTCTAGTATTTCTCTCTCCTTGTCACTCTCTTTCTCTCTCTTTTGCACTTTTTCTCTCTCTTTTGTAGTATTCTCTCTCCTCTTTCTCTCTCCCCAATCCTCTCCTTGACATGAAAGTAAAGAGTTAGATTAGTAAGAAGTTCAATCTAGTCCTTCCAATTGGTGTTACTAGATCCTTTCAATTAGGCACAGGATTAGACAGGTCTCAGTTTGAGATTGATATGGAGGCTTATTAGTAGGCTCACTTTGGGCTATGCTTATGCAAAAAGGATACACGTGATTCATTAAAGTAGATTCTACTAAAAAGCCATGATTCAAAGTACATCTTTATAATGCACTTTTATAAAGGCCAAAAATGGGTATATCCTCTTTATAATGCACTTCACAAAGGCTGAAAATAGGCACACCTCATAATACGGCCAATGAATGTAAAATCACAAGAACTAGAAATATTTGTAGCTTCTACAAGAGAACCCAAGGGGAAAAAATGCCAAACATCAAGGCCCTCACCAAAGCTTTTATTTAGGATATCCACAATGAAAGGATTTATATGGTTATGGCAAGCAACTAATGTTGGATAGGTATAATGTCAATGGTGTACTCAACAAAGAAATCTAAATTTATGATCTCCATAGGGAGACAAGTAGAGGCACGAAGGTAATTATGAATCAAGCTCCTAGAATCCTTAAAGCAACTAAGATCTTATCGGCAAAATGTGCAATGTATTCACTATGGAGGAGATCACCTATTGTCAAAATACATGATATCTACTCCCTCCCTCCTCCCCTCTCCTCTCTCCCTCTCTTTTGTTCTTGGTCTATTAACTTTATATTTTCCTGAACATTATTCCTTTATTTTTTGGGTTCTTGAAATGCCTAAATGCATTGCAATTGAGTTCAAGTCTTAATATGTGTTTAAAAGTGCATTTAGTATAGCGTACAAGCTATCTTTTTTAAATGTGTTTGTCAATGCAACTAGTTGTGATCCATACAATTTTAAGCGGTTTTTCTTTTGAGAATTTCAATATGCCTACTTTTGTATGTCACCCCTCCATGTCTCTACTTCTATTCTACTGTAGTATCCCATATTTATAATTTTCCATGAATGTAGTTTCTTTTCTTAGCATGTGAATTTTCCTTTATATAGTGCACTTATACATGTAATCAATTGCACAATTAACAATAATACTTTTCCTTTCATGTGCTTGTTATATTTTTTTCTATCCATAGCAAAAGAAGAGCTAAGTCCATAAACTAAGTAAAGAAAGAGACAAAAGATAAGAGCAAGAGTTTCCATGTGGAAGATATTATGTAGAAGGCACATCTAGAGGGAGGTACATTGTTTTCCTCACCCACTCTTCTTCTTCGCACACAAAGGTGAGTTTGTTTTACTTATCTATCCATCCTTCTCTTCATCTCTCTTTATCTCCTTATTCTTGTTCTTATTTTCATTTTTTTTCTTGTTTTTCTTTCTTGTAATGGCAGAAAGAGTGTGAGAAACTTCATACTCTCAAAGCAAGCAAGCTTATATAAAACGATATTTCTCCTCTTTTTCTTTTGCAATGCTTATATATATTATTATTGTAACGTGCCCACCTATTGGTTTTCCAAGCACGTTTTTAGCGGTCCATCGAGAGACGAGTCTAAGCGACACCGCCTGGCACTCCCATGGAATGTCACAGGGTTTGTCACCTAGGGTTTCCCGAGTCCACCTCACAATGAAACGTTCGCACCGCGACCCACTAGATCGACCTGAAATCCGGGTTCCCAATGGTCAAGGTCTCCTGAAAGCATTTTGGCGTCGAGTCCTGGATATCCTACTTTACGCAGGGATACCCAAGCCGAAGCAGACCCATGCCGCACTTGGTTCAAAGAGAATGGATAACGAGAGAGATGCGCCGCTTAGCCTCTTTGTCCATAGGGCATAGTCCCATTTTGGTCCCCTAAAACGCTATGAATTGGGTTCTAAATTAACAATACCTAAAGGTCAAACGATGGTAAAACTTGGTGAGAAGCCTCCTAGCTCTCTGGGACCACCCTGCCGTAGGACGGACCCATCGAGGTTCTGCCCACCTGCTTCTCTTGATTGCTTTAGTTTTCTAATTCGGTCCTATCACATTTATGTTCAACATTGAAAATCACATTCCTTAATTAAGCATTTTAGGGAACAAGGTTTGTTTGCGTAATTTACGACACATACACGAATACAGAGTAAGCAGTCTTTTGACAAACAAGTTCAAACAAGTTTCTTAACTTATCTCAAGTTAATCTTTGTCTCCTCCCCATACAGGAGAATTATATATCTCCTTCTGTCCAACAGAAGTACTCGGTCCAAATCACATGGCACTATAATTTCCATCCTTTATCTAGAATAGGATCTTCCAATGCCATGGACATTGGGCTCAGGGCAGTCCACAACTCCATTCCGGTCTAGGAAAGGGGTGTCCATGTTGAGATACTAGCAATCACACCTAATGTAGCCTCTTTGTATGAGGCAGTTTGGGATGAAGACATGCAGGCTACAAGAATCCCATAGACACAGAAAGGGAAAATTGTACCCATCCAACAACTATAAAGCATTGTACTTGACTACCACTTTTGATAGATGAATGAATACATGATGATGCTTTTTTTTATCAGTTAGTGTCAGTCTTGTACTTGTCAGTCCTACACAAGATTGTGTTTATGAGTCCAAGATTCCATCTTGGAACCTAATTCACTTGTGTAATAGTTGTGGTCTTCAGTCAATGTCATCATGAGTTTAGTCTATGCTTACAAGCTGCCATAGCCATGCTCTAGATCCCGCATATTTTAACATGGTATTAGAGCTCAGCTGAGCATGGCCCAACTCTCCTTTCACTCCTCTCACCTCCTTTCCATCTTTTCTCAGCTCAGTTTGAGTACTGGACCCTATCTCCAACTTCATTTGCATTCCTACCTTCAATGAAGCTTCCATGGTAGCCATAGCCAGCAGCACCCTATCAGCTTGAAGCTTTTATATCTCTCTCCACAGGCCAAATCTCTATGAGCTTCCTTCTGGAGAAGTGTTTCTCTATTCCAGAGCTCCTCCTTTGCATCTCAATCATTGAGATCGGGCAACTATAGCTTCAGCATTGCCTCTTTTCAGAGTCACTTCCATAAATGTGTCTGTGGACAGCACCTACCTACCTCTGTTGGACTGCCATAAATGTGTCTGTGGATAGCACCTACCTACCTCTGTTGGAGCAGCCATATCTTATCAATCAAGCCATAACTCTTCAAGATTTCTTCTCAAGAGTTGTTCTTCAGGTCAAGCCGCAACTTCTTGGCACAAAAATTAAGAAGATTTATGCACACCATGCCCGGCATTTGCATTTTCCCAAATCTGGGTGCAGTTTTGATAGCGACCACTTTGAAGGATTAGTCTCTCAACTTGGATAAAACGAGTACAAACCCTCTTAGGGGGAGTTAGATCCATTAGTGAAGGTCCTCTATCTTAAAGGGTTTGAGCATATTTGACATGTGGAGCTCGTGGAAGCTCATTTACCAGTTGTTGGTCCCTATTTGGACAAGACAGCCACAGCCACTTACCTTCAAGCTCTTTTCTCCTTCATTTTCTCTCTCCTGCCACTTAAACCAAGCCAAGGCCACTCTAACCTGAAGTTTTCAGCAAGTGTTCAACCATCAAATCAACAAGGAGGGGAAGCTATGAAGAGTTTTTGAAGATCATCAACTCAAACACAAGCAACAAACATCAAATTTCAAACTAGTATCTTTTGATACTTCACTGCCGTTGCTTGTGTCTTTTGACACATACAAAGATCAACTCATTGCTGGTTATTCTCTGTCTTTTGAAGCTGATTTCCATCATGGAAATGACCAAAATCAAGTCTTTTATAAATATGTTTCTCATGAAGAGTAACATTACTCTTGTTGCTCAATTCAACTACATGGAAGACTTGTTTATTTCGCTTGCAGGGATGAATGGATTTACTTGTTTTAAACAGCAATCGATGAATTTATTTGAATATTTTGAAGATATTTCTACTGCCTCAAAGACAATGATACCTTTGCTTGAGGGGGACATGGACATAAAGACTAATGCAACTATTGCAAGCAAAGTCAATGAAGAAGCGGATCAAGAGGACCAAAAGAACAAGAAGAAGAAGAAGAAGCAGCAGAAAAACCAAGGACTTTGAAGTGGCAAACAAAGAAAAGTACAAGTACAGGAAGCTAGACAAGAAGAACTACAATGAATCAAAGATCTATGTCAAAATAAATGCTAAAAACCGCAAGGGCCTCATGGTCCTTGATCCTAATTTTTATTGACTTTTTTAGCCTTGTAATGTCTAGCCCAAATGTTTTTATCATAAGCTTGTAAAACTTCTCATGTAGCCTTGTACTACAGCCTCTGTAAGGCCCCTACTACAGCCTCTAGATGTCCATCATGTTTGTGGTACCTACACTTAGCCTTTTCTGCGATGACAGCCTCTGGTGTTTTGCCATGTTTATGATGTGCCCACACTTTGCAGGTGTTACTTTCACTAAAGACTCTACACACTTTGTACTTTCTAGTTGTGATTGAGGAGGGGTGTTGAGATACTAGCAATCACACCTAATGTAGCCTCTTTGTATGAGGCAGTTTTGGGATGAAGACATGCATGCTGCAGGAATCCCATATGCACAGAAAGGGAAAATTGTACCCATCCAACAACTATAAAGCATTGTACTTGACTACCACTTTTGATAGATGAATGAATACATGATGATGCTTTTCTTTATCAGTTAGTGACAGTCTTGTATTTGTCAGTCCTACACAAGATTGTGTTTATGAGTCCAAGCTTCCATCTTGGAACCTAATTCACTTGTGTAACAGTTGTGGTCTTCAATGTCATCATGAGTTTAGTCTATGCTTACAAGCCACCATAGTCATGCTCTATATCCCATGTATTTTAACAGTCCACAGCTCCATTGACCCCAGGTGACCTAGGAGTGAGACACAACTTTCTGTGGTTGGCCTTTTCACCACTCAACCTTTGACCCGTGAATCGACCAGTGCCCTCTCAAGTTGAAACGTGGTGTGACCTTGGAGATGATCCACCCACACAAAATATCCTTCCTTAATTAATCTAATTAAGATTTAAGCACAATCAAGGCAATCAACCTAATATCATTTTCCAGGAAAACATTCATTTACTCCCCATGGCAACTTGTGATTATTGACCCCTGCCATCCATTTACCGTCAAATACAAACACTTGGAATAATCATCCAAATGACATTTCACAATCAGTTTTAATACAAAAGCATTTAGGATGTTATTCGATCAATGGTTTCCTTTTCCAAACATTGCAGAAATAGTCGTGATAACCTTTACATCGTGTATTTGCTCTCCTCCTTGGGATCTAAGCAATTCCATGCAAAATTTACTTAATAATTCCTCCATTCGGCTAGGACATATGTTGAAGTTTCAACATTGCTCAAGATATGAGTTCTAATAATCCCTTACTTTAATTGATAAAACTGAACCTTCTTCCTAACGAGTGCAAAAGTATTGGTCTTTTCTTTGACTTAGGGTTTCCTAACCCTTGAGCTCTTCATTTGCCTTTGAGACCTAGAGTTGTTTGTATCTATTCTAGTACGTAAATAGGATTGATAACATCGTAGCTATCAGATGGATCTCAAGGCATCTCAGTTTTAGCCCTTATGATCATCGTTTGTGTTAACTACACACAACATCAAGACTCCCAATCTATCAAACATAAGCTATTAACGAGAGCTTGGACAATGGTCTAGAGCTTCAATAACGATTATTTTCTAGACTAAGCTTTTTGCCATGCAATTCTTCAGGCATGGAAGTTGCAACATCTACCTTCAAAGCAAGGAAAACGCACCTACTATTGCAAGGACATGCTTGAAGCCTTAAATGTTGTTTATGAATTCATCACATGGTATCTGACTTCTTTTGACATGCGCATTTGGAAAATTCAATCCTTCAAACACTTGTGATGCAGTTTATCCTTTTTAATTGTCATATTCCCATATGGCATAACATGGCTCTAATGCATCTCATACGGGAATCAAAGTAAGCATTTATCAATCTGGAAATACGTTACTTATGACTGGTACCGCAGTTGGATGGGCAATGATGTCCTCACCCAGGCCTTTGTTACTCATTGTGGGGTTTCCATCTACGTGCATCATTTTTCGCTTGGGAACCATCCTTGATCTTTACAAGTCGCACAAGAATCCCTCACCTTGTGCTCGATTAGTGGGGCCAATTGGGGAGAGAGTTGAGTTTCTGAGTGGGGGATAATCCCACAAGACAGGTATAGGTTTGCGGCTACAGTGGAAAAAGATGTGTGTGGCCACCCTCTTCTCAGAGGGGAAGGGAAAGAACCTCTCTCCCTCTCTCTCTCTCTCCCTCTCTTTTTCCCTCTTCTTCTTCTTCCTCTTCTTCTTATTTTTTGTCTCCCTATCTTCTCACCTCTCTCCTTCTCTCCCCCTCTCTTTCTCTCTCACTCTCTCTCTTCTCTCTCTCCCTCTCCCTCTTCTTCTTCCTCTTCTCTTCTTCTTCTACTCTCTCTCTCCCTCTTCGTCTTCTTCTTCTCCTTCTCTTCTTCTTCTCTCCCTCTCTCTTCTTCTTCTTCTTCCCTTCTCTCTTCTTCTTCTCTCTCTCTCCCTTTTCCTCTTCTCCTCCTCTCTCTCTCTCCCTCTTCTTCCCTACAATGTCCTAGCCCCTTCTCTAAGGCTTCCTATATCTTTTCATTAAGATTGGGGGGTTTTTATAATGTGTTTGTGGGGGGGGGGGGAGGGAGGGGGGGCAGAGAGAGAAGTGAGGTGGCACATGTGGCCTCCCTCCCCTCATTATTGTCAGTCATCTTCGAGACCTCATCATCGTCTCCTCTGTCATCCACATCACCACCTTCCTCCCCCACTCCTTCCTCGGCATCGTCATCCGTGATGTCTCCCACCCACGCCATCCTTCTTTTGCCCCTGACGACCCCCCCCCCCGCCACCTATTCGGCGACGGCAAGGGGGAATCATAAAAAAATTTGAACTTTTTTTTCTAAATTTTCTAAGGGGGGGTTCTATGCGGGCAAGAGGGGGCATTACAATTATTCTCTATAGAAATGCTATGTTATTTTATTTCTATTTTATATTTATGGTTATTTGAAATATCTTTGCATATAGAGAATATTTATCTCACATTTGTAGATGTGAAAAAATCGCAAAAAATGTAGCATGGCATGCTGATATGGGTGCTAATAAAGGAGGGTTACACATCTTCTTTTTCTTATATTAACACTATTTTTTACTTATATTTAGATTTAGGATTCTTGGAAAGACCTTTATGTGTATGTGCACAGGATTTTCATGTATGGAACATCAATCATCATATGTACAAACATGAGTAAGGTACAAATTGCATTAGGGTGTAGTTTTACATCAGGGAAAGTGGGAGGGAAAAAGCATCTAAACAAATAATAAGGTTTTTTTTTCTATTATCCTTTTTTGTTTTTGTAAATGAGTTCTTTTACTCTTGATTTTAAGTTTAGACCTTTTTCTTTTGGATATCTTTTGTAGACTTATGTATTGTGTGGCCAGTGCCATATTACTTAGTGTTATCATTGCTTGTATATTTGGCAATATCTTACAAGAAAAGATGGAGAATTGTAATGAGGGTAAAGTCATTGCTCTTACAACATATAATATTCATATGTCATCGCAACAAGGAGATCGACTGCTACCAAGGATTAGGCGTGTAGATAGCCTCAGAAACACATTTCTTAAACTAAGAAAAATTGTTACAAGTTCATCTAATATTATGCATACATTGGTGTTGTGTTTCTTAAACTAAGAAAAATGTTACAAGTGCATCTAATATCATACATACTTTAGCATCAAAAGACCTCTTCCTATTGTTTTGTTTATTTAATAAAGGAGATGTGTGACTTTAAATGTACTTTTAAATGGTTGACAATTTTAATTTTCATAATTTTTTAAATGTTGGAATATGGGTGCTCTATTTGCAATTTTCATGTGATTATAAATGCTATGTAGTTTCTTTTAACAAGAGCTCTTGATTCTAGAACTATGCTTGAAGCCACAATTTTGCAACTAGTAGCTCCTTGATTTTCTTTTTTTCTCCTTCTTCTATACTCAATAGACATTATTTTTATGAATCAAATCCATGTATCATGAAATACTACACACAATAACATAGTTTAAGCTAATAAAATGTTTAAAAGCTAAATAGTATTAGTCTTTGTATTCAATACGTATATGAGTGTAAATAAAACTTGGCTTTCATACGATATATGGGAATTCAAAGCTCCCAAATCTTGACTTGGATTACAAAGTACAAGTTTTACCATCTAAGATAGCTTGTATCACCCACCACCCTTGCGAAAACCATTTGATTATCTTATTCTTACTTCGAAGTCTTCCTGTTCAATGTCGTTTGGCTACACAAATGAGGCATCTTACATATAAGCAATATGAAAAAAAAAAAGCAATGCTTATAATTAGAAACATATAAGGTTCATGAGTGCAAGAAGTACACAATCTCAAATACCTCAAAATTACAATTAAAAACCAAAGTACACTAGAGCTTATAATGTTCTCCTATACCTTTGAGTGAAATACAAACTATGCCCAATTTAGTAGATCTTTGAGACCAATATCATCTACTGTACTAGTGAATACTTCAAACACTTCCCAAATTGAGTCTCCAAGGGAACTTGCCAAACATTATTGACATGATCTTGTAATTTAATATCCATGGAAAGGGGTAAGGACTTAAATATATAGTTTATTATTGAAGTTGAGACTTGCCATTGGCAATTCAAGATGGGCTAGATCTTCTATCCAACCTCTTGACAACCAAATTGTAGGATTCCACATACACAACATATAAATCACTTCATATGGTCCACATTATAATCCTTTAAAAAATTTTAAAAGTTAACTCATGAAAATCCAAAGGCTTAATATAAAGTTACCCTAAATAACAAATAGACAAGTCAAAACAAACATACAAGATCCTTTAAAAACAAAGAGCACCATCTTACTATGAGAAGAAATTTTTGAATTGAATTGATTAGCTGCTCATCAAGTCCTACTACACATATATATTTTCAAATACCTTTTTCTCATTGCTTGCTCAAAATATAAATCAAGATAATATTCAAAGTGTATCAATGAAATATAACATTTGAACATCATATGCTCTGTGTTACAATCCTTTTTTTAAAAAAATTAAGTTAACTCATGAAAATCCAAAGACTTACCCCATACCAAAAATAGACAAGTGAAAAACAAAAATGCAAAATCATTTAAACAAAGAATACCATCCTATCAGGAGAAGAAATTTTTTAATAATTTAATTTATCATTAAATAAATAAAAATAATTTTTTAATCAATTAGTTGTTTATCAAGTCATACTTCACATATATGTTTTCAAATACCTTTCAACCTTGCTTGTTTTTGGGCCACTTGCTTCATAGTCTTTTGAAAAGGCACCATAAGGAATAAAAAGCCCCATGCTAGTCTATTTATAACCATCTTAGCCACTATATGTTTAGGCTTAGGCTAGGTTAGAGAAAGCATATAGTAGGATTAGGCGTAGTGTTTATCTAGGGTCAGGCTAGGCTAGCTTGAGCCTAGGCTAGAGAAAGCATACAATAGGATTAGGCATTGTGTTTATATAGGGCTAGAGAAAGCATACAATAGGATTAGGCATAGTGTTTATCTAGGGATAGGCTAGGCTAGCTTTAGCAGCCTGGGCTAGCTTTAGCATCCTGGGCTAGGATGTAGGCAGTAAGGCATACACTAGAGCTTAGGCTTGGGCTAGCTTTAGCAGCCTGGGCTAGGATGTAGGCAGCAAGACATACACTAGAGCTTAGGCTTGGGCTAGAGTTTAGTTACCTTCTAAATCAGAATAAGCTAGCTTAGAATAAGTTATGACTAGACTATACTTAGGCTAGCCTATGCATAAGCTACAACTTTGGCTTAAACTAAATGTAGACTATGGTTTTACACTAGATATAGGCATAAGCTATGTCTGTGCATAGCAGAGACATAGGTTATGCATATGCATAGGTTAGTCTTAGCTATGCATTGAATTGATATTGATAGGGTAGAGGCTAGGATAGGTATAAGATAATACATGTTAAGAATTGGATAGGCATAAGAATAATATGAGAAGTTGGAGATCTATCATTGGTCACAAGAGAGTGATGGGATCAAGTCTCAAATGGACCAGGTCTATTCTAAATATGTATATATGAGGTCTATATGTCTATCTTTGTAATTCTCAATGCCAAAAGACATTTAAGTAAATTTACAAGTCAATATCTAGCTATCCCAAATGCTAGAAAGTCTACAATAGACATATTGTTTGTAGGACAAAGTTTGCACATATGTAATAGGATCGGATACATTTAAAATCCCAACAACAAGAGTGTTTAAATTTTCATTTCATTATACATTTAAATATGAAATTAAAGAAAGAAAAATACCACAAAACAAAAACGTTAAGGGGTAGACATTTCTAGCATGTTTAAGATAGTGTTTAGCATGCAAAATATGGCCTTCAAATCACTATTAATTATTGTGTTTTAACTAAGCACAAGCTTAAAACTTTCAATAACAAACCTTAAATAAAAATTCTAAACAACAATAGAGAGGAATAAAACATTGAAGCTCCAAGAAAAAGCACAAGAAACCCTGTCAATAATCAATTATGAGAAAGTGTAAAGGGAAGCATGCCCCAAATCTTTCACACACTCACTCAATATGTGTTTTTTTTGTATGCATGCATGTGTGTGTGTGTGTGTGTCGCTCCAAGGCCCAAGGTCTTCCACCTAAAAAGCCTCAACAGACCGCTGCGACTGCACAGACCTCTTCAGCATCTACGTCTAGGTTGAGAGGGGGTTCTTGCCCTCCTTGATATTCTACAGGCTTCAGCACTTTGTCTTCGACATCGACTTCTTCCCCATGTTGTACCTTACCCTTTCCATGGCATGATTACATCATTCTTGTACTACGGCACTTGGGCAAGTGAACAATTTCCCCACGAGGGACACTGTCCAAGTGGCACCCGCTGCATGAGCACTGTGTGTGTGTGTGTGTGTGTGTGTGTGTGTGTGTGTGTGTGTGTGTGTGTGTGTGTGTGTGTGTGTGTGTGTGTGTGTGTGTGTGTGTGTGTGTGTGTGTGTGTGTGTGTGTGTGTGTGTGTGTGTGTGTGTGTGTGTGTGTGTGTGTGTGTGTGTGTGTGTGTGTGTGTGTGTGTGTGTGTGTGTGTGTGTGTGTGTGTGTGTGTGTGTGTGTGTGTGTGTGTGTTTTAGTGGAATAGAATAAACCAAATGTTAATATCATAGAGAAGAAAAGCAAGTGTAGAAAAGAGAATGACAGGAAATAAACGCGGAGGAACGAACGAGCGTGTTTTAGTACGAAAATCTCAGCAATTCAAAATATTACAAGTTCCAAGAGAAAAAAGACTAAAAAGGTGAACCTTGACATGGAGTAAAGAATACAACCATTTAATGGTCGATCACTTCAATGGACCATATTTTCTCTCATTAATCACATCTAAACAATTGAATTTAGAGCCTTCATTATTGTAAAATCTCTTCTAGTTAGCAACTTATTCATTTTCTTACAAATGCATTTTTTGAAATGTTTTTAGCCCTAATTGCTTTGTCATATGATGGTACAAAGTTTAAATCTTTATGGTTTCTTGTCCATGTAATCTCCATTCAATAGTTTTATAGGATTGTAGCATGGAGTGTACAAAGTTGCAGTGCAAGGCCACATTTTGTATAACACTTGAAGGTATAGATTAATAACCTTAGTTCTATTGTAATTTGGTTCTTAATTATAGTGTTGAAATCTTTTGTACTTCTAGTATTCTATTATTTTTTTTCTTTAAATTCATTGAAGAGAGAGACTTGAAAGTAAGTCCGCTTAGTCAAATGGTTTTATTAGGCATAGTGGATCGTACATATTATCTTAGGTTATAAAACTTGTATTATATAATCTAGTCAAAGATTTAGTAGCTTTGAGTTAATATGTATTGTATGTAAGCCAAATTTTGGCTTCCAACGCTTTATGTAAACTCATGTATAGGTTGTAATATAAACAACAACGTTATTTCATCATTCTCATTTTTTCTTAGATTCTCCTTCAACAACTCCTTGTGTCAAGCTATGTTATTATATGCAATGCTTTACACTATGTTGGTTATATCCATATAAATAGTTCCCAATGAGCATGAAAAATTAAGGGTTTTAAAAAAAAGGGAGCTCTTGGTTGCAAACCTATCGTCAGAGCCATAGGATGTAGCCATAGGTCTACAACCAATAGCTCCTTGGTTTTTTTGAATTTTCTTGGACAGAAAGTACATTTAAAGTCTTGAGAGAAAGTATGTGAATATTGGAGTCAAAAGTGCATTAAAATAAGGACTTAAAGTAACATGAGAATTGCAAGTAAAGTGTGTTTAAATTGAAACAAAAAATTGCACTTATATAGCATGATATAAACATGTTTTTGGATACTTAACCAAAGAATTAGACATGTGCATAGGTTTTTCTTTCCAATTCAAAAAATACTCCAATATGGCCATCTATCGGCTTAATCCTTTGTAATGGGAATTTAAAACTAGGCCTTCACTATTGTGTGAAAGAAGGATTTTCCCCTCATTGCCTCTCACCATGCACTATGCTCATCAAGGTTTTCTTTCCCTATCAAAGTATTAACCACAAATACTGCCTAAATGACTAGATCCCTATTGGTTCTTGTGCCGCAATAAGGGTGATGCACATTTGACCTCTCATATTTGTGGGAGTCTACACTCTAATTTATCTTTCGGCTTCAGGATGCTATGACATATATGCATTGAACTTACTTTTCTCTTGGCTACATCGATTTCTTCCATTGGAAGAACTTTAAGATTTTACTATAGAGCTTGGCTTTTAGAGACTATGGGAGTCTCTCATGCATGCTCATTGATTTATGCGAACATTATCTTTGCAATTACTAATCAGTGTGGGACAATTTTCATTTGATTTTTTGGTTACCTAATACTTACTCTTATCAGAAGGGTTGTCAGTTATGGATATATACTTTGTTATGTACTAAGCTTCATTATTCATGATGAATAGTGAGTTTATTGCAGTTTAGTAGATCTCTCTATTACTTGGAGATCTCTTATGCACATTTAGCTCATGTACTTGTTACCATTTGGTTTGGGATGCATATATGTATCTGACACTTTGTTGGTTTTCTGATAGTATTTGGTACTTGGAGTTGTAGGCTCTTCACTAGTCAACTGATAATCACATTGTAAGTGTATTTTTTATTTGAACTTTCCTAGAAAATGAATACCAAAAGGAATGAGAATTTTTTGGTTGAGGTGGAAGTATCTCGATAGTCTTGGTTGGAGACTAGTTAAACAAAAATTGCTTTAACTCTATTTGGAAAATACTATTCTCATTGCTTTTGAGTCATGATTAAAGGTGTGAAATGAACCTTGTGTAATGGATTTAATTAATAAAGTTGATTTAATGTGCTTCATAGCGTGCAACTAAGTATACTTGTGTGTGTGTGTGTGTGTGTGTGTGTGTGTGTGTGTGTGTGTGTGTGTGTGTGTGCGTGTGTGTGTGTGGGTGTGTGTGTGTGTGTGTGTGTGTGTGTGTGTGTGTGTGTGTGTGTGTGTGTGTGTGTGTGTGTGTGTGTGTGTGTGTGTGTGTGTGTGCATGCGTGTGCGGGCGCGCGTGTGTGTGTGCTAGGATTTAATAAGACAACTAATCACACTTTTGTGTGTGTGTGTGTGTGTGCGCGCGCGCGCGTGCATGTGTGCGTGTGTGCATGTGCACGTGCGTGTGTGCATGCATGTGCTCGGCATGATGATGCTACCTAATTGGAGCTCTCGAGAGAACACCAATGAAATGGGGAAACAACTACAATAAAATATATCTTGTAGCATGAACAAGAAACTCCTTTGTCTTCTTATAAAACCAAACAAGGAAAATAGCAACAAAACTTCACACATCATCTCATAGAATATATCTCCTAGAGTAATAGATTCATCAAAGCACATATTATCATTTGTTTCCACAATCAATAAAGAAAAAGAATGCATCCACAAGACATATGAATGAAAAGTGATCACATAGTATTCACATCATGTCTTCAACAAATAATCTATGGTCTCCTTCTCTTATAATCTCACAATCTCTCTCGCATATACAATATTTTGATATCAAAAATGGCTCTCTCTCTCTCTCTATCTCTCAAGTTCACTTTATCACATCCTCTTATACAAAGATTCAATGTAATAATCATCCACAAAACTCTCTTACTCATGAGTCCATGCTCCAAAGGCCATGCTTGATATGAAAAGGTACCAGGACCACTACAATTATCCTTCACAATATCTAGCTCATTATTACTTCAAGTCTTTAGGTCCAATCTTCAACTACTACTTTTGCCACTTGAAATAAATAAATATAGCTTGTATTCCCCTCTTTTCAAAGTAGGAAAACATTCTCAAGCTAAGAACCCATCAAACAAAACACATCTAGTCACATATAGAGAGAGGGCTATAAAAGCATGCATAAGCTCATAGAAGCTATAGAACCCAAATACAAGACAATAAAACCCTAAAAAAAAAACCCATACCACCCAATCCAAAACCATTAAAAAGATCTCGAGTCATATCCCAACACATTCACTCACACCCATAAAACCTTAGACATAAGGAAAACAAAGCTCAACAAAGGCGAATAGAATTTATCATAACCAAACGGTCACCCAAGAGAACCCATCAAGATATAGCAAACCAAACCAAAACCTCAATGACCTATGACAGATATCAATCCCAACATAAATCATCCAAAACACCCACACCAAAAAATCATATTCCCAAAAACTATGCCATAAACAAGCAATTTAGCTCCAAATAAACAACAAAAAATAGCCAAAAATCCAACCATTTCAACACCCAACCTATGCCCACACTTAGCTAAGGAGTATCCTCATGACCTTGAAAATAGAAAAAGTAAAAAACACTCATAGCTAGTCATCTTTACTTCCAACTTCACTCCAACAATAGCAACTCAACCATAATGACAACCCCAACATTGCTTCAGAATACCTAGGTCTAAATGAACAAACTTGTCCATTAAATATTAAATCATAAAAATGTAGCATATGAACTTTAAATGATATAAGAGGTTGCTATTGCACACGTCCATCTTCAATATAGCCTAGAGAGCTTTTCTTTAACTCAAACCACCAAAAACAACTCAAGCATAGCAAAATTGAAGCTTCAACTTCCAGGGGCCTCTAGAATATCCATACATGTGAAGAGGATAATGCACACACAAATAATATAGAACACATCCACACAGACATAAATGAATGCATACACAAGAGAGACATTGTAGTCTAAATGGCCAAACCCACCTAAAATGGAAAAGTATATTAATTTGTCATGAGAACTAAGATACATCAACAAGCTTGCTAGGATGCAAATGTTTCTTCTTAAATTGCATGCTCAACTTCAATCTCTCTCCAACTTTGTTCTCATCAACAAAAGGAAGGGGGCATTATGGAGGAACTACAAACAACATGTCCTCTCTAGCAAAATGATAAAACATGTAGAAACGCATGTGCAAAGTAATACAATAGATCCATTTGAGCAAGAGACACATCCTCATGGGTTTACTAACCAAATATGGAATGGACTTGCAAGTATGGACATGCAGCTACTGGTGCATAGAAGCTTAATACTAATAGAAGTGAGTTGTCAACCTCATAGAGACATCCCTAGAAGAAGATGAACATGCCATAGGAGTATCCCAGGAACCAAAATTGATAGTTCAATTAAAAATTGGTCCTACCAATTAATCATATAAGTTTCATTTCCATCGATGGAGAATATCACTGTTGAAGCTAGATCTATCAAGTACCATCTCTAGAGGTAGATTATTATACTCTTTTGGTTGAGGAATGGAGAGATTTTGCAAAAATATAGAAGGAATAGCATGTTCAATTGGAGGGAGATTGGAAAGGGTAGGAGAAAAGGTAGGATTGGTGACAAAGGAACATGAAGTAAAAATAGGAATTTGGGGGGCAATAGCAATGGTAAAAGATAAAATAGGAATAGAATGAGGAGGGGAAGTGTGGGGCATAAAAAGAATGACAATAATGAAAATCTTGGAAAAATATATCAATGAAAGGAGGGTTGGAAGTAATATGTGTAAAATTAATCCAATAAAAGAATGGAGCTAACATGCTCCTAAGGTATGAGTTAATCTATCCAGTTACTTGGAAGATGGAGCTTACCATGACCATGGTAGTCTTTGGATTTGCTTCTTGTGTGGAACTTGGACTCCTCATATGCCTCCTGGGTATCATAGTCTTGCCTTGTAAGTCACTCGATCTAGTAACTACTTTCCTTTTGTGCAATGAGACTCGAAGCTCAAGTCACTAGAATAGCACAATTTTATTAGTGATGACAATGATGACACAAAACCTCCTAACTACCTTCAAGCCGTAGAAACAAGATCTTTGAAGCTCATAGAATTCCTAAAGCAACCCTACCACCAAAATGTGAAATCTATGCATTGTGGAGTTGACTATTTGTTTGTCCATCAAAATGCCCTAGAACCTCTTGAACATGCACTAATTACAATGCTTTGTGCATGAGGCTGCATATTGTCGAGCCCCAAGAAGTCTCCCTTTTCCATCTCCCTATGCAAATCATGGATATCAACAATGAAACCAAGGTTCATAGTACCCAAGGCCATGACAATTGCATTGCCTATACCGCGTGAGAAAAAACCACTTACTCAAAGGACAAAGATTATCATGTGTACCAAGACCAGCCATTTTAATGGAGAACTCTTCAGTACATTACATCAAGGAAGCAATCAAAGAAGAGTTTGTCAACCCGTATGATGAACCCTTTAAGGCCATAATATTGGTTGAAGAAACACATATGAAATCCATGGACTAAGGAAAAAATGGCCATGCATTGGTAATTCATGCAGTTAGTATAAAGGCAAGGACTAGGGCTGTACATGGTCACACAAAAAGTCAGGTCCAAGAAAGATATCAAATGCTTCCATTGTGGTAAACCAGGTCATATCAAGGATTGTTATAAATGGAAGTGAAGGTAGAAGGACAAGAAGGAGGATGAAATGTTTCCATTGTGGTAAAAGAGGTCATATCAAGGACTATTATAAATGGAAGTGAGAGTAGAAGGACAAGAAGAAGGATGAAAATGATGATGACAAGAAAGAGGGCAAAGGCAAAGTGAATATTGAGGAAGAGAATGCAATAACTACACATGAAGATGATGGTGAAGTGTTGTTTACTTCTAGTATTCTTGCAAGAGATACATCTCTCTCTCTCTCTCTCTCTCTCTCTCTCTCTCTCTCTCTCTATATATATATATATATATATATATATATATATATATATATATATATATATATATATATATATATCTAGTATTCTTGCAAGAGATACATCTCTCTCTCTCTCTCTCTCTCTCTCTCTCTCTCTCTATATATATATATATATATATATATATATATATATATATATATATATATATATATATATATATATATATATATATATATATATATATAAAATGTGTGTGTGTGTGTGCGCGCGCGCGCACTAATGGGTAATTGAACTCTGAGAAAATGTACAATATTAATGATATCAAATGGCCAACCTCAAGGTGATCTATGCCAATGATACCTCTAAGAGCAAGATCATTGGAAGACTTTTGAGGTTAACCACCCAAGAATGTCCCTCTTAAGGTGATTAAACACCCAAGATGTAGTGTCAATTCAAAACAATGTTGCTACACAAAGAGCTTCATGGGAAATGTGAGAGGAGCACTTTAAAATGTTTAAAACTTGGAAAATATACCATGGATGTGGTTTTTGGAAGGAATTAAGTTAGAAAAGTGAATTATCATAATTTCCTAAGAAGAGGTAGCTCTTCATGCAAAACAAGGCTTCTACAAGTGCTCTAAGTAGTTTGAGTTGCCTAGTTAACTACTTTGATTGATGAGATAAATTTGCAAGTTATGATCTAAGAGGTTAAAAAATACTCTCAAATTGTAAATTGATGGTGTAGTAGAATCAATAATAACACAATATCTAGCATCACTAGTGCACCCCATCTTAGGCTATCTTAGGGCATTCACCCACATATACCCTGTGTGTAGTTCTCTCGATGTAGCCACCCTAATTCACCCTACTGCACATTGCTTACCTCAATGCACAATGCACATGCACTAGCACATAGTGCACATGCATATTGCATGTGCACTATATGCTAGTCCCCCACACAACCACACATTACCTTTACATACACTTCTTGCACATGATCCCTAGTGCACACTTGTTGTGCACTTGTGCTCTCTCTCTCTCTCTCTCTCTCTCTCTCTCTCTCTCTCTCTCTCTCTCTCTCTCTCTCTCTCTCTCTCTCTCTCTCTCTCTCTCTCTCTCTCTCTCTCTCTCTCTCTCTCTCTCTCTCTCTCTCTCTCTCTCTCTCTCTCTCTCTCTCTCTCTCTCTCTCTCTCTCTCTCTCTCTCTCTCTCTCTCTCTCTCTCTCTCTCTCTCTCTCTCTCTCTCTCTCTCTCTCTCTCTCTCTCTCTCTCTCTCTCTCTCTCTCATGTTTTGTCTTTATATTCAAAACCTCATTTAAGGCATATATATGCATGCATGGCCTTGCACCAATCTAGTAGTCGTCTTGGCTTATAATACACAATTTGCTTAAACATAATCTTTTTTATTGATATGTATTCCTTGAGTGAGAAAGTAGAACACATATACCTCTTGTAAGTGCATCAAACCCTTAACTATTTTCTTGAACACTTATTGATATGAACTTGAAGTTTAACACCTAGATTTGCATTTCTTTATGTTTAACCTATCTAGAAAACCCCCAAAAATTTTACTTGAGGTAAAAACTTGTGGAATTTTACCTTGAGCTCGCTTTGGCCACTCTATTGGACCCCTAATAGCTCAAAATCATCGATACTTGTGCTTTACATGAAGCTAGGCACATGAAATCAACAATATGTCCCCATGTTTCAAAGAGAAGCTTCTAGTTTATGTAGTTTATGCACGATGGCTTTGGCCACTTTTTGGACCCCTCATAGCTTAAAATCCTTGATACCCCTATTCTACATGTGAATTTGGCTCATGAAATCCACAAGTTTCCTCATGATTTAAAAGACGAGCTTCTAATTGTTTGGTTTATGCACAATGATACTCTTTCTAATATGCATAATGATACTCTTTCTAACATGTAACACCATGCTCATATATACTTAAGTTTCTTCAAGCACATTCACCTCACTTTGTAAACAACTAGAGAAATATCTGACCTACATAATTTCTCACTAGCTACCATTCAATGTGATATTAAGCCTATTATTCACTGTGATATTGAGCCTTATAGCATTGTGTTTGATAAGTACTAGAATGCCAGTATGGGAGTGTCTTTCATGATGGTTGTGCAAGTCTAGTCTAGATAATTTAGGTGAGCATGACTTTGCTGGTGTCTAGTTATTGTTAGCCATCATAACACATCCCGCAAGCCTCCACTAACTTATCTTTGCTCCTTCCCACTACCTAGATCGGCTTTAGTTTGGACCCACTTTCTCCACCAAATAAGCATTATGGAGTATTTATTATCTCAATACAAGTGCTAGTTGGAAGTGGTGCTTCTATTATTCATAGAAGAGAGTTGAGATTTTCTTACATCCTCGCATGTGCTTTTAGATCTCAACCATTTGAAGTCTCCTAGTCGCATTTTTCGGCATTTGCAAGGTCCTATTCAAATTGCATGTTTATAGATAGTGTACTAATGTTAAGAATCATGACATTTGTTAATGAATGTCATATTTATCATCAACTAGGTTGAGAATAAGAAGTACAAGTGAATACATGTGTGGGTCATTTCACTCACCAATGTAGATACAAATACTTAAAATGATATGAAAAATAGTTGCTTTGAGATGGTTGTTTCCTTTTGGTAATCAAATGCAAAAGCTTGACCAATTATTGTTATTGTTGAATAAGTTAGTACCTTAGTATCCTAATAAGAAATATCTAGATACCTTATGTTTTAAAAGTAGAATTTAACTTGTGTGTTGTGTATATTCTTTGATATGGATGTCTTCTTATAACAGCCAAACACAAAAACTTTAGTGTTTATAGTAATTATCAAGTAGGTTTAGAACTTCTTGTCATAACAAGTACAAACATCTAGATGCCTTATGTTAAAATAACAAGGTTTAACTTATCTTGTAGATTTCATTTGAGACGAGAGTATATTGGGGATATGGCAATTGGAAAGTCAAATAGTGAAATAAAAGATACAAAAGTGTGTAAATTAGGGTTTCATTATTAGATATCATGTTTATCCTAACATTGGAAAAACAAATGTAACTTGTCCACTTGTCCACTTGTGTGTTGTGTATCCTAATAAGAAATATCTAGATACCTTATGTTTTAAAAGTAGAATTTAACTTGTGTGTTGTGTATATTCTTTGATATGGATGTCTTCTTATAATAGCCAAACACAAAAACTTTAGTGTTTATAGTAATTATCAAGTAGGTTTAGAACTTCTTGTCATAACAAGTACAAACATCTAGATGACTTATGTTAAAATAACAAGGTTTAACTTATCTTGTAGATTTCATTTGAGACGAGAGTATATTGGGGATATGGCAATTGGAAAGTCAAATAGTGAAATAAAAGATACAAAAGTGTGTAAATTAGGGTTTCATTATTAGATATCATGTTTATCCTAACATTGGAAAAACAAATGTAACGTGTCCACTTGTCCACTTGTGGGACATGTCTTAGCAGCCCATCCGGAAGAGAGTCTAGAAAGTGCCACCTGGCACTCGCAAGGAATGTCACAGGGTTTGCAATCTAGGTCTTGCCGATTCTACCCCGAAGCGGAAGTATCTGGCCGTTCCCACTTAGGACCGACCTGAAGTCAAGGTTTCTTTCCTATCAGCCAAGTCTCTAGGAAGTAGCTAGCGTCGAGCTCCAAATGAACCACTTTACATAGGAACAACAGAATCGAAGCAGATTTATGCTGCACTTGGTTCATGGAGAATGGAAAATGAGAGGGATGCGAAGCTCAACCTTTCTGCCCATAAGGCATAGTTCCATTCCGCTCCCCTAAAAGTTCCCAGCTCATTATCACGTCTTTACAGAAAAGTTCCCAGCTAACTGGGACCACCCTTCCATAGGACGGACCCAAGTCACGTCCACCGCACTTTCCTTGGGTTGCTTAGTTATCTAATTACCTACCACATTATGTTTGGCATGCAAAAGCAGCTTCCTTAATTAGTCAATTTAAACACAGGTTCCTTCACGTAACTTAGGCACTGACATTAAAAAAAACAATGTCAAGCAAGTTCCTTTTCCAAATATTTGACCTTTATTTATCATAGTCTTGGAATACATCAAGTATCATGCCCGAAGGCTATCCCAGCAATCAACAGGATTGTTGCTCCAAGTTTCGCCCGTAGACTAGTACACGGGCCTCGAGATCCCATCTCGAGTCACATCGGCCTCTTGTGCGGGATCCGAAGGCAAGGAATTTACGGCCAGAGCCTCCCCTGGCACCCAAGCGTCCTCCCGCTCCAAGCAGCACCCACGGAGAGACCTCTCGTGATGGGTTCGGTCCATCTACCTGACGTGGCTAACAACCCCCTTAGATAGGGCCAGGCAGGCAGTCGGAGGTAACTGAACCTGCCTCTCCCTCCAAGCTATTAACCTGAAGCATTAAGTGTCTGACCTTGAATTAGTTCCTTGAGTAAAGAAGTTCAAACAATGTACCTAAGTGTACAATCACGATCATTTCTGTGGTCATTCGTACGACCAACTGCTAAGGTGTGATTCCTTTTTTCCGAATACTCCCAGCATTCGATCCTGGATCGTTCACGACTTGGCGAGATTCCAAGGGCTTGGCAAGCTAGGTTTCTTGTTTCCCCTTTTTCTTTGGGTTAAGGTTTGTACCCTACCGACCCCAATTATCCTTACCTTAGTCCCCAGGGATCCTTCTTAGGGAGGTCTAACACTCTTGCTCCTTGCTCGATATCCTCCTAAAGGTCCTTCTTGGGGATGTTTAACCATGTGCCTACTTCTAAGGGGGTCTTCTTGGGAGTGCTCCTTGGATTCTTCCTTGCTATTTTTCTCCCCACCTAAATCTCGAGCTTTCTTGTGAGGGGTCTTCTTAGGAGTACTTCTTGTGACTTTCTCCCATCTAAATCTTGGGCTTTCCTTTCTAGAATTTTTTGCCCTTTCCTTATTGTTTTATTTTGTTCCTTTTCCTCATCCTTCAAGCTCATGAGTCCCCATTGTTTGTCTTTTTTTCCTCTTGAGTGTTGCATCCATTGTAGTCTCCTTGGCTCTCTAATCTCTTCCCCTTCAAAGGCCCAGGGGCCTTTCTAGCCTTTTTAATTCACCCTACATTCCCAAGAGAAGATGGTGGAGAATCTGGATCTTTTGAAGTGTCCACATGCTTTTCAAGCAGTACCTTGATCGCATTGGCTCTTGCAAACTAGACATAATAATTGCAATTCGATGTGAACTGGACATATGAAATGATGGATATTAGAAATAAACTCTCTTCCAAACTATAGGAAATTGCTAGGAAAATCATTATGTATTTGTTGTTATCCTCCATCCATATGTAGAGTGCTTAGATTGGTGAGTGACTTAATGAATTTGTAAAATTATCCTGAGTGGGGGATACTTTTCTTCCTATGTGTTAAAATTTCTTGTAGAAAACATGTTTAATAATATTAGGGAGACCACATAAAAAATATATTACTAAATCTAAAGTCAAGTACTACAACACTCCAATGTGAATTGCATAAGCCACTTAGAGAAATTAGGACACCAAACAAATTCTACTCATTTAGCATAAACTTCTTGGAGACCTTCTCTTACCCCTCATTGTAGGAAAGGATGGAATAGTAAATGTCTCTCAAATATATTCTTGTATTTGATTTGGTTGATTAAAATGAGCCAAGGAGAAACATTGTGGTTTCTTTTTCAATAACCAGAATGGTATACACTAATCCCATTTCACAAAAAGAAAATTGAAAATTAAATTAAAACACGGCTCAACCACCATGAAATTCTTATATAAGAAATGATATGCCTAAAAGAAAGATTTTGGATGTTGAATCCTAAAATATGCAAATAGCACTTCCAAACAAATCGGATGAACATTTTTGTGTCATAGGGTGCAAATGTAAAAAATGCCCAAACAAAACAACCACCAAGTATAATACCAATGCATAGAAATAAAAAGCACACATATCTCAAGAGGACCAAGATAGTTGTGTCATCAATCTCCTTGTTCTTTCTATGCAAAACTTTGATGTTTTCACTAAAAATTGTCGAGTATTGTGGGCTTCCTTCTCTACTAGCACCCAATGCTACTTGTCCTAAAATGAGTAGGATCCTCTGGGAGTCTTTCTTTTCTAGCCACATGTACTTTAATAGTCAAGATCTTATATGCCTTTTTATCAGTTATATTTATTGACACAAGTATCTTGTCAAACTTTTACCTTGTTAGATTGGTTGTATGCATGTCAATATCCATAAGTCTGAACTTGTTAAAGGGAGTGAGCCACCCAAAATGGAAGCACGTGTGATATTTCGACTTTTATTTTCAAATCTCTCAACTTCTCGTGATTAAGATTTGAGAGTTTAGACTATCAAAAAGTGGAGTCTCGATAAAAATAATATATATTTCATCCGGGAGAGAGGGCCAGGACTCATAGGCGCCAGCGAGTATAAAGAAGCGGGGGGCTCGTAGATCCGGCGAGTGGGTAAAGAAACGGAAATTCTGGTGCCTTAGGTCTGATGAGAAGGACCGTGGCACGTGGGAAAACTCTTGGAGCCACGAGGATAAACGAACGGCCGGGGATGTGGATAGAAGGGAGGAGAATTGGACCGATGAAGGCCTATGAGAAGGCCGGAAGAGTGGATGCTCGTAAACCTGGGGCGAGCTTAAAGAAACTGGGTCCTTTGACCTCGCCCGACTACGTGGAAGCCAAGGCGTCTGGGACCCGAGGTGGAAACTAGGAGGGCACAACCATGTGCAGGTCTGGATGCGACACGGCGGGGAATGGGACCCAAAGTGAAGCTGAAGGACTTGTATCATAAAACAAGGGTGAAGATGCTTATGCAGGTGAATAGGACCCCGTATGAGTGGATACATTTCCTGTAGTGGAGCCCTTCATGAGGCAAGGGCAGTTGATCTCGACCTCGAAGTACGAGCAAGGGACAGGGTGACTGCAGCAACCAACCAAGGCGGGCGGCAACATGCTGGGGAACACTTGCGGTCTACTGCGGGAGGCTACTTCAAGAGTCCTGCTTTGCAGAGCCACGAGTGAGGCGATGGCGTTGATCTCTCGTTCCCATGGAGCCTCTGCAGTGGGATGGCTAGTCTCACCATAAGAGGCTCAGAGCCGTCTGCGCGTCCAATGCGTGCTGCTTTACATTAATCTCCTCAATATTGACACCATGCTTACTAGGCACAATGTTGCGATCATTATTCTTGTCCTACACTTTACCCTTTCCCTTTTCCTTGCACTTGTCTTCTCACTTTTTATGGCACTGTGGTCGAATATGACCTATTTTTCCACAATAATGACAAGTAAAATCGAACTTACTACCACACAACTTACTGCACGATTGTCCACGTGTCCTAGATTGGGACCTATTAGAGTATCTACCATGGCCATTTCCATATTTTCACCCTCTCACAATCAATGCATGGGACATATGAGAAGCATCCACATTCTTCATGTTCACCTTTCTGTCAAAAGGGCACTCTCACCATCCTTCACTTTTAACCCATCCTTAGCACACAAAGAGCTATATGAAAAGTGTCCCGTAACTCAGGTAGATTACAAGCATAGATAAAGGATGTAAATTATTCTTGAACTCAATCTCTTGTGAAGCCAAATGGCTAATAATGGAGTGAAACTCATTCAAGTGTGTAGACCTAAAAGTCCCTTCCTTCATGTGAAGGTCCATCAACTATTTTAACCAATACATTTGAGATGCAGGACTCTATTTGTCATACATATTCTTAATCTATATCCAAAGCTTATATGCAGACTAATTTCCAATTACAACATTGTATTGAAGCTGCTTAGAGAGTGATAAAATGATTGTGGACTTGCATAGCCCATCCAATTCATCATAATCCTCAACTGAATGTTTTCAAGTTTGGCATCCCCATTTTTGAGTGGTTTAACTTGCAATTTTTGCACTAGAACTTGCCATATTTGTGCCACCTTCCAATAGCTGTAATTGGTCCCATCTAGTTTCTCAATATTGAAGATAGCATTGTCTCTAGAACCACTCGCCATAATGAGACTGTTGAGATATCGAGCTCCACTCGTGATATGCCAGGGTGATCGTTGTGCATTTATGTCACCAACTTGTCAGTTGTAGATACGGTTGGTACACCGCCCATGAATAATAGCTAGATGACAGCTATCCTTATCTACTCTAGTTCGTGGCTCAGTTAGTATGCCACCTTAGTTAGTTGAGTTTGGTTTGAGACCCATATATAGGGTTCTTCTATTTCTTTGTAATAGAGTTCTTTTGGCTTACACAACTAAGAAGAGAAAAAACTGTTTTCAGCCTCCACCTCTGTATGTATTCCCCCATTGTGCAAGCAAGAAAGCTACTAGTGAGACTCCTTCCTTCTCTCCCACAATCTTGACATGGTATCAGAGCCTTGTTTGTGGTAAGGAGCTCAAGAAAGCAAGCCAAGCTCACGGTGTTCTAGTAAGAGGAGCAGTGTTGCTTTCATTTTCTGTTTTGGGAGCAGATCTCTGCAAGTAGCACAGCCGGAAATTGCAAGAGTGCATTGTCTCAGGTTGAGACGCCCTTCGCGGTGAAGCAAGAGGGCACTACATGCTGCGGGAGAGGGCTTTAGCCCATGGCGACCCTGTTTTTTTTATTTGAGGCCATTTCGGGGCCTGTTTTGGAGGCGGAAGTTTTCTGCACGCACTCAGGAAAAGGCCCAGTTTTATGCTGTGCGACCCACTGTTCTACAGGTCGGTGAAAAGTTACTGTAGAAATTGCATCATATGCATGTGCGCAGATACATTGGGAGTTACAGAATCATCCGTGTTGCCTGTTGATGCAAAATCGTCACTAGGAAGTGACTGTGTGGTTAAATACCACTTTCGTCAGTTTTGCAGATTTGCCCTTGTGAGGCTAAAGCTGTGTTCTCTGCAGTGACAGAATTTTTGCAGTATTCTGTAATGGCGTCTGATTCTCTTTCACAGATTGTAACTGAAAAGCTTGACAAGAACAACTTCCAAGCATGGAAGTTTAGAATGACGAATTTCCTTATGGGAAAAGAATATTGGGAATTTGTTGCAGGAAATGAAGAAGAACCAGTTCTTCCTGATGTTCCCAATCAACAGCAAATGCAGGCATTCAAAGCATGGCATGAGAGAGCCAGGAAAGTTATGTACTGGCTGTCTATCAGTATTTCAGACTCTATGATCGTGCATATTCAGGATGCAAGTACGCCAAAGGAGGCTTGGGATACTTTGTCAAAAATGTATAGCACAAATACGCAAGCCAGGAAAATGCAGCTCAAGCAAGAGTTACACAATGTGCAAAGAGAATGTATGAGCATCAATGACTACCACATGAAGGTGAAGAAGATTGCAGATGCACTTGCTTCCATTGGGTCGCCAGTGGAAGATGATGATTTAGTTTCTGTGACCTTGAATGGTCTAGGAAAGGATTATGCACAGTTCCAAACATCCATTTCCGTCCGTGAAAGATTTCCTGATTTTGAGGAGTTGATTGCTCTTCTAATTTCTGAGGAGCAGAGAAATGGTGGTGCATCTTCTTCAGGAGGAACTTCAAAAGAAGCTGTCTTCTACTCAAATGCTGGAAGAGGTAGAGACAGAGGTAGAGGAGGCCGATTTGGAGGCCGTGGTAGGAATCAGAATATGCAGCAAACTCAAGAAAACCAGTCCTATGGAAGAGGACGTGGTAACTCTAGAGGCAGGGGGAGCCAAAGAGGTCGTGGTGGATGGCAAAGAGGGCAAAATGCAAACAGCAATGTTGAATGCTACTACTGTGGTAAAATGGGTCATATGGCTAAAGACTGCTATAAAAAGCAGAATGACATCATGAATGGAAAACTGCAACAAGGAAATTATGCATCTTCTAGTAGACAGGGTGATGACAGAAATGAGCATTTGTTTATGGTGCAGCACATGAACAATTCTGTGACAAGTGTAGACGAAAGCAATGATGTATGGTGTGTTGACTCAGGTGCATCAAACCACATGACAGGTCATGCAGAATGGATGGAGGATTCAAGGAAAATGGAAAAACCAGGATTTGTGGAGACTGGTGATGATACTGCACATCCTATTGTGCAGATTGGAAAAATTCCTTTGTCTATGCAGGATGGGAAAAAGAAATACATGTCCGATGTATTCCATGTCCCGAATATCACCAAGAATCTGGTTTCTGTTGGTCAAATGGTTGAGCAGGGCTTGCAGGTCAGATTTAATCCTCATGGATGCTTTGTTGAGGATATGAAAAATAAAGGTCGCTTGATAGCAAAAGGAAAGAAGAAGGGCAGAATGTTTACATTGGATGCAGACATGTCTGAATTGAGTGCAGCAATGTTTTCACATGGGACTGGTGTAGTTGCAGATATTGATATCTGGCATAAACGCATTGGTCATGTTAATGTACAGCGACTTAAATCAATGCAGGCCCAAAATATTATTACAGGATTGCCTAAATTCAAGGTTGCAGAAATGCATAAGGTATGTGAAGCTTGTCAGTTTCGAAAACAGGCAAGGAAACCATTTCCTAGACATGTTCAAGAGAGTAAGAAGCCATTGGAATTAATCCACTCTGATGTGTGGACTACTAAAGCTGCATCTCTTGGAGGCTGTCATTATTTTGTCACTTTTATTGATGACTATAGCAGAAAATTTTGGGTGTATTTTATGAAAAAGAAAAGTGAAGTTTTTGGGCATTTCAAAACTCTTAAAGCTATGGTTGAAAAAGAAACAGGTCTGTAAATAAAATGCCTAAGGTCAGATGGAGGGGGAGAGTACCTTTCAAATGAGTTTGCAAGGTTCTTGCAGGAGTATGGCATAAAGCAGCAATATTCATGTAGTCATACCCCACAACAAAATGGAATTGTAGAAAGAAAAAATAGGCATATTGGAGAGGTATCTCGTGCCATGCTCAATGAAAAAGACCTGCCAAATTTTTATTGGGCTGAAGCAGTTGCTACAGCAATCTATATAATGAACAAGACTCCCACTGCAGCAATACATGGGATGACTCCAGAGGAGAGGTATACTGGTAGGAAACCAGATATTTCTCATTTGAAAATTTTTTATTGCATTGCCTATGTACATGTGCCAGATGAGTTGAGATCCAAGTTGGATCCAAAAGCTGAGAAGTGCATCTTTATTGGTTACTCTCTGCAGCAAAAAGGGTATAGATGCTATAACCCTTCTACTCGTAAGTTTACAGTGAGCAGAGATGTTGTTTTTGATGAGATGAGTAGCTGGTATAAACCAGTAAATGTGATTGATGATGTAGATGCACAAAATGGTAATGTTGCACAGAATTCATAGCAACAGTCACAAAATATTAGTGGACCTGGAACGTCCTCTAGCAATGGTTCACATTCTTCGCCATGGACAGGCAGATTGAGATCAGGAGAATCTTCTCAAGGCAGTGCAAATAGTGGTATGCAGGTGTCACGAAAAGGAAAAGAGAAGGTAGATCAGCCCATGTTTGATGTGAATGCAGGTCACTCTTATGTGGATGGTGAATCCAGTGGCTCAGAACAGAGCATTGATGATGAGTTGGGTATTCCTTCTATTGTTACACCTGGAGTAAGGAAGACCAGGGATGTTTTGAGAGCACCTGGGAGTGAACCTACTTTGCGCAGGTCAACCAGAGTTAGGTATCCTGTGGATAGGCTGAAATATGATGGATTTACAGCCATTCACTATGTATATATGGTCAAAGTGATACAGGAACCTGAACCCACTTCTTTTGAGCAAGCCATGGGAAAAGAAAAATGGGAGAAAGCCATGGATGAAGAAATGGATGCCTTGGAAGCAAATGCTACATGGGAATTGGTACCTTTGCCTAAAGGTAAGAATGCAATTGGTTGTAAGTGGGTTTATAAGGTGAAGCACAATGCAGATGGTTCTGTGAACAGATACAAGGCAAGATTAGTAGTCAAGGGGTATGCACAAACATATGGCATTGACTATGAAGAAACATTCAGTCCGGTTGCAAGGATGGCAACCGTAAGAGCAGTCATTGCTATGGCTGCATCAAAGGGATGGTCTTTACATCAGATGGATGTAAAGAATGCCTTCTTGCATGGTGATTTGCAAGAAGAGGTCTATATGGAGCAGCCACCAGGTTATGTGCATGTTGTTCATCTTGAGTTTGTTTGCAGGTTGAAGAAAGCCTTGTATGGCTTGAAGCAAGCACCTAGAGCATGGTCTGACAAGATAGGACAGTATCTTGTCACTATTGGCTTTCAGATTTCCAAGGCAGATTTCTCACTTTATGTGAGAAAAATAGAGAAAGGTATTATGCTACTTGTCATTTATGTTGATGATTTGATTATGACAGGTGACAGTGATGAAGATATCCTTCATGTGAAAATGCTATTGAAGCAGAAGTTTGAGATGAAGGATTTGGGAGAGCTGTGTTATTTCTTGGGCATTGAGGTGATTAGATCACCAAGTGGGATACAGCTCTTGCAGAGACAGTATGGATTGGACATGCTGTCCAAATATGGGATGACAGGCTATAAGCCTATTTCAGTTCCTTTGGAGCAGAATGTGAAGCTGAGCACAGATGTAGGTGAGCTTCTGGAAGACCCTACTATGTACAGACGCATAGTAGGAAGTTTGATTTATATGACTATTACCAGGCCAGATTTGAGCTATGCTGTTGGATTGGTAAGTCAGTTTATGCAGGCTCCAAGGAAACCGCATTTGGATGCGGCTATAGACGCATACTCAGGTATGTGAAGTCCACATTGCAGTATGGACTAGTTTATAAGACTGGGGTTCAGATACAGTTGCATGGATACACTGATGCTGATTGGGCTGGTAGCATTTCTGATAGACGTTCTACCAGTGGATATGTGTTCTCTTTTGGGAGTGCTGCAGTCACTTGGAGCAGCAAGAAACAGCCTACAGTTGCCTTGTCGAGCACGGAGGCTGAGTACAGGGGTGCAGCAATGGCTGCATGTGAGGTAGCTTGGTTGCATAAGCTACTTTATGATATGCATCAGTCTACAGATGGGCCAGTTGTCATTTATTGTGACAACATGAGTAGTATACACTTGGCAAATAAACCAGTCTATCATGCTAGAACAAAGCACATTGAGGTGCATTATCACTATGTGCGGGAGAGGGTTTTACTAGGTCTTATTGATCTAGTTTATGTCAGCACAGAGGATCAGCTAGCTGACATATTTACGAAGGCATTGGGCACAGAGAAGCTGCGCAAGTTCAGAGACCTGCTTGGTGTGCAGGAATTGGGATTGGGCTTGAGGGGGAGTGTTGAGATATCGAGCTCCACTCGTGATATGCCAGGGTGATCGTTGTGCATTTATGTCACCAACTTGTCAGTTGTAGATGCAGTTGGTACACCGCCCATGAATAATAGCTAGATGACAGCTATCCTTATCTACTCTAGTTCGTGGCTCAGTTAGTATGCCACCTTAGTTAGTTGAGTTTGGTTTGAGACCCATATATAGGGTTCTTCTATTTCTTTGTAATAGAGTTCTTTTGGCTTACACAACTAAGAAGAGGAAAAACTGTTTTCAGCCTCCACCTCTGTGTGTATTCCCCCATTGTGCAAGCAAGAAAGCTACAAGTGAGACTCCTTCCTTCTCTCCCACAATCTTGACAGAGACCAAGCAAGTACACAAAAGGGCAAGATAGGTTGCTATAATACCCTACAAATCAATCCCAAAACCATTGCTAAATCAAATAGGAGACTAGAGATACCACCAAATCATTGAGCTATCCACAACCTATGAGTTGTCAAGTCTAGGGCAACTGCCCTCAAATAGAATGCATAAAACTAAAATGAAAGGCTATTATAATAAATTGCAACAATATGCCAAAGAACCAACTGTGGGCAACCAAGAAGGAAGAAGCCAAGAAGAACAAGCACTTAAGACTATCACAGTTGCAATGTTGTCAAAAACCATGCATGCAATAGGCATAGATGTCCTGCACAGGGTAGGTCTCAAAGGTAAATGAAGAGAATTTCCAGATGCATAACCCACTGAGCAAAGCTTAATACATAAGCCCAAAGTACATAAATACCACTAACAACACCTTGATAGACATAAGTATCATGTCCAAGCCAAGAGATCAAATCAGCCCATGATACTAGGTAACTACATCCAATAAATATCAAGAAAGCATGTACATGTCACAATGAGTCCCACTATCTCACTATAATAAGGTCAAGCTCAACTACATAAACCAAATGCTCTATAGTACATCCAAGTGCCAATGTGTCTCAATGCATACAGTCAAATAGCTCCCATTGAAGCAAAAGTTGAATGCCAAATGAGCAAGCAAAGCTCCGATCATCATATTGCATAAACCATTGAAGCAATCAAGGCATGTAACCACAACCAATATCAATGTAATGGAGCTCAAATCTCAGCTCAAAATCATGCCATAGCATATTGAAAAGTCACACATAACAATCAAAGTAGTGCCATATCCACTAGGCACAATGCTAGGATCATCATTCTTGTCATGCACTTTACCTTTTCCCTTTTCCTTGTGCTTGTCTTTGTGCATTTTATGGCATTGTGGTTGAATATGACTTGCTTTTCCACAATAATGACAAGTAAAACCGAACTTATGGCCATGGGACTTACTGCGAGACAGTCCACGTGTCCTAGATTGAGACTTGTTAGAGTCTCTAACATGGCCATTTCCATCCTGCCGGCCTCTCAATTGAAGGAAGTGAGGCACCAGACTGGAAGCAAGAGCTATGGTGGAAGGAGCAAGAGCAAGTGAGTGAGAGACACAAGATGTGGAAACTCCAAACATCACAATGTGTGATCGACCTTCCCTTTATTCAAATGTCACTAAAAGAATAAAGAATGAAGTGATAGTGATGGGCGCCCACCACCTGCAATGTATAGATGTGCGGGTACTATCAGTGTAGTAATACATGGGTGGCTAGGCATAGGCACTTTTACTGGGCCCAACAATGTACACCATGGTTGCTACACATCTAGATATTGCCTATGTATTGGAATTCATTAACATATATATGGAAAAACCTAGCAAAAAGCATTGGGAGGCAGTAAAGAGTATCATGAGATACTTGAAATTACTAGATCTATGTATATATGCTTCACAAGGAAGGGTATATTTATTTTTGGATATGTAGATGCTAATTTTGGAGTGTAGCCACGCATGGATTTATCTACTATTGAGGTAGAGTATGTTGTAGCCACTGAGGCCTACAAGGAAGCTATATGGCTTACTTGTCTAGTGGGAGCCTTGGGTATTTTAGGAGAGGTTTCTACATTTCTCTTGATAGTTCGACTGCTATTTAGCTGACACAAAACCTTGTTTTTCATGAAAGGACAAAGCATATTGAGGTAAAGTATCACTTCATGCTAGAGGACGAGCACATTGAGCTTGTCAAGATCTATACATATAATAACCTCGCAAATCTTCTCACGAAGAGTTTACCTTTTGAGCTCTTTGCACATTGCTGAGTGCTGCTAGGCATTGGATAGTTCATTTTCTTTTTATATTTCCATAAGATACGTTGGGAGGTTATTGGGATAAAGGCCAATGGCCTATAGTCGAGTGGGCACTAATTGTATATATACATATTTTACAATCATATATGTGTGAAGATAACAAAGAATAAGAGTACCATTCATTTTGTACCCACATAACTCTCTTTTGTTCTTATCTCTGTTTTAACCCTATTGTAGTCCATAGCTTCTACCTCATCCCACCATGGCTTCGCTCTCATTCATCCTCTACCAATTTTTGTTCTTGCAATAGGTTAATGGACCCTAGCATTGGTTCCTCTATAGTAGCACTTTTATTCACCTCCTTTCCTATTTGCCAAATTCTAATCTTCTTTGAATATCCTAAAAGTCATTTGTTGTGAGTAATCTTGAGCCCTTTGAAGGCAAAACCCCAAAGCACCAAGCATTTCCAAAAAGTAAAAGATAATGGTATCCAAGAAAGATGACTCAAATTCTTAACTTGAATTAAAAAATAAGGAATGTTTTCTACATCAAGTAATTCAAACGCTTTTAGTATGACTTTGTTTTCCTCATCTTTCATCAAGTTTGATTATGTAAGATTTGCAATGTCAAGTTGCATGTACATAGCCTTCTCTTACTCAATAGGAAAGAACCTCCTTAATATCTACATTGGCCTACTCAACATCTTTAGTTCTCTTACTCAATAGGAAAAAACCTCCTTAATATCTACATTGGCCTACTCAACATCTTTAGTTCTCTTGCAAATGGTTGCCTCTTATTGAAGTCTTGTCGGATCAATCGGCTCTTGTTGGTAGGCTAACAAGCATACAAACCTAGAACATCATTCATGCAAGTTACATTCTGTACGGTTATAATTGAAAAATGTACCATATGCAATCAAAATTATTTTATTTAGCAAAATTTGGATAGATTTACAAGATCATATTCATAGAAGAGATATTTTTAATGCAATTTGAAAAAAAACCCTTAACCTTCTTAAGAAAATTGGGTCGTTTTATTTTCTTATAACATGTAAGAAAAGGGGTATTTGAAATTACCCTTTGAACACATGGATGATTTCTTGTAGGTTCACCTCTCAAGGTTGCATTGCTCTTCCTAGAATGGACAGACCAAGGTGGATCTTTGGAAGTAGCTCTAGTATTTTTTCGTTAGAGTTTTCCTTTGATGCAAACTCTTCCCTTAAATGGGTAGTGACAAAGGTCTTTGACTCTACAAACCAATTTATCAAACTCAAATTTATTCTTGTCATTGTAAAAGTCCTATTGGTAAAATTACACATTGTTGACAAAATCACATGCTCTATGTTGAATGGTGCATTGAAAAATTCCTTGCACTTGGCAAGTAAATTAGTTTATCTAGCTTCATAAATGAAAACATAGCTTTTTAGTTGGGGATTCATGCATACTAATAATGATTTCTTCTTTGATATTCTTGTCCCTTAAGACTTCTATAATTACAACACTCATTTTTCCAGTGTTTGGAATCTTTGAGGCTTTGTAATGTAGGGATAATTAGCCTTAGTCTTTAAAAGTAGGACAAGTGTGCCAAATGTAGACACCTCTTAGCATGTTGATCATTTTTAAGATTCAAGGACCTTTCGTGGTTCCTTCCACCATGACATCGGCGTGTTCATGTCTCACCTATGTTGGAGGTGAGTATCTAACCCCACCATTGAAGAGGTGAGTTTCTTACTAATATTTCATCTCACATCTCCATGTAATTCTTGATTCATAGCTATGGTTTCTTTCTTGGTCATGTGTCAATGATATTTGCTTATGGTTCCATAGATATTTTCTTGGTTTATTTGCAAGTATTGTATGATAAATGCTCCCTTTTTTACATTGGTATCAGAGTATTATTTTAGATCCAACCATTATGTCATTTTCAAGATTTAGATATGGTGTTAGCCCTTAGGACAAGCAAGTGGAGTTACACTCTTGGTTACTATGTCTAGTCTGGTTGGTATAGACTTCTACACTTAACCTTGATCACATTTGGAGCCATTGGAAGCATTTTTGGGCAAGAATGGCAATGACTTCTCCAATTTAGTAGGTTCTCATGAAATTTGAAGCCATTTTGGAGACCATTTGGATAAAAGCGAGAGCAAGAGAAGTCGAAGGTAACCAAGACAACCTCTACTTTGAAAGTAGGGGTTTTACTTTACTTTTCAAGCTTTTCTTTGAGCTTTCATGGAGTACACAACAAAGATCTCTACTTCTCTTCTTCATCCTTGCTCCCTACCAACATCTCTGGTTAATTCTTTTCACAATTGGGTATTTTCTTGACTTGCAAAACCTCAATGCTTTGCAAATACTGTAAAAGGAAGATAGAGTCACATTGCAAATTGTTTGGAAGGGACCCTCCTTAAGCAACAATCAAGCCTGCAATAACATGCTCTATAACTCCCACTTTTCCTTTATGCCCTTTAGAAATTCTAGAGATTATCTCAAGTTCTTGAAGTATAGATAGTGGGGAGGTGATCACAATGTTTAAAGTAGTTGCTAGGATAGCTACAAGATGTCGTAAAGAAGGTGCAACACAATGTGCTAGCTTTACCATAGCAGACTATGCAGTTGTGCTCACAATTTGTGACTTCAAAAGTGGTCTCACACACTCAATTAAATTGAGAAAGAGTGCTTAATAGGTTTGGGTGAACATCTGCATTAATGCGTGGTGGGGTGAGAGAGGCGATTGATACAATGTGGGTGAAGATGTACTCAGGTCCAAATACAATGGGAAATCTGATTGATGTACTCAAATATAGATACACTAGCAAATCTGATTGTCTATAGTCTTCATCTGTCAAAACAAGCAAATCAATATTTGAGAAAGCTCAAGATGTCTTATCTTGATCATGTGTAAGCCAAGTGGGCCATTACTCTGCTAAATCTCCCTTTGAGAAAGCTCTCCAAGTAGCAGCTTGAGATAATAGTTGGCTTCAGGCTTGAAAATTAGCAACAAAATGGAAGCAAGGTCTCTTCACTATGGATGGTATACATAAGCATCAAGACATGCAACAACCTATAGAAGAGTTGGCATACTTCTTTGGATGTTTCATTCCAATCAATTGATCATGGGAATTTTGATTTGGATGCATATGATGTGGATTAGTATGATGTTGTTACATTTCCATTTAATTCAAGGGGTCATGAGGCTAATTCTTTATTTCCATTTGACCCAAGAGGCGATGATAGAATGTGTTTTTCTACCACAAGTACTTATGGATGTGATGATTACGTTGATGACTATCCATTTGATCGTGGGGGTATTTGTCTTTAATGTTATTCATTATTGGCAGGTTGTAAATAAAGAACACAAAAGCTACCCTAAGTACCTTCCACCATCCTTTTGAAGACATCAAGAATCCTTCAAAACAATGGGATTATTCCAATTCAAAATAGTGGATAGGTTATATTAAATTTCCGTTGCAAATTAAATTGCCCTAACTTGGTCAGCATAATTATTGTGTTTTTCCTTCGATGTCCCTATTCAAGGCAACATGCAAGCTTTTCATAGTTTCAAGTTTTTGATGTAGCCTATTTCTTGAGCCGGATTCTTCACGACTTCATGGAGCATATTCAACAATAATACTTTTTGATGGAGTTCTTTTCCACATGATTCATTATTGTGCTCTTCTACCTCTTAAGCTTTGAGTACAAAGCTTCTTTAGGAGGGGATGGCTTGTAATGTAGGGATAATTAGGCTTAGTCTTTAAAATTAGGGTTAGCTTTTAAGGTTTGCTATAAAAGGGGAAATGTGCTAAATGTAGACCCCTCTTATCATTTTGATCATTTTCAAGATTCAAGGACCTTTCATGGTTCCTTCCACCATGGCATTGATAACTTCATATCCCACCTAAGTTGGAGGTGAGTATCTAACCCCACCATTGCAAGAGGTGAGTTTCTTGTTGTTGATCTTCCATCTCACATCTCCATGTACTTCTTGATTCATGGCTATGGTTTCTTTCTTAGTCATGTGTCATGGATATCTGGTTATGGTTCCATAGTTGTTTTCTTGGTTTATTTGCAAGTATTGGAATGGATAGATGCTCCCTTTCTTATAGGATTTTATATTAGCAATAGCCTCTTGTCTAATATATGGGCCCTTTGAGGTTCATGGATCATCAATATAATAATTTCCAATCTTCTCATCCCATTTCATTTGACATATGTAAGACTTTTCCAAAGAAGAGAGAGTTTAAGGAAAATTGTGCTTAATTGTAACCCAAAACCTACAACACATAAAATGGGGGTCTAACCATATGAAGAGCTTGTTTATACATTGTAGGATCCTTGTGTTCTTTGATGGACTTGCATCAATCAATGTGAATTTTTTATGTATTTGTGCATGTTTGATGTATTCCTTTACTTTGGTATAATGTTTCTACTAAGAACTTAAGAGCATGGATACATTTATCCAACAAATATTTACACAAGCATATATGTCAAACCAAACATCCCTTCTAGCTATATGAAAGGATAAACCTTGGAAACTGGGGGGTTCATTTAACCTAGATGAAAGGCCATGAAAGATGCATTAGTGAGAATTTTAATCATTGCAAATATGTTCAAATGTGAGAGAAATCCAATCCAAGCAATTTTTTTTTTGCACATATTGTGATTAAAGTGACCCTCTAGGGACCCATTAACATAGGAAACTAAAGCTATGTTTAGTAGTCAAGACTATTGGTATTGATGCTAAAAGCTCTATCACGTGAAAACAATGAAAAAATTTAATAGTAGGGACTATTACTATTGATGCTAGGACTACCATTTGAAAACCATGAAGAGGACATGATCATGAAGAGGTCATGCGTAATATGACCATGAAGAGAACATACATTACATGATCATGAAGAGGACATACTTGAAAAGTCAAACAGTGCATGGGAGGTGAAATGCCTTTGATGAGAGGTCATTGACATGTATAAAGGAGACTTGCATTCATGATTGATGGCATGTCTACCATGTCATAAAAATCAATCAATATGGTGTTAGTAGTGCCACATGTCCCAATGGTCATCCTAGACAGTGTCGTGCATGCAACATGTTAAATGGTTAATCCTACTTTATGCCGATATGACATATGTATAACCCCTCATATGCCATGCGCCACCTTGGCTCCACATGGGATGCAAAGGCTACATAGTAGTCAAGTGATATTGCAACTCACTGTGGAGGCTAAATATTTAAAAGCCAACCATTTAACTCCTAATATGTGTATTTTCTAGGACATCTAGAGTTTCTTATAAAGGGCACTACTTCAAGTCTTCAAGGTATGTTCTCCTTGCTTTGGTCATCAATTCCTTACTTTTGAGACTTTGTTCAAAATCTCTATGATGATTGTTCCATCTTAGTATTATCTCCATGATGCTTAAACGAATTTAGGGTAGTTGGACTAGATGACATGCATACAAGCATTCCAAAATCCCTCGGTGACCTCTCAGTGCACTTAGGGTTTGACCTATTAAAGGTGCCATGCTTGCCATTTCTTAAGCTTATCCATGACTTTCTAGTTTTTCAAGTCGTTTTTTTCTCTATGCAATGGCTATAGTAATGAAAACTACCAAAAAGAGTCCTAAATCCTTAATGGGTTCAATCCATCTAGAGTTAGGATACAAATTAAGCAACTCTACAATAAGCTAAAAACCATGGGAAAGGGAACAATGTGTTCTTTGCCATGGAAAAAGTTAACCCAACAAATTTTAGTTGTTGGAGTGACAAGTATACAAATAAAAAGTCCACAAAATGCTAGAAATTTAGCAAAGAAAAGTAGGTTTTTCCCCCATGTCAAAAGTAAATCCAGGACTAAGAAGCCCTAGTGCTAGATACTACCACATCAAGTCCAAAAAAGACAAGTATTTTTGAAAAAAAAAATACACTTTTACTCTTAGACATGTATAACTAATGCTCTTAGAGATAATAAGGGCACAAGAATCTATTCACATGCTTATACCTAAGGCTTCATTCTTGAGATTGGTAGAGACAAATGCCACGATTGAATTTGAGGTGGCAAGGTAGTACCTTGACTTCATTCTTGTGGAAACATAAATGCCAACTCAATGTGAGGTGGGAGAGTAGTACCTTGGTTGTCTTCAAGAATTTTGTAGAAAACTTTTTGACAAATTTTATGTAGGATAGCTATATGTGTGTTTCCAACACTCACAAGTGTTAGAGGTAAAGGCGCTTGTGTCTAGCTGCTCGTGTATTACTACACTAACATTACTCACACACTTGTACATTACATGACGAACACCCATCACTATCACTTCATTCTTTATTCTTTCACTGGCATTTGAATAAAGGAAAGCCGACCACACATTGTGATTGTTGGAGTTCCCACATCTTGTGTCTCTTTCTCTTGCTCTTGCCCCTTCCACCATAGCTCTTACTTTTGCTAACATGCTTCCATTATGGGCTCCCTCCCTTCAATTGGTATTAGAGCCAACCATTCGAGGAGCTTCTTCATCCTTTGCTTTAGCCCGGATTCAAAGCTTGAACTCATAGTTTCATGGAAGCCATTGTTTTCTCTCTCGAAATACGCATTGAATCTTTCCTTCTTTTGACTTGTTTCTACTTGCTCCATGCTTGTTGAGGAGCTTCCCAGGGCTTAGCTGAGTCTTGTTGAATGCTTATTGAAATAAGAAGCAATCATTTTATCCATTTTCAATTGATAGAGAGCATGTTGTAGAAGTCGTGGACAGCTATGGTAACTTAATATTACTTAGTATTTTGGCCATAACTTTTACATATGGTATCGAATTTAGATATTCTATGACTAGAAATGAAGATGCGATGAAAGATTAAAATATCTTAGTTATACTCGTTCCATTTGCAATACAAGATAAAAAATGCCACAAGGGATGCCAATTTTGGGACCAAGGTATCCGATGTCTAATTATTGAAGTGGTAAAGTGTGTATTTTTTAATATATGTGAATTTACTGCTTGCTATCATTAGTATTTGACTAGGTTATTTACCACCCTATCCGAGGAGGAAGGTTAGTTACTACAAATATGGAAACTCATAGAGTTGATTCTGTGCAGTTTTTTGTTCTCTATTTTACACACGACAAAACTATCTTGGTTTAGGCAGCAAACAATAAATTCTATAATGCATGCTTGATGCTTTAGGGATGCTATTTTGGTGCCTAATTGGTATGGTTATGCTTTTGGGCTGATTTGAAAACACATTTGGCTCAGTTTTCTCAAAGATTTAATTGTTATAATAATAAGTCTGCATGTCATTAAACAATGAAAAGCTTATGCTTAATGCTCATTAATGCTTTAGGAGATACTCATTCACGTCAGTTTTAGCTGACACATTTCAAGGAAGTCCCAAAGGAGATGGCCTAGGGTTGAAACTTGGGACTCACAATCATGAGGCTGTGGATTCAAGCATGTGCACACATTTGTTCATATGATGCATCCCTAACTCTTGCCCCTCCATGAGCATTCGGCTGTCTCCTCTCAAGGAATAAAAAACATTTAAGAAAAGTATACAATGCTAACAACAAAATACTACACAAACTGGTAAAGCCAAGCCAGGTTACATAAACCTAAAATGAGGCCTGTCCGTACTAGAGACACAGCAGAAGACAAACTAAAGCACAAGTAAACTTGTTGGGCTTATATACAAGCCCTGACAAAGGCCATGAGAGCATCTCAGTGCTCACCATCCCTAAATGGTTCTGTCTGTAAAAACCCATCAAGGAAAACCTCAGTACATAAGATAAATTTGAAATAGGAAGCGGGCCATCACACAGCCTGCTGTCCATAGATAAATTTGCATGGCATATTATTTATCCCCAGGAAAGATGCAGCACACTTGGAGTCAATTGAGAAGAAAGATTCGACCACTCCATTCCTCGCTTCTGCAAACTCTCCACCTGCCATTTTGAAGCAACTTTCAGCTTCAGGATTGTCATCTCCTTTAACTCTATCACTTGTCTCAGAATCGACATGCTCTGACAATGAAGCATTCAGTAAGGCCTCAGTTCCATAAGCAGGACTTTCTACGTCACCATCTAGTTTTTGACCAAGACCGGCTTCATGTAACCTACATACAGAGAATTAAAAACATAGTAAGTTGAACATGCAGCAAAGAAAGCTCAAAGCTAAATTCTATCAACCATTGAGCACTGACTTGGTAGTACTGGATCCCATCTTATGCTTGACTTTTTGAGATTTCTTCCTTTGCTGTTTATGAGAATCCGTACGAGAAGACCTTACTTTGTGTCCATGTTTGGAATCCTTCTTAGAATGAGTGCGATTAGCAGTATGAGAAACAAGTGAACAGGGTGGCTCCCACACACTGGGAGCCCACTTGACGTGCAACTTGGGCCTGGGTCCGAAACCAAGCTCTTCATATCCACCTCGAAGAGCAGATTTACGCTAGAACAAGCAGCATGTGAAAAATAATCAGACATAAGAATCAGAAAATAAATCAGAAAAACAGACAGAAGATATTAGCTGCAGCAATCCTGTTACCGGCACTGAGTTGCATCGTGTCAGCACTGGACACTTCTCTTTAGATCCATATATAGACTGTTTCTCCAGGTCTTCAGAATCACCAGAGGCTTCAGAACTTTGACCTCCACAATTGGCTGGAAAACTACAGTTAGATGGAAATGATGCACTTTTTGATAAGTTCTTGCCTGCTGTGTTCTTTTTCATCTCTGCTTTATGCTCATCTAGTTTTAGTAACTCAGAGGTATTGAAAGCTAATATCCGCTTTGGGCTTTGAAGACCCCCTTTGCATTTCTTCTTCTTCTTCTTGCTTTTGTCTCTTAGCATTGAATCACTATCAACAAGTAATAAAGCTTCTTCTGTGGGCTCCATACTTTCATCATCATACAATGATTGAATTATGGGAGATGCATCTATGTTAGCCTTGCACTCTGGGCCTGATTCCTCCATTGCCTAGCTTTTTCTCAACTTGAAAGAAATTCAGAATCAATTGACTATCAACAGCACAGTAACCTCCAATCAAGAAACTTTGAAGGGTAACTAAACTGCTCTGAGTGACTCTGCCATAACCATACAATGTCATATACTTTTCAAGTGGGATAGCTGAACTGGACCAAATATGTCAATTGTTTAACTAATGTCTTCACTAACTACTGATAAACTGATTTCTGCTTCTCAAATCTTAGGAAAACTGAATTGCAGAAAAACAAGCAACATGTAACACCCATCAAAGCAAGCCAATGAAGCAATGAAGCAACAAAGATTAGAAGGATGTAGCATATGGTAGACCAAGTTGAATAAAAGGAGATACCCAGCAGAGCTAGCAGACCTAATGGATGCAAAAGCCTGTTGTTAAAGTTTTACAGTCATTCAGACTGCACCTAGCTGTCATAAGGCTCTTTAGGGAACGATTTACAACATGCAGGCATACCAAAATCCCACAGGATAGACAATTGAGCATCCAACAAACATGGCATAGCAGTTTTAAGAGTGTAGCATCAAGTATGTGTGGGCAAAATGCGATTGTATGAAAGCAAATTGATAACAAGAGAACTAAAATGTGACCGTATCAACATCTAAAACTAAATGAGAAATGGGTACCTACACCTGAATTCATGTCCAGTGACAGCAAACAGACAAGTACATACAAGATTGTTAGATCTGAATTCAACATTTCAAGAATGACATTCACCTGAGATCCTCATAGAAAGCTATCAAATACCAAATTAACAGCAGTCAAAACAGATTGTTCCAGCATGACACACAACCCAGGAGCCAGCCCCTGCAACCCACACCAGCATCCCACACGTATACAGACAGATACGAGTGCCAACCTGCGGACATTGATTTTCAAATCCTTACTTTAAAAACACATGTCTTCATCACTGACTTGAAACATCAACCCAACAGACTATAAACGTATATCACTCCACATAACAAGATCCAAGGAGGTGTGAAACAAGTTAAAAATCTCTCTTTGCTTCAAGAGGCAAAGAAATCTAAAACAAAACGCGAACAGAAAATGAGCAATGGAAAAGCAAATAAGGGTTTGGGGGGATGGCGTGGTGATCTTATCTTCAAATATTACCTGCTTCCATGGTCAACCCCTGTTATTTCGACTTGAAGGGGCCCAAATGCTTGATGGAGATGCTGCTAGGAAGCCGATAAGGGTGTATAGGCTGTTGTATAAGGCGCCATTTGGTATGCTCACGGGCGCAGGACGCCCAGAACATACTGATCTGTATTAGGGTCAACCAGCGCCTGGGACCAGGCGTAAAACCTCAGAAGCCTTATCGCCTCAGCCTTCTGATGATCTCTCTCTCTCTCTCTCTCTCTCTCTCTCTCTCAGATCGATTCCAAACCCTTCAACAAACCATAGCCATTAGCAAACCTCATCTCTAGCCTCTTCGTTGATCTCGTCGTTTCATAGTCTTTGCATCGGCTTCAAGGGGTTTATCGCACGAACCAGTCTTCTTTGGACCATTCGTCATATACTTTTTTTTAAATGCGTCCAAATATTAATATTCATCAAAAGAAGTAAAGAAAATTACAGCATAAAAGATATGCCCCTTGGCCTAAGCCAAATCAGAGTTTTTTACAAAACAGCTTAAACAGCCAGTGAGAATCCTTGAGTTGCTTCAAAACTAGCAAAATCTCATCTTTTAGTGAACCTAAAGCACCATCAAGACTCTTGAAATTGCAAGATCTGAAAACACGTGCATTCCTCCACGACCAGATAAACTTCAAAGTGATGGCAGATAGGAGATTCATCAATCTCCAACTATCATCATCCAGTGAGCCTTGATCACCAAATAAGGCAACTGAAAAGCAAAATATATCATTCAGATTGGAATGTCTAAGCCACTACTTCACTTTCCTCCAAACAGGTCTCACTTGCACACAATCCCAAAAGAGATGCTTATCAGTCTCCATTGCTCTCTTGCACAAAGGACATAGACAGGATATTTGGAGTTTATCAACCAAATGACACCTGAGAGGGAGCTTCTTAAGCAACAAACGTCACCGAAATACATTCAATTTATGAGACGGTGTAGCCTTCCAGAGTCTATTAAGCCTTCCAAGTCATAGAGCTAGCCATAGGGGACTCTTTCTTCCACTTGCACTACACAGAGAGGAAGATGCTAGTGGAGGGCGCTGATACATCCCACAGAGATTTGCAGTGAGCCAGAGGCTTGCCCACAGGGCTAACAAGATCCTTCAATACTGAATCATCCTTTCTGGAAAGCGAGGTTGGCCATGATGGCTTTAGATGAATCAAAACGTAGCATAAGAAGTCAAACTCCTTATTGTTTGACCCATATCTGATTTGAATCGAGTCAGCTTGTATCCAAGAGAATTCAGCATTGTCCCACCGATTATCCCAGATTCTAACTCCTTTATTGTGCAACGATTTTGCCAATCAACTATTTCTAAGTACCATGGCACACTTTGTGTCATACGCAAAAGGAGATAGCCACACACTTCTAGAAAGCAAAGAATCACCATGCATAGGACCCCTGGAAGACCATGAAGAGGCAGTGATTAGCTTTTGCCATTAAGCAACCAAAGCTTGAGCAGTATCAAATTGCAGAATTGATATCCTGAGGTAGGGACAGGAAATAATGTCTTTCCAAGAAAGATTCAACCATACACCACTCCGAATCTTAGCCTTCTCAATCCAAAACTTTAGTATAATTGTCCAGGGTTGACAAGCATCCATCCTCTTGAGAAGCACCAAAGATAGGCTAAGGGATTTAGCAAACTAACATTCCAACCTAGCCCCCCCCCATTCTTCTTATCTTTTGTGATCAGATCCCAGCTGATTTGAGACTTAGATCTCTCCCCATTTCTGCACCATAAAACGTCCCGCATCAACTTCTCTATTTTGTCCCAAGGAGAGTTGTTGAAAGGCATCAGTGAGCCAATGTGTACCACTGAGGATGAGAGGAAAGTCTTAATCAATGTAATTTTGCCAGCAAAGGAGAAAGAGCTTTCCATCCACTTTTTAACCTTGTCTTGGAATTTCTTCAGACACCAATTGAATCTTTAAGTTAGAGATATGCCTACCCCTATGGGGGCACCTAAATACCTGATAATTTCACCTGGTTTGACTACTTTGAAAACCTAGCTGCATCACCCAAGTCTTCGAATCACTCCAAGATAACCAAAAGAGCTCCGACTTAGATCATTTGATTTTAAAAACAGAAAGCTCAAAAAATTCAGTGTAAATACTCATTTACAAAATGATGATCAGCCTCCACATTTGATGCATTATCATGAACAAAAAACTAAACTGCAAAAGTTGACCCATTCAGCAACGGTAAAGTCGAATAGACCCTCTCTAGATAGCCTTATCAATTTTCTTGAGTAGTGGATCCATGATGAGGGCGAAGAGCAAAGGGGCCAAAGGACAGCCCTGTCTGATGGACCTCTCAAGCTGAAAAGCTGATGTAAAAGTACCATTAATGCTAAGTATTGCTAAGGCATTGCTAAACAGAGATGCTACCATTCTGCAAAAGATAGAGCCAAATTTCATTGCTAAGAGTGCATGCAACACAAATGACCAACTAACCCTGTCATATGCCTTGTCCCAATCCATGTTAATTAGGACAAAGTCTGAGTGCATAATCCATTGAAAAAATCAAGTTCAATAACGCATCATGAATCTTCCTGCCAAATACAAATCCATACTGCTTGTCATGAATAAGCTTAGCAAACAAGTGTTTAACCTTTAAAGCCAAGGTCTTGGCCGTAGCTGTGAAGCTCAAGAGAGTGAGTGGTCTCCAATTGATCACCTCAGTGAGATCATGGGCTTTAGGAATAAGTTTAATTGCCCTACTATTGAAATCTGCATGCATTTCCCTAGTATCCCTCATATGGTTCATTAACTTCACCAAGTTATGGGATATATGGCTTAGTGACAATTTGAGTTTGTGATTGTATTTGGTACCAGGGGGTCTATGCTTAGTCACTATAAGTTGCATTCTTTGTATGGGTTGCTACTCAAATATCCTTAGTAGTGGGAGCTTGCTTTCTTAGCCCATAGTTGGATTGCCATACACAACTATCTTTATTTCAGTATTGCTGTAATTACAATTTTTTAGCATTGTCTTAAAGAGCAAACATTATAAAATGATAGTCTATTGCTTGTAGTTAGTGGAAGCTCTATACTTTGGTATTCCCTCTTGTTTTGCATATGTTTTGGCTAAGTTTTGGGGACTGATTTGCAATCATTTACACCAACCCATTCTCTTGGATCTTAAATTGGTATACTATCATTATGATCAATTCTTCGAATAATAATGCAATTTTTAATATTAAAAAGCTTCGACACAAAATTCACCTATTGGAAGACGTAGATATGGTAGGCACCAGTTCAAAAGAAGTAGGTTATACCTTTGAAAACCAAGAGTATAAAGCTCAAAGGCATTGATCAAAATACTTGGGATGAGTTGGAGGAGCTATGTAAATCCACTACTATATTGTCATTGTCAAAACAAGTTTATTTCAATGTTGTGGTACTTGAAGATAATGCTTGAAGTTTATTTCATGTTGTGGTACTTGAAGATAATGCTTGGTAATTATGGGAGAAGATATGCAACCTTTATGATAAGCAAAATCCTGTTTCACAAATGCATTGGTTAAAACAACTCATGGACCTTCACATGAAGGAAGGGACTAGTGCATCAATGCATTTGAATGAGTTTTACTTGATTTTCAGCCAGTTGACTTCATAGGGCATTGAGTTCAAGGATAATCTTCCTCCCTTGTTCTTGCTTGTGACACTTCTTGAGTCATGGAATAGTTTTTGTATTGCCATGTATGCTAATATGCCTAAGAATGGTTTGAAACTATAGGATGTTGAAGGTACCTTATTTATATAAAAAAGGAGATAAACAGAAATAATGTGGATATAACATGTACTTCTCATGCATTGATTGTTAGGGGCAAACATGATGGTAAGAGTGGTAATGGCGATTGTGGTAGAGCCTTATAAAGGTCTCAGTCTTGTGGCTAGTCTCACAATAAGTCTCATCGTTGTAAGGCCTCTCTTACATGTATTCATCAACATTGCAGTATTTTGTTATGCTTGGGAGCATTTTTCTCTATCTTTCACCACGAACAATAGAACAAGCTTAACATTTCTCACACTCTTATGGATTTGATGGGGCTTTTAGCATTTTAATGCTCAAGGAGTGTGATTAAGGCTTGAAAGCACTTACTTCATCAAAATCAATTAATCTCATCAAGAATTGGAACCCACTTCTATTATGGATAACAATAGACATCATATGGCACTTGAAGAATTGGGGGATTCATCAAAACAATGAATAATCTTTGCAAGGGAGAAATACTATAGCATGCATTGAAGATTTGGACTCTTTCTAAGAAGGAGAACTTGGTTGATTGGTTCTCTATAACAACTCTCTTCATTGCTTTTCAAGAGATGCATCTGATTCTATTCTCTTCAATCTCTTTTTCCATCCATTTGATTGGCCTTTTCCACTTGCTAAAGAGAGGAACTAAGAGATATACATTCACATTGGAATAGCATATGTGGCCTATCCTAGGACTAAATTTGATTGTGCTTCCATCTACCTATCTTGCATGGCCATAAATGTCAATGATCAATTGACACTCAAATTGATTTATAGTTATCATTTTGTGCCTAACACCGATCTTGGCTTGTTTGGGTGATTCTTTGATCACTAAAACTAGAAAAAATTCCATGATGGTAAGTGGAAAATATGTTGTAAGGCAATGAGTTACTGCCAAAGAGTATTTCCCTACATATTTTGCATCTTATTTTAGCCTCTTGTACTATCAATTGAAGAGCACAAATGGTTGTTTTAGTTTTGCATATCATACATGTTTGATTAGACTTAGCATATACTTTCCATGTCTATGATTTCCATGAGGAAAAGCAGACATTGGGTGAGATATGATATAAAAGAGAGGTGACCCTCCCTCACATCAACGAACTTGAAGGGGTAAACAATTCGGCTTGAGGAGGAAATTAGCATACCCCTCAAGTCCTGGAGCCCATGTAGGGAGCCCATACACAAGGACACCAATGTGGAGTATTAAAGATAGTATATTGTTGAAGATTAGCCACACTTCAGTCTCCACATGGTATTACAGGTGTTACAGCCATTTGAATAGGGTATATAGAATAGTATAAATAGGGCATTGATAGGGCATTTGTCTTATTTAGTCTCCTACAAGGTTTGATAGAGAAATTGGTCTCAGAATCGATCATTGCCATTCTAACAAAAAAGGGCATTATAGTGGGTAGAAGACTCCATCATAGAGGTATAGAGCTAGAAATCACATCAAAGGAACACCAATATCAAAAGATATTGCTAGTTTTCTACTTGTTAGTCACCGTGGATAGCTTGACAACGCACCTTGTTTTGTACCAATTGAGTGAGTTACTTATTTTATCAAATCTACCTTTTCCCCATTCGTTAAGCTTTGAAGCCATACATCACTTGGTTTGGAGAAATATTCACCAAGTTATTCTCTATTCTTTGACTAACCATCTAATTCTACTATGCTCTAAAAATGTCTAATAGGGATTCTAACTGGCCTTCTTAAATGGTAGAACTAAGTATGCTAGATTTCTTACTTGGAGTTGATTGTGGAATTTTTTGCTCAAAGTTTTTGCTATCATCCAACTCTAAGCTTGTCATGTCTGATTCTTGAAGTGAGTTCTTTTCTTTGTCTTGCACTTCTTTAATTTTGAAAATGTCAAGAGTTGGGATGAGATACGAGGGCTGAAACCCCATTTCCTCGTGATTAAGTGCCTCAAGATATTCTAACCATTCCAATTTTCACTTAACTCTTACAACTCTTACATCTACAAGTAGTCTATTTTCATGGTTTAGGACCTGGTACAATTTTCTCTATGGTTCTACCATCAAAGTTTTAATCTCTGGACTCATTGTCCTCTTCTTCTTCATTTTTCTCATCCATAAAATTTTCTTCATTGGTTACTTATTTCTTGTTCTTGTTCTTCATGCTCATTAATTTTGGTCAAAGATGCAACCAATTAGCACGATAGTGAAATAATGCTTGTTGATGCAACTTTGTCCATTCCATTTGTGCTACTAAAGTAACTCTTCAAAGATCAACATGTTGGCTGCAGGGTTGTCCTTTAGACACCATTGCCAATTAGTGAGAATTTTTCTCAATTCCTAGTGGTTGGCAGGGACATTGAAGCCTATGGCATTTACTGAGATAGTCTTGGGTTCATCATGATGATAGAATCATTAATTCAATCATGTTAGGTTCAATTAAACACACAATGAGATATACTTTGCCTACTTGACTCAATGTTTCACTTGCTTTTATATAGTCTTCTTCCTCCAAAAATGGTAGGTCAAGCATGGTGAGAATGTGCATCCAGTCGTGTTCATCATCAGGGTAGGAAATATATTTATTCACAAAATTCATGGTGGCAATGCAATTTGTATTACCCCTAAGCACACAATATGGTGTTGAGGTCCACATGCATGGTTTTCCAACATTCCATCTCCACCCTTATTATGTCTTGCATGTTTCCCAAGAAGACTAGTCTATTACCCCAATTCTCAATGAGTCAGACATTTCGCATCCAAGGGTATTTTTAGCTATCGGCCACTATATAGGTTGAAGTGCATGTTCTCAATAGGTGAATTTTTCCATGCTTCTAGCACTAATTTATTGACTATACTAACTTTGATACCTATACCAATGATTACTTTTCTTGGCGAGTTGCCTAAAGCTTTTCATGGGAAGAATAGTGTAATGCTCCATTCCCTTCCAAAAAGTGTTGACTCCAAGAGCCCTTGGAGAAGGGTCAATTGCTTCAAAGGTGCATTATTTCCCTGAATTATGTGAAGTGGTGGTTCATGCAATTCCACCTCGTCCTCTATAGACTAGTAAAAGCTAGTGCGACAACAAGGTCGGGTTCTAGATCCTTACACTAACACCAATGATTTTTTTGGTTGCTAATTTACTCAAGGTTTGTAAGGCTTTGGATTATTCCAACTTCAAGTGGATCAGAGGCTAAATTTTTAGTCTCGAGTCCTAGTGTTGGGCGAGTCAATGGTGTGGTGCTTGATAATCCTATGGCACTCTATCAATTGCAAAAATCAGTGCTACCTTAGCTTATTAACCTTCTTGCACCCACTTATTGACTTTGTCAATTATTTTCATTGTCATTTAGGTATTGGGATACTTGTTTTCCTTTGAGACCATAACCTTCTCAAATTGAGGAGTGGTAGTGGCACTCTCTGCACTACTAGACACAATTTTAGATTCAATGGCCGTCTCTTCACTTTGCAATAAGAGTTTTATAACTACTCTTTTTTCCCTCTTCTTAGTATTTTTCTTTCCTATGATGGATCTGTTTCGGTCCTAGGGTAGTAATATCCATTTTTCTTTCCTATGATGGATCTGTTTAGCAATGGACGCAGTCCTAGGTAGTAATATCCATTTTTTTTCTTTATGCTCGTGTGATGGCACCTTCATTCAAGATATGGTTGATCCAATTGGATATCCTTGGGGGGTTTAGCTTTTTTAGGACTTTTCACGACACATGTCCTAGTTTTCCACAATTCTAGCATTCAATGAGGTCTTTGAATTGAATTAGGGCTCTCTCTCTTCCTTGCAATAACACCATGACCAATAAGGGTTGATAGTCCATAAGGACTATGTTACCATCCTTGTCATAGGTTACATATGGGTTTGAGTATTCCTCCCCCTCGATCAACACCTCTATGTAATGAGCAAGAGTGTCACTCAGAGAATGAGTGACATCAAAGTTGGGGGTCATAGTATGCCAAAGGGATTGAACTTTTCTCTTTGTATTGCTAGTTTTTGCTCGTCTTTATGCTGATGGTTTCTACACAATGGGAGCTAGTAAAGCTAGCCTCTAAGGACTAGGGTAGTATTGCACCCTATTTTTCTTAGTTATGGAAGGGTTTGCATATGGGAAGCATTTAGGGGCACCGTAGTAGGCTAGAATGTGTTCAATACATCCACAATTTGTACAAATTTGATGAAGTCTAGAACACTCAAATGGGAGGTGGTTGCCCCCACAAAGTATACATTGAATATTTTGTCTATACAGCCATGGTTCTTTCAAAGCATCTGTTAGCCTAGCCAATTTAGCTTGGTCTTGTTTGAATGCCAAAAATAGATATTATGCTACAATCGGTTCAATGCTACTTCTTGATGATGCAGCACCATTTCTAGATGTGTTCTTTTTATCTCAATTTCTCTCTCTATGCAAATCACCAATGTACATGCCTTGCCTAATCCAATGTTAATGTCAAACCTATCTAATGTTGAGTTACTAGCCATGGCCTCATAGATGCATTCATCTCTAATACTCTTAATAGATTCTTTAGAGCTCAACAACAAGAAGGATTCATTTATACAAGCCTAGTACCTTGGAAACATATTCTTCCATGCTCTCCTCCTCTTATTCATATAAGTTCATGAGCCACATGATGAGGTGATCTCCATATCTAGCTTCTACAAATTGCATGATGAACAAATCTTTGAGGTTGGAGAAGTGCACTTTCTCATTTGCATCAAATCTTGTGAACCATGTTATTCTCTTGTCACTCAAGCAAAGTTCAAAGGCCTCGACCTTCTTGTCATCAATGGTGAGGTTGTGCGCCTTACACACACATCCAAATTGTTCTACAAAGTTGTATGGGCTATCTTTTGACCTATACATTTCTATTTTCTTGGAAACTAATGGGATTTTGACTCATCTCCAGAACCCAATTCTCTGAGCCCTGCCACCAACAATGAGTTGGCCACATATATCTCAATGTGGAGGGCATACAAATTCTCATTAGTCTCTATTAAGCTGCTTTTGTTTTAGTGAGTCACTAGAGGATCCAACAACATTAGCCTTCTATAAAAATCTATTAATGTCATTCATTTCTTGCTACATTTCTTTCTCACGCTAAGCAACTAAGGTCAAGTCCAACAACTTATCTAGCATGTCTTCACTTTGTCCGCTTACCAAGATGCTCTTCTAGACCTATCAATGATTCTTTGCTTATTCGCTTATTGGTAGCAGCTCAAAAGCTTTCTAATGCTATCCTCAACTCTTTGAGCATGTCTCTCACCAACACTTTGACTCTATCTCTCTACTCAATCAAGCTACCATTTGTTGTTTTTTTATTGCTCCAAGTAACCATTGCACAACAAAGAGAGAACATGAGTCTGGTCAGTAGATTCTCTATTAGACATGCTACCAACTCAATCTGCTTCTTTGTATCGAAACACATATACATCATTGTTGTCTCATGAAAAAGTCCATAATGCAAGGTGGACTTTATATACCTCAATATACATCTCACAACATCCAAATGAGGCTTCCGAGGTACTCACATAAACCAATTCATAACATCTAAGCTTTTGATGGTCATATAGATTGAATTTCCTACTATCTTCTTGAACATAGTAGGGTCTTCCATCTCATCCCCAATATTAGTGTTCAACTTTACATTTTGCCTGAATGGCATGGAAAGAAGTTTACATGCCATCATACCATACTTGGATAACATATCCGAGCCACATTGTCTTTGGGATAACCATATACCAATAGCACATCTGATCACCTCAATACTAAGAAAATATATCAACCCATCCAAATCCTTCATCTCAAACTTTTGCTTCAAAGAGCCCTTGATATTAGCAATTTCGTTGACATTAGTAATAATCAAGTCATCCACATAGATGACTATGAGAACCAAATCTACATCACCCTTCCTTACATAAAGTAAGTGATCTCCATCAGAAATAGAAAAGCCAATCTTTGACAAGATACTCTCCACTCTTATTAAACCATGCTCTAGGTGCTTGTTTTAGCCTATAGAGTGACTTTTTTAACGTACACACATATGGTGGATGCTCTAAATCCTCATAACCTATTGTTGGTTATTCTATATATATCTTTTCTTGCAAATCACCATGCAAGAAGGTATTCTTCACATCCATCTACTATAAACTCCATGCTTTGGCTTTTGCCAAAGCAATCACACATTTTTACTGTTGTCATTCTAACAATTGGATTGAATATCTCTTCATAGTATATGCCATATATCTATGTATAGCCTTTCGTAACCAACCTAGCCTTATACCTGACAATAGAACCATCTAGATTATGCTTTATTTATAGACCCATTTACAACCAATAGTTTTTTTGCCCTTGGCCAATGGTACTAGATCCCAAGTCCTATTAGGCTCTAATGTAGCTATCAATGAGCATGACTGATAGCCTCCTCAAAACAAGTAGGCTCAACATCCTTAGCTACATTTATCATATAAGCATAATGGTAAGTTGCAAAACCCTCAAAATCAAATCTTCTAATAGGATACCTTATCTTGCTAGACCTACATACCAAGCTCAATGGGGATTTTATATTACCACATGTGTTCTCTATACAACGTGTGTCCTCACTAAAGGAATACTAAGCTCATCATCCAAACTCTCTAAGCCACTCTAGTCTTCATCAAGAATTGAATGACTAGTAGATACATCATTGCTATCACACACTTTCTTATTCCCTTTGTCATCACCTACAATACTAATAGATGAACTTAAAGATATGGAGTCGCCCACTAGTCTCTCAAACCAATGATTAACACCAATTGATCTATTACTAGATGATATCTCTAATCCACTAAAGGTCAATGATTCTTGCTTTTCTATTTGCACATGACTATCATGGTCATCAAGATCATCCAATGCATTGCTAGTAGATGCATACCAACTACTCATCTCATAAAAAATAATGTCCTTGCTTACTCTAAACTCACTACTAATAGGATTGTAATATGAAGGGGATGCAATTGCAGTGGAGAAGGAGAAGAGGAAGATGCGAAAGAGAAGATCACACACAATGTAGGTGCTATCCAACTGAACTGACAGCTTTATTGCACTATCATATTATATATAAATAAAGAATGGGCGGTCATAGTGTACACGGGCAGGCCCAAAGGCCTTTTACCCCAACAACCTCCCACTGAAAGGCCAATGTGGCTGGGGAGTGAAAACAAAGAAAAGAAAAAAAAAAGACAAGGTGAGGAATCATGACATCTCACCCAACGCCCAATCGGAAAGCGAGCTATGCAAGAAGTGTCAGGAACCTCTGCAGAAGAAGAGTCAAGCATCCTCGAGTCCATGACATCTAGGAGATAAGCGATCCTGCTGTGGGAGCTCTTGCTCAACCACCAAGACCCATGGACCGCTTATTGTTCAAGCGTTCCAAGCTGAGCACTAATGGCTACCTCTCACATAGTTGACGTGCTATCTATCTACGGGTATAGTGAGCTTACCTCCATACCCGATCGAGTTACCTCCTCTCCTGAGCACTCCGGTAGCTCCACGATCCGAGTGCAAGCTTCAAGCGAGCTCCATCCTCAAGCTCCCCGCTCCAAGCTCTATTGCCGCAAGCAAGAGAAGAGAAGAGAAGCGAGGAGAAGAGAAGAGAAGAGAAGAGAAGAGAAGAGAAGAAGAGAGGAGAAGATGGAGAGCTTCTCCTCCCCGGTCCCTCACCCTCACACACTCACTCCCTCACACTCTCACACTCCCTCTCTCAAGCACAAGCTCAAGCAAGCAAGAAGAAGAAGAAGAAGAAGGGGAGAGCCACTTTTGGCCACACACAAGAATGAGCTTCTCATTCACTTTTCAACTTTATGTACAAAACCCTAAATCCTTTGGGCAGTGTGCTTTTTCTTGTATGCCTTTCTCCTTGATCCAGGACTTTTCTGCACTTCTTGTGTTTCCATATTTCTCCTGGCACGCCTTCATCTCTTGTTTCACTTTTGCCTTTACCTTATCTTCTGCTTTAGATTTCCCTGATTTTCCACCTTGTTCGTCTAAGGGCTAACATTACCCCCCTCCTAGATGAGTGCCAATCCCATGCCACTTGTTGCTGATGAGGGGGACGGTGGTGCTGGGATACTAGGGGTTTCTTGAGGTTGTGGACATATCGTGGTGGGGGTGTGTTGGAGGGATTTCTGGATTTGTTAGAGGGATTTATGGAACTAAAAGGCCCTTGGGCTGGGTAGAGGCCCTGGTATTGGAGGGCTGTTTGGAATTAAGAGGCCCTGGCGTTGAATATGATCCATGGTGTTGGAGGCATGTTGAGGGGTGGGTCCATCTTTGAAATTCAAAATGGTGTTAGATGGATCCGTCATTTAACTCTCCATAGCTGAGTGCACATGCGCTGTTCCAAATGAGCTTCACCATTCACTTTCTGATCGTGGATGTTGCATTCGCCCCTTGGTTGATTGTGCTTTATCTTATGGCACATGGCGTAGGATGGGGAGGGCATTGCATAGATGATGGGGTCTTTGAAGCTGGTAGTGGGGCCTTTGATCGTACCTGAAAAGAAAAGAAAGGTGCATTACGTGTGGGTGTGTCCCACTGTCGTGTGGTGCCTTGTGTGCGTGCTAGTGGGATGGAGCTTAGGGTGACAGGTCTAACCACAGGCGAGTGTTACCTCCCTGGGTGTGTCATGCCCTTGATATGCCCTAAGCAAGAAGTGGGGAATCAAAATGAGGCTAGGGGGTTAGGAACGGAGCCAGTCAACCAAGGTCACTGGATGTACCTAATTTGAGGACCCCTAGGTGTTGTGCTGTGATCGTGAGTGCTTTTTTCTTTTCTTTTCTTTTCTTTTCTCTTTTTTTTTTTGAGTAGATGATTAGAGCCAGCATTTTGATGCAAGGGGTGCAACTAGGCTCTAGCTTGATCTTCCTCGGACGGATTTGCGAGGTGGTCTTAGGGACGTAGTCAAAAAGACGCGGCTCTATAGATATTCCTTGATACTAGCCTTTGCATTAAGAGATGTGGCTAACAAGAAAGGATGATTGCACCTTGTAAAGTGGCTATTGCTTATGTCTTCAAGGATCCTCATACAAAACGAGGGAAGTAGGGTTGCCCTCATCAGGAGCCTAGCCATAGCACAATTATCTATTCCTAGATTAATGTAAAAAAAGAGTGGGGGAAGGTGGGCTTCCTCGACTGGCTTTTGTTTAAGAAAAAGCCTAATAGTCCTAAGGTAATTACAAGTAGTTATGAAGGCTGGATCCGGGCAAGAAGAGAAATCCTCGAGGAAGCGGTTGATGGATGGGTGTAAGTCCCTTGCTCTAAAGGTCATGCATTCCTCAGGAGTTGCTACGTTGATGTTGTAGATCTCGAAAAGTCATACCTACCATGCATCCCCTTATCATAATCCACTCCATGTCTACTGCAAGGGTAGGGTATGTAGATAGGATCATTCCGTTCTTCCTATAGCGTACCGTAGAGAAGGCCATCCCTGTATCAAAACTAGTGTCCCAAATCCCCAGCTGCCACTTTGGCTGCACCTTCTAACCTCGGACGGTTTTGGGAACCTGATAGACCTTATCCTACTAGTAGTCCGTGGGTTCCTGCCTCCATTATGTGATCACAATGCTCTGCTCGAGTATTGCCCAACCGAATAATCCATTCCACTACCTCCAAGGGTAAGACTCGGTCCAAGGCTTGTGGGGAGAGGAAGGAGAACTCGAAGGGTCGGGATTGGAGCTCCCGTTGTTGCCAAATAGTCAACTCATGTGGCTAGTTGATGGGATGGTGATCCTTGCGCTCTTTGTTGGGCTTGCTCCGAAAGTTCCCGTCTTCTTCTTCTTGTAGCAATAACGTGCTCGAGAACATGGGCACCCTTTGGCTCTTCTAGGGTTAGATTGGCAAACTCGACTCTCTCTGATTTGCGGTTCTTCTTTGAATGCCTTGCCCTCCCTAGGTATCTTGTTCCATTGTGGGTTGGACTAGGAGTGGGCGAGGCTACTCTTGCTCCTCGAATCCAAGTTCCCTAAGCTCATCGGTGGAAAGGCTGTCTTGTCGCAAGTGGTTGCATTGTTGTTCCTCGATTATGCATGTGCTGGTTGGGAGTGCATGCTCTTGCAGGCCATACCATAAAGCTCTGGTTGTCAACTCCAGCTTCCTTTTCATTCTCTCCACCGAATCCTCCCCTTCAACTTGTGTGACATGAAGCACTATGCTAAAAAATACTTGCCTCTGTGCGTCGAAGCATACTTCCACGACTTTTTCTCTAGATTCTACGAACACCCCCTCACACTCCGCCAGTGCCAAGCGCATTGTCAATTCTCATATTCTTTCAAAGTTGTGCCTCTCCCATTGCTGTGTCTTCTCTTCCAGATCTTCCTTACCCCTTTCCATCTCCTGAGACATCATCATCACCACCTGTTTGCTACTCATCCCACACTTCCAGCATTTGTGTTTTCTCTTTATCCTGGCAGTTCAGCTGCTCTTCTACTATTCTCCTACCTTGCTCAGCCATGGAGGACTGCTGGTGGGCCTCTGCGATCCTTTCGGGTAGATTCTTCAGTAATTTGCACCCAACTTTCTAGCTCTGCCAGGTGCAATTTTCTTTCAAACATGGCCATTCCCATTAGTGCCTCCACCTCCTACTTCTAGGTTGTCTTGCAGGCTTCTAGTAGCTCCATCTATGGCCTCTTCCTTCTCCCTCGACATGATTCCTATATCTCTCTCTATCCTTCCTTGCTCCTCCATTGCCGACCACAGAGCCTAAATGAATATCAGGCCACAGAGCTCAGTGTATTGTTGGATGAGCAACTTCTGGCCCTACTACTCCACCACTAGGTCTTGGGCTTCATTATCTAGCCTTTGCCTTAGGCGATCTTCATTCTCTTGCGCCTTCTTTTCTTTGGCACTGAGTTGCTCTTTCAGGTTTCGAATTTCTTTCTGATGCTCTGCGGCTTGCCATGTTATCTCTAGCCTTAGAGCCACGTCAACTTCTCTTTCGTCCTCTAGTTCTACATTCGTAGTCTTCTTCTCTTCCTCAGCCTTCTCTAGCTAGGAGCTAGGAGTTCAGCTACATAGGCATCATAGTCTGTAGTCGGTCCGCAGCTAAGGGCATTGTTGGCAGTGTTGTGCTGGTGGATGCTTCCAACCTTTGTCTCTTTGGGTCTTGCCTTGACTCGATGTCTACTGGCCGGTGGCCTTTTGGCTCCTACCCCTGGCACCATCTCTTGTACTTTCGTGACCAGGAACTGCATCATGGACATGAGCTGAGTAGTGTCCATGGCAAGCGCTGGCTCCTCTGTTGTGGAGGTGGTGGTGGTGGCTTGAGGTGTGAGAGTCGAAGGGAGGGGATGTAGCTGGGCTTTGCCCTTTCCTGCAACAACTGGGGTTGCTTTAGTGCTACAACTTGGTTCATCTTCGTGCCATGGGCTCAAGGTGGCGGCACCGTGGGTCTCCTCTACAAGCATGTGCATGGCCTCTACCATGTCTTCATCCTCCTTTCTCCTTAGCTCCTCAGCCTCCTCTTTCGCTCTCCTTCTCCTTTCCTCCTCAACTCTTTGTGATTCTTCTCTCACTTTCTTCATTTCTTCCTCCACCTTTCGCCTTCATTCTTCTTCCGCACTTTTGGATTCTTTTTGAGCTCTTTTCAGCTCTGCCCATTCTTCCTTCATCATCTCCTCTCTTCTTTGTTGTTGGGGGTTTCGTGGCCTTCTTCTTCTCTTGTGCCTTGGCCTCCTTCTAGGTAGCCTGCACTTCTTGCCCTTTCTGGTTCATTGATGGTTCTCTCGCTGGATTGCTCTACATCAAGGCGCAACGACTCTTGGGGTGTCTCTCCTACCTCCTCTTCAACTCCTTCTGCCTCCTTTATGGCCTCTTGGATGATAGCCATTAAGACTCCACCGAATCTGATCGTGGAGGACTTGGAGGGAAGCTTCTTAAACCAACCCATTCCAATCCCATTCTTCAAGGGACCCTGCAGCTATGCTCTCCAGCAGTGGCAGCCAATCTTGTTTATCAATGCGTTGTACCTCTGTCTCGAGAAGAGGGTGTGGGCCATCTTTGCCTGCATCCTCACTTCTGGGTTTGGGATGTCTAATAGACTTATCCCATCCACCATGTGCATATCATGCTTATTCACTCCCAGCATGGCTTATACGCCTCTCCGAGGGCGTCTTTATGTCTTGATGGCCAAGCCCAGGGCCTTCTTGATCATTGCAGTGCTCATTGGTACCTCCACTTGATGCTCTTCTTCTCCTATCATCCTGGCTGTTACTATGCCATAGTTCCTTGCATCATCAAAACTTCTCAGGACTTTTGCGCACATGCTGTAGTCAACTGCTTGCCCTACTTTCTCCACGTACTTCAGGAGGGCGCATTTGTCCACCAGCTGCTTTACAGTCAACTCCTCTAGGATGGCTTCATCTAGGTTTAGTGTATGTTTGAAGGTGAAATGGTTAAAGCCCCTTGTCTCGACACTCAGGCCGTACTTAGTCTACTCTTCTTCCGTGAAAGGGAGCTTTCCGCCTTTATCATGCCTTGCCATTGTGGGTACCTTGGACATGGAAGGGGCAAGACATTTGAGCACAGTATGGTGCTATCTACTTTGGCATAAGCCAATCATAGAAATCAGGGTTGTATTCCAAGTGGGCATGACGATTGAGATTATGAGGACTAACACATACTTGGATAATATAAGTTAGGACATCGGTTAGAAAATCACCTGAGTTGATGCGGCTAGCCATATATAGCTCCTCTTCTGTAAGAATGCGATCAATGTAAGGATGGGCCAAAACCTAGTCATTTAGGTGTTTGTTTTGAGTGATAGCCAAGACCCTAAAAGAGGTTGGTGCTATGTAAGTCGGGTCATATTCGGTTGTTTTGATGGTACGTCACTGCTCCGCATTAGTCATTACTTGGCAACCCTGTTTCTCCCATTGGAGATGTAGGTTACACCATTTTTGCAAGAACGGTGAGTTAGAGTCGGTGAGGCGAGTGAGTTCCTCAAGCTCAACGGGTGATGCAGGCCTTTGGGGCTTGCGGTATGATGTTATTAGTCATTTGATGAACACGTGCTCTTTTGAGATTTCACCATTATCAATCAACTCCTTTGAGACCTTGGGGGATGTTACGGTCATGAACTCGTATTCTTCCCAAGTGCAGGATAAGGAATGCACCTCAAAGGCAAGGGGTTCGTCAAGCAAGCTGAGGTCAAGTCTTTCGTAGCTCCTAGCGAATGTGGTAAAGGTGTTATCCAAGAGCTTGATGCAAGTCACCAAGTCATCTCTTGTATTCTCTGCAAGGTCCTTGGCGACCGATAGAAATGAACGTCGCTCATAGGAAGGCCTAAGACATGTTGGTGGTTGGGGCGGAATTGAGCTAGATAGTAGTGGTTCGAAGGGTGGCGGACTAGGCAGTGCTGGATCTAAGGATTACTCCATAGTTTGCTGATCCGCGTGTCCAGCGCTGCTTTGGGGTATTAAGGGTGGCTCTAGTGGCATAGACGGTGCATTGCTTCCCTCTTGCGTAGCCACTGGGATGCCAAGTTCTCTGGACTTAAATGATTCCGGAATATCGAGATGTTGTTTCAGTCGATATATTGGTTGGGTTTTTTTACCACAACTGTCGCAGGTTCTGTGGGCTTTGCGGCTCGAGTTTCCTGGGTGTTCACTGTCTCAATAGGAGTGGGGCTTCCTGGAGATGGGGTGGCAAGCGATGGTCGTGGTTGGGCTATGCTTCTAGGATTTCTCTTCTTCAGCACCCATATCTAAGTGTTGCCTTCATAGTATCCTTGGGCTTGCAATAGATATTTGGGGATCCATCGTGGCCGAGTTGCGTGCCTATGTCGATAGCATCGGATCGGTCGCTTAGGTTTTGAATGATAGCTGTTATCCTTGTGGAATTGTGTTTGCTCGTTGTGTGTTGGACACTTTTGGTGCCTTGGCACCCATTTAAGCGTGGACTCTACGGCCTTGGGGATGGCCTTAGTTGGCGGTGGTTTTGTGGTCTGGGTGGGTTGTGATGACTCATGACCCCCCTCCTTAGGCTCAGTCCTAGGTAACTCTATCGGTGGCATGGCAAGCTTGGGTGGAGCCTCGTTGCCCTTGTTGAAAGCTATCACGATTCGAACGTTGCCAATGGCAAAGTGAATACGCTGTAGATCGTAATCTACATTGCACTGTGCTTGCTTCTTGAAAGTGCGTCCTAATAGCGACTCTTGACCTACATCCTTCGTATTTGGCAATACATAGAAGATGACTGATAGGCTCTCAAACTCGATAGAGACTGCAATCTTGCACTTCCCTAGGAGTGCATATGACTCGTCCCCGAACGGGTTGAGTTTAGCATTGGTGGCATGTAACTGTGGTTGATCAATGAGGGTCCAATGAGCGTGAGTCAAGACATTGAAGTCAGCTCCCTCATCGATCAGAGCATCAAATGCGTGCGTGCACCGAGCGGTGGTGACTGTGATATGCAGGTATGCTGGTGCTACTACCTTCTCATACTCATCCTCTAATTCGATAATGGTGGCTACGCGAACATTGACAGAGGCTTTTAGCATAGGGGGCTCATGCAACAGATGTGTGGGAGGGTAGTACTTCTTCATGCGACTACCATTGAAGGAACCCATGCCCTCACCTTTTCGAGGATTTCAAGGTCTACACTGCCCGCGTCCTACTAATGGTGCGCACTCGAAAAGGTCCTAATCCTCAGAATTTCATTTTTTACTTGTGGCCCTTTACCAAGTAGAGCAAAACAAGGTCTCCCTGCTCAAACTTACATTGTTTGACATGCTTGTCGAACCACCTCTTCCGTCGTGCTTTCTCGCTAATGGAGTGGCAGTCCTCATACTCATCATCGAAATCAGCTCCTCCTAAGTGCTTGTCATCTCCTAGACTCTTGTCTCTAGCCTGTCCTTCGTCGGTGACTAAGGCCCAATCGTACAATAAGTTCAAATCGTGCACCTTAGTCTATTTCCACTTAGGCTCATCCAATAGATCTCTGAGAGGCTTGAGATTAGAAGCACTGTTGCCAGTCAATTTGCATGTCAAATACTCAAGGATCTTGTGAAGTTCTAGCATGTTGCTAGGGATATAGAAGGAGATAGGCCTTGGTTGGCTGCTTGAGCTCTTGGCCATCATGTAGAGTAGCACTGTGGGTTCCTTACGGTAAATACCATGCGCAATTTGAAGGACCGTTTATAGCCAAATTTTGAACTACTTGCTCTAGATTTCAGCCCATTGATAGACCCATGATGTGGTTTCAGCTCTATATGGTCTCTCGGTCAGTTTTAAGGTCTACAGGTTAAAATTTGAAAAAATCCAAATTCGGTCCAACATGTCCAAATTGCAGGGGTCGAATGCCCGATTCAGCCCATCCGAATGGCTGAGGGCTAAATGAGAATGGGCCAAATGTAACTGGTCCGAATGTCAAATTCGACCAGTCCGAGTGTGGGTGTTCGAGGGCCAAGTGGCCGAGTGGGCTGAGGGCCAAGTCAGGTTAGGCCAAGGGTCGAATGGCGAATTTGACTGGGCCGAATGGCAACTTGTCCGTGGGTCGAGTTGGAAGGGCCAAGGGCTGAATATCAAGTTGGTCCAAATGCTTGATTTGGACAGGCCGAGCGGAGGGCGTCCGAGTAAGATGGGCCGAATGGTTGATTCGGTCACTGAGGGTCGATTCTGGGACTCGGCCTAGAATCATTGTCACTCGGAGTGCGATTTTGGCCAGTGCAACAATAAATCACTCGAATCACACGATTTAGGTCACGACCTATCGCTCGCACCTCCAGATCAAAGCTATGGGTGGAGCCCTGTTATGACAGCAAAAATCCCAATGCTTGTTTTTCTTCTTTTTTTTTGTTTTTTCCTACCCTAATGCATCCAAATCACAAAGAGAATATCTACCCTACTCCAACATACTTTTCCAAATTCAAAACACCAAAAACCTACTTGCTAAGGAGATCGAATACCTCTTCAAACTCCTTCACTTCCTACTTATCTATCTCAAGCATCGGTTCAGGAAAAACCCTACTTCAATGCTCGATTCGAAGCGCGCAAGCGCTCAAGGCTTGAATCCGTTGGTCCCAGCAACGGAACCAAAATGTGGGAGCTCTCGCTCAACCGCCAAGACCCATGGACCGCTTATTGTTTCAAGCATTCCAAGCCGAACACTAATGGCTACCTCTTACATAGCTGAGGTGCTATCTATCTATGAGTGTAGTGAGCTTACCTCCATGCCCGATCGAGTTACCTCCTCTCCCGAGCACTCCGGTAGCTCCATGATCCAAGTGCAAGCTTCAAGCGAGCTCCATCCTCAAGCTCCCCACTCTAAGCTCTATTGCTGTGAGCAAGAGAAGAGAAGAGAAGAGAAGAGAAGAGAAGAGAAGAGAAGAGAAGAGAAGAGAAGAAGAGAGGAGAAGATGGAGAGCTTCTCCTCTCCGGTCCCTCACCCTCACACACTTACTCCCTCACATTCTCACACTCCCTCTCTCAAGCACAAGCTCAAGCAAGCAAGAAGAAGAAGAAGAAGAAGAAGAAGAAGGGGAGAGCCACTTTTGGCCACACACAAGAATGAGCTTCTCATTCACTTTTCAACTTTATGTACAAAACCCTAAATCCCTTTTGGGCGATCATCCCCCTTTTTATATGATCGGCCATAGCCTAGGCCCTTTTTCCATTGTCCTCCTATCTTCCTAGCTTCCTTCCTACCGTCCATCTACCTTTACAATTTGCAGGGTGAGAGCTTGACACTCTTAAAATAAATCGTGGTCTGCTTTGCGTTCTTTTACAGAAGCATTGACTTGCGCTTTTTCTTGTATGCCTTTCTCCTTGATCCAGGACTTTTCTGCACTTCTTGTGTTTCCATATTTCTCCTAGCACGCCTTCATCTCTCATTTCACTTTTGCCTTAACCTTATCTTCTGCTTTAGATTTTCCTGATTTTCCACCTTGTTCATCTGAGGGTTAACATCCGCAACTCCATACAAGGGAGCAATCCAAGAATGCTTCTCATGAACCAAGCACAACTCATCAATGCACGGCTGTAAAGCATCAGAGTCGCGAATAGCATCATCGTAGCACATACAAGACAGCGGAGAGCAGTCAAACTCTCCAGAGTCAATCATTGAAAGAGAGCCAACATCCCGAACACTCATCCAACGGGGTCTCAAGACTACATGTGGCCTCAACGAAGTGGAACATTGACATATGGCTGGCTGTCCAACTTGCAAAACTACAAGAAAACAGTTCTCATGAGCCTGCAAGGGGTCTAGCAACTAACCACCAACATCCTAACCCTGACTGCTATGCATAGCTATGTCATATGGGCCAATAAGTGCCTCATTTTCAGCATAAATAGCTTGTTGTAATGACACTATAGCTGCTGTAAAATCAGCCATAAAGCGTACTGAATGCTCATCAAGAAGCCTGAGAGATATCTGCATCTAATAGAAGATAGCATGATGGCTGCATATGACCTGCTGGGCATCCAAATCCCATAATTTGTAGGCCTTAAAGTCACTATCTCCATAACCAAGGAGGATACATCTACGTGACATAGGCTCATGTGGCATACGTACAGATACCTAGCAGCCAAACATCCTCAAGTAATCATAGGAGGGTTGCATGCCTCTTTATGCCTCATGGGGTGTAATACGATCCAAGGTCAAGCACGGCGTCCTGTTAACCAAATAGACTGCCGTCATAAGGGCCTCATCCCAAAAGCCATAAGACAACCCAGCTGTGGTAAGCATAGAAGCAACCTTTGCCTATAAGATTAGGCACATGCCATGAGAAATCCCATAATACTGTGGGCACAAGAAATCAATGCCATACTGTTGACAAGAGGTCCGAAAGCTGGGAGAGAGAGCATGACTCTCATAATCCATCTGCAATCACCTAGGCCTGCTACCAGCAAAATCCATAAACCTGTCAAGCATAACTGCAGTATCCTTAATTTGCACCAAGGAAAAAGCCCAAACACACTGGGTAGCATGATCAGCAAAGGTCACAAAGTACGATGCTCCACCAAGTGAATGGGAAGGCATAGGTCCATATACTACACAATGGACAAGATCTAGAGGAGCATGCCTCATACAATCGTCATAAGCCAAGGGGGCTCTGCAAGGACCAAGAGTATAATCAGAACAAGTATCAAGATCAATGAACAAGATCTAGAGGAGCATGCCTCGTACGATCGTCATAAGCCAAGGGAGCTTTACAAGGACCAAGAGTACAATCAGGACAAGCATCAAGATCTATAAGTGACATAGAAGGCAGCAATGAGTCTGAACAAGACAAGATCTTCATCTCTCTATGGTACATATGGCCTAGGAAATAATGCCATAAAAATGCATGTGGTATCCGGATAACTACAACCATAGAATCTCCCACATGAGAGACATGCACTAGGTAATGAGAATCAACTCTAGAACCTTTGGCCAAAACCAAGCAACCACAATAGATCTTCCATGACCTATCCTGAAGACAAACAGAGTAACCTGCATCATGCAACTGACTGACAGAAATCAAGCTCTTACTGAGCATGGGAACATGTAAAACATCCCTACGCATAAGAGAAGTCCCATTAGGCAAAGCTAGGTGTATATCCCCTATACCAAGAATATCATAAGTTTGCTCAAGGCCCAAAGAAATGCATCCATCAAACTCCCTATAAGTAGAGAACCATGCGCTATGTGGAGTAACATGACAAGATGCCATAGAATCCAATAGCCAATCTGAGGCGTAGGTCATATCACTAAGCAAGAAACTTGTAGGGAAACTAGATGATAGGAGTACATGCTCAACTGCATCATCATGGGTAACAACATGTACCTCACCACTAGTAACAGTGGTAACACCTGCTACATCTCCTGTATCTCTGACTCTCTGCTCATGTCAAGTCTGTCTCTGTCTCTGCTGCTCTCTAATCTATTTGAAACATTTTCTTTTAACATGCCCAAGCTTCCCACAATGGAAGCATACATTTGTAGAAGAAGAATCTGTAGAAGACAACAAGAAATCCAAGTCATCATGAATAGGGCTATCAATAGCATTCACAAAGCTCAAGCAGTTGAGGGCTATCCTAACGGAGGGAACCTGCTCGTAAATACAATCATCTGCAAGTACATAAGTGGTAGAAGCATACTGCAAAGGATCATGAAACCTCAACAGACAGGAGGACATAAAGGCATCAACCAAGGATGCAAAATCTCCCACATGAAGAAGAGTCGTAGCCAACTACATGGCATAACCAACCACAGTACGGTAAAGCATAATACATCTATCATAAGAGCATATGGTATTCAGCCATGAAATCAGCCCATAACCATAATGGAAAACATGACTCTATAGTACATCAGACCACATAGTAGCATCCAAGTCAATGCAAGACCGATAAGTGGCATAAGATCCTACAATGGTCAAGCTCCAAGAGAAGCCCAAGTATCTGTACAACAACATCCAAATAAGTGGCTCTGTAAAGTACATGATAGTAGACAAAGTGCATAGCTGGGTAAGCATCGAAAGCAACTGCTCTCTGACCTGTATGGGCAAAAGCAGCCTAACTAGCATAGAAGCTAGGCAATGCAGAAGCAATAAAGCCATAACTGCTAAACCCAAGCATTGTCAAGAAGTCTAGTGATCAAGGAGTAACCCACAAAGAACCAAGCATTAATGAGCAATGAAATCTCAATAACCAACTGCCAAGACAATGGAGCAAGCACTGCTCAAAACATGTATCTGCATCCAAGTAAATCCAAGATCCATAATCGGGGCATTAAGGGCCAAATAGCATCCAAGCTACATAAGTGATAAGCCAACCAAATGCAAAATGCTCCACAAAATTCTCAAATGCAAGTCGATTCAAGCCCAAACATATGCCATACTGCAGCCGAACCCAAAAGCATCCACATCAGACATCAGTCCCATAATGGGTAGCATGGGGCATAAACCTTGTCAAGTGAAATGCCAGCTACAAAGAAAATAATAGTGAACCAAGAATTAAGCTCTACTCTTTGCTCAAGAAGCATCCGGGAGCATAAACATCAAAGTGACATCATCCAAATACATCAACATATCATCTCGAGTAGTCGGGAGCACCCGTAGACCATAGCCATAACCAAACCGGAGGTAAAATAACCTGTCAATCAAGGTGGCATAAATCCCAACCAACAATGTAGTGTCCGCATCCAAATAAAGGCTCAATATCTCTCAAATAGCATATCCGGGCATAAACCATGATGACTAAGCATCAATACATCCAACAGGACACCCGAATGTCAACAAAGAGCATTATGCATAAGTCGTTCCCTGATAAAACCTTGCTGCCCAAACAATGTATAACAGTAAATCCCTGCATAAATCAAGCCATGGAAGCTCAAACCAAGTCGCAAAGCATCTCAAAACATTGGGCAAACATCCCCAAATCATTTGGACATCAAATACCAAGCCTCGAGAGCATCACATAAGCTAAGAGCATGATATTTTCTTGTTGTAAATCAACTCAGATCTGTTACAAAAAAATTTCTGATCATAATTTGGCGGATCTGACATCACCATTGCGTTCGAAGCATGCCAAAACCCCAAGTTAGACTCTTACCTTGTCTAAATCGGGTTTTGGATGCCTGAGATATGAGAAAAAATGGGATTTTTGAGCCAAATTTTGAAACAGGCGCAAAAAAAACGTGAGCGGCTACTATGGGGCCTGCTGGTTATGCTAAGGATAAGGGGACAAAAAAAACGGCAGATCCAGAAAAATTGCCCAATGAAGCCAAGGAACACCTCCAAAGAGCCTATGAGGGCCGGGGAGAGACAAGAGATGAAATCTTACCTCGGGGGGAAAAAGCCATGGTTGGCATTGAAGCTCCAAGCTCTAGGTCTTCAATCTGGGCTGAAGTAATGCTGGGCCAAGCTCCACGATCAAGCTCTGATCCAAAGGTCTGATACCAGTTGAAGGGGATGTAATAGCAGTGGAGAAGGAGAAGAGGAAGATGTGGGAGAGAAGAGCACACACAATGTAGGTGCTGTCTAACTGAATTGACAACCTTATTGCACTATCATATTATATATGAATAAAGAATGGGCGATCATAGTGTATACGAGCAGGCCCAGAGGCCTTTTACCCCAACATAATAATGATACCCTTTTTATTTAGTAGAATAACCAATGAAAATAATTTTTAGCCTTTGGATCTAATTTCTTCCTTAACTCAATAGGCACATGAATATATGCAATACAACCAAACCCTTTCAAGTGTGATATAGCAAGTTTCTTGCCTATAAAATATTCTTCAAGGGCCATATCATGAACTGCAGATATGGGCGTAGACAATAGTATGAATAAGCTCAAACCAAAAATACTTGGGCATATTCTTTTCAGGCAACATCGATGCTCGTGCAACTTCTACAATATGTCTACTTAATCTTTTTGCAAATCCATTTATTTGTGGGGTATACATGCATATAAACTCTCGCTTTATCCCATGAGGCTTCAAAAATTCATTAAACTTATTAGAGAGGTATTCTTCTCTCCATTCAACCTCAAGCACTTAACTTTCAAGTGTTGGGGATAAAGGCGCCTCCGCCTAGCTGCGCGTGTATTATTACAGTGACAATCACCACCACTACACACTGCAGGTGGCGGGCACCCGTCACCGTTACTTTATTCTTTATTCTTTTAGTGACAGTTTAAATAAAGGAAGGCTCGGTCACACATTGTGACTGTTGGAGTTCCCATTTCTTGTCTCTCTCTTTCTTGCTCTTGCTCTCCCGCCATAGCTCTTGCGTGCAAGCTTTAATCCTTCTCTCGTTTCAATTGGTATCAGAGCACGGCTTCCCGACTCTTGAGCTTGGCTCGTGGCATTCTCAACTTCCCATCGACTCCCCACTCGCATTGGGTCTCCTTCCCGGCAGCCATAGCTCATTCTCTTGAGCTCCCGTCACTCCCCGGCTTCCCAAGCTTCTTCCCGGCCTATTGAGGCACCATCAGAGCATTGACATTGAGGTATTGCTTCATTATTTCAGAGATTTATCTCAGTCCACGGGTCTAGGTAAACAAGGTTTTCACAGGTTGTGGGTAGCCATAACTCACACCTCTTGGAGCTTCCTTCACCTGGATCTTGCTTCCAGCCTATCAAGGCTTGCTGAGGCTTAGTGTAGGCCTTCTTTGGCCCCCATTTGTGCTCCCTTTGGGCCCCATTGTTGACACGTGGGACAGCAAACCCCCCCAGCCAGCTCACGTTTTTTTTTGCACCTGTTTCAAAATTTGGCCCAAAAATCACTCTTTTTGTCATATCTCAGGCATACAGAACCCAATTCAGGCAAGATAAGAGTCTAAGTTGGGGTTTTGGCACGCTTCAGACGCGATGGTGATGTTAGATTTGCCAAATTCTGATGACAGAATATTTTGCAACAGATTTCAGGTCTGAGACAGCATGTATTTGTATGCCTATGGCTTATGTGATGCTTCTACTAATGTCTATTGATACCAGATCACTTGTGGATATTATGCCTCTTATGTGAGACGCATTTGGAGTTGATTTAGCTCATCCATTGACTGTTTTGAACAATCCCAGATCTGTCCAAAACAGGGCAGCCACTTGTTACTTCAATTTTATGCTTACAGATCTTGGCATTTGATGCCTGATTATGCTCGGTTGGTGCGTATACATACGGGAATGTATGCGTATGGTTTGCCTATGGATTTGAGCTTGGATTGAGTACTGATTTGCTCAGTTTACAGAGGTTATATGTTACTAGAAACTTCAGGACTGAAGCTATTTATGCTACAGTTGGGTTATGCCTATTGGTCACGGGGTACTCCCGGCTACTCGATATGATGTCATGATGTATTTGGACTATGCCACATGTCTTATTTATACTCTGGAATGCTTTTGAGCTGAGATTCGAGCTCTTTGGGTTTGACTGTCACTTCTTTGCAGCTGGCATTTCATCTATGACATGGTTTATGCCTAGGCTACCCAGTACGGGTTATGATGTCTTTGAATACTTTATGCTTTGGCTGTGGATGGCAATTGTTCATTTGAGTATTCCCTTGAGCAGTTGGACATTGACTTGGATTTTTCCGTTACGACTTGGCTTTTTCCATTACGACCTTGGATGCTATTGAGGCATTGTCTTGGTTACCTGTCTTTGGTACTTTGACTTGGTTTGCTTGAGCTGTTGAGCTCGTTTATTCGCATTTTGAGCCAGTGGGAGCATCTTGTATGCTTGACTGACATTCAGTAGGAGGTTTATGCTATTTGAGCATTTTGTAGATACTTGAGACTTTGGGATCTCTTACACTTACATGTTGCACAGTTCATGCACTGATATCTTGGAATTACTTTTGACCTGAGCTTGGGCTTTGCACTCTTGTGAGCATACACCTACTGGTGTCAGGTCTTGCCAGTGTTATATATACTTTGCCCTATTGTCCAGGGGGTATGCCTACTCAACGGATGCTTTGGTGACATGTTTGGGTGTTTGCTTAGGGTCTTGATGACTGTTTGGTATTGATTTATGCCCGTTTATGGCTGGTCATGTCTTGGTTGTCATTTATTGACTTGGTGCTCTGATTTGGTCAGAAATTGACTCTCACAGTATCCTGCTATCATTTATTACAGCAAGCATATAACTCCGGATTGACATGGATTTTTCATGCTAAAATATTCTGAAATGATATACTTTCACTAGTACTTGGTGGGCAGTAGCTTTGGTTACACTTTCTCGCCATTTTCTCTCAATTTTGGTGATTTTTTTGTCATTTTCTGCAGTAAACAGCAAGCAGTTTTGAACTGTCTACAGTCTTTCAGCCTGCATTATGGCAAGTTCGTCCACTGATTATGCTATTTTCAACATCATTAAGCTTGATGGTACGAATTACTCTTATTGGAAGAGCCAGATTTGGCAAGTGTTGGTGCATAAATCGCAGATCAAACCTTTGAGGTTAAGCGGGCATCCGCCTACAACTATGCCAGATGAGGAATGGCTTGAGCTTGATGAGTTATGCAAGTCCACCATTGTATTGTCTCTCACATGACAGGTTCACTACAATGTATTTGAGGAAGAACAGAGTGCATGGCAATTGTGGGATAAAATCAAGAATCTCTATGACAAGAAAAGTCCAGCGAGTCAAATGTATTGGCTGAAGCAGCTTATGGATCTGCGTGTGAAGGAGAATGTGACCATGTTTTCTCACTTGAGCCAGCTCCATGCTATACTCAAGAACTTGACTTCGCAGGACATCACTTTTGCAGAGGATGTCACTCCTCTTTTCTTGCTTGGTACTCTTAGTGAGTCATGGGATGTATTTCGCACTGCATTATGTGCCTCTGCTGCTACCTTGAAATTATCTGATGTTGAGAGTGCTCTTCTGCAAGAAGAGGTTAACCGTAAGAATTTGGATGCCTCTCGTGTGTCGCATGCTATGATAGTTAGAGGCAAGAATGATGGATATGGAAATCATGGCAATGGCAGTGGCCGTGGACGGGATTCTTAGAAATCTCGGTCCAAGTCTCGTGAGAAGTCACGTAGCAAATCCTGTGGCACGAATGCATATGTTACTTGTCACCATTGTGGGAAAAAGGGCCACATTAGGCCACAAAGCCATGAACTGCGCAATGAAAGGTGCAAAGATAAGGGGAAAGACAAAGTGCAGAATAAGTCTTCTGATCGCAACATAGTGCATGCAAAGTCCAGTGTTAAAATTGAAGAGATCAATGGTATGCAGCCTGAGCATATTGATGATGATTATATCCTTGCAGCTTCTTCTAGTGCTTCGCAGATGACAGAGATACACTCTATGTATGCACAGTGTTGGCTCTTGGACTCAGGTGCGTCCTTTCATGTGACACCTTGCCAAGAGTGGTTTCATTCATACCGTACTGTTTTGGGTTCTGTGCGCTTGGGTGATGACAGCTCTCTTGATTGGTGATGTTAGGCTGCAATTTCCTTCTGGCAGTAGTTTTGTTATGCAGGATGTACGTCATGTACCTACTTTGACACGCAGTCTCATGTCAGCTAGACAGCTTGATGATGCAGGTTATCATGTATCGTGGAGACTTTGCATGGAAGATCACTCGTGGCAAACTTGTGATTGCGAGAGGTGCCAAGGCTGGTAGCCTCTATCCCTTGATTGTATCTGCTTCTTCCCTTGATCATGTTTTGTCTGTGGGTTCTATTCCACATGTATCTCTTTGGCATGCCCGTTTGGGCCATATGTCTTTGAAGGGAATGAAAATGCTTTCTGGTTTGCAGTACTTACTGCCCCTTGATTATGCATGTTTTGATTTATGTGAGCATTGTCTTTATGGCAGGCAGACTAGGCCTATGCATAAGAAATCTGGTAAGCTATGCATGAGTGAGCCCTTGGCATTGGTACATTCGGATGTCTGTGGGCCCATGTCTTATCAGTCTATGGGTGGTGCAAAGTATTTTGTTACTTTCATAGATGATTTTTCACGGAAATTTTGGGCTTGTCCCATTAAGCTGAAATCCGATGTCTTGGATGTGTTTCAGAGATGGCTTGCATTGGTTGAGAACAAGTCTGGTATAGGCTAAAATGCCTAAGGACAGATAATGGGGGTGAGTATGTCTCACGTGCTTTTGAGTAGTTATGTGATGAGAGGGGTATTAAGCGTCAGTTGACCGCCCCCTACACACCCCCCCAGAATGGTTTGGCTGAGCAGATGAATCGAACCATCCAGGAGCGTGTACGCAGTATGCTTAGCCATGCAAGCCTACCATAGAGCTTTTGGGCTGAGGCAGTTAGTACAGCTGTGCATATCATAAACAGATCACCTTCTAGTGGTTTGAATTTTCAGGTTGTAGAGGAAATATGGACTGGAAAACCTCCCTCTTATGCGCATCTCCGTGTCTTTGGATGTGAGGCATTTTGCCATGTGCCCAGGGACAAGAGAAGTAAGCTAGATCCTAAAAGTGTCAAATGCATTTTCCTTGGTTATGGGGATGCAGGCGAGGTGGGTTACCGTCTCTGGGATCTGCAAGTGTGAAAAGTCATCCGCAGTCATGATGTAGTCTTCCATGAAGACAAGATGCATCGGCAGCCTGAGAGAGTTGTTGAGATCCGCAGGGTCATATTTCAGGAGGAGCCGAGAGCTCCCGCACAGCCAATTGGACAGCCTACAATTGCAGCAGATGCTTATGGTCAGGGTGTTGGACAGGCAGCTGGGCAGGCAACAGAGCCTGCTATGAGACGGTCTACTAGAGACAGACATCCACCTGATAGATTTCATCCCTCGATGCATTATGTCTTGGTTACAGATGCAGGAGAGCCTTTCACTTATGATGAGGCTATGCACAGGGGTGATAGTCACTCCTAGGAGAGGGCTATGAAGTCTAAGATAGACTCCTTGCATAAGAATGAGACTTGGGATTTAGTTTCCTTGCCTAAGGGCAAGAAGGCTTTGCCATGCAAGTGGATGTACAAGCTGAAAAATACCCCTGGATACCCCAAGCCGGCATATAAGGCTAGACTGGTAGCAAAGGGTTTTAAGCAGGAGCATGGTGTGGACTTTGATGAGGTCTTTTCTCCTGTGGTTAAGATGACCACCCTACGCTTAGTCTTGGCTTTGGTTGCTCAGCTTGAATTGGATTTATACCAGATGGATGTCAAGACGGCTTTCTTACATGGGAACTTACATGATGAGATTTATATGGAGCAGCCTAAGGGCTTTGCAGAACCTGGCAGGGAGCACCTAATGTGCAAATTGAAGAAAAGTCTTTATGGCTTGAAGTAGGCACCTAGGGAGTGGTATTATAAGTTTGATGCCTTTATGCAATCACAGGGCTACAACAGGAGTGCTATGGATCCGTGTCTTTACACAAAGAAAGCCTGTGATGGTTCTTTATTGATTTTAGTACTCTATGTGGATGATATGCTGATAACAGGGAAAGCTCATGATGAGCTAGATGCTCTTAAGGCTCGGCTCAAGAAGAGCTTTGAGATGAAAGATCTGGGATAAGCCCCTCACATACTTGGTATGCGCATTAGACGTGACAGGCATTAGGGACTCCTCTACTTGTCACAGAGGGAGTACATTCATAAAGTCCTTGAGCGCTTTCGCATGCAGGACGTAAAGCCTATTGGTTGTCCATTGCCTACTTATGTAAAGATATCATAGGCTGATTGTCCGCAGACAGATGAGCAGAGGACCGAGATGGCCAAGGTTCCCTATGCATCTGCAATGGGCAGTCTTATGTATGCCATGATAGCCACTCGTCCAGATATTGCCTTTGCAGTTGGTGTTGTGGCACGCTATATGGCTACACTTGGCAAGAAGCATTGGGATGCCGTGAAGGGTATCATGAGGTACCTGAAAGGCACTGCAGATATGTGCATATGCTATGGTAGCCAGGATACAAGAGTCGTGGGGTACACTGACTCTGATTATGCAGGACATGCAGATAGTAGGAAGTCCACTTCCGGCTATGTATTCACCTATGTTGGAGGTGGTGTTTCTTGGATGTTCAGGGTGCAGAAATGCACGTCCCTTTCTACTACAGAGGCCGAGTATGTTGCAGCCACCACTGAGGCTTGCAAGGAGGCCATTTGGTTGCTGACCTTAGTATTGATGCTATCCCTACACTGCATTTGGATTCTATGAGTGCTATTCAGTTAGCCAAGAATTTCGTCTTCCATGCGAAGACGAAACACATTGAGATGAGGTATCACTTCATACGTGGGGTCGTTGAGGACAAGTCTGTTAATCTTGTCAAGATCTCGACTGACCAGAATCCTGTAGATCTGCTCACGAAAAGCCTCTCTACAGAGCGCTTTGCCTTCCTCAGGAGGTTGATGGGCGTGGGATGAGAAGACGTCTTTCCTCATCTTGTTGTACATGTGTACATGTTATACTTTCTTTTTCTTTTTCTTTTCACTCCTCACTAGTGCAGATTCGCCTTTAAGTGGGAGGTTGTTGGGGGTAAAGGCACCTCCGCCTAGCCGCCCGTGTATTACTACACTGACAGTCACCACCACTGCACACAGTAGGTGGCGGGTGTCCGTCATCGTCACTTTATTCTTTATTCTTTTAGTGACAGTTTGAATAAAGGAAGACCCGGTCACACATTGTGATTGTTGGAGTTCTCATTTCTTGTCTCTCTCTTTCTTGATCTTGCTCTCCCGCCATAGCTCTCGAGTGCAAGCTTCGATCCTTCTCTCCTTTCATCAAGTACATTTCTATTTCAACAACAGCCCTGAAAGTTTTGAGTACTCAAACACTTCACTCTTTTCCTTCATGAAATATACCTAGAGTTTCTTAGAGTAGTCATCAATGAATGTAACAAAACACTTATTGTCACCAAGAGATATATTCTATGTAGGCCCCAAACATCGATATGCACAACATCAAGTATGACAAACAAGCACTCAGTTTTATCATCATTCTATCTTAAAGATGATATATAATTTCCTTGCTACAATTTGCCACTGTGAATGTAATCATTTTTATTAGAAGAATGGACTACAATTTGACATCTTCTTCCATAGAACAAACAATACCAGAATTACTAGATTCTCTATTGTTCTACCATCCAATTTCTTCCTCTAGATCTCCCCTTCTCTCTAGAACTACCATGGCCTCTCGAAATTTGCATACTCTAAACTGTTGATTTGACATGTTTTGCTCGTTACCACCAACACGACCCATAGCACGACCTCTTAAAGAGATTCTATCACATTCCCTTCTTGAAATTGAGTAAAATGCTTGGACATATTCACTACTTTTTTATAATTCACCATGCATATTGATCTCTTCAATAATCGTGAAAGAGCCTAGCTCATTAAAATATAGAAACAGCTTCCATGCATACATAAAAGTAACGAAAATTTTTCATGTCTTCTCATTATTAAGGCCACCCAAGTAGAGAAACCAAATCACCATCGTCAAGCATTGCATCAATAGCTACTAAGGCATCTGCAATGCTTCTCATCTTCAAAAAATACTCATTTACAAACATCTTTAGTTTTTTTTTAATTATTTAATTCTTACATGATTTGAATCTTTCATACCTTTGTATTTACTATAAACATATTTTCAAGTGTTGTCCAAGCTAAATGTAAATTTTTTGTATTTTCAAACTTCCAAAGTATAGTGTTATCAATCATTACAAAAAATCAACACATTGCTTTTTTTATCTTTTTTATATCTTTAATTTTTTTGCAATCTCACAAGATCACTTAGATCACTATTCTCAGCCATTATGATACAGCTAAGTACCAAACATTAAGCAAATCTTCTGGAACCTTTCATAAGGTATGCACACCAATGAATTAGGTAGCCTTTTTCACAAACTACTCAATAATGTATATAATCTGCAATCTATTTGCATATAAACCTTCTATTTACTTCTTGAAAAATATTGGCATTCAAAATCTATAACTTGTGCACCTGAGAACAACTGACACTTATGGATTTACAATATGCTAGGAAACTACTTTTTACAACCTTGTGAAACTAAAATGAGGCTTGAAATGGACATAGATGACTAAAAACATAGTGAATAAGCTCCAAAGGCCTTTCTAAAAAATATACATTATTATGTTGTATACCAAATCTCATAACAATCTAAGATTTTTTCCTCTGCCCTTGCTTCATGTTCCTCCACATGCACTATCCAAGGAAAAGAGAGAGGGAATGGGAGAGCTTCTTTGCTAGTTGCTTGATTGCTTGAATACTTGCTCCTTCTCCTTCACTATCATAAATCACGTGGTGGGAAAATTTGCTTGAGCTACTACACTATATACACATAATGAATACAAAAGAAAGCTCAATCAAGAACATAAGAAGAGAGACAAAGGCCAAAACATTTTCTTGCTAGTTTTCATTTATTCTTCCTCTCACAATACAATGTATACAAAATATAGATAATATATATCATAGCAAAGTGGCATACCAAGTCAAACAATGCATAACTGACTATCCTAATCATTGAGATTCAACAAGTCTAAGTTTTCAGTGATGGATCGAGCACTTGATGGATTGAGAAGTTGTCTATTGATTGTACCAATTGTCAATTGACAAGTTGAGAAGTTATATGTGAATCAACAAGTTGAGAAGTTCTCAATTGATGAGTTGATGATTGACAAGTTGGTGATTTGTGATTGATGAGCTCACAATTAACAATTGATAGATTGATAATTAATAAGTTGATGATGGACAAATTGACAATTGATGAGTTGATGACTAACAAGTTGATGATTGATGAGTTGATAAACAGTGGTGATGTTATATTACAGTTTTAATGTTGGTGCTCCTTTGTGCTTCATGATGTATGTCATGTATCGGCTTTGACCAAAAGTCTTATTTCAACTGGACAATTGATTATTCATGGAAGGTCACTCATGACAATCTTGTTTTGCCAAGAGGTGCCAAGGTTGGTAGCCTTTACCCTTTGCCTCTTTCTAACTCTATTGACCATGTTTTGGTTGTGACCAATCTTCCACATATATCTTTGCGGCATCATCACCTCTGGCACGTGTCTTTGAAACAAATGAAGGTATTGACCCATTTGTAGTATCCGCTGCCCTTGGATTATTCTTGTTTTGATTCATGTGATCATTTTTTGTATGTCAAGCAGACTCGTAATTCACATAAGAAGTCTAGTTCTATGCGTATGGGTAAGCCTTGGGCTCTTCTACATCTAGATGTTTGTGGCCCCATGGCTTGTCAGTTTCCTTGGGTGACGTGAAATATTTTGTTAAATTCATAGATGACTATCCATATAAGGTTTATGCCTATTTCATTAAGTAAAAATCGAATGTTTTGCCTATGTTTTAGCATTGTCTCACCATGGTTGAGAACCACTTTGGGTATAGGCTAAAATACCTACAGTTTGACAATGGGGATGAATATGTATCTAAGGCTTTCGGGTAGCTATGTGATGATAGAGTTTCAAAGGAGGTAAAGTTTGGTAAACTTTTCTTATATGCGAGTCTTTGGATGTGAGACTTTCTGCTATATTTCCAAAGACAAGCATAAAAAGTTGGATCCGAAGTATGTCAAATGCATCTTTCTTGGATATGTCCATCTTATTACTTAATATGCGAAGGAAAAAGACCCTTCTCTATCACATATGGTTGACCCAAGGAAATTCCACGTTTACATGTGCCAAGAGGTGTACTATTACCACCTTCTTGGTGAATCATTGTTACTTGTCGGATCATTTTACAAGTGGATGGTACTATTTTTCTAGATGGATTTGCGGCTTTCTTTAAGATACAAAGATGCCATCATGTTGCTAAGACTCTCATCCATTGAGCTGCATGCCCTGCCTACCCATTTGCTAATGGACATAAATAATGTTGTGGTCTCTAACAAGATACTAGAGTTCGTGCAATCTAGCAGACGTTTGGTGCACACGTTGACTTTGATTTATGTAGTTGTATAGTTATTGTTTTTGTTATTGTGTGCATGTTTGAAGAACATCAATCTAGCAGACGTTTGGTGTTGACCATTCATTGAAAATTATATTGATGTTTGATTGCAAGATTCAAATTAGAGACAGACCAGCACATCATGTTTCATGACACAACAAGCTCCAAAGACCTAGATGAGGATTGGATTGCACTAGGAGGTGCATAGTGTAAAGAAAGTCCATGGAAAATGTGGATGTTTCCCAAATTAGTGTCTTGAAAAAACTTTTTCCAAGGTGTTTGTTTTTTACAATAGTACTAATGTATTTTTCTTCAATAGAAGGAGAGTCACCTAATGTTGAAAGAGCATGTGCAATGCCAATGCGTAGCATCACTTCAGAGACAAAGACTACTGAAGGTTGTAATATATGTATCTAGGCTATGTTTGTGGTTCTTTTGCATTGTTTCAAAGTATTAACGTGATGTGTGGCAAGAAATGGCACTAACATCTTTGACCTAGACAAAGAAATTACGAAGGCAATGAGGGTAGCCACAAAAGTTCCAGTTGCAACAAACTCCATCTGAATACATGACCTAGAGTGTGAGGAATGCAAAAGCAAAGGAATGTCTAGCAACAACTATACTTGGATCTATCTTGTTAAGTCATTATCTTGTCAATATAGCATTTTGCACTTTATAGAGACCAATACATATGACATGTACTATCATTAGAAGGTGCCCTCCTTTGTTTGAAGTGGCATGTCTCATTTTCACGAACTTCCCTACATCCTTGCTTGTTGCTAGGATGGAGAAACAAGATTGTCATATTTCTTTGGTTTTAAATTAATGCTTCATTCAATGCAATTAAAAGTGAGTGTGAGTTCTCACTAAAGGTAATGATCCTTGCATTTAAATTGTTGAAGGTATCCTTGAGTGGAATAAGTTTTCCACAAAGCTAATGAAGGAAACTATGGATCTAGCCCATAAGTTCCTAGTAGACGATAGGTTTCTTAGTTATATTATGTTTGGAACAACACTTTGGGAAAGTGTTAAAGGATACTGAGAGTGCAAGCTTTAAGCTCCATCACACATGGACTCTCACGTGTAATGGAGGTTACAACCACCTTTAGATCATAGTGACAAGTAGTAGTACTATGAAACAATGTATTACTAATTATATGAATTACTTTGCATTTGAAAAACCATTGTCGAGGCGCTAGTACATAAATGGTCGTGAAAACTTGACTAATTTATGTATTTAACTTCACTAATTCGAGATTTTAATCGTACTTATAAATAAAAAGAAACATGTAATTAAATTGAACAAATGATGAAGGGGTGTACCATCCATGATACTCCCAAAAACTCTAAACTATAATGCAACAACTCGAATGTACCCACAATGCTTCCAAAAAGCTCCAAGGTGGTTCTAAACAACTCCAAATGAAAGGCTTATGAAATAATTGGACTCCACCATCTCAAGAAGCATAGAATGCTAATAATAAGCAAATGCAAATGTTAGCAACAAGGTTAACAAAGGCATGGCATCTTGGATATGTCAATCTAATGCATTTTGGTGGACAGCAAGAAATGTATCCCAATAGTGTGCATCCGAGGTACTTTAGAGGTGGCTTTATTTTCATGCAACGGCTCGTCATGGGATGGCACAATGGACATGCATTGCCCAAATGCATTTGGTATGCAATAAGGAATGTATAACATGCATGGTCAAATGTATCCAAGAATGGCTGGTGGAATGCATAATCCGATGTATAATCATATCAGTATAGTTCCCAATACAAAAACAAGAATGTTTGTGTGCTTGGGGCTCATGGAATTTGTGTTGGTCCAACGAACGTTGCATTTAATATTGGTCATGATGAAAATGCAACAAATGTACCCTTTTGCCAACCACCTATTTATGATAATGTGGCTCAAAAGGAAAGCAAAGGACTTCAATGAGGGTGGTAAATTAATGAAGTTTAAAACTTTAAGCAGTCCACAAGATAAGTTGATGCATTGGTCTCATTACAACTTGACATTACATACTCGAGGGAATTTAGCTAAGTCATCTAAAGTACACAAGCAGTCACTTTCTTGAAAAGTAAACCTTGGCAATGGTGGATATCACTTCTTATGCAATATAGAGTACCGTTAACATGGGCACAATTTATAAAAGTGTTTGCATGGTTAATGAGTGCCTTTGATGTTATGACCACTCGCCATAAGCTTAATGCTTCTCAATGTAAAAACCTAAAGCTATACAACGAAAAGCTAGAAGACGCATTACTGCCCATTACTTCCTATTGTGATGTTCTACTTTCGAAGCAAATAGATAAGTATCGTTATGGGTTACCCAAGGAGATTCAAGATTATTACATCAAAAGTACAGTGACCATGAGAAGTCAAAAAAAGAGGCCTTCTAAGGCTGAGAAACGAGACATGTTCAAGTCTCATGCTAAAAAAAGGCAAAACAACAAAGAGAAACATCGCAACGTTCTGCAAAATGCAAACATTTGATGTCTATAAATAAATATTTCATATGTGAACTGGAGGGGTGTATAGCTAAGGATTGCCCTAATATGTGGCAAATTGAAATTGTTGAAAATAAAGGTGATTGGAAGGGTAAGAAACCCAAAATGATTGCCAATTCAATCACTAATGTGGTTAGTGAACAAGTAAATGGTGATGCAAGAGCTATACAGAGTATAGGGCAAAGTTAGGAATCAACATGCATTGATATACTTTCATGCTAGGTGCTCGTACGGACTTCATCCCTACGGACATGGTTGCCCGTGTTGGCATCAAAGAGGATGAGAAAGTTTGCTTTGGTTGTTTCCAAAAAAAAGAAAAATCACCTCTCAACTTTGTATTTGAAAAGAGTAATAATGACAATCAAATTATGAGTAATATATCTAAGTTTGATAAAGGCTGTACGGCATTTTTGAAGGTATATGCTAATTGTTTCTCTCAATCACTGCCAGTGCTGCTAGATTTGATCCCTAATAGTAGCCTTCTATACAAGACACTATACAAGGTGAGTGCAGTCCAATAAGAGGAGAGCCAAGTTCAAGTGTTGTTAGAAAAGGGGATGATTCACCCCAAATCATCTCCATATGGTTCACCAATGTTGGTGGTGCAAAGCCTCATGGTGTGTATGCATTGATTATCAAGCCTTGAATAAGATCGTGATCAAGAATCATTTTCCAATTCCTAGGATCAATGATATCATGGACAGATTGCAGGGGTCTACCATTTTTAATCCCATAGACAAGGAAGACTCATTCCAACCACAACTACCATTGTGTGCATTGTATGGGCTGCCATATCAGTTTTGAGGCACACGACAACAGATCGCGCATGCAACAAGACCGGGGCAGCTAATTTCTTCTCCACCTCAATGAGAGACGACGATAGAAGAGAAGGGATCGACAACCGTACTAAAGTTTTTGCCCCCACTTTCCAAGATGTCGGCACCATCCAAATTGCCATCACACTTGCCATTTCAAAGATTCTCTCCCCTGCTGATTTTCTCTCTCCTCTCTCAATTAAATCTGAAGCAAATCCACACCCTTTTGCCATCAACAAACCTAATTGTTGCTGTACTTGGGATTTCTCAACCACTTCATGAAGCATGCCCACAAATTGGAGCGCAGTGATCAGAAAGTTTGTTGTAATTCTGAAAATTACATTTCTGAATATTACAGCACATTTGAAGCGGTTTGCCCATCTACAGTTGCAAGTGTACTTGGCCCTGTTTGTGCCCAATTGTACTTCGAATCACGGGGCAAACTGAGTCTTGATGCTGTGATCATTAGTGACGGCCCATTGTTCAGATGCTTTGAAGAGGCCCAGAGGCTGAGAGAATGTGTGCCCACACCATCCCCTCAAAACCTGCATGGATGGAGACGGATGCTTTGACGAAGATGATGATGTGACCTTCCCTCCATGATGGGAAGAGCGATGTTAGTCTTGCATGCTCTTGACAGCCCTAATGCTCACAATACATCACGTGTCAAGAGTATTAGGCTCTTGATACCATGCAAGAGTACGCTAGGCTACCAAAGAAACACAAAGCATATGAACAACGTAAGTAACAAATAAAAGCTCAAAGATAGAAATAAAAGGATATGAACTCAATGAGCAAGTGAGGCCCAATGAAATAATGGTTTAACATGGAACAATACTGCACGAGTAAAACCCAAAGGTGACGTCTCGAAGCAGAAGGTGGATCGTAGGATCAGGGATGCTTGAAGAGGCAGTCCAAACTGTGCAGAGCGAACAGCCTGAAGGAGCGTATTGTCACACATACGGATCCCAAAGAGGGCAGCCATCAAACTTGATGTTGGAGCTGCGAAGGAAAGAGGCCAATGCTTGGAGACATAGCAGGCCTGCGTTTTGGTGGAGGATAGTAGATGTAGACATCACCTAAAGCAGTCAAGGGGTGGTTGAAACCCGTGTTTCGATCCAGAGCAGCAGTGTAATCATCTGGCGCAGCAACCTGGGAAACACAAAATTCTTTTTGGGCTGGAATGATCTGGTGAACAGCAGCAATAGTGGTCAGAGATGTGGCAGCTGCAGGAAAGGTGGTGGCAACCCTTGAGTCAGCAGCAGGGTGCGCCGTGGCAGTCTGCAATCAGTAGTGGCAGCAACAGGTTAATGCTGGACAGCAGTTGGGGGTGCTGGCAATCTGGCACTGAAGTTGACAGATGGGATGAGAATGGCGATCTCCCTGGCCCCTTATATAGAGGTTTTCTGGAAATCATCCTATCAAAAACCTACATAAAAATAAATAGAATTGATTCAATTCCTTTTTTGGGGCTGTGAGAAAGCTAAATGAATTGGCAAATAATGGAGAAATTAATTGAGGCCAAATTTTTTGTAGCTTAACACATGCTGATCATACATGGCTACTTTGTGGCAGGGTGCCACGGAGTGTCTCTGGCTCAAGGGATTCCTTCAGCCTGCAACCAAGTCCCTTCCCTGTCAAACCTCACTATGGCAATCAAAGGGCTCCAGCAATTGTCAACCACCATGGATCTTCAAGAAACGTTAACCAAGAACACAAAGTATCACCTGTAAAGAAACAGGTAGAAGCCAACACTATTACAACCATCTACTGCCCTACTGAAGCAATGCTCGCCAATGTCAAATGAAACCAGTTGGTAGGGAAAGATTCTCTGGCCTCCCAAGCATGGTGTAGAAACTATTGGTGATCCTGCACCAGCTTCATCAGCAAACCATGACCTGCATCCACAAACCCCTTATCAGTTCCCTGAGCACACTCTGTTGCAGACCCAATAGACCGCCGAGCAAGCAATCTGCATGGTATAGCCTACCTGCCGCATTAGAAGGGACCTCATCCAGATTTGACCCTGGAAAATTCAAACATGCAAATGGAAATTGCAAGGTGAGGAGAAGATACGAAGGCATCACAAGCAAGATGCAGGAGAGTTGGTTCTCTAATTATGTGCATGAGTGAAGACTGCTTTCAGGTGTGGCAGTTTGCTTGTCCAACTGCTATATTGCCTTGTTTTCCAATGGCCAGCCCTGTTCAATCACCTGGGCCCTGTTTCAGGAGCAACCCATGCACATCTTGTGTAAGTACAAATAATATTGATCTTATATGGAAAAAGTAATGGACCTCCTCAGAAAACCCCTCCTCTCCTTATCACCATTATCTGCATCAAGAGGCAATTGAATTTGGAGCCAAGCATTAATATGCTACATTTTCAGAAAAACCTCCACTAGACTTTCCAAAGACAAACTGTAAAGATTTACTATCCTTCAATGTACAGCTATGCTATTGCATAGTGCAGGAAGAGGAGAACTCGCATATAATGGACCCCCTAATGTAGAAAAGTATGTCTCTGTAACTTCAGAGGAGGCTGCTTCCTTTTCATCATCGTCACCTAAAGGCCTCAAGATAAGATCTAGATTTGGCACATGACCTTCTTTCCCAATACATGCACTTACCACTTGCAGTGTCTCTAAAATCTCCCTGCTCTTGATATCCCCCACTACAAACTCATACACTTTCTTGTTTAGCTCTATCTTAGCAGTTGCTAGCTTTTTACTAGCCCCTGTATGTTTTCTTAGCTCTTCTAGTCCAGAGGCATCTTTCAAACTGCCAACATTTAAGTGGGTATTTGCCAAGAGCACAGAAGAAGCCGAATAATGAGGATTTAATTGAAGTTTTTCGAAGCACCTAAGCCCTAATTCTGGTTTTCCGAAGATTTTGCAGCTAGTAAGCAAAGTTCTCCACATTTCTTCTGATAAAGAGAACGGCATTAGTTCAAGAAACTTTTCTGCCTCATGTAGACGTCCTGATCGCGCAAAAAGATTAATCATGCAAGTGTAGTGATCTGCTGTGGGGACAATGTCATATGCCTTGTTTATGAGATTGAAGTACTCCTGACCTTCCAGCACCAACCCGGCACGGCTGCATGAACCCAAGAGACAGGTGAATGTAGTAGCATTTGGCTCCACCCCTTGTTTTCTCATGTCTTTGAAACACTGTATAACCATGTTGTCATCATTCTTCATAGCATACCCCAATATTAATGAGGTCCATGACACCACATCTTTAACTGGCAATCTGTCAAAAACTTGCTGTGCCTCCAACAACAAACCACATTTGCCATACATGTCAATCAAAATGTTGCCAATCGAAAGGTGTGCTTCCAGGCCTTTTCTCATGATCTCCTCATGCATGCCCTTGCCCTTCTCTATGGCCCCCAAAGAGGCACAAGCTTTCAAGAGACAAGTAAACATGACAGCATCTGGAGATATACCTTCAAGTTGCATCAATTCAGAACATTCCAAAGCTTTATCACAAGGTCCATATTCAACATATCCTGTAACAAGCTCAGTCCATGACACAACATCTTTTACTGGCAACTTATCAAAGCTGTACCGAGCATCCAAAAGTGACCCACATTTTGCATACATACTAATCAGTGAGCTGCCCCCATAAACATCCTTCTGTGTGATCTCCATGTGTATTTGTCTGCCTATATCTATGGCTGCTATGCTGCCACAAAGTTTCAACACACTAACGAATGTGATCGTGTCTAAAGGAACATTCTTTGACTTCATCTGTTCAAGGCACCCTAGTGCTTCCTCTGCATGACCAAGTTCCACATAACCCATTAATAATATGTTCCAAGTCACAATGTCTGGGTGAAACAGGTGGTTGAAAATGTTCCTTGCCTCTGCAAGCGAATCACAGTTGGCATACAAGCCCACTAAGCAGTTACCCACAGATGGTTCTCTTTCATATCCCTTCTTACAAACCTCACTATGCAGTTCTCTCCCTTTGTCCAGATCTCCTAAGTCGCCACATGATTTCAAAGCACAAACAAATGTGATAGCATTCAATGATATCCCATCTAATCTCATCCTGTCAAGGCATATCATAGCTTCATTACTGGCACTATGCTTGGACAGCCCAGTAATCAAAGCATTCCATGACACAGTGTTGCGATCTGGCAACTTAAAATGGATCTCTAATGCCTCTGAAAGTGAACCACATTTCACATATGTGTCTACTAAAGTATTTCCAATAAATCTGTCATTTTCAAATCCTTTCTGTAAGATCTCTGTGTGTACTTCTTGGGCCTCATCTAAGGCCTCCCTGCTGCCACAAGCTTTTAAGATGCAAGCAAATGTAAAAGCATCTGGACAAACATTCATAGACTGCATCTCCTTAAAGCACGCGATCACTTTATCAAACTCCTCATGTTCAGTGTAACCTGTGATAAGAGCTGTCCATGATACAATGCCTTGAACTGGCAATTTGTCAAACACTTTTTGTGCATCTAATAAAAACCCACACTTAGCATACATGTCCACTAAACTACTTCCAATAAAAGGATCTCCCTCACATCCTTTCATTGTGATCTGTGTGTGTATTTCTAGGCCTTTATCTATGCTTCCCAAGCTGCAGCACACTTTCAAGAGAGAAATAAATGTCACAACACTAGGAGTCATTCCTTTATTTTGCATCTGCTCAAAAACTTTCAAAACCTGTTCACTAGGCTCATTCTCCACATACCCTAAGATATAAGTGTTCCAGGACACAACGTTTGGATCTGGCAATCCATGAAAAACTTTATGTGCCTCTAAAAGTAAGCCACATTTAGCATACACATCAATCAGAGTGTTGCCAACCAAAGGATAACTTTCAAACCCTGTTTGTGTAATTAAGGTATGTATTCCTTGGCCTACATCAGCATATTTTAAGCTGCCACAAGCTCGCAAGACGCAGATAAAGGTGGTGTCATCCGGAGAAACGCCCTTCTGTTGTAGCTGCTTAAAATAGTCCAGCACTTCACGACTGTAACCGTGCTCTGAATATCCTGCAATGAGGGCATTCCACGAAATGGTATCCCTGGTCGGCAGCTTTTCAAAGGCCTCCTGCGCTTCCGAAAGTGAGCCACATTTAGTATACATGCTAATCAAAGTATTGCCTACAGCAAGGACCCCTGTCCCGACAAGTCCCAAGCATCGAATGTCAGCATGGATTTCTCGACCTCTTTCCACCTCTTGCAGAACTCCACAAGCTCTCAACAGCGGCACAAATGTAAAACTTGAAGGACATGCGCCATCATCTTTCATGTATTTATACAAGTCAAATGCCTGCTGAAATTGTCCAATTTCAACGTGGCCTACTATTAAAGAAGTCCATGAATGTTCAGAGCAATGCACCAGCTTGCCAAAGACCTGATGAGCAGTGGAAAGACTTCCAGATTCTACAAATGTCGGCACAATGTGATTGCTCACTTCACTATGAGTTTCCAGACCAATACAGCAAATTTGTGCATACGTACACTTTGCAAATTCCAGATCTTTTTTCTTTCTGCACTTTTGCAAGAGGCCAATCACGCTCTCCAATGCAGGCGTGTCAATCATTGCACCCTACCAAAGAGTTCATGGGTGCAATACCCTTCCATCTGCAGGGATGGGTGTGCTAGTGAAGATTTTCAGCTACATGACCTTGAGTTTTCAGAGAGAACTCAAAACATCCTTTCCCACTAGTTCATATGAGTGAGCACAGACCAAGGTTGAGCTGCTAGCATCACACAAGAACATTTAAATTTGAGGGTGACCCAATAGAATCTCCAAATTTCCAGGGCCTTCGTGGTTTGAAAGTGGCAAAAACTGACCGAATTTGCTGCAAAAGCCGAGGTTTCTGTGTCCGCTTCCAAAGATCTCTTGTGTGAACACTGCTGGACGTTCAGCTTACAACGTCCATGACCTGCTGCATCAAACGTAAACGGCTTCTTAATAATCTCTCGGTTGTGATGTTGAGGAATGTGGCGCGCCATACTTCGCTTTTTTGATCAATGTCAGTCGGCCAGCTCCCCCCCACTACGACAGTAGATCATTCCTCCCGAGGCTGCTCGAAACCTCTAATTCTTCTGCACCCAGATATAATTAACTGAATTGGTGCTCCGACCAAATGTCTACGAATTGGAGTGGCTCCTTTGCCTCCCCACTCGTCAAATCATCTTAACGAAAGGGCTCTGTTCGGTTCCTGAGACAAGAGAAGATCGCGCGCGCGATCAGTCCTATGCATCCCTCACTCCCGGCAACGTTGCCGGTCTAATAGACTTCTCGGTTAAACGCATTTTTCTAGTTTGTTAATTCTTCTAATTTGGCAGCCTTGAAATTTAGTGCATGCTGGTGTGCATACATGGAGGACTAAATGTGGATATACACCTACACGTATGTTTGTTCATGTGTCCATATGATTGTGTGGATGCCTGTCCCAAATGTGTGGATGTGACATATGGCGTTTCAAACTAGTGGTAAAGTTATGGAGCATCCATTGAAAAAGATGAAGCACGAGATTCATTCCATTTTGGAGAAAAAATACTCAACATGGAAAAGTATCAAAAGCACAAGCACTTAAAGTGCAACACCAAACTCAAAGATTTTAAGGGAAGAAAGCAGATCTACCTTGTGCGTCCAATTGTCGGGATTGGTGATGGAGAAAAAGTCTTTTCGAATATTGCAAACCTTAAGTCTTCTTAGACAATACAATGATGCAAGTGTGGTTAAAAACACATACATTGGAGAGAATATGATATTCAGTTTACAGAGCAAAGCAATTCCTTCTAAATAGTTCCTTTCAGAAAAATTACTTTTTACAAATATTTTCTTGAAGGTATTATTCTCTTCAAGTTCCGTTCCCCAACTAGTATTGGAACAACAAGACACATTCTGGAAATCGAGTAGTTGGCAATTCGTAAGAGCCTCAGGAGTTTATGACCAGAGCCCCCCCAGTATCCTCACCTCCTCCTGCCGACTAGAGCTCCCTAGGACAAGAGCTTTCACGTCATGATTGGTCTAAACGCACTAATGTAAAATAAAAAAAGAAAAACCCCTTGGAGTAGGTTTTATTCATACTGGCCTTGGGGAGGTCTAGCGCCATCAAGAACACTGCCTTACTCAACGTTCTGTGCTCACTAGAATACTGCCTTAGTCGGCGATCTATACTCAATCATCCATCTTTTAGCCTGATGATTTTAGGAAAGATCAGTACCTAGCTTGTAATCACAAACATCTTATTTCGAATGCATTATACATAAACTTTTAACAAGTTTATTTCCAAGATAAATCAAATCTTTTCTTTTCAAAAATAATAACATCGAGACAAATTAGCATAAGTGGCAAAATTAGCGTAAGTGGCAATACCTTCCAATAGTCTTCCTGGATTCCCCCTTCTTCAGGGTCTAGTTTGGATTGAATCTAAACAAGAATTTCATACTTGAGAATAACTCCCTTGGAGTTTCGTGGGTCCTTGCTCGCAATAAAAGAAAATCTTGGTTAGTTTAATTATGAATGCTATCCTTTGGCAATCTCATCTCAAGGTCTCATATATACCGAGGATTAGCGTCCGTGATTACCCATCAGAACCTAGCTATCCACAAAGTCCTCAAGGATCTCAATGCCCTTTGAGAAGTACTTTCTCCATCACAACCTCTATTTGCAAAGCCAACAATTTGCACAAAAAGAACAATAAATTTGGCAAGATATTGAAAAAAAGACTTGAACTAACCACAACAATGTCATGAAATACTTAGAAAAGTTATGGTCTCCCCTCGACACCCCATATACCACTCTTATTGCCTACTTGTCTCCAACAATGACAACCAAAGAGCCTTTGTCTCCGCAGGTACTTCAGGAAAAATAGCAATCAAATTCATCTTCTCCAGTGTTATGTATCTCTCAACATTCCACTTCAATGATATAATTTTTCTCCACCAGTCATCATTAAGGCTTAGATCAACAATGTTTATCATCTTCAATCCGAAACTAACAAATGTTAAAAGCAACGCAAAAAGAATACCAAAATCTACACGTGTAACTTTAAACCAAAAATATTTCATTGAAGGAAATGAATGACACTTCTCACCTTTCCGATTCTCACTGTACTTAAAATTATTCTATCTCTTTTGCTTCAATTTTTTGAAACTCAAAAGGCTTCATAGTGGAACACAAAGGCCAAGCCTCTTCTAAAGATCGCTATTCATTTCGCACTAGAGAAACTCATATTATAAACCAATGTTGCCAAGTATTTTCTCAACAAAAGAAACCATGGTTCAGTGCCCTTAGTGTGCTTCTTTCTTATCCTATAGATCAATGCGACATCCTCAAGAGACAACTCTATAAGATAATCCTTTGCATATATTGTGTGTATTCACCAACTCATCTCTCAACAATGAGGTGGCGACAAGCGCATGTGTATTAAGGCTACGAAATGAAAACAAGAGACAACATTGTTAAAAAGAGTGAGTTGTAATCAATCAAATCTATGCCATATAATATGCGCAAATCAGTTACAAGTTCATGCGCTAGAAGCATGAAGAGATTGCAATCTTGCTAACTTTGTGAGGGTTGACGATTGTAGATAGCACATGCACATGTTTCTCTTGTCTCGTAGGAGATATCTCTTAGATATTTTCTCTATCCATGCCATCGTACAATAGTTCCCCTCTAATACATAAAACATGCAACCATACATCCATTTCAACCATGGAAGCCTCATAAGCTCTTCTTCAAACTCCCTATTCACCTCTCTCCAAATTGGGTTCCATCCCTCTTCAATCTATCCATCATAGTCTCATCACTAGCATGGGTACAAATAGAGACAATGAATCCCCCCTCTCATGAACATAACCCTCAAACATTGTGTTTAGCTTATTTGGTGTTTCTTAAAAAGGGTATTGAGGGACACTCATATCAAATAACAATCCTAGTCCTCTTTAGAATGTCCTCACCCTTGAACATCCTTATACCCTCTTTAACTTTTGCGTTGTCATTAGCAATACCTCTGGATGTAGGGCATAAGGAAGTATTTAAAACTATGGCTCTAGATTATCAATAGCAAGGTCCACCAGCTCAACCTACCCTTCCTCAATGTCAACTCACTCTTCCACAACATTTTTGTCACCCACATCTTCTATTATTGTATATAGAGTGGACCTCCCACCCCTTCTCCTTTTTTTATGCCCTCCCCTTTGTGAAGAGACATTGGAACTACAACCAGAACCCAAAACCCATATAGTTGACTTTGAAATACTTCTTGACCTTGAGATAAAAATAGAGCAATTCATAGTCACATTGAGGAATACCTTTTGCACGAAGGCATTGGGATCAATGAAGCACACTCATGAGACTTTCAAACTAAAAACAAACAAGTTTCTCTTTAGGTCTTACACCAACAAAAGTCACATGAGAATGCTAGCTATTAAGGATACTATAACAACATGGAATTACAAACTTTGATACACATAGAAAATTTAAGTTCTTTAATTCGATTGTGATTCAAGTTATCACATCCAATTTTAATTCCATACCGATGATAAAATTCATCAATGAAGTGTCACGTACTTTACCATGCTATTAGAATTTAACATGGATAGTTGGGTTGTTTCAATGGTTTTACACATCTAGGCTTCTAAGAAGAAGCACAATCTAACCATATTTTATGGGTATCCTCATTTCTACCTAGCAATAAATAGTGGCTTTCATTGACATATAATGATGTCAAGTGTTTTTGAAGAGGATCCTTTGATTAGTTAAAGCAGACAATACTATGAACAAAAGGAGAAGCAAAATTCAATGCAACCTTCACTAGCATGGGGTGACAAGGATACATCTAGCACCATACCTTAACCCTATCCAAGAATGGCAAGGAAACAATGTCTTTTAATCATGATTTCTATGAGAATAACAATGTCTTATATGTAAAATGTTTGCTTTCCTTTTTAAGAAATTCATCAAGTACAAAATAATAACACATTGACTTATTAAATTTGGCTCAAGGATTACCTCAAGCCCTTTGAAGCCATTCCCGCTTATTCAATCCTATTTTTATTGTCCAAGGGTGTGACAACTTTAAGCAACTCATTTAACTCTTGCTCACCAAACCTTGCATTCTTTGAGTGATGTTCTCTCTTTCGTGTATCAAGCACCATCTCTTGTGCCATGAATAGTTCCACATGTTGATTGTGGGCAAGCCATTGCTTTAGAGTGAACCTCCTCAACAATAGTTTTTTTCCTTCCACGGCTTAGTCCCTCCTCATGGGGATGGTCATGAAATCCCATGTGTATTACAAATCTTGTATACTACTCTTGATCTTTGGGGATATAGTAATAAATCACTGAAAGACATTGTTGCACACACTCAAGAGAAGGCTTGCAATGGCTATAGATAAGAGATCCATTATCTACCCCAACATTACCAACTAGGGGACACTTTCTCAACCTCTTGACCCAATGAGTTTCCTTAACAATTGATCTAGATACTATGTGTGGACCATCCAAATTATAATAATGCAATGACTTAAACAATCTCTATAAGGAAAGCAATCACATGTATAGGTTACATAGGCTATTGAAACATGCCCATCATATCTATGCTCCATACCAATCATTGGTGAAAGGTTTCTAGTAGGTGTGGAAACACAAAGGCAATGTTACCATCATAGGTTGATGGGAGCTCATCAACTACTAGTATTTTTTGGGCACTTTTAAATGCAACATGAAGACTACTATTTTTTTATTGCAGTTGGATTAGCTACTTGCATTGACAAGGGCTACTTTAGACCTTTCAAGTGACTTCAAGGATATGCATTATATGCTCTACGTGCTACGTCATGTGCTTGAATCAATGATATAGTTGGTTTTAGACCTACATTAGGATGATGGGCAAGCAACATCCCCTATGAGTAATGTTTGATTCATCTTGAGCTTATTGATTATATCTCTTGTGATTTGAAAAGTAAGACTGGTTACCCTTTCATATATAGTATTCACTTTTCTAGTTAGCTAGGCTCAAACATGCAGCCACATGTCTTTAAGATTTTAACATTGCAAGCATGTGGCCTGGATCTTCTGAATCAAATGCAATTAGGTGGTAACTTGTGGGTCCACTTTGACCATGTGTATAATGTGTGGGTATGGTCATCAATGATGGAAGTTCATGTTTATGATCTCTTTCTTCAGGAGTTGTTAACCATCACCACTTATGAGTTTAAGGTTGAAGACAATAATGCTCAATCAAAATTTTAGAAGATGTTGAATGCTATGCTATTGGATAATGAATTTGAGAAACTAGGGTTCAGGGGCTTCATGGTAGATGAAGCTAGTGAAATTTTGAATGTAGTGCATTCTATTTATTTTTATGGCAAGCCTTGACCAAAAAAGGAGACATATTGCTCCTTTCATTAGGAGCAAAGTATGGTGAAACACACAAAGTGCTGTGTCAGATTTCCCTTCCATGAGGAGCACAAAGTACTTTGTTGAAGATGGAGATATGCAATTTCATATGTTGCAATAATGAATTGCAAGCATGTTTTATAGCAATGGTGGAGAAAAGGTCACTCAATTGAAGGTGAGTTGCCAACTCTACTATGGACTTGGCTTGCTTGGCAGTCATCACATTGGAGCTCATGATCCTAGACTCAAGAAAAAAATTATCCATTTCTCCCAACAACAATTCTAGCTAAAACAAAGGAGTCCAATATGAGATTAGCTATTGGGTATATAGAAGCAAGGCGATGGACAAAAGTACCAATTAGGGGCTAAGTAAGGTAATTCCCAAGTCAAGTAGGAGAGCTTCACCCACCAATTGGTGTCTACTCACCATGCTAAACACTTCATACAAATATAATGGCAAAGCCTATGGCCTACTGCATTAAATATTTGCTCCCTGATCTAATACATCCCCAACAATACAAGTTTATACACGGTAGGAGAATCCAAGATCCAATCTTAAATATGGTTACCTTGATAGACTACATCTTGAAGGAAAAAAGGGATTACGTAGTCATCAACATGGACTTTGAGAAGGCCTATGACATGCTCTCTTGAGACTTTATTCTCGGGGTCATTAGGGCAATGGGCTTTGGTGAGAATTGGTGTAGAATGATAATTGCATTGTTCTTGAATGCCTTAGTAAAGGTGTCAATCAATGGGGTTCTCTCTCAGAGCTTCCATCTTAGAAGATCAGTTCAACAAGGATGCCCTGGCTCCCTGTAGTGGGAGCTCATGCTCAACCGCCAAGACCCACGGACCGCTTATTGTTTCAAGCGTTTCAAGCGAGCTCTCATGGCTATCTCTCACCTAGCCGACGCGCCGTCGATCCTCTCTGGGTGTAATGAGCTTATCTTGATGCCGAAATGAGTTGCCTCCTCTCTCACACACTCCGGTAGCTCCACGATCCTAGATGCTAGCTCAAGCATCCTCAAGCCTCCTCCATCTACAAGCTCTATCCACCATAGCCACGTGCGCGAGAAAAGAGAAGAGAAGAGAAGAGAGAAGAGGAGATGGTGAAGAGCTTCACCCTCTTGATCCCTCACTCCCACACACTCACTCACTCCCTCACACTCCCTCTCTCAAGAGCACACAGACAAGCAAGGTGAAGAGAAGAAGAGAGGACTCTTGTTAGCCACACACCAAAGAATGAGCTTCTCATTCACTTTTCAACTTTATATACAAAACCCTAAATCCCTTTTGGGCAGTCATCCCCTTATCCCCTTTTTTACATGGACGGCCATGGCCTAGGCCCTTTTTCCCATTGTCCTCCTATCTTCCTAGCTTTCTTTCCATCGCCCATCTACATTTACAAATTGCACGAGTGAGAGGCCGGCACTCTTAAAATAAATCATGGTGCGCCTTGCACTTTTTTACAGCAGTATAGACTCACATTTTTTCTCATATGCATTTTTCCTTGATTTAGGACTTTTCAGCACTTCTTCTGTTTTCACTTTTGCCTTGGCCTTGTCTTCTGCTTTAGATTTTCCAGCTTTTCCGCCTTGTTCATTTGAGGGTTAACATTACTCCCCTCCTAGACGAGGGCCAGTCCCATGGCACTCACAGTCGTAGATAGTAGGCTTTAGCATGCACCAAAGACGTAGGTGGCAAGGACGTCTCTGGTTGCCTTGGAGGATTTCTGGTGGTGGGCATATGAAGGTTGTTGGGGCCACATTGTTGGCGTGGGTGGCTAGTGGTAGGATGGTGGGAGTTTGGGGTAGGGCTATTTGTTGTTGGGAATTGCACTAGGGACTGGCACAGGTGGTGATTTGTGGGGATTCTGCACAAGCCGATTGTTTGGTGGGCTTGCATGATAGGAATGGTCAAGAGGTCAGAATGAATGATGATGAAAAGTTGATGATGCATTTGATGGAGTCTTTAGTACCTGTGATTGAAAACCTCTCATATGTGGTCTCTCCTTGGGTGTAGTGCTAGTCTTCTTATCATGCACAAGACGTAGTTTGATTAGTTTGGGATACAGGTCTAAGCAAGCTGAGAGTATTGTCCTGCACTTGAGGACCCAAAATGTGTATATATTTCTATGCAGATATGATGTGAGTGCTCGTGCATACTTAGATATTATGTAGTTAGAAGAGCGCGGGTCTGGTTCCTCGTAACAATGTGTAGATGAAGCAAAGTTGTCCATGTTGAGAAGAAGTACACAAGAAGGTGCATGAGACATCCTTTGAGTTGTGATAGCACGATGTAGTATAATTGAGCACATTGACACCGAACTTTCAGTAGCTGGTAGCTATTGGGTTTGCTCAACGAGTACAGTGTACTTTTCATGGCCATTCATGCGGTGCTTACCACGATCGATTGCAATGATACTAAGGCAGAGTGCAGGATGGAATCGTGCAAATGGGTCAAGGTGATAGGTCTAACTATAGGCGAGACAAGCTCCCTAGGTATGTCCTACCTTTGATGTGCCCTAAACAATTATGGGGGATGTGTAGAGGGCTAGGGGACTAGGGACGGAGCCAACCGACCAAGGTCATTGGGCGTACCTAATTTGAGGACCCCTAGGTGTCGTGCTATGATTGTGAGTGCTTTTTTTTCTTTTCTTTTTTATTTTTATTTTTATTTTTCTTCTTTCCTTTTCTTTCTCACTTTAAAAAAAAAAGATAACATGAGTACAACCATTGCAATACGTTGAGGCTATCAGCCTTTCAATTGTTGGGGGTAAAGGCGCCTCCGCCTAGCCGCCCGTGTATTACTACACTGACAGTACTCGCCACTGCTCACTGCAGGTGTCGGGCGCCCGTCACAATTACTTATTCTTTATTCTTTTTGTGACAGTTTGAGTAAAGGAAGGCCTGGCCACACACTGTGGTTGTTGGAGTTTCCATTTCTTGTCTCTTTCTTTCTTACTCTGCTCTCCCGCCCATAGCTCTCGCGGGCAAGCTTTGATCCTTCTCACCTTTCAACTGGTAATAGAGTAGGTCCTTCATGAGCGCTTCTCAGCCTTCCCCAGCGTCTACACGAGGTATGAGAGCTTGCTTCTCACTCAGTTCTCAGCCATTCTTTGACATGAATAGCAGGGTTTCATGAAGAGGCAGCCATAGCTTCCATCATTGAAGCTTGTTCTCTTCACCTCTTGCTCTTGGACTTGTCCTAGGCTTGTGTAGGCCTATTGTAGGCCTTCATTGGGCTCTTGCTTATCCCCTACCCACCCTAATTCGGCCCCTCAAGTACAGTAGTATGCTCACGTTTTATTTGCACATGTTTGCAAAAATGGCTCAAAAATCACTCTTTTTGTCATATCTTGGGCATTTGGAACCCGATTCAGGCAAGGTAAGAGTCTAAGTTGGGGTTTTGGCACCCTTCAGACACGATGGTGATGTCGGATTTGCCAAATTTTGATGACATAATATTTTGCAACAAATTTCAAGTCTGAGAAAGCATGTATTTGTATGCATATGGCTTATGTGATGCTTCTACTGATGTCTATTGATACTGGATCACTTGTGGATGTTATGCCTCTTATGTGAGACGCATTTGGAGCTGATTTAGCTCATCCATTGACTGTTTTGAACAGTCCTAGATCTGGCCAAAACAGGGAAGCACTTATCTCTTGAAGTTTATGCTTACCGGGATTGATCGATTGATACATATTGATGCCCGGATGATGTCTACATGTATGGAGATGCTATGTTAATGGATTGCCATCATTTTGGTACTGATTTGAGGCCTGAAATACTCAATTTGGAGTAGTGAATGTCTGATGTAAATAGTTGGGATAAAGCTATTCTACTCATGTATGCTTATGCCTATGCTATTTGGGTCATGTCTTGGAGATGTACATTGATGTATTGACCATCGGGGATTGGAAAAGAGTTCGACAATGCTTCTTAATCATTGGTTGAGCTTGAGCTCCGCTTTCCATAGTATTTGGATATTTATCTTGGATATATCTTGGCACTTATCGGTCTATGCTTGACCGCTTTGAACATGCACTTATGCTCATGTCACCTACCTATGCTAGTTACATTGTTTGAGCTTGGATGCTATTGGAGCTTTACTTGGGCTTGACATTCGATTGTCTAGAGCATATTTTGGAGATTTATTGGCTTGCCACAGTTTATTTTGGAATATACTTGATGTCTATGGATGCTACATATGGATATCACACCGCTTCCATGTCCGGGATGTCTCATTGATGCTTGATCTTGGGCACTTGTCACTGGTGCTTGTACATGCTTTGTTCGAGCTTTGTTGCTTGATATTTACAGCCTTTGTGCCAGTGGGAGCGTCTTTGGATGCTTGACAGGCATTGAGCAGGTGGTCTATGCTATTTGAGCTTTTGAGAATATTTGGGATTTCTTACCCTTTGGGATGATGCATGGTTCATATGTCTTGGTTCCTTCCGATGATTATGAGCTGACTCTTTGACTTGGGTCCCTTTCCTTTGTGATTTGACACCTACTTGTGTCAAGCCTTGGTAGTGGCAGGCACACTTTGCTCCATTGACTGGGTGGTGTACCTACTCACTGGTAGATATTTCATGACATGTTCGAGTGTTGGATTCATGCTTATCAACTGTCATATGCCTATGTTATGTCCGCATGACGCTGGTTATGGTCTTGGTAGTATATGATTGACTTGGGATCCACTTCTGGCACAATTAGCTCTCATTTACTGAAATCTGTCATTTATTACAACAAGCTAAAATCTGCAGATTTTGAGCACTTCTCTGAGGGTAATGCTTACTATTTAATGTTATCTTGGTCATATTTGGTGGACAGGTGTTTCTCTTGGTAAAATCCACACTTTCAGCCAGTTTTAACAGTGGTTTTAGTGCATTTTCTACTAATTACAGCAACCTGTAATTTTGCATTTTTGCATTGATTTGGGACAGTATGGCTGGTCATCTGAAAGACACAGCTCTCTTTAACATTGCCAAGTTGGATGGTACCAACTATGGATATTGGAAGTCCCAAATATGGAAGGTTTTGGTGCAGAAGTTGCAGATTAAACCCTTGCGTTTCAAAGGTATCAAACCTGAGGATATGGATGATGATGTTTGGATGGAAGTTGATGAGCTATGCAAGTCTACCATTATTTTGTCACTCTCAGAAGAGATTCATCATAATGTTGTTGAAGATGAGAATCAGAGTGTATGGGATTTATGGGAGAAGATTCAGGAGCTCTATGCGTAGTAGAGTCCTGCATCACAGATGTATTGGCTAAAGTAGTTAATGGACCTTCGCATGAAGGAGGGGACCTCCCTTTCATCTCATTTTAGTCAGTTTCATGCTATCATGAAGAGTCTGTTGTCACAGGGTATTGAGTTCAAAGACAACTTGCACCCGTTATTTCTGCTTGGCACCTTGCCTGAATCATGGAATGTCTTTCGTACTGCCATATGCACGAACAAGCTTGATGGGCTGAAAATCAAAGATATTGAGAGTGCTTTATTGACTGAGGAAATCAACAGGAGAAACAATGATGCTTCTCACTCTTCACATGCATTGACAGTTAGAGGTGGCAGACATGGCAGGCATGATAATGATCATAAGGGCAAGGACTCTCAAAAGTCTAGGTCCAAGTCACGTGGTTGTAGTAAGTCCCGTGGATGGAAAACTGATCTTACCGAGCATTATTGTGGGAAAGCAGGACATATTAGGCCACAGTGCCATAAAATGCGCGATGATAAGCACAAGGAAAAGGGAAAAGAAAAAGTGCAATAAAAGTCTTCTGAGCACAATATTGTACCTACAAAGTCCAGTGTGAAGATAGAAGAGGTTAATGCCATGCAGGCTACTGATTCAGATGATGATTACATACTTGCAGCTTCTGCATGTGATGCCTTACAAACTTCGGAGATACATTCCATGTATGCGCAGTGCTGGCTCTTGGATTCGGGTGCGTCCTTTCATGTGACACCCTGTAGAGATTGGTTTCATACCTATCGTACCATGTCTGGTTCTGTGCATCTTGGTGATGATAGGTCTCTTGACATTGTGGGCATTGGAGATGTTAGGTTGTAGTTTCCTTTTGACAGCTCTTTTGTTTTACATGATGTACGCCATGTACCTGTGTTGACACGCAGCCTTATGTCAGCTGGACAGCTTGATGATGCAGGGTATTTTGTGTCTTTTGGAGACTCTGCATGAAAGATTACTCGTGGCAAGCTTGTACTTGCAAGAGGTGGCAAGTCTGGCAGCCTCTATCTCTTACTTGTATCTAGAGCTACATTGGATCATGTTTTGTCTGTGGATTCTATTCCCCATGTATCCCTTTGGCATGCTCGTTTGAGGCATATGTCTCTTAAAGGAATGAAAATGCTCCGTGCTTTGCAGTATCTTCCGCCTTTTGACTCCTCGCATTTTGATTCTTGTGATCATTGTTTGTATGGCAGACAGACTAGAAATACGCATAAAAAGTCTAGTAAGAAACACATGGGTGAGCCCTTGGCTCTTGTGCACTCAGATGTATGTGGGCCCATGCCCTGTTAGTCACTCGGTGGGGAAAAGTACTTTGTTACTTTCATAGATGATTACTCACCTAAGGTTTGGGCTTATCCCATAAAGAGAAAATCCGATGTCTTAGACACATTTCAGCATTGGCTTGTATTGGCAAAAAACCAGTCCGGGAAAAGGCTAAAATACCTAAGATCAGATAATGGGGGTGAGTATGTATCACGTGCTTTTGAGCAGTTTTGTGATGAGCGAGGTATTAATCGTCAGTTGACCGCCCCTTACACCCCCCACCCCCGAATGGTATCGTTGAACTCATGAATAGGACCATTCAGGAAAGGGTCCGTAGCATGCTTAGCCAAGCTAGCTTACCACAACACTTTTGGGCTGAGGCAGTTGCTACTGCAGTGCATCTCATTAACAGGTCGCCTAGCAATGGAATTGACTTTCAGGTTACAGAGGAGGTATAGGCAAACAAACCCCCCTCTTATGATCATTTGCATGTCTTTGGTTGCGAGGCAATCTGCCATGTGCCCAAGGACAAACGCAATAAGCTAGATCCTAAGAGTGTCAAATGCATTTTCATTGGCTATGGAGATACAAGAGAGATGGATTACTGTCTATGGGATCCACATGCGTGAAAAGTGATCCGCAGCCATGATGTCATCTTTCATGAGGACAAAATGCACATGTAGCCTGAAAAAGTGGTTGAGGTATGCAGAGTTATCTTTCAGGAGGAGCCACCTGCTCCCATTCAGCTCGCTCCATGGCCAGCTAGACAGCGCGCAGCATCACCTGATGCTCATGGCCCCGATGTTAGACATGCTAATATTAAACAGGATGTCAGTCAAGCAATAGAGCCTGGGTTGAGGCATTCTACTAGAGATAGATGGCCTCCTGACCATTTTGCGCCCTCTATGGATTATGTATTGGTTACAGATGCAGGAGAGCCTCTTACTTATGATGAGGCTATGCGCAGGGGTGATTGTCACTCTTGGGAGAGGGCTATGCAGTCTGAACTTGACTCATTGCATAAGAATAAGAATTTGGATTTGGTTTCCTTGCCTTAGGGTAAGAAGGCTTTGCCATGCAAGTGAGTGTACAAGCTAAAAAGTACCCCTGGACACCCCAAGCCGGCATACAAGGCTCGATTGGTTGCTAAGGGTTTTAAGCAGGAGCATGGTGTTGACTTTGATGAAGTCTTTTCTCCTGTGGTCAAGATGACCACCCTACGCTTAGTGTTGGCCTAGGTTGCATAGCTTGACCTGGACTTGTACCAGATGGATGTCAAGACGGCTTTTCTACATGGGGACTTGCATGATGAGATTTACATGGAACAGCCTAAGGGCTTTGCAGACCCTGGCAGAAAACACCTAGCGTGCAAGCTAAAGAAGATTCTATGTGGCTTGAATCAAGCACCTAGGGAATGGTACCATAAGTTTTATGCATTCATGCAGTCACATGGCTATAGCCGCAATGCTATGGATCCGTGCTTGTACACGAAGAAAGCCCGTGACGGTTCTTTACTGATTTTGGTACTCTATCTGGATGACATGATTTTAGTAGGGACAGCTCATGAGGAGCTCGATGCTCTTAAGGCTCAGCTCAAGAAGAGCTTTGAGATGAAAGATCTGGGACATGCCTCTCATATACTTGGTATGCGCATCACGCGCGATAGATCTTAGGGACTCCTCTACCTGTCACAGAGGGAGTATGTACATAAAGTCCTTGAGCCCTTCTGCATGTAGGATGTTAAGCCTATTGGTTGTCCATTACCTTCTCATGTGAAGGTTTCATAGGCCAATTGTCCACAGACAGATGAGCAGAGGGCCGAGATGGCCAAGATTCCCTATGCATAAGCCATGGGAAATCTTATGTATGCCATGATAGCCACCTGTCCAGATATTGCTTTTGCAGTTGGGGTTGTGGCACGTTATATGGCTACACCTGGCAAGAAACATTGGGATGCTGTGAAGGGTATCATGAGGTACCTGAAAGGCACAACAGATATGTGTCTTTGTTATGGCAGCCAGGATACAGGAGTCGTGGGGTACACTGACTCTGATTATGCAAGACATGCAGATAGTAGGAAGTCCACTTATGGCTATGTGTTCACTTATGCTGGAGAGGCTATCTCTTGGATGTCTAGGGCACAGAAGTGTATGGCTCTTTCTACTACAGAGGCCGAGTATATTACAACCACAGAGGCTTGCAAAAAGGCTATTTGGTTAGGTCGTTTGATTGCAAACCTTGGTATGACAGATGCTATGCCTACACTGCATTCGGATTCTATGAGTGCCATTCAGTTGGCCAAGAATCCGGGCCAAGAATTCGGTCTTCCATGTGAAGACGAAACATATTGAGATGAGGTATCACTTCATTCACGAGGTCGTTGAGGACAGGTCTGTTGACCTTGTCAAGATTCTGACTGAGCAGAATCCTACAGACTTGCTCAGAAGAGCCTCATTACTGAGCGCTTTACCTTCCTCAGAAGATTGATGGGCATTGGATGAGATGACGTCTTTTTCCTCCTCTTATTGTACATGTGTACATACTGTATTGTATTTTCTTTTTTCTCTCTCTCACTGGGCCAGATTCGCCTTTAAGTGGGAGGTTGTTGGGGGTAAAGGCACCTTCACCTAGCCGCCCGTGTATTACTACACTAATAGTACCCGCCACTGCTCATTGCAGGTGGTGGGCGCCTCCATCTAGCCGCCCGTGTATTACTACACTAACAGTACCCGCCACTGCTCGCTGTAGGTGGTTGGGGGTAAAGGTGCCTCCACCTAGCCGCCCGTGTATTACTACACTAACAATACCCGCCACTGCTCATTGCAGGTGGTTGGGGGTAAAGGCGCCTCCACCTACCCGCCCGTGTATTACTACACTAACAGTACCCGCCACTGCTCACTGCAGGTGGTGGGCGCCTATCACAATCACTTATTCTTTATTCTTTTAGTGACAATTTGAATAAAGGAAGGCCGGACCACACATTGTGGTTGTTGGAGTTCCCATTTCTTGTCTCTCTCTTTCGTGCTCTCGCTCTCAGGCAATAGCTATCGCATGCAAGCTTCGATTATTCTCACCTTTCATCAATTGGATTGGGAAATGTCAAGATTCAAAGGCTGCGAAACTGGATACTACAGTGATGATTGTGTCGCGGCCTCGTTGCTAAAGGAACAGTTGTTGAGATGGGGAGATACACTGGGGATTTTGCAAAACCTCTTTGTAACATACGATGTTGGTACAATTGAGGTAACAACTGCCACGAGTGCCAGGTGTAGAGTTTGACCCAGAAAGAGAAAGTGGCCACTGATCATGCTTTGGGCCATGCAATGTGGGCGATCGACAAGGGTGATTTTCACTTTCGGCGGTGTGGCTTCCTCATGGCTCTTTGTGAGGTTGGTGGTCTTGCGGTGACTTGGGCATTGAACACTTTGGTACAAAGACCTGTGTCATCCTGTATCCACTTGACACTTCGTGAGAGTATATGCAAGTCACATGCATCAATTATAATAAACAAATGCAACACAAAAATATATTACTTTATCAAAATCCTATGGTGCTGGCTGTGATGAATATCATTGGCGCTTGTTAAAGACATGCCATGGATTAGTAGTAAGGGAGGTTTGTACAGTTGGGGGGCCTGCCCCTTTAACCACTTAAGGACAAAAAGTTATGACAAGATGGCATTTGGCAAGTAGCTTATACAACATAGGGCCTATTCTATTTGTATGAGGCGGGGTGAATTTGGGTGATCAGATGACTAGGGTTGTGCCGGTGGTGGGCTCTTGTCAAGCTGAGCGGGGAAGATATCGGGAAGATATCGGCCGAGACCCAAATGGTGTGGTCCTTGGCCGCAGTTGTTTCAGGAATGCTTTTAAATAATTCGTTAAATTCCCTCTTTTTTCTAGCTGCCTTCTCCTCTTTCAAGCACCTGGTGCCCGAGCGTCTGGTGAGGGCCTACACGGTCGGGGTTGCCATCCCTCGGGCATGCCCTTGAGCCTTTGTTCTCCTCGCCTGGGAAGTCTTTGGTCTGTGTCTGACTCGGTGTTTCTTAGGGACTCTTTTTGGTGTGTATCTCTTAAGGGTAGGCACATATCGCTCTAGTGGAGGCGCTTGTGCCTTATGCTCCCTTCTACGAAGGAGAGCTTCCTTGCATACCAGCTGCATTGTGTGCTCCATGACGGCTACTATGGGGAAATCTGCAAAATGTGAATCAAGGTTAGGCTTTGAGATAGGATAGAATTATTTGCATGAAAGGGATTAAACAGTGGATTATCAAGCGCATGTGAGGAGGAGGGGCGAGGTGAGACATGCAGTGTTTGTTGTAGAGGGACGGCCCCCGTGATGATGTTCATCTTGCCTGGACTGTGAGGCATATTCCAGCCATTAGCAGATCTTGGCTTATGCTAAGTTGTGTGGACTGGTTGTCATGGAGTGGAGCAGGGCTTGTCCCCGGAAGGATAGGCCAAAAAGGAAAAAGGTGCATAGAAGGGGACAGTGCCCCGTCTACGCCATCAGAGATGTTGGTCAGGGCTTCCTATGGTGGTAATGAGGGTTACATACCCTCCACCTAGAGGCGGGAATGGTCACACAACTTCTAGATGTGTGGTGAGAGGAGGACTTGAGGAGCTCACCCTGTCAAACCCACCTCTTCTCCCTGCGCTTGACTATCATTGCTTGTGTGTGTTGATATTATCTATACAGTGTCACAAAACTCATTGTTTATTTATGTACATATTTACGAATCCATGTCACTTCGTGTGGATAAAAACCAATTGTAGAACTCATGATTGTACTGGAGTGTGGCACACGCATCCAGTACTCGTGGTAGCTTACTCAATAACAATAGATATTTTGCAACATTGAGTAGCATGGTACCTTGTCCGAGTCTACTGGCAACATGTAACTCCTCCTTAGTGAGAACCTTATCAGCCAGAGAGTTCTCTTGACTAGTTTCGGCTAAGTCCATACCCCGAATGGTAGTCAGTACTCAAAAGGAAGTTGATGCCACATAGGTTGGGTCTCTTTGAGACCGCCATTTGGCCAATCACTCCTCTGAGACCCCATCATAATTTGGCCCCCAGTTCACCCATTGTAACATGATTTTCAAACCAACATTTTTTGAATTGACTTCGACCCTCTAGTTGTCGCTTTAGTTGCTCTATCTCTAAGAGATTTGGTTGGCAGAGCACATCATTGAATGTCACAGTTAAGCGTAGTTCATCGACTTCCTCGTTAGAGATGAGTCACATGCATTTATGCAGGAGCCTATCATAGTGCTCATCAAGATGTTCTTGCTCTTCCCAGGATAGGGGAAATGGCAAGTATTCCCCAAGCTGCTTCTTGGGAATGCATCCATGTCAACGTGAGAATACTTTGAGTTTAGCATCCAACTCCGTAAAGCAATCTGCGACACTTCTATGTTCAATGAGGGCTTGCTCGGTTGCTATCTCATGCAAGGTTCTAGGAATTTCCCTAGGCTTTAGCATAGCTTGGGGGCTCAGGCCTAGATGAGCAAGATTGGTCAACTCTAGGATTGCTTATGTCCTCGGGGTTTCCATGTGTCTCTTGAGGCTTTGTTGTTATTGCATCATGGTTCTCCTTGGATGCGACTGGTATAGATTTGTCACCCTATTGTGACAGTGTTGTATCCACTCTTGATTGGTCAATGCAAGTTATGTTGTCGATGGATTGAGTGTTGCAAGAAACTGCTGATGGTGATGGTTGCTTTGACTTATCAGAACACATGGATGTTTTTGAGGTTTCACCGCTGTTAGGAGAGATGGCAATGGGTTCCTTAGTGGGTGGACTCGATGATTTATTCCCAAGTCCTTCCATGCTCTTGGTCTCAATTTTCTTGGCATTCACAACCACTTGTAACTGTTGTTTTGTTCGTTGTGTTCTCCTCTTATTCGTGAGCAATGAAGGTGTCTTTCTCAAAGATTCAGGACCTTGAACTAGGTCAGCCCCGTTGGTGTGCTTGGTTGGGCCTTAGCACTCTCTTTCTCTGGTGTGTTCTCATGGGACTTAGCTACAACCTGCTAAATAGCCTTGCTTGGTTGATTGGTCAGATGCGCCATCTCCTTGGCCACATCTTCGAGAGGTTTCTACTCAAGCCTAGGCTCTAGGTGCTTTGGCAGTGCTGAAGGTATCAAGGATGTTGGTTGTGACACCTCTTCCATGGTTGAATTACTAAGGACATGTTCCGCAAGGGGCATCGTCATGGCCAAAGGTTGTGATTGCTGTGATTCCTGATTGGAAGTAGTAATGGCTAGTTCAATGGACTGGCTACTCTTAGTAGATTGCGGTGTTAGGTCCTCAAGCAGATTAGAAGTGGGTGTGTCTTTTGTTGCCCTTTGAGCATTCACTTGTGCAAATCGAGCCTCAGTTGATCTAGTCACATTAGATTGCATAGGCATATCCTTGGACCGAGAGCTACGGGTGGTGTCATGTCCCACCTCTTGGACATTTGGAAGCTTAGATGGAGATAGAGATTGGGATTGAGCAGCTGCACTCGACGACTGTTGTTGTGCTTCCCGTGTCCATTTCGAGAAAGAGGGTGTAGGAGACTTGGGACTCCTATGTGGCTTTAACACTGGCTGGAAGATTTGCTCGTGGCTGCTAGATGATTTTGCCATTTGCTTTGTTGAGCATTTAACCTTGCCATGAGCAATGTTGTGCCTATGTTGCCTGCTATCCTCTTGGGAAATCAAAGGCTCCTTAGGTACTAGTGGCTTTTCTTACCCTCAACGATTATATCTAATATCTGCTCGTCAAGCACGCTATGCTGAGGATCTACCCTTCGCATAGTCCCGTTTGGTTTCTTAATTTCAATCGTGAGGGGCTCAGTCACTCCAATGTTTTTGACTCGAGACTTGGCTTTTCATTTAGATTTCCTCCTGTGCTTCTTTGCTCTTGATACGGTCTGGCCTTCAACTGATAGAGGAGGTTTAGCAGGGGGTTTTGGTATCCAAATCCATCGGTTACCTGTGTAATACCCTTGAGCATGTAGTAACGCTTTGGATATCAATCTTGGCGTTGTGCTGGCTCTCCATCGATACCTTCATCTATAAGGCTTGGGCTTCTTTTGGGGGGTCTTCTACGATATTTGTAAGTCCAAAGCCCGTCCTTGGCATTGTCTCCTGACCTTCTTGTTTCAAGCATGGCCTCACTCACTGGTTCTTGTTGTTCAACCTGTGCTTGTATCAACTCCTCCAACAAGTCCTTACTCTTGTTACTAGACTTGCCTGGTATGTCAAAATGTTCCTTATCTTTCCCTCGAGGTTTGATGAGGTCACCCTTACTAAAGGTTGTGATTATTCTCACTCCTGGTAGTGTCAAGTGTATCCTTTGTGCTACATAGTTGGCCTCACACTTGGTTGCCCTTTTGAAGGGTCATCCAAGGAGGGTTTCCTTTCCACAACTAGCACTATTTGAAGGGACATGGAATAGGATAGGAAAGCTTTCAGTTTCAATAGTTACAAGGATTTTGCACTTTCCTATGAGTGCTTGTGGGTGTCCCCCATATGGGCTAATAGTTGCATTAGTTAATGTGAGCTCTAGTTGTCCTAGCATAGTCCATGCTTTATAGGTCAAGATATTAAAATCTGCCCCTTCATCAATGAGAGCATCGACACTATGCTCTCTTTTTGCGATGAATTTGACCCTAAGATAAGCATGCGGTACTATGTCTTCATCTTCCAGGTCTTGGCTTATAAATTTAAGCCTTCTAACAAATGCCCTTGAGTCCCCAACTGCATGACCAGATGTGGATTCTCCACTGATGTCTTGGATCGTCAGTGCAGTGTGACTCAAGGTGTATCTATTGTCAAGACTATCATATCTAGTCATCCTCGTAGTTGTAGCTTGATGTTGTCGCTTTCTGCTTTGACTAGATGCAGTCCAAATGCAACACATACGTGTTTTTGCAGTGTAGCCTTTTTGCCCTTGTTGGCTAGATTGGCCCACTGAGGTTCTAGGTATTTCTGGGTCTCTATCTGAGCTTACTTCTGACTCAGAATCGAACTCACCGTTTTCGCTAGAAGAGGTGGTTTCTCCTGGCAGTCATAGCTCAAAGGGTGACTCTGTTCTAAGCACTGGTGTCATACTTGGTTGGGTTAGGCCGGCTTGTTCGAAATCTATGGCTCCTATGTGTTCCAACCAACCGCGGTCACAATCCATGCTCATGACCCCTTGCTCTATCTTAAAGACATTTCTTTTTCTGTGGCTTGGAGTCCGCTCATATCTGTTCTATTTCTCGTCCCCGAGTGTCGTATTCCACCGTGTCTATCTCACCCTCACTTTCATCACTATAAGAACAATAGTCTTCATACTTGTCATTGGAGTCATCTTCATATGACTGCTCATCGTTGTTAGAAGATGGGCATAGAAACCCACTGTAAGCAAGGGAGTATAAGGGCAGATGGGTGTGAATAGCCCTAAGGGCAGGGGAAACCCTAACCCTAGCTGGTAAAGGGCTATATAAACAGCCTATGGGTCACTATCATTTGTGAGAGAGTGTACCCAAGTTGTACTCTAAGCAACTTAGTAAGCAAGATTTCATTCTTGTACTTTGAGCTCTTCTCTCCCTCTTGTGCACACATTTTATTGCTGCAAACTCTGATTCTCAACATGGTATCAGAGCCATCTCTGATCCCCTCAGCCTCCCTCAGCATCAGTCATCACTAAGTGCACATTAGCTGTCATTTTCTTCACTCTATCCTTCTTTCCTCCATAGCTGCCTACAACCTACCTCCATTGGAGGACTTGAGGAGGATAAAGGAGGCCATATTAGCTTGAGCTTTCTTCTGGAAATATTTTCCCCACATCAGGGCGCAGCTCCTCGTCAGTTCAAACATTGACATTGTCCACATATAAGGACTACATTGGCAAGATTCCAAAAAATGGTGTAGTCTGGATAGGCGCAGATTTTGGGCTGAAATGCGGGCAGCAGGCGGCGCAATCTCAGCCACTACCATAGGGCTTTGATAGCCCCCCAAGTGGGCTATCCTCAACTAAGAGGGCTCTGAGAAATTCTTCTTCTGCTGGCTGCTACAAGCCAAACCGTAACTATGTTTTTTTGGGCAGCCATAGCCAACAAGCTCCAAGCTTGACATTTTGGCATTTTTACACTCTGAGCTTCATTAACAGTGATTCTAATCAGTGAAGTAGAGTCTCTGAATCCTATTCCAGAGTCTAAAGCTCTTGGGCATGATCAACAGACATCACCAAGTATCGAGAAGCCGGCTTCCAACCGGGTTCCATTCAAGCACTTCACTAAGCTTGATAATAGTGTTCTCTTAACACTAATCATAAATCATCAGTTGAATAGCTTGCTGGGCATTCACTAAAACCCAGTGAGTTTTTTATTCCTCTTCATATATTGTTGTAAGGTTATGTGTAAAATGAACACATAGACCATTATGCACAAGAAGTGTATTGCATATCGTAAGTGACATTGTCTCAAGTACATTGGTCAGTGAAATCAATAGCATGAGTGTCATCATACTCTCCTCGGAGTCATTAGCAACAAGCATTGAGATCATAGACAAATCGTGTCCAACACAAGCTTCATCCACTAAGCCATACCACAAGGAGGAGCCTGAAGTCCAGTCTAGGTTTACTTCATTAAAACCTAAAAAGACTATTAAACCACGGAAGAAGCTTGCACATAAGAAAGGACCACCAAAGTCATACCTGGAAATATTACACTTATATGATTTTCAGCCTTTCTCTTCATTACAACTTTGACTTCACTTTGTCTAATTTGCTTCTGCATTCAGTGAAAGGTTTGTAAGGGACTAGACATTGCCCTTGTCCTAACAAGTGGTAAGACCTTCCCAATGACCACAACATATGCTGATGTCTGTCCTCAAATTCGAAAGTTTGATGGTAAGGATTTCCATCCATGGCAGGTACTTATAAAATACAAAATGATGGAGAGAGGGTATTGGCCTCTTATTCAAGGTAGTAGAGTTGTAAACTCTGCAAATATGATTGATATAGAGGATGATCAACGTGCTCAAGCAATCATAATGCTACACTTAGATGAATCCCTGATTCATCATGTTGATCAACTAAACACTGCTAAAGAAAAATGGGATGAGCTTGAAAAGCTCTATGGAGCCACTGGCAAGAATACTAAAATCTTCCTTAAAATTGAATTCTTTAGCTTGGAATATCGTTCAGGAGAAGATTTGGGAAAATTCATTTCTCATATGAAGGGACTTATGGCACAGCTTGCTTCTGTACAAGCTCCAATACTTGAAGAAGATGCTATTGCTATTCTCCTAAAAGCTGTAAAACAGGTGTTTCCTACTCTTGTAACCACTCTCACCAATATTTCAGACCCTACTTTGGCAAGTACTATTCAATCCTGTTTGGATGAAGAAAAGAGGAACCACAAAGAAAGCAGCAACAGTCAGGGAACTTCAAATTCTCGTGAACAAGTATTGGTTCATACAATTCTCACTAAATGTTCTTTCTGTAAGAAAAAAGGACATCTTGTAAACAACTGCTGGAAGAAGTATCCCGAAAAGATGAAATGTAACAAATGCAAGAAGACAGGGCATATAACAAGTAAATGCCCCAACAATCCTGAAATACCTAAAGAATTGGTGGCCAACTATGTCTCCAATTCATCTGAAGATCGACTATTTTGACTATTTAAATCATCTACCTAAAACAGCCTTGTAAGCCTGATTTATAAAGGCATCCAAAAAGGGGGGGATCTTTTACATGTCTTGTAATCCAATGCCACCCTGGCATTGAGGGGGGGTGTTAGAAGATGGGCATAAAAACCCACTGTAAGCAAGGGAGTATAAGGGCAGATGGGTGTGAATAGTCCTAAGGGCAGGGGAAACCCTAACCCTAGCTGGCAAAGGGCTATATAAACAGCCTATGGGTCACTATCATTTGTGAGAGAGTGTACCCAAGTTGTACTCTAAGCAACTTAGTAAGCAAGATTTCATTATTGTACTTTGAGCTCTTCCTCTCCCTCTTGTGCACACATTCTATTGCTGCAAACTCTGATTCTCAACAATCGTCTCCTAGATTTTGGTATATCTCTTGTCTCTGATCAGGGACCAGGGCCCAATTGTACATGAGGTTTAAGTCATGCACCCTAGTCAATTGCCACCTTGGTTTGTCTAACAAATCTTGGAGTGGCTTGAAGTTTGTTGCTAGATTGCCAGCTAGCTTGCCAATCAAATACTCCAGAATCTCTTGGAGTTCCCTCTTGTTATTTGACACTTGGAATGTGATAGGTTTAGGTCGCCCACGAAGGGTTCCTGCCATCATGCAGACTGGTATGGAGGGTGTGTTTTTTGACTTGCCAACTTTCTTGATGGCTTGCTTGTATGCCTCATGATCCGAGAATGGCAAGTCAATTATAGCAAGGACATGCATCCAGTCTCGCTCATCCTCCGGGCATGGGATATACTTGGTCAAGGGCCCATAGGACTTCTTGAATTGAGCGTTACCTTTAAGCATCGCGGAGATGGCATCCAAGTTGACTGGTGAGGTTTTCCAAGTGTCCATCTCTACCCTCACAGCTTCTGTTCTATTACCAAGGAAGATTAAGCCGTTGCCCCAATCTTCAATGACTCTGGCATTGCGCATCCAAGTTCGGCTTAATAGGATATCGTAGTCCACTCCCTTCATGACTATAAAGTCAACCGAGAACTGGACACCTACGATTTTCACTGGCTAGTTTTTAAGTACCCTGAATGGTTTCACTCTCATACCGTTTGCTAGTGTGACACTGAACCTAGCGGTCTCGACAGGCGGATTTTCCCAAGTCTGAAGCATGGTTGGCTCAATACACTAACCCCTGCTCCTGTGTCTACAATCCCCTTTCTCGTTGCGTAGCCTAGGGCTAAGACATGTAAGATCGCATACATCTCGATGCCTTCCCAGAAAAGCATTAACATGCAAGGACTTAGGCACAGAGTGTAACGTTAGACTTGGTATTTGTGTCTCTGCATCATGGTCGTGCAGGTCTACAGCAGCTTACTCTCGTGGTTCTTCAACCCACTGCTTCAGGTCTTTCCATAGGGTGGAATGCTGCCTAAGCAGGTCTCCCAGGCTCAACGTCATAGGGGTGGTCACTAGCGTGGTAAGGAGGTCGTTGGCTGCTCATCTTTCTCCTATTCTGGATTGTCCTAGCCAATGGCCGTGACTAATTTGCTGGCCTATAGCGTCAAGACTTTGCCTAAGCGGTACCGCTTGTGGCGCAGTCGCATCTCTCGATTTTGGTTGAGGGGGTGAGACTGGCATGCTTATGCTGGAGAGATCTTCGATCTCATACTCTAGGATGGACTCAGCATCTTTTAGGTGCTCTTGGGCCTCTTTTACCCATTCCTTCACTTTCTCGATAGCCTCTAGTTGGCACTTCGGATGCGGCTATTCCCCTACCTTAGCACTTCCCTTTTCTTCCGTCTTAGGAGTTGAGGTTTCTGCCTCTGCGTCAGTGACCTTCTTTCCAATAGGCAGAGTCGTAGCACTCTCAGTTTTCAGCGTAATCTTAGCTTTGGGTTTCTTCTTTCTCCGTCTACCGGCGCTTCTTCTCGATCGAGGCTACATCGAGGTTGCTAGGACTTGGCAATGATATGCCGGCATGCTTCGTCTATGCTCGAGTCATGACACACAATGGGATAGATGTGGCCTCCCCATCGAGGTTCTTGACGCTGAATAGCCCCAATGGGACAGATGGCACGTTGGCTGAACTTGAGGATAGTTTTCTCTTGGGACAGTCAATGAAGAGATGAGTGATTCTGCACTTAGGGCACCTTAGGTTTGCCTTGTCTCTATTTGGTTGCTCCCTTTCAAGACAACGTGATGAGACGTGCCCTGGATGACCGCAAGTCCAACATATGATTGGATCCTGTGTTTGCCCTCCTAGGCCTCTACCTCGGCCTCTTCCTAACACCATCACCGGTACTGGTCGATAGTCCATAATGACTGCATTGCCCTCGTCGTTGTGCAAGACATATGGATATACGTAAGTCTCTTCGTCATTTGGCTCCTCCACATAGTGGACTGGAGCGCCACTCTGTGGATGGGTCACATAGGGACCAAGCAATCTAGGTATGACTATAGGGTTTATGTCCATTCTAGGAATAGCCGGTTTAACATCATTAGATGCAGGAAGGGCCAATGGGGCTCCCATTCTGAAGAATTGTTGGGGTCTCCTCGCTAGATATGGTTGGCCGTATGGTTGCGAGTACAAAAGTCTTCTCGGTAATCTGCAATGCGTGATGTCATGACCGAATCTACTGCAATCAGCGCAAGGTCGTGACCTAGGGCCTTGACACTCGATCGGCAAGTGGTTTCCGCCATAGTATATGCATTGGACGTGTGGGCATGTTGGTTGTCTCAACATATCCTACAGTTTGGCTATCTCCATTTTTACCTCAGTCAAGTCTTGGTTTGTCTCAATGGCTTTCCCTTTGTCCTGGGCCGTTGGATCTGATTGTTCACTAGAGGCTAACACTCTCTCTGAACTCCGCGAGTTGGTCTCTTCTGAATTTGAGCTCTTGGAGTTCCGCTCTTTCAGCTAGTCGTCTACTCGAATGGCCTCTTCAAACATCCTAGCTAGAGAGTCTCACTGCAGGCTCGAGTTGCTTGCCAAGGCCTTATACAGCTCCTCACTCCGTATTCCACTGATAAACACGGTGGACACCACTCTTTCAGTAGGTCATTCGCCCATGGGGATTCTCTTGAAGAGGCTTCTCACGTGGGTGACATAGTCGCGGATGTCCTCTTTCTTTTTATGCTTGACATTCATCAATCTTACCAAGAGATTGTCAGAGTATCCGGGCTTAGAGAATCTCTTGATGAAGAGGTTTTTGAGGCCGTTAAAGTTCGCTCGTTCTCCGGTATCTAGACTCGTGTACCAAGTCCTATCCTTGTCGCCTAAGCAAAGCTCAAATGCTTGAGAGCATTGAGTCAAGTCAGTGAGGCCATTGACCTCAAAGACTTGCTCAAATTGCTCTACGAAACTGTATGGATCGTCGTGGTTTGGTACTTGTCGAGTTGCTTTGCAGCAATTGGGATTTTAGATTGGCCCTTAGAGCCTTGGTTTGCTCCTAATCGTGCTAGTAATGATGTCGCTAGTGCTCCAGCATTCTGCTCCACTGCTGTGTTGTCGAGTAGTCGCTTCATGAGAAGCTCACTCAATGTCAAGTCTCCTTCCAAGGCTCTCTCATGATTGGTCCGATTCCCACCTGCTAGGTTTAGCACCCCGTTGTACCTTGCGCAATTTTGTGTTCTACCTTAAGCTCCTAGCACGTTGGTCTTGGTTGTATTTCACTATGCCTTGCAGTGCCTTGTGAGCTAGCTTCCGTTCCTCTTCCAAGTGTGTTATGATGGCCTCTGTCGTTCTGCCGCAGTGCTCATATCGAGCGTGCTCATCGTAGCTGCTCACTAGCTGCTGAATTGCCTCTGGAAAAAGTCCTAAGTCGAGTTCCTCATTTGGCTTGTGGTCTGAGCTTTCCTCTGTCATGATCACGTTCTCGTGCTCCAGCAAGTTGTCGATCAGGTTGAGAAAGTTGGTTAGATCCACTTCTCTAGCGCCGCTTGCTTGGTCCTACTCTGTGCTTTGGTCGTTCATCTATGTCTTGGGATCTTCTCCTATTGGTGGGCTCCTTGAGGTGTTTATCTGAGTGAGTTCCTTGACTTATTGCATCCAATTCTCAATTTATCTCTACTCAGTGTGTGTGTGTTCTTTCCTGTGTACTTGTGCTCAATTAGGTTTTCAGTTATCCTTAAGTGTACCTCAAGTGTGAAAATTTAGGGTGAGTGCGGAAAACAAGTATCTAAGCGGCTTACGCACTCTCGCATCTGATAGGCTTGCTGACCCACTTCTAGCCGTCTTATCAGGTTTTAGGGTTTCTTGCTCCATTGTCTTACCCGTTTTAGGTTTGTTGAGGGTCTTTGGCTCAGTTGGCTGTCGCTAGGAATCTGGGTCTCGCAACAGCCTACTCGAGCTGCTAAGTGGCTGCATCCTATGAATTTGCTTATTCCCTGTGCCAGAATCAAGTTATGCGCGCTGGGAGGACTCACGAAGGTTTACGTGACCGAGTCAGGTCTGGTCTAATTTCCTGAAAATTTGGAAAAATCCTAACTCGGCCCAACTTGTCTAAATTGTAGGGGCCAAGGTTCGATTGGAAATTGTGGACCGACTGGTAGGGGCTGAATTTCTTAACTGGAAATTATCGTGGCCGAGGGCCGAATGGGAAGCTTGGATAGGGTGACTCGGAGGGGGTGATTCGGACAGGCCGAGGAGATTCACTCGGATGGGTCGAGGGGGTCTATTCGGATGGGTCGAGGCACGCGGACCGAGGGCCAAGTTTTGATATGGCCGAGTGAACTTTTGGCCGAGTTTGTTCGTTTGGATGGGCCGAGGGCCGTGGGCCGTGGGCCGAATGGGGTAGATTGGCCAAGGGCCGAGTTGTGAGTGGACCGAGTGATATGCTCGGACGAGCCAAATTGACTAGTGGGCCGAGTTGGTTCTGGGACTCAGCCTAGAAACCAGCCACTTAGATGGGCCGAAAGGCATGGACAACAGCAGCGAAGGTACTAATTTGCTCAAATCTTGTGACACATGCAATCATATCACATAAGAGCTTCCAGATTAGTACAAAGGCATATGGGGAAGGGCTTGATATACCTAGAACGCGCAGTAGACTCCTTGGCGGCAAGATCGAATTGAATCTCCAAGAGCTCTCTCTCTCTCTCTCTCAATCTCAATGTCAATGTCAGGGTATGAAATGAGTTGTTCCTTAACCTCTTGGCTCTTAAACCCCTTCCTAGGTAAGGTTTTGATGTCCCCCCAATCACTCAATTGCCGACATTAAACATCCCAAGCACTCTTTTTTTCCATTTTTGCATGATTTGTGCCCTGTTTTGCCATGTTTTACAGCAACAAATCCTACGCTTTTCCAATCCGATTTCCTAATCATAACCTACACTAAATGCAACAAAGATTGAAGGCAAAAAACTTAAATGATTTCTCCATCTTTTCCAATCATCAAACCAACAAAATAACCCAAAATACTTACTTGTTTTGAAGATTAAAAAACCCAAACTTCCTACCTATCTCAAGCTCCATTTCAGGGATGAATCCCTTACTTCGACGTTCGATATGAGGCATGCAACCGCTCAAGCTTGAACTCGTTGGTCCCACAACAGAACCAAAATGTAGTGGGAGCTCATGCTCAACTGCCAAGACCCATGGACCACTTATTGTTTTAAGAATTTTAAGCGAGCTCTCATGGCTATCTCTCACCTAGTCAATGCACCGTCAATCCTCTCGGGGTGTAGTGAGCTTACCTTGATGCTGAAATGAGTTGCCTCCTCTCTCACACACGCCGGTAGCTCCATGATCTTAGATGCTAGCTCAAGCATCCTCCATCTCCAAGCTCCATCCACCATAGCCGCGTGCGTGAGAAAAGAGAAGAGAAGAGAAGAGAGAAGAAGAGAGAAGAGGAGATGGTGAAGAGCTTCACCCTCTTGATCCCTCACTCCCAGACACTCACTCACTCCTTCACACTCTCCCATTCCCTCTCTCAAGAGCACACACACAAGCAAGGTGAAGAGAAGAAGAGAAGAAGAGAGGACTCTTGTTAGCCACACACCATGAGCTTCTCATTCACTTTTCAACTTTATATACAAAACCCTAAATCTCTTTTGGGCGGCCATCCCCTTATTCCCTTTTTTACATGGCTGGCCATGGCCTAGGCCCTTTTTCCCATTGTTCTCCTATCTTCCTAGCTTTCTTTCCACCGCTCGTCTACATTTACAAATTGCACGGGTGAGAGTCCGGCACTCTTAAAATAAATCATGGTGTGCCTTATGCTTTTTTACAACAGTATGGACTCACACTTTTTCTCATGTGCCATTTTCCTTGATTTAGGACTTTTCTATACTTCTTGTGTTTCCAGATTCTTCTTGGCGCGCTTTCGTCTTCTGTTTTCACTTTTGCCTTGGCCTTGTCTTTTGCTTTAGATTTTCCAGCTTTTCCACCTTGTTCGTTTGAGGGTTAACACTCCCCTCCTATTTGTAGTAGCAACTCAACCCTTGCTGAGAGCCCTATAGGTGAAGGTAGAGAAAGGCAAATCAAAGGGATTCGACTCCCTGATGAGAGCTTTTTTCTAGCATAGATAATTGTAGACAATAATACCAATATAGTGGAGGCCGCATGGAGTCCTACCAAGCAATTACTCAAGGTCTACGATGATTTCTCAGTAGCCTTAAGGTCTAGGATTAGTGAGGCAAAGACTGAGCTGATGTATCTTAGCTGGGACGCTCCTGCCCAACTGGCTACTACTGAACTTGGGCTTTAGAGTAAACCAGGAGGCTGGACAAGTGCTGTGATATCTAGGGTGCCTAGTAGGAGTGGGCATCACTCTCAACCGATTCTTTGAGAAACTGAAAAGGAAGCTCAAGAAATGGGAATGGCTCGAGATGGCGAGAAGAGCTACCATCGTATCCTCCTACACCTTGTATGTGGGAACCATCTTTCCCTTCAATAGGGACAATTGGAACAAGGTAGAGGGACTCTTTCGAGCATTTCTTTGGAGCTATGGTGAGCATAAGAGATGGCACATGGTCATGTTGCCTTAGATCACTATATGCCAAAGAAGATGGTGGATCGGGTCTAGAGTCACTAATCTCTAGGGTTAGAAGGTTGGGCTTCAAACTATTGCAAACGCTAGATTGGAAACAGCCATGGCACCATATTATGCAAGCATCACTTGGTATGTCAGGCTAGCTATCCACCAAAATTCTACAACTTGGGTTCACTGATAGGCTCACCTACCTGATAGTAAAAGTAGGAGTAGTAGGCTCTGACACAATTCAAGTCATATTCCAGGGATGGAAGGAGTTCTTTATTTGAGCTGAATGGAAGGGAGACAATAGGGGAAACTCTTCCTTGATGCAATCAATCTAGTTGCAACCAATAGCCTATGAAGATGGGTTCATCTTGATTGATAGCAAGAGGAAGATGTCTCTAGACATCTTGACTGCATGCGAGAAGCAAGCGTTTGAGCAAGATTTTCTAGGGTAACCTCCATTTCTTGTTCCACATAGTCCACTTATTCCTCCTCTTCTCCTGGGCATATATCAAGCACTACTATTGTCCCCCACTGGCCACAAGAATGTCCACCACCACCACAACCACCTTTACTACTGCCTTCATCGCCACTATCACTACCACCTCCATCGCTTCTACCACCACTATCGCCACCCATGTTTTTATCCCCATGTTAAGTACCTCAAGTATAGCTCTCTCTCTCTCTCTCTCTCTCTCTCTCTCTCTCTCTGCAACTTCTCACTTTCTCCCTCTTACACTCACCCTCTCTCTTACTCTCTCTCTCTTTGAAGTAGCAACTTAACACTTTCTCCCTCTTACACTCACCCTCTCTCTTACTCTCTCTCTCTTTGAAGTAGCAACTTCTCTCTTTCTCCCCCCCCCAACACACACACACACACACACACACTCTCTCTCTCTCTCTCTCTCTCTCTCAAATTTTTAAGGGACATGCATCCGTTTTTCACAACCCTCTTAAATTTGCAAGGGTCAAGGGTTTGCATAAGGTCCATTGTCTTAGATACATTTAGTTGTTAATATCAGGACGAAAAGAATATCACATTGTTACTCCCACATGCACACATATATATATATATATATATATATATATATATATATATATATATATATATATATATATATATATATATATATATATATATATTCATGTACCTCTCTCCTTTATGTGTATGATTTGCTTTTACATCCCGATATATCATCACTTCCATTGTGCAAACATAAGTAAAACTACATTGCACATGTTTTTGCTACTTTCAATTTACCATTATTGTGTGGACTTACTACAAGAGGATATGATATCAAACAGTTTGTTACACTTACTACAATAATGTGTGATATCTATTGTTTTTTACATTATTCAAATAGTTAATATCGGGACAACAATATTCAATCTATTGTGCACATATACATTCATATACGCATATGTATCTACACTCCACCCTTTCCTAGATATTTTGCACGTGCTTTATTTACACATAGTAAGTCATTAACGTCCAAGGTCATAAGGCTAGGCTTCAACTGTTGCAAAGGTTAGACTGGAGATAGCCATGGCACCATATTATGCATCATTTGGTATGTCAAGCTAGCTGTCTCCCAAACTTCCATGACTTGGGGTTCACCAATAGGCTCACCTACCTAATAGTAAAAGTATGAGTAGTAGGCTCTTGCACAATTCAAGTCATATTCCAGGGATGGAAGGAGTTCTCTATCCAAGTTGAATGGAAGAGAGACAATAGGGAGACTCTTCCTTGATGCAGTCGATCTAATTGTAACCAATAGCCGATGAAGATGGATTTATCTTGACTTACAGTAGGGGGAAGATGTCTCTAGGCATCTTGAGTGTGTGCAAAAAAGAGAGATTTTTGAGTGAGCTTTTTAGAGCAACCTCCATTTCTTGTTCCACATAGTAGTCCACTTATTCCTCCTCTTCTCATGGGCGTATATCAAGCACCACTACTGTCCCCCCACTACCACCACCTCCATTTCTTGTTCCACATAGTAGTCCACTTATTCCTCCTCTTCTCATGGGCGTATATCAAGCACCACTACTGTCCCCCCACTACCACCACCATGTCCACCACTACCACAACCACTTTTATTGCTGCCTCCACTGTGAGGTGCCTCCTCCAACAAACCTGGAGGAGTCCTCTTAGTAGTCAACCGAAATTCATATCCATGCACATCACCATCCAGTCTCACCGTGGGAAACCTAGGACTTAGTTAAACATGGGAATCTCAATTCTACTTCACAGGGGAAGCATGGATGAGTCACCCCTAACAACAATCTAATGCTCACTTAAGAAAGACCACTTTGTAATCAATCAAAGGCAAGAGTGAGGTTAACACCACACTTGGTTCAAAGAGAGTGAGAGAGGGGGAGAGTGTAACTCGATCTCCCTACCCATAAGGTAAAATCTCAGCTCCGGCCCCCTAAAACGGTGTTAAACTTGGTAATTAATCCTATCGATATTGGGAGGGTCACAATTTAATCAACTTTATCTAGTGTTGGAAAGTTACTCGACTTATCGGGTCCACCTAGCCATAGGCATTCGATCATTAGGATCGAACCTCCCACTTTCCTCGATTGGGTTTTCTTTAATTTTCTATTTAGCAAAGCATACTACCACACTGTTTGGACATATTAAAAACAGCTTCCTTTTATTACTCAGTTAAACTGGGTTCGTTGGACTTAATCTTTAGCACATAACAAACAATTCAAAAATCAAATACTTTATTTCATATAACAAGTAGAACTATCACTCCGCAGAGTGGTGCAAAACTATCTTTCTGTAGAAAGACATTGTCCAGCCTAGGATAGAACCTTCCAATCTCTCAGGATTGGGCTGTATGTGGTTGCACTCTGTCTGTGGTCAACATGGAATTTACTAGCTTAGAGCCCCTCTAAGGGGGAAGGGCAAGAAGCAAGCTTTTCGAGCGAGCGTTTAAGCGAGCTTTTCTAGGAAACCTCCATTTCTTGTTCCACATATTCCACTTATTCCTCCTATTCTCTTATGCACATATCAAGCACCACTACCGCCTCTATTGCCACCACCATCTCCACCACCACCACCACCACCACCACCACCACCACCTCTACCGCCACCTCCACTGCCACTTTCATTACCACCTCCACCGCTTCCACCACTACTGTCCCCTCCCATGTTTCTCCCCCCATGTTAATTAAGGTCTCTCTCTCTCTCTCTCTCTCTCTCTCTCTCTCTCTCTATATCCCCCATCTTCCACCAATTATTCTCTCACTATTTTCTCTCCTCCCCATCTCCCTCTCTCTCACACTCACTCACTCACTCTCTATTGGCAAGTTCTCACTTCTCCCTCTCTTACACTCACATTCTCTCTCACTTGCACTCTCTCTCTCTTTGTGTTGCTCACAAATACATATATACCCACTCTCTCTCTATCCCTTTTTTCTTTCCTCTTCTCTCTCTCTCTCTCTCTCTCTCAAATATAACAACTAAATAAAGCAACTAATGAATATTAGATCAAAGAGCACTAGAGCAAATCCTCTCTTTCTCCCCCTCTTACACACACACATACTCACTCACTCACTCACTCACTCACACACACACACACACTCTCTCTCTCTCTCTCTCCCTCTCTCTCTCTCTCTCTCTCTCTCTCTCTCTCTCTCTCAAATAGCAACCTCTCTCTCTCCCCCCTTTTTGAGGACACCTCTAATATTCTCACCATAACACTTCATATCAAGAAACGAATTCGGGGTTGAGACATTTTTTTAAAAAAAATTACTCGTCAAGCTGTCACATAAGTGACCACATGTAATTTTTTAAATATCGAGTCTTGCATTAAAGCAATTGTGCAATCTGACATGAGAAGACGCCTTAATGTTCCCAACCAACAAAAAGCAAAGACACCTCGTAAATAATATTACGACGGCTTAATCATAATTTTTATCGCATTATATTTGATTTAGCATTATCAATTCCATTTAATGCATCAAAGATCGCATTGATTTCATAACCACAATACAAATCGCAAAAGCCTTAATCGATAGATGAAGAACGCGCAAGAACGAGTATGATATTGAGTAAGTTAAGTATCAAAGAGTATGACATGACTTCATAAACTAGATAAGTCATGAGGTAACTTGCCAAAAACCACTAGATAAAGTCATTTTGAAAAAAAATACGTTTTTTTAAAAATAGGCGAAAAATCATGACGTTTTTTATGCATGGAGGGAGAGAAAGTATTTTAAAATCATCCCCATGCCATCATCTAACAGGTAGACAATCAAAAAGCATTTTTTATAAAGCTTACTTAGCTCTTGACAAGTAGCCAAAAAAATGAGTCGACTGCATACTCCTCCTCATGGCTATAAATACACCCCCTCTCGCTCACAAAGAAAGCAAGAAGGAAGACCTCCCAATGATGGAAAATTTTCTTTACTTCTCTTTTCCATTGTAGCTTTGAGCTTAATTGAGGAAAATATCCCTCTTCTACCTCATTTCCATTTTCTCTACCCCCTGCTATGCCTTCCTCCCATCCAGCCATATCGCTAAGCAAAACGTTGGCAAAATTTTTTGGACAACCACCAACTCTTCCTAAACTACTACGTCAATTTCACCTAACATCCATGGCTACACGAGCTCGTAGAAATTCAAAAAGCCCATTTGAAGCAAGGGAAGCAAAGAACGTGGCCAATGGAAAAAGTGGCACAGTAGGAATTGGTGAAGCCCCTATTATAGCAAATCTGAGAGAGGTAACATCTTGTCGGTTTGGAAAAAAAAATATTATAAGCTTATTGCTATATTTGTCTTTAAATGATTATAAACACATACATATGAACTATCGCTTAGAAAAATAGCCTAAGTAATATAATAATTAACTATTCAGTGAAAAGATTTTTTCACTTAGAAAATGATTATATGCTTGTCATTAAAAAATATATTAATTATGATTTATTTTGTGATAATTATTGTTATTTCATTAATGATGCATATGATTATAATATCAAAAAAAGGTAGACGATGTTAGGGAAGGGAATATTTTATAATTTTTCCTTGAAAGTGACTATCTCTATTTTATTTTGCTAATGATAAATAGAGGCATATGAGTTTTATAATAATTTATAGAAAATCATTTAGATATCATCATAAAATAATCAATGCATTAAATCAACGGGAAATTGCATAAGAAAATATATACTAGATGCACATAAATTAGGTGCGTAGAAATATAAATCGATGTATGAAAGATGAAATAAAAATTTCACTTATGATTTTTGCATTGCCTAGAATAAAGTTTTCAGAAAAACAATGAGCGTTGCACTTAGGACATAGCTAAATAAAAATTGATCTTTCTAGATAATGTTGAAAGTTTGGCAAATGGTTGGACATCGTCGATTAAACCATAGAGTATGAGTAGAATAAAATAAAAATTATTTCTCTTGTTGAAAACATACGCAATGTTAATGTTAATGATTATATTAGCGAGAGCATTAATATCATAAGTTGACCCATGTATGAATCAGAGAGTAAACCTAACCTAAAATATCAAGAATGTTGAAGCAAAAACAACTATGAAATAGTCGACAACCCTGAAACTGTCAGTATAGGAAATTAAATAAATACTAGAAGTCTGTAGAACTTGTTGGATATTAATAAGAATTTGTCGATACAGATTCTAAAGTCTAAACAGACTTGGAAAAGCATTTGAAATCCTGCTAAGCGCGGATTAGGACAGGTCAATGCATGAATTACTTGCCATAGATATAAATGCCCATATTGTCTTTTAGGACAAAGATACAAAATTTTCATAATGATAAAATAGACTTCAAATTCGCGAAATAACTTGTGGATCTTGAAAAAGAGTTGCAAGTAGAAAGCAATACCCTAAGAATAAGGTGGGACCTTAAAAAGAGAAACCCTAGATTTGGGTGGGGCTGCTTCCTACACTAAAAACACTTGATGCTGTTTCTTTTTTATTTGTGCATGCATTGATGGTTGCATAGGAAAGATTGATTGTGCTTGTAGTAGTTAGATCCGATTGTAAATATATAATCAAGATATCGAGCTATGCCTCCCCCACGGCTAAACGCGCAACCCTGCTTCAAGGAGGATTGTTTTGTAACGCTGCAAGGAGCTTTGGACCAGCCTTGCGATGGAAAGAGGTCACTCGGTGAGGAATCCGTTAGGCAGAAGGAGGCAGGAGTGCCAAGGGGGCTCTGAACGTAAATCTCTCAATCCCTCCTAGGAATTGCCCTCTGACTCCCACATGAATTAGGATGGGAACTTGGAGTCCCCGGTACTAGTGAAGGGATAGAAATTTGGAGGGTTTGTTTTCTTTTGCACAGACAGAAGGGATTTTTCAATGAATGGAGGTTTATCTTCTGCGTAGGTAGAAGGGGAAAAACATTGCAAATAACTTTGTGAAATATGTTTTGCCAAAATACAGTTTTCTCTTTGTGTTGTGTCGTAAAATTATGTGAAGAAACTTGTGATAACGGGTTAATTAACAAAGTTGCTTTCATATGTCATAACTTAATGGAAAACCATTTGTGGGAAGTGGGTTGGCGAGATCCTTGATGGATTTGTCCTATGGATGGGTAGTCCCGGTAAGCTGGGAGCTTCTCTCAAGAGATTGAACCAAATGTTAATTAGGAAAATTTAGGTAGAGCTGAAGGTTGACTTACCTAGGGTTAGGTCTTAAAACCTTGATCACTAATTATCTTAGAAGAAAGGTGCGATGGCTGTGCCAGAACTGCTTTGAGGTTAAATTCTAACTAGTTGGTGAAAAAAAGTGTTGCACTCCATGAACCAAGGGTAACTACAATCACTCCAATGGGATGAGAAGCCCTTGTGGGACACCTCCAATGGAGCTAGTTGATGCATCGAGATCTCAATTGTCAAATTAGGACCCCGAGCTTGCAGGTTGATCTTTGTGGGGACGATCGGTATCTTCCGTTACGGGGTGGACTCTGGAAAACCTAGTTACTTTCAACCAATATAGTATGAGTACATATAGATGGTAGGTACAAAGAGGTAGCAACGTACTGATACCACTTCTCTCCGAGGAGGCTCGGGTCTGCAACTCTTAGCAAACATTGAGTTTTGTTGACGAGATTTTCATTAACATTATAGTACGCCTCTCCCCACTTGGTTCTAAATGCAGAGTTGGAGAGCTGTGTCTGTTTCTGTTCGATTGGTCACACTGCCATACCACACTCGTCATGCACTTGGTAATTATGGACAACATCATTGCATTAGGAAAAAAATGCATCATGAAAAACATTGTTAAGATAGCTTGAAGAACTACTTACCTTCCACATAAAATGGACTAGTGCAATCAATGGTGCCTTGTACTATGCGGGAATGGGCACTGGCTTTCTGTGAGCTTGCACCCATGCCTTTGCCTCATCAGTTAGCTTGTCAAAAATAGTTGTGTGGTCAGCCTGCCCTAGCATCCTTCCTTCACAAACAAGGTCTGGATATGAGGTATGGACAATCCCCTTTTGTGCCAGCCTGTGTACATTCTATATTAGGATCTCATGAATATGGTCCATTGCATATCTATTTGTACGAGAATAATTGACAAAATCTCCCCCTCTACCACACTTGTCACTTTCACAAGGCGACAATCAATGAGCACATGTTGCCTCACATTATCTGGAAAGGCTATTGCAAATAGTCAATTATGTTAAGGATGATGTAAGAAACAAACACATTACAAAAAGTTAATGTCCTACGGTTTAGGGCCACTCACATCTGCGTATCTCATTCATCCATGCTGTGAGCCGATGGTTACCATCCCAAACATAAAACATGCAATTTGACAAAAAGGCCCAATTGGTGCCATTGGTTTCTACCTCAAAGTCCTCATGCTTCTTTAGACAATGGGGGTCCCCCACTCTGTTCTAATCATATCATCAGGTAAACAATTATTGAGTCAAAAAATAAGTGAATAAAATCAACTATTAACTATATTAACAAATTAACTATTAAGTATTTAATTAATTATTAACCAAATTCACTTACTAATCAATCTATTGATTAATTAAGTAACTAATAAAAATTAAGTAATAGCTTTTTTGAACAATTAATTAATTAATTAAATTTTAATTTTAATGATTTTATAAGTAATTAATTAATTAAGCAACTAATTAACCAATAAATTAATAACTAATTAAAAACCAAGTAACTAATTAAGAAATTAAGTATTAAGTAATAGTGTCTTGGAGTCTCTATTGACACTATGAATATACCCATCCCTCTAACATACCCATTACTAAAAAAGGTTTCGGAGAGTAGCTTGTACCTTGATGTGACTTGTCAAATTGTACACATGGAAACCAAATGACATAATGGGATGGGTGGCAAAGGGGTGGATGTCCACATTTGAATGAGATGATGAAGTAATTAATGTCCAATCAATGTAAAGAAATAAAAACCATAAAATAAAATCATGCTACCATCTCTTACAAGTACTCACTGTCAACGTTTCCAACTGGTCTTCTATGCATGCTTGCACAATACATTTATCGCAAGTGATTGTAAGAGCGGTCTCGCCAGTAGTAGTTTCACCGGCATTTGTCATGAGCTTCTTTTCGGTTCTTTGTGTTCGATTCTTCTTGGGTTGCGTACGGCCATGCCCTTGTTGTGCACTAACGGACTCGATGCTTTGATGGTCATTGCTTTCCTCGTTAGTATCACTCTCTGATAGTACGAGCTTTCTCTTGCCATTCCTCGCCTGCATCATCGAAGCATGCCCACCTTCTCCTGATGTCACTCCTTCCCCATGCAATTGCAACATTTGCTTGTAGCTTAGCGGAAGTCAATGAAGATGTTTGTGTTACTCTTCCTCTCAGTCTTGGAGAGTGACTCCCCCCTTGTGATTACATGTTGTTGGTGACAATAGCCTGTCGTCCAGGTAAGTCAGAGTCCTCAGGAGACTCATCCGATCATCGCTCTCTTTCCTGCAAACAATGAGCTGAAATAGGATAAGAGGGGGAGATATTGTCTTTGCCACAGGCCTTCACACCCCTCTGATACACGATGGTGATAAGAACTCCCACTCGTCCATGGAGTAAGCTCAATGAGGGGAACATTTGTCAGATTAAACCTTCTGCAATCCTTTCATCGCCCTTGTAAAGGGTGACACGATCTTGTCTTTTGAAATCAGATTTGGCCATGATAGAGGGGCTTAGGTTTACTTCTTATAGATATATTTCTTCCTTAATTTCCTTCTAATGAAATACCGATTTTGAGAGAGAGAGAGAGAGAGAGAGAGAGAGAGAGAGAGAGAGAGAGAGAGAGAGAGAGAGAGAGAGAGAGAGAGAGAGAGAGAGAGAGAGAGAGAGAGAAGGGGGGAAGGAAGAGATGACATTGGGATAAGAGAGTGAGAGATGAAGAGAGAGTGTGTGAGAGGTAGATACAAGGAGAGAGAGCAAGAGCGAGAGCGAGAGTGAGGGAGAGGGAGAGAGACAAGGAGGGGGGGAGGAAGGAGAAGATAGAGAGAGGGAGGAAGATGGGGATAGATTGAGGGAGAGAGAGAGAGAGATTGTGTATGCGTGTGTGTGTGTGAGTGAGTGAGAGAGAGGGAGAGAGAGTGTGGGAAGGAGAGAGAGAGAGAGGGGAAAAGCTTGGGATAGAATGGTGAGATAGAGTATGTGTGAATGTATTAGAGAGAGAGGTGTGGATAAAGAGAGAAGGGGGAAGAGAGACAAAATCGTATTGAGGGTAGGGGACAGAAAACAGGAAGTTGAATTGCAAGGGGAGAGGGTCCTTTTAGAGACAAAGGAGAGAGAGAGAGAGAGAGAGAGAGAGAGAGAGAGAGAGAGAGAGAGAGAGAGAGAGAGAGAGAGAGAGAGAGAGAGAGAGAGAGAGAGAGAGAGTCACATACCGAGAGTGGAACGATTTGCAATGTGAAAAGGGGGGATGGGTCCTTTTACAAGTGAAGGAGAGAGAAAATAGGGGGAGAGAGAAAGAGTGATGAAAGAGAGGGGGGAAGAGGGAGAGCATGTGATATGTGTACTTTTTTCTCACTAGAAAGGGGTCACCGGCAACATTGAATGTTTTTTTTTTTCGATTACACATTCTTGGATAGTAAATTTCGGCCCAACTAGATTTATGGTTTTTTTCGCCCATTAAGGGATTGCTGGCGACCCCTTCTTGGCAAAAAAACAAACCATAGATCCAATAATATATTAAATGGGGAGAATATACAGCTCTTGGGTGAAAAAAAAAACACGTACCCTATTGGTCTCTATTCTTCCCATGCTGTATATTCTCGGATTTGTGGTTTGTTTTTTCGCTAAAAAGGGGTCGCCAGTAGCCCCTTATTAGGCGAAGAAAACCCACAAATCCACTTGTGTGAAAAGTTACTCTGGCAAGGAATGGGTTGCCAGAAAATTTTTCGTCTGGTAAGGGGATGCGGGTGACCCCTTTTTGGCGAGAAAAATTTACACACATCACATGTTATCTCTCTTATTACCCTTTCTCTCTCTCCCCCAATTTTCTCAAAAATATTTACTTAATTAACTTTACAAGCGAAAGAGAAATATATAATTTTGTAAATAGTAGATCTTTACACTCCTAAAAGCATAATATGAGATAGTCATACAAAGTAGAAGCTTATACACACTCGTTCAAATATTGCTTTATTGCTTAAAAAACACACTCGTTCAAACATTGCTTTATTCATGTTGTCTCTCTCTCTCATCCCTCTCCCATCACTTTGTTACTCTCTCTTCCTTTGCCCAACTAGTTTTATGGTTGTTTTTTCGCCCATTAAGGGGCTGTTATGGCGACCCCTTTTTGGCAAAAAAACAAACCACAAATCCCAGAATATACAACATGGGGAGAATAGGGACCAATAGAGTATGGGTTTTTTCATGGCATGCAATGTGTCATGCTATTTGGTAAATAGAAAAGTCTCTTAGATGCGAAGATCTTCTAATGCCCAGCTTAATTGGATGAAGCCATCATCAAAGTAAACAAGGCAATCACTTCGAAAAACTCGGGGTGTGTAAATCACCCACTTTATACCCATCACCAATATATGGTGAAAAACCCATACTCTATTGGTCCCTATTCTCCCCATGCTGTATATTCTCGGATTTGTAGTTTGTTTTTTCGCCAAAAAGGGGTCATTGCAGTAGCTTATTAGGTGAAGAAAACCCACAAATCTAGTTGGGCGAAATTTACTCTTGCAAGGAATGGGTCGCCATAAAATTTTTTGTCCGTTGTCGGTGACCCCTTTCTAGTGAGAAAAAATTGAACACATCACATGTCCTTTCTCATCACCCTTTCTCTCTGTCTCCCCATTATCTCAACTAATTAACAAATATTTACTTAATTAACTTTACGAGTGAAAGAGAGAGATATAATTTATTTTAATAAATAATGTGCATATACATTCCAAAGAAAATTGATTTATGTTACACATTTTAAAAAACTAGCTCTAATTATGAAACTAGCTCCACTTATAAAGATAATTGTTATTATTAATGAGGTATTATATGCCAGTTCATGGAAGAAAGACTTGGGAAACCCTCCCAAGACTAGCTTATCAAAACTATGTTTGTAGCATAAAACAACAAAAAGAATTAGCCTAGTGGATAGTCACTTAGCAGATAAGTGCACTTGGGTGACGACACTGCCGGGATGGGTGACGACACTGCCAGGATGGGTGACCTCCTGGGAAGATTTTCCTACAAGCTAGTGGGAGCTTCTTACACGAAGCCAATGGCGCCAATGAAGCCTTCATAGCTCGTTGCCAAGTATGCCAACGCCAAGATGCCAAGGTTTATGCCTTGGTTGTGCACCTTGAAGTGTCGTCAACAAGCTAGTGGGAGCTTCTTACGCGGAGCCAATGGCGCCAATGAAGCCTTCATAGCCCGTTGCCAAGTATGCCAATGCCAAGATGCCAAGGTTTATGCCTTGGTCGTGCACCTTGAAGTGACGCTTGTCTGACGACGTGGCAAAGAGGATTTGTGGTGTGGGGGGGGGGAAGGGGGAGTGGCGGGCGAGGGCAGAGAGGATTTGTGGTGGGGGGGAGGGGCGGGGAAAGGGGCATCGGTGCCCCCGGCGCCCCTTCTTTCTTAGCGCTTACTTGTGTTGCATCCGCCCGCTCGTACCATCCATCCATCCATCCCCGTCTGTGGTGGGGGGGCAGTTTGGGGGGGGGGGGGGGGGAAGGGGGCATCGGCACCTCCTTCCTGGCGCTTACCTGCGTCGCGTCTGTTACCCGCACTACGTCCGTCCCCGTGCCGTCCATCCGTTCTATTTTATATTAGTCACTTAGTTAAATAATTAATAAATATCTAATTTTTATATTAAGTATTAATTAATTACTTAGCCAATAAAATTATATATTGATCGATTAGTTGAAATTAATAAACTAATTACTTAAAAATAATAACTACAAACTAAAAATAATTAGTAATAACCAATAACTAGTTACTTAAAATTAATAAATAATTCATTAAAATTAATAACCCCCCTTAGACATTGAGAAAAACAAAACCATCCCTATCACGCTTGATGTGGAAGAGGAGGGGATGCGACAATCCTGTTATGCTGTAAGTGTGGTTGAGTACATAATGTATTCGGGGGGACCGACATCGAGTCTTACGTTATTTGCTTCAGAATATGAGCGCTATAGAGAGAGTGGAGGAGATCCCAATTTTCTATGATGGCAATGCGGCATACGAGCTTCCAGTTGTAGCAAACAATATGCGTCCAATGGAGGGTATGGAGCAACAGTATGATGGCCATTGCTGGACAAAGCCCACGTCAACATCGATGGCATTCCTAGGTGTTGTTCACCGAAGCAAATGTATCGGAGAGCTAGAGTGTCCCAATAGAGATTGTAATGGCAGGTCGATTTTTAGCTCCTCAATCAAGGTGGCATGGACATGTGCAAGATTCTTCATTCGCTCCATTATCATTAAAGTGATTGTAGAGTTGCATGACATGGTTCTAGTACCCTATCGCAAGTAAATCACACTAATCAAGTCCAAATACATGCCATGCAGGTAAACTCAGTACCACCATACTGCCTGTTGGAATGTCAGCTCTATTGGTCTTGGAAGCCTTGGATGCTTCTATTGTAAGAACCCCCCCATCCTGCTCTCCAAGGGTGAGTGTGTAGTGTATTATGTGATGTCATCAAGGCCAATGTCAAGATTATTTATTCATCAAGGCACACATAACCATGAGGTGCAAAGAGGCACATGTAGAGCTAATGTCAAAGAGATGTGAAATAACATAGAGGAAATGGTAAGAGACTTTAGTGCAGCTGGACCTCGACACCTACAAATGACTATGGCTAGAAGGCTAGTGATGGGTGCCTTGGTTCGGGGCAAGGTGTCCCCATGTCCGACAACACTGAACTCTCGACGACGATGTTGGAGGAACTTTAACCACTCATTCAGAGGAACATGTAACATATTATTCCATTCACAACACATTTCAAAATATCTTTAAAAGACCATGCATATGAAGATCAATATTTTGTGCATGCAGGTTCAAACACATGGTCCGTGTATCATGTGCTGAGAGTGATCAGGGAATGGAATCTTGTCTTCTAAAGTTAAAGCAACGTCATGCATACAGATTTTTCCATGGTAGCCTATTTCCTGGGCAAGCCGTTGACAATGATAGTAGGTGCTTTATATTCAAAATGTCAACAACTGGGCTAGCCTTAGGGGTTGACTTAGTAAATCATATGCGAAGGAATGGCACTGGAGACCTACACAATAGTTGGGTATGCTTTGATCACGTGCATTGCATTAATGATTGGACTACCATGGTAGCACATGTGTATGACCCAAGGTAGTTTCTCTTACATGATTCTACCATCACAACACAAACTTAAGTAACATAGTTCTCCTTATTCTCCCATTCCTTTCTTGTGTTTCTGTAGTCTACAAGAGTTGATGACTCTGGCAATATATGAGATGAAGAAAGAGGATAAAGATGCACAAAGCTCTTTTTTAGACAAAGATGAATGAGGTGATGGAGAAGTGTGGACATCCAAGCGCTCATTTTCGAGGATTCATGGTAGACGAGGCAGTTGCCAATTGGAGGGCCATCTGCATAGTGTTCAATGGTGGTCCAGACAACGTAATGCAAGGAGGGGAGAGGTCTTGCTTATTTCATCGGGAACAAAGTCTCCAAATACACACATCACAGTATGTGCACAAGAGTTTTCAAGATAAGCATAAGCGCTTGTGCCGCATGTGGAGGTGTGCAATCACGAAAGATGATGCAACAATGCAATATCATTCATTCGGATTGCAATATACTAGCAATGGATTGTTGGCTTAGTTGGTGGCATATCAGATATCCACGTTGGAGGTGGCACTTTGTCGGGGTAAGACTAGTTCATAATAGTAGGATGTGATGTGTGGTGCATTTATTTTCTAATGCTCCATACCTTTGTGCTATATTTTTGTCCAAGTGGTGGAGGACATTGCTCATATGCTAACCACAAACTTGGCAGATCCAATGTATGCAAGCTAGTTGGTAGGAGGGATTCAAGGGATCTATTAGCTTGCATGATGCATGTGTCAGTGATTTGTCCAATGCACTACTACAGAGCACAAAATGACATGCATTCATTAGTGGAAAGTTCCATGGTGTAGGACCCAGTGCAGAGAAGCTTTTGAGTTGACTACAACAAGGAATTAGCCCCACACCTCGAGCAACGATAAGGATGGTTGAGGAGGTGGCAAGAGGAACTGAATTGCATAAACGTCCCGATTTTTGAGGGGACAATGTGATTGTAGTAAGAAAACGCAAGGTTGATGGGAAAGTGGGGTCCGAGGAAGCCAAGCCCTCTCACATGCTTGAGTATGTGACAAAAAATATACCTAGAAGAAAAGGTACAAGAAAACTAAACTTTGAGGACCCTTTGCCTTCCAACCAATCAAGGGTAGTATCACCAAATTATTCAGAGGAAATGGTGGTGGAGACAATCCTTCATGACACCGTTTCGGCTATAAGAAGGATTCTAACTCGTAGCCATGTACAATGTCAAGGATGGTTGGGAGCTAGAGAGGGAAAATGCAAAAAACCTATAAAAAATACGTCACATGTGGTGCCTCCATTTTCATTTTGGGGCATCATAGAGTGGTCTAGCTTAAGAGGGGAAACTAGCAATCAACATGGAATGAGATGCTAGTTCATGTGGTTTTGTAATGATAGTGTGGACCATACATGGAACATTTGTTCTTCCATTCAACACACACCGCCCAAGGTTCCACAAGTATGGCCAGTGGCACAAGGCACTAATTTGACCGTAGAAGAAATCCACATGTTGGAGAGTGGTGGGTTTGTTTTACAAAATGTAGCACAAGAGGCGAATGTTAACGAGGGCTCGTGTAGATATCGAAGAGGTGTTTCACAGGCTGTAGGGGAAAAGGATAGACTCAGTGTTGGCTCTAGATGCAACTGTGAAGGGCTACATAGTGGTGAAGGCCTTGAAGCATGAGGTTTTCAAACTAGAGACAACTAACTCAAGTGTCATGCATGAGTGTTATGATGTGCACATTGCAAAGAATCCAACATGTAACTACCAGGATTTCATGGACCATGCTGTAGAAGGAAAAGCGTATTTAGCATGCAAGCACCTATACTATGTGTACCTCCGAGTGTTTGGGATGGATGCAAATGCCAACATGTTTATACACCAACCCACACTCACTGAAGAAAACTTGCACATTGTATTTGGAAGTAGAAGAACTTTCCCAACACCACCTATATAGTGACCATCAATGCAATGCCAACACTACCTCTCAGCACAACTCCATTTTATTTTGTTGAGAAGTCACTGTTATACAATCCATTTGGATGGCAAGCCTTTGGTGAACTTGTCTCTCTTAATTTGACAATCAAAAGCATGTTTCCCAGAGTTAATACAATATAAATGTACATTTGGATTGCTTCTATGAATTGTCTTATATCATATTTGTTGGGGAGCTGAGGGGAAGGGAGAGAGAGGGGGAGGGGAGGGAGCTATCAATGCATTGAAATTAAAATTCTAAAAACACAGAGTGGCTACCCAAGCATTCACATTATGTGTATGTGTGTGTGTGTGTGTGAGAGAGAGAGAGAGAGAGAGAGAGAGAGAGAGAGAGAGAGAGAGAGAGAGAGAGAGAGAGAGAGAGAGAGAGAGAGAGAGAGAGAGAGAGAGAGAGAGAGAGAGAGAGAGAGAGAGAGGGAGATGTATTTAGGATTTAAGAGACGTGTTTGTTACAACACATGCCATAATTTGATGTGAGGCATTATGATACAATGTGGATTGATTGCATGCATGAGAGAGAGAAAGTGTGTGAGAGAGAGGGAGATAAACATGAAGAGTGAGTGAGTGACTAAGATTTATATACATATATATATGTACACACACACACACACACACATAGGTGAGAGGAAGAGAGAGAGAGAATGTAGAGTGAGAGGGAGAAATTGCATGTACAACCCTAAACACACAGAGAGAGAGAGAGAGGTGTGGGCCGTGGTGTTCCATTCTTTTGGGGTGATCATATGAATGAATCCACATTACGTGAGAGAGAGAGAGAAATCATTTACATGAGATGGAGTGCTATTTGATCGAGTATGCTAGAAATAGAAAGAGAATATACACACAGAGGGAGAAACTGAGAGAGAGAGCAATAGAGCAAATGACTCCAAGCCCCAAAGAGGGAATGCTGCATGGTTGAGAGAGGAGTCATGTAGATGGAGTGCGATCGCTCTTGGTTGGAGCAGTGGAGTACAAACAAGCACGAGTGGCCCAACCACTGGCAGCACCCTTGCTTAGGACAGGTGCATCCTCCGAGACACGACCACCGGGGGAAACTCCTTCCTCTAGCGATGATTGCGAGTTTAATTGTGAATCGGATGTCAGTATGGAGAGTGACCCAAAGATACCATGACCTTCTAGGACCAGACACACAAAGGGGGAACCTGCCAATCCACCTGAGATGTAGACAATCGAAGGAAGACAGGAAAGGATAGACGAAGAAGTCGGAGGTGGAACAGTAGAAGAAACCATAGGACCTACCAAAAAGTTTCACGAAGTTTAAGAAAGGTGATAGGGTAGTGATCCTGCTGGGGGCAAAACAACAAGGACAGTCAAGTGAGCCAATCGAGGGACCCGCCAAGGTCAAGGAAGTCAACTTGGTAAGGGAAGGCAAGAAGCCTCGACATGTGTTTATAGTTGATGACGTGACCAAGGGGAAAGAGGCCGGTCTCATTGCACTCTTGCAAGAGTACGTGGACGCATTCGCCTGGTCCTTAGATGAGCTCAAAGGAGTGGATCCTAGGGTGGTGATGCATAACATACTGATGGCCCCTGATGCGGTGCCTATAAAACAACAACCATACCCTATGAATCCAAAACATGCCCAAGCCATGAGGGAGGAAATTGATAAGCTAATGAGGGCATGATTTATCTATGAAATAGAGCACACAGACTGGATATCACCGATCATGATAGTCATGAAAAAGAATGGGAAGATACAAGTGTGCGTGAACTATAAGAAGGTTAAGGCTATGACAAAAAGGGATAATTACCCATTACCATACATGGAGCACATGCTTGAAAGGGTAGTAGGCAAAGAGGCCTATAGCTTTCTAGATGGCTTCTCAGGATACAACCAAGTGCAAGTACATCTCGACGATAGGCATAAGGCCACGTTTGCTATTGAGTGGGGTGTCTTTGCTTACATTGTGATGCCCTTTGGGTTGATGAATGCACCTACAACCTTTCAGTGGCTAATGTGCTACTAGACCATCAAGCATTGTTGTATCTTGTGAATAAGCCATGTGCTACTAGACGCATTGCTAGATGGTTGCTTCTTCTTCTAGATTTGATTTCTTTTGGATTACCCCATGAGTTTCGCTAGCAGACAACTCATTGACACGGAGATGAACTACTCCACCACAGAAAGGGAGGGGCTGGTCATGGTGCTCGCTGTAAAGAAGTTTTGACACTACCTCCTAGCCATGCCTTTCACCTTTTTCATAGACCATCAAGCATTGTTGTATCTTGTGAATAAGCCATGTGCTACTGGACGCATTGCTAGATGGTTGCTTCTTTTTCTAGATTTGATTTCTTTGTGGTGGTACGCAAGGGCAAGCACCACTACATGGCTAATCACATGTCCCAAATACCTATAGGAGAAGTTGTTGGACAAGGCATAGCTGACAATTTGCCGGACACTCATCTTTTCAGCTTGACTAGTGTGAAAGATTTGTTCAAAGACGATCTAATGCCGTACTAGGCAGATGATATAGTCCAAGTGCTAGTTGCCCGATAGACATATTGAGAAGGCCAGGCTTAGGAGACTTATTCTGAAAATCCAACCTTATCAGTTGATAGCCGGTCAACTTTATAGGCTAGGGCAAGACGGGTTGCTACGACGATGTGCATGAGAATATGAAATGCACGACATGTTGAGCAAAGCACATGGAGGAATTGCTGGAGGGCACTTCAGCAGGGATACGACAACCTGCAAGGTGTTGCAATCTCAGTTGTGGTGGCCCATCCTTTTCCGTGACGCTACTAAGTTCATAAAGCATTGTGACAAGTGCCAAAGGACTAAAGTTCCTGCACGAAAGGATAAGATGGATTTGACACTTCTAAGTTCATAAAGCATTGTGACGAGTGCCAAAGGACTAAAGTTCCTGCACAAAAGGATGAGATGGATTTGACCCCTATCATTGCAGGACAACCCTTTGAGAAATGGGGAGTCAAATTTCATTGGACTTGTCATCCCATAGCACAATACTCATAGGCTAGATACATCATCCTAGCCATTGACTATCTCACGAAATGGGCCGAGGTACGAGCCACCAGGAAGAATGATGCTAGGACCAGAATGAAGTTCTTGTGGAAGCAAGTTATCTCATGATTTGGTCGCCCTATTGAATTAGTAAGCAACTAAGGCACTCACTTCATCAATGAGGTGATTGCCCACCTTCTCTTAACCTTCTTAGTCATCCACAGGAAATCCTCACCCTACTACCCTCAAGCTAATGGCCAAGCAGAATCCATGACCAAGATCTTAGTCAATGTTCTTACGAAGGTAATTTCTACCTTGTGAAGTGATTGGGACAACAAACTTATGGCAACATTATGGGCTTATCGGATGGCCTATAAAACGGCTATGGGACAACAGATGCCCTCTAGGCTGACCTACGGGACTAAGGCAACTTTCCCATTAGAATTCTTTGTCCCTAGCTTGAGGATAGCAGTGTAGGAGAGATGGGAAGGAAAGGAAGCTTGGGCCAACGGCCTCATGGAATTAGAACAACTCACTAAGACTCAGCTCCTAGCCACCCACACCCTAATTTGTGAGAAAGCACGATGGAACATGTGGTTCGACAAGCACGTCAAACAATGCGACTATGAGTAGGGAGACCTTGTGTTGCTCTACTCGGTAAAGGGCCATAAGCAGAAGATGAAATTCCGAGGGTTGGGACCTTTCCGAGTGTGCACCATTAGTAGGATGGGCAACGTAGAACTTGAAACCCTTGAGGTGAGAGCATAGGCTTCTTTAATGGCAGTTGCATGAAGAAATACTACCCTCCCACACACCCACAGCATGAGCCCCCTACGCTAGAAGCCCCTCTCAATGTCTATGTAGCCTCCATCACTGAATTAGAGGACGAGGATGAAGAGGTAGTAGCACCAGCACACCTACGCATCACGGGCAGAACCCGATGCACACACACTTTTGAGGACTTGATTGACGAGGGAGCTGACTTCAATGTCTGGACTCACACTCATTGGGCCCTCATTGATCAACCACAATTACAGCCCACCAACGCTAAACTCAGCCCATTCAGGGGCAAGCCATATGCACTCCTAGGGAAGTGCAAAATCGCAATCTCTATCGAGTTGACAACATCTAGAAACAATGCCTAACATTGCAAAAAAAATTTAGCACCATTGTACACAATTGGCACCTTGTTACCAAATTTTTACATTAATTTAATGTAGATGCGGTGTTCGTTGTTGCTATTTTTGGAAGCCGTGTCTCTGCAGTCTCGCCAGGACATGTCGGTACAAGGAAATTCTTGTACGTGAGGAAGGTGGAGTTATTGATAAAAAATTGATAGATTTTCTAAGTGGATTTCGACCATGACTATTTAAAAAAATTTCCCGTAGGGAATTATTATCACCTAGAAAGGATCAGACATGGTTACAACTTGGAGGTTCCTATGGCAACCAATATAGGATTTTTCAAGGAGAGAGTCAAATTTTTGAAGCCAAAAATATTAGGGGAGTTTCGTTTTGTATCCCTATTACTAGTGTAGTTGAATATCTCTTGCAAAAGGGGGGGTCTTCATCATTGTTTATGCTTGAGGATTCTTTGTTTGTCTGAGAACAATATACAAAGGATTGAAGGTCTAGAGAATTGTACAAGGTTTGCGGAGCTTATTTACATAGTAATAGAATATAATCGAAAAGTTTTAGAGTTAAAAAGAAACGGTTGCAATACAAATGATGGGGTGATGAAAGAGGGCGAAATTTGGAGGAAAGGTTCGGTTGAAAAAAAGGGAATGAGGAGAAGCAGAATACAGAGAGGAGAGAAGTATCTCCAAGTGGCTTAAATCTGCAAGGTGGAAGGAGGCGCCTATTTACCGTCGACCTGGAGATGAAGAGAAAGACAATTATGGTGATCAAAAGACCTGCTCATGCTTAGAATAAATCTATGTCATCCTCTATGCTTATTAACTCTATCATTGTTGCCTTTATTATTATCAAAATGACCCTGGGATTGCATCTCTTAAAGAAGAAATTTGCAAATCGAAATGCTCATTGAAGGAAAGAGGGCGCCATTATGAAAAACGTTTCCAGGAAATGAAGGAGAGAAGGCGCCTTCACAAAATCAACATTTTACTCAAAGGAATGCAAACTCAACTCCCACAAAGCTTGAGCAAGACCTTCAGACCATGCTAGCCATAGAATTCATCTCAATTCTTCTTTCTCTCTTCCATCACCTTTCTTTGATGATAAACACTAATACAGAGCCTCAATGTACCCACCCAAATTGAGACTAGAGGCTGGCAGAAGGAATCTTCGTTGCTCCATCTCGTGTGCAATTTGGTGCCTAGATTGACAGGATATTGCATTAGTCTCCTCCCTCTTCATACACCGCCATTACTTCAAGGGAGAAGCTATGGTATTAAAGCCCTTAATTAAAAGCTTAATCTCTAGTTTATAAAGATCATTCCTATTGCTATAAAGCAAATAGCACGTGGGAAACTGCGAGGAAGCAAAACAAAATCATGGGCTCGCATTCGATACGATTGGTTGGAAGATAGATCTTGGCTGGACTGCAAAAGGACGCGGCTTCCAAAGATGCGACTACAAATCGTGTTTTAACAAGTAAGCGTCTCATCTCATTTATACAAAATTAATGATGTAACACAAAATTTTTCTTAGTTTAGAATTTTTATAAAACGTCTTAAGACTTTCTTTTCAACATTTAATGGTTTCTTGCATTTATGTATGTTTTATTGTATTTTTTAAAATAAAAAAAATAATAAATGCTTTAAAATAGCTTTAAGATGACATTGATAAATTTTTATAAAATCTTTGGTTGAAACATTATGAGATATAATATTTTTATCATGAAATATATACTATAGTAAGCCTATTGAAATTTTTTTAGAAATTTTGAAAGAGGCATAACATGTTTTAAAAATTAAAAAAGAGTTATTTTGAGTAAAAAACTGAAGTATTTATTGACAAAAATCATATTTTAGCTTAATAGAAATTAGAATTTCTTATGAAAAATTGAAAATATGATTTTTGATGTTCTATGGGATTTTCTTGAAGTTAAAGAAAGAGAAAATTAATTTAATGTTACTACTTTAAGACAATATTCATGTAAAATACAATATTTTTGACTTTATGCAAATTAAGAGTAGTTGCAAAGTGTTAAGTTATATCATATGGGATAAGGGGAGCATACAAATATTTTCTATTATCTTTAAGGTTGATAAATTTGTTAAGATTTACAAAGTAGATAATTCAACAAGGAATAACTGTAATCATAAAAATTTATAAACATAATCAAAATTTGCAATTGATTCATAAGATGGCATGAGGGGAAGCCTCAGCATCTACATTAAAAGTTTGCATGAGGGGAAGCCTCAGCATCTACATTAAAAGTTTGCATGTTGTTTATATTTAAAAAAATTTCTAGATCATTGTTGAGACATGGAGTGGAGGGCCACTAGGAATAATTGATCATTTAAGAGGAGATATGGGGATTTAAAATAAACTATGTATGTGTCCACGTAAGAGTGCAGAGAGAACTTGTTTTTATCTTGATTGGTGTTTAGTAAAGAAAAGGAAAGAAAGGACGTTACTCTCACAAAACAAAAATGAAATATTTATCTAAGCATTAATAGAAACAACGACGAATAGAAATACGAAGAATGGGAAATTAAAGTTTATGGGTTTGTGGAACGTTAGATGATTTGTTTTGAATGTTTGCTGTTGATTAAGTAAATAAAAGAAAATAATTCTAAAAAGGTGGAGAAGAAACAACCTAAAAGTAATTTAAATGGAGATATGCAGATAGATTCAGCAGATCTATATACTGAAACAAATCTTTTTAAAGTCAAACACAAAACTTCTTGGATAAACCGCCACTAGAATGGCAGGTGCAATTTATAAGGAGCTGCCCCTAAAAGATGGGGAGAAGTTGTAATTTTCCTAGGCTTAGCATCCTAGTGCTCAAAATAAAGCTATGCAGATTTAAGAGACGAAGTGCAAGATTAAACAAGCTTACCGAGTTCTGGTTATTAGATTAGTTGGACTACTACGAACGAGTGTTGCAAGTATCAAGGAAGATTAGAGTAAATCGTAGGAATTAGTTATCAAGATCACCTATTCGGTGCAACAACTCTTAGGAGTTGGCTTGGCAACCTGGTTAAAATTGACGTGGTCTTTGGCCGGTCATTTTTTGAGTCTGAGAGCCTATCAATCATCTTCTATGTATTGCCAAACACGAAGGATGCAGGTCAAGAATCGTAGTTACGACGCACTTTCAAGAAGTAAGCACAGTGCAATATAGATTATGGTTTGCAGCGTATTCACATTGTCATTGGCAACGTTCAAATCAGGTCAGCTTTTAGCAAGGGCAACGAGGCTCCACTCAAGCCTGCTATGCCACTGATAGAGCTACCTAGGACTAAGCCTAGGGAGGGGGGTCGTGATTCATCACAATCCACCCAGACTACAGAATCACAGCCAATAAAGGCCATCTCCAAAGCCATAGAGCCCACGCTTAAATGGGCATCAAAACACCACAAGCGACCTACTCATAGCCAGCAAGCCCAACCTCGCAAGGCTAATGACTATCATTCAAAACCTAAGAAACCAACATGATGCTATCGATGTAGGTGCACAATCAAACCATGATGGATCCCCAAAGAACTGTTGCAAGCCCAAGGATACTATGAAGGCAACACCTGGATATGGGTGCCCAAGGAAGGAAATCCCAGAGGTATAGCCCAACCATGACCATCGCTTGCTACCACATCTCCAGGAAGCCACACTCCTACTAAGGCACAAAACAACTAGAAAATCCGAGCTGCAAAGGCTATAGAATCCACGATGGTTTTGGTAAAAAAACCCCAACCAATCTATTGACCCAAACAACAACTTGATACCCTAGGATCATCTAAGTCTAAAGAACTTGGCACCCCAGTGGCTACGCAAGAAGAGGGCAACACCATCTATGCCACTAGAGCCACCCTCCGTACCCCAAAGCAGCACTAGACACACGGATCGGAGTATGGAGCTACCCTTAGCCAACACCACTGTCAAGTCTGCTACCACTAGAACCATCAATGTCTAGCCCAATTCCACCACAACCACTAGCAAGTCTTAGACCTTCCTATGAGTGACGTTCATTCCTAATGGTCACCAAGGACCTTGTTGAGAATACGTGAGATAACTTGGTGACTTGCATCAAGTTCTTGGACAACACTTTCACCACATTTGCTAAGAGCTATGAAAGACTTGACCTCAACTTGCTTGATGAACCCCTTGCCTCTGATGTTCGTTCTTTATCCTGCACTTGGGAAGAATACAAGTTTATAACCGTAAATTTTCCCAAGGTTGCAAAGGAGTTGATCAATAATGGTGAAATCTCAAAAGAGCAAGTGCTCATCAGACGGCTAATAATATCATACTGCAAGCCCCAAAGACTTGTGTCACCTCTGAGCTTGAGGAACTCACTCGCCTTGCTGAATATGACTCATCGTTCCTTCAAAAATGGTGTAACCTACGTCTCCAATGGGAGAAAAGGGGTTGCCAAGTAATGACTAATGCTGAGCAGCGACATGCAATTAAAACAACCAAATATGACCCAACTTGCATAGCACCAACCTCTTTCAGGGTCTTGGTCATCACTCGAAACAAACACCTAGATGACCAGGTCTTGGCCCACCCTTACATTGATTGCATCCTTATGGAAGAGGAACTACATGTGGCTAGCTGCATTAACTCGGGTGATTTTCTAATCGATGTCCTAACTTACATTACCCAAGTATGCATTAGCCCTCGTAATCTCGATCATCATGCCCACTTGAAATACAACCGTGATTTCTACAATTGGCTTATGCCAAAGTAGATAGCACTATACAGCGCTTAATTGCCCTTCCCTCTCCCATGTCCGATCCTAGGAAGGATTCTTATCATTTTCCGAGGGGGGCAAGGTGATTTGGTGATTAAGTAAACATAGGCAAGAAGGAAACAAAAAGACTTAATCAAAGTTAAAAGTAGGAAAGAGTGGGAATGAATAGGCTGCTGTTCAAAAATTTGTGTCTTTAATTCACCTTGTTAATTTTCTTCATGGAAGCAAAATTAGTTTCCTGCTCATCGAAAATCCATCTGAGGAATACTAATGTTGGACTATGGTAAATGATATGTATCCACAATGGCAGGGCAAGATAAAGGTGGCAAACTCCCCTTCACGGAGGAAGAACAAATGAGATACGGCCTAAGCGTAGAAATAAGGGGCTTCAATCAGTTCACCTTCAAGCACATGCTGAATCTGGACGAAGCCATCTTGGAGTCGGCAGTAAAGCAGTTGGTGGACGAATGTGTTGGGGGTAAAGGCACCTCCGCCTAGCCGCCCGTGTATTACTACACTGACAGTACCTGCCACTGCACATTGCAGGTGGTGGGCGCCAGTCATAGTCACTTATTCTTTATTCTTTTAGTGACAATTTGAATAAAGGAAGGCCCGACCACACATTGTGGTTGTTGTAGTTCCCACTTTTGAGTCTCTCTCTCTCTTGGCTCTTGCTCTCCATCCACCATAGCTCTCACCGCCAAGCTTCTTCCTCCTGGGTTCCACTTCCCTTTCAACTGGTATCAGAGCAAAGGCATTGGAGCTTCAACCCGAGCTTCCCTTTCAGCCTGGATTTGAAGAGCTTCAACTCGAGCTTCAATGGCAACCATGGCACCTTCATTTGTAGGTATATTTTGATCTCCCGCCTCCTCCCTGAGCTTTCGGACCTTCATTGGCTTCTTCCAGGGCTGCATTGGAGCCCCCTCGACATTGCCAAGTGCCCCTGCACACTATTGAAGACCCCACAGCCCCCAAGAACAGCTAGCACAAATTGTGATGCATTTTTAGGGGGTTGGGCTGACCTGCTCTTGGCACTTCCCTGCTCTTCCTCGGCTTCCTGGCACTCTTGGCAACCTTCCGGATCATTGTTAGACTCCCCGGCATTAGTGCTTGGCTCCCGGTGATCGATTCAAGTGCTTCCCACTTCAGGCCTTGCTGTATACATAGTCCACTTGACATTTATTGTTTGATGCTTCTTGGCATTGGCCTATTGATGCCCGGGTGATGCCCGGATGTTATGGGATGCTATGTCTATGCTTTGGGACTGATTTGGTGTAGATTTGGGCACCATTTGAGCTTCATTTAACAGTAAATATGATATTGTAATATAGTGGGCTGAAGCTCATTTACTTGGTGTATGCATTGGTTCTTGGATACGGGGTGCTTAGAGGAGGTTTGAATGATCATATCGATGTATTTGGAGATTGTCAAATGCTTCCTTTTGGTTCCGAAATGCTTTTGACCTTGGATTAGGCTCCGACTTGGTCATCATTCACTGGCATTTTGGCTTCAGTTGGCATGCTTTGGACCGGTTTATGCCTATTGTCATTGCTTGACATTTAGGCTTCTTGCATCTATGCTTTGGTCAGATATGGATGCCACTTGGTTTGCCCATGCTTGATAGTTACTTGGAGCTTTGATTTCGAATGTATTTGAGCATTTTGGACCTACTGGGCATTATATTTGGTTGTCAGTTACATGCTCTTTGAATGCCTTCAGCCTTATGCTTTACGGGTCTGAGATAGCTTGGGGTTTATGCTCCAGATGTACCCTACTGGGATTTGGCATGTCTGATGCTATGTACTCTATGTATTAGAGTGTTGCTTGCTCTATTTGCATCTGACTTTACTTCCAGTGGGAGCCTCTTGAGCTTGAGCCTCTTGTGGGATAATTACATGCATTTGCTCTCTTGAGAGCTCTATGTTTGCAGTTAGTCTATAGTGGGCTGATTTGATATGCCTATTGGGACATGCACCTATCTCTATCATAGGTTTGTCAGCTTTGTATGCATCTTGTATGGTTATGCATTGAGCTTCTTACTCTATCAATTGTGCTTGTGCTTGGTCTCTTCTCTTATCCCGAGACCCATTACATGCATGACTTCTAGACCTATGAGATATCTCTTGCTTGACAGGTTATTTGTTTGACAGTTCTTGGTACCTTCTTGCCCCTAGACACTCACTATTGGATGTATCTTGCTACCTGGCACTTGCAGTGACATATCTATCAGTGATTGCTTCATTTTGGGACAGTTTTACATATTGCTATCATTTATTACAGCAAGCTGAAATCTCCAGATTTTGAGCACTTCTTTGAGGGTAATGCTTACTATTTGATGTTATCTTGGTCATATTTGGTGGACAAGTGCTTCTCTTGGTGATATATACTCTTTCAGCCAGATAGTGGTTTTAGTGCTTTTTTTGCTAATTACAACCATCTGCAATTTTGTCTTTTTACTTTGATTTGGGACAGTATGGCTAGTCATCTGAAAGACACAGCTCTCTTTAACATTGCCAAGTTGGATGGTACCAACTATGGGTATTGGAAGTCCCATATATGGTAGGTTTTGGTGCAGAAATTGCAGATTAAACCCTTGCATTTCAAGGGTGTTAAACCCGAGGATATGGATGATGATGTTTGGATGGAAGTTGATGAGCTATGCAAGTCTATCTTTATCTTGTCACTCTCAGAAGAGGTCCATCATAATGTTGTTGAAGATGAGAATTAGAGTGCATGGGATTTATGGGAGAAGATTCAGGAGCTCTACATGCAGCAAAGTCCTGTGTCACAGATGTATTGGCTAAAGTACTTAATGGACCTTCGCATGAAGGAGGGGACATCCCTATCATCTCATTTAAGTCAGTTTCATGCTATCATGAAGAGTCTGTTGTCACAGGGTATTGAGTTCAAAGACAACTTGCACCCGTTATTTCTGCTTGGCACCTTGCCTGAATCATGGGATGTCTTTCGTATTGCCATATGCACGAACAAGCTTGATCGACTGAAAATCGAAGATGTTGAGAGTGCTTTATTGACTGAGGAAATCAACAGGAGAAACAATGATGCTTCCCGCTCTTCACATGCATTGACCATTAGAGGTGGCAGACATGGCAGGCATGATAATGATCATAAGGGCAGGGACTCTCAAAAGTCCAGGTCCAATTCATGTGGTCGCAGTAAGTCCCGTGGATGAAAGTCTGATCTTACCGAGCATTATTGTGGGAAAGCAAGACATATTAGGCCACAATGCCATAAGATGCGTGATGATAAGCACAAGGAAAAGGGAAAAGAAAATGTGCAGGAAAAGTCTTTTGAGTGTAGTATTGTACCTGCAAAATCCAGTGTGAAGATAGAAGAGATTAATGTCATGCAGGCCACTGATTGAGATGATGATTACATACTTGTAGCTTCTTCATGTGATGCCTTACAGGCTTCTGAGATACATTCTATGTATGCGCGGTGCTGGCTCTTGGATTCAGGTGCCTCATTTCATGTTACACCCTGTAGAGATTGGTTTCATACCTATTGTACCATGTCTAGTTCTATGCGTCTTGGTGATGACATGTCTCTTGACATTGTGGGCATTGGAGATATTAGGCTGCAATTTTCTTCTGGCAGTTCTTTTGTTTTGCATGATGTATGCCATGTACCTGTGTTGACCGGCAGGCTTATGTCAGCTGGATAGCTTGATGATGCAGGGTATTTTGTGTCTTTTGGAAACTCTACATGGAAGATTACTCATGGCAGGCTTGTGCTTGCAAGAGGTACCAAGTCTGGTAGCCTCTATCCCTTACTTGTATCTAGAGCTACCTTGGGTCATGTTTTGCTTGTGGGTTCTATCCCCCATGTATCCCTTTGGCATGCTCGTTTGGGGCATATGTCCCTTAAAGGAATGAAAATGCTTCGTGCTTTGTAGTATCTTCCGCCTTTTGACTCTTCACATTTTGATTCTTATGATCATTGTTTGTATGGTAGACAGACTAGAAATACTCATAAAAAGTCTGGTAAGAAATGCATGGGTGAGCCCTTGGCCCTTGTGCACTCAGATGTATGTGGGCGCATGCCCTGTTAGTCACTCGATGGGGCAAAGTACTTTGTTACTTTCATAGATGATTACTCACGTAAGGTTTGGGCTTATCCCATAAAGAGAAAATCCGATGTCTTAGACACATTTCAACGTTGACTTGCTTTGGCAGAGAACTAGTCTGGGAAAAGGCTAAAATGCCTAAGGTCAGATAATGGTGGTGAGTATGTATCATGTGCTTTTGAGCAGTTTTGTGATGAACGGGGTATTAAGCATTAGTTGACTGCCCCTTACACCCCTCCCCAGAATGGTATGGTTGAATGCATGAATAGGACCATTTAGAAAAGGGTCCGTAGCATGCTTAGCCAGGCTAGCTTTCACTTTTGGGCTAAGGCAGTTACTACTGCAGTGCATCTCATTAACAGGTCGCCTCATAGTGGCATTGACTTTCAGGTTGCAGAGGAGGTTTGCGTAGGCAAGCCCCCCTCTTATGATCATTTGCATGTCTTTGGATGTGAGATATTATGCCATGTGCCCAAGGACAAACACAATAAGGTGGATCCTAAAAGTGTCAAATGCATTTTCATTGGCTATGGAGATGCAGGAGGGATGGGCTACCATCTATGGGATCTGTAGGCATGGAAAGTGATCTATAGCCATGATATCATCTTTCATGAGGACAAAATGCATATGCAACCTGAGAAAGTGGTTGAGGTACGCAGAGTTATCTTTCACGAGGAGCCATATGCTCCCGTTCAGCCCGCTCCACGGCCAGCTAGATAGCGTGCAGCATCACCTGATGCTCATGGCCTAGATGTTAGACATGCTAATGTTAGACAAGATGTCAGCCAGGTAGCAGAGCCTGGGTTGAGGTGTTCTACTAGAGATAGATGACCTCCTGACCATTTTGCGCCCTCTATGGATTATGTACTTGTTACAGATGCAGGAGAGCCTCTCATTTATGATGAGGCTATGTGTAGAAGTGATTGTCACTCTTGGGAGAGGGCTATGCAATTTGAGCTTGATACATTGCATAAGAATCAGACTTGGGATTTGGTTTCCTTGCCTCAGGGTAAGAAGGCTTTGCCATGCAAGTGGGTATACAAGCTGAAAAGTACCCCTGGACACCCCAAGCCGGCATACAAGGCTCGATTGGTTGTTAAGGGTTTTAAGTAGGAGCATGCTGTTGACTTTGATGAAGTCTTTTTCTCCTGTGGTCAAGATGACCACCCTATGCTTAGTCTTGGCCTGGGTTGCATAGCTTGACCTGGACTTGTACCAGATGAATGTCAAGACAGCTTTTTTACATGGGGACTTGCATGATGAGATTACATGGAGCAGCCTAAGGGCTTTGCAGACCCTAGCAGGGAACACCTAGTGTGCAAGCTACAGAAGAGTCTATATGTCTTGAAGCAGGCACCTAGGGAATGGTACCATAAGTTTGATGCATTCATGCAGTCATAGGGAATGGTACCATAATGGCACCTAGGGAATGGTACCATAAGTTTGATGCATTCATGCAGTCACAGGGAATGGTACCATAATGGCACCTAGGGAATGGTACCATAAGTTTGATGCATTCATGCAGTCACAGGGCTACAACCGTAGTGCTATGGATCCATGCTTGCACACGAAGAAAGCTCGTGACGGTTCTTTACTGATTTTGGTACTCTATGTGGATGACATGCTTTTAGCAGGGACAACTCATGAGGAGCTCGATACTCTTAAGGCTCAGCTCAAGAAGAGCTTTGAGATGAAAGATCTAGGACATGCCTCTCATATGCTTGGTATGCACATAACGTGCAATAGATCTCATGGACTCCTCTATCTGTCATAGAGGGAGTAAATACATAAAGTCCTTGAGCCCTTCTGCATGCAGGATGTTAAGCCTATTGGCTGTCCATTACCTTCTCATGTGAAGGTTTCACATGCGGATTCTCCATAGACAGATGAGCAAAGGGCCGAGATGGCCAAGATTCCCTATGCATTTGTCGGGGTAGTCTTATGTATGCCATGATAGCCACATGTCAAGATATTGCTTTTGCAGTTGGGGTTGTGGCACGCTATATGGCTACACCTGGCAAGTGACATTGGGATGCCGTGAAGGGTATCATGAGGTACCTGAAAGGCACATGTGTCTTTGTTATGGCAGCCAGGATATAGGAGTCATGGGGTACACTGACTCTGATTATGCAAGACATGCAGATAGTAGGAAGTCCACTTCTGGCTATGTGTTCACTTATGCTGGAGGGGCTATCTCTTGGATATCCAAGGCGTAGAAGTGTATGGCCCTTTCTACTACAAAGGCTGAGTATATTGCAACCACAGAGGCTTGCAAAAAGGCTATTTGGTTAGGCCGTTTGATTGCAGACCTTGGTATGACAGATGCTATGCCTACACTGCATTCGGATTCTATGAGGGTCATTCAATTGGCCAAGAATCCGATCTTCCATGCGAAGATGAAACATATTGAGGTGAGGTATCACTTCATTCGCGAGGCCGTTGAGGATAGGTTTGTTGACCTTGTCAAGATTCCGACTGAGTAGAATCCTGCAGACTTGCTCATGAAGAGCCTCACTATCGAGCGCTTTGCCTTCGTCAGGAGATTGATGGGCATTGAATGAGATGACGTCTTTTTCCTCATCCTGTTGTACATGTGTACATGTTGTACTATCTTTTCTTTTTTTCTCTCTCACTGGGGCAGATTCGTCTTTAACTGTGAGGTTGTTGGGGGTAAAGGCGCCTCCGCCTAGCCGCCCATGTATTACTACACTGACAGTACCCGCCACTACACACTGCAGGTGGAAGGCACCCGCCACAGTCACTTATTCTTTATTCTTTTAGTGACAGTTTGAATAAAGGAAGGCCCGACCACACATTGTGGTTGTTGGAGTTCCCACTTTTGAGTCTCTCTCTCTCTTGGCTCTTGCTCTCCATCCGCCATAGCTCTCTCACTGCCAAGATTCTTCCTCCTAGGTTCCACTTCCCTTTCAAAATGCGCCCTCTGGAAGTACGTGGAGAAAGTGGGGCAAGTAGTTGACTGTAGCATGTGTGCAGAATTCTTGAGAAGCTTTGATGATGCAAGAAACTGCGGCACAATAACAGTCAGGACATGAGGAGAAGAATGCCAAGTGGAGGTGCCCCTAAGTGTTGCAATAGTGGAGAAGGCCCTAGGTTTGGCCCCTAAGAAAGAAAAATGCCATCGAAGAGATGTGTACGCAATGCTGGGTATGAATAAGAATGATGTGCACACAGTGGACGGGATAAGTCTAACAGACATCCCAAACCCAGAAGTGAGGATGTAGGCAAAGATGGCTCGTGCCCTCTTCTCGGGACAGAGGTACAACACATTGATGAACATGATTGGCATGCCATTGTTGGAGAGCATAGCCACAGGGTCCCCTAAAGAGATGGATTGGAACAGGTTTGTCGTAAAAACCATTAAGACCTCAGCCACTGTCCTAGCCACAAGCGCAGCACCAACAAAAGGTGAGTCCCAGACTCAATGGCAAGATTAGCGCACAAGAATCTTGCCTCCAAGGCCTCCATGATCAAATTTGGTGGAGTTTAACGGCCATCATCCAAGAGGCCATAAAGGAGGTAGAAGAAGTTGAGAAGGAGGTAGGAGAGACACCCCAGCAGTCACCGCGCCTTGATGTAGAGCAGTACAGTGAGAGAACCATTAGTGATTGGGGAGGGTAGGAAGTGTAGGCTACTCGAAAGAAGGCCAAGGCACAAGAGAAAAAGAAGGCCATGAACCCTTGTCAACAAAGGAGAGAGTAGATGATGAAGGAAGAACAAGTAGAGCTGAAAAGAGCTAAAAAAGAATCCAAAAGGGCAGAAGAAGTACGAAGGCAAAAAGAGGAGGAAGAAATGAAGAAAGTGAGAGAAGAATCACAAAGAGATGAGGAGGAGAGGAGAAGGAAAATGGAAGAAGAGGCAGAGGAGCTGAGGAGAAAGGAGGATGAAGACATGGCGGAGGCCATGCACAGGTCTGTAGCGAAGACCCACGGCCCTAGAGAAATGGCCACCTTGAGCCCACGGCACGAAGGTGAACCAAGCGGCAATGTTGAAGCAGCCCCAATTGTACACAGAACTACGGGAGAGCCAGCAAGAAGGAGACTAGGCATCAGAAGAATGATGCCGAATAGGAGGATGTGCTAGTATTCATCCTGTGGTCGGCAATGAGGGAGCATGGAAGGCTAGAGAGAGAGATAGGAGTCGTGTCAAAGGAGAAGGAAGAGGCCATAAAAGAAGCCACTAGGAGCCTGTAGGACAACCTGCAAAATGCCCAATAGGAAGTGGAGGGACTAATGGCCATGGCCATGACCGAAAGAAAACTACACCTGACGGAGCTAGAAAGCCACATGCAAACTACTAAAGGTCTATCAAAAAGGCTCGTAGAGGCCCACCAACAGTTCTCCATGGTTAATCAAGGTAGAAGAATAGCCGAACCGCTGAGAAAAAGAGAAGACCCAAATGTTGGAAGTGTAGGATAAGCAACAGTAGGTGGTAATGATGCTATCTCAAGAGATGGAAAGGGGCAAGGAAGATCTGGAAGAAAAGGCACAAGAGTGGATAGGAGTAACTTTGAAAGAGTGCAAGAGTTGACAGAGCGCTTGGTCGTGGTGGAGTGGGAGAGGGTGCTCGCAGAATCCAGAGCTGAGGCCATCGAAGCGTGGTCCAACACGCAAAGGCAATCCTTTTTTAGCATTGTGCTTCATGTTACACAAGTTGAAGATGAGGATTTGGTGGAGAGAATGAAAAGGAAGTTGGAATTGACAACTAGAGCTGTAAGGTATAGCTGGCAAGAGCAAACACTCCTAATTGGCATATGCATAACCAAGGAGCAGCAACGTAGCTACTTGTGACAAGCCAACCTCTCCACTGATGAGCTCAGGGAACTTGGATTCGAGGAACAAGAGCAGCCCCATCCACTCCCAATCCAACCCACTATGGAACAAGACACTGAGGAAGGGCCAGCAAGCATTCGAAGAAGAACCACAAATTAGAGAGCCCAGTCCGCCCTTGCCTGATCCACCCCTAGAAGAGCTAGAGGGTGCCCACATTCTCGAGCGCGTTATTGTTGCAAGAAGAAGAAGAAGATGGGAACTTGTGGAGAAAGCCTAGCAAAGAGCACGAGCACGGCCACAGCAGCTTCTTGACGAGCCCATGCCACTACGTGAGGATCACCATCCCGTCAACTGGCCGCAAGAGTTGACTATTTGGCAACAATGGGAGCCCTAATCCTGACCCTTTGAGTTCCCCTTCCTCTACCCATGAGCCTTGGACCGAGTTTTACCCCTAGAGGTAGTGGAAAGGATCACTCGTTTGGGCAATACTCTAGCGAATCGATGGGTAGAGGAGTGGAGCATTGTAATCACACAATGGAGGCGGGAACTCACGGACTACTGGCAGGATAAGGTCTATCACGTTCCCAAAACTGTCCGAGGCTATGAGGCGTAGCCAAAGTGGCGGAGGAGGATTTGGGACACCAATTTTGATGCATGGATGGCCATTTGCGGCATGCTACAGGAAGAATGAAATGATCCTATCTACATGCCCTACCCTCGCAGACATGGAGTGGATTACGATAGGGGGTGCATGGCAGGTACGACTTCCCAAAGATCTACAATGTCAATGCAACAACTCCCGAGGAATGCATGACCTTTAGAGCAAGGGACTTGCGCCCATCCATCACCCGCTTCCTTGAGGATTTCTCTTCCTATCCAGATTCAGCCTTCATAACTACTTGTAATTACCTTAGGACCATTAGGTTTTTGCTTAAACAAAAGCCAGAAACTGAGGAAGCCCACCTTCCCCCACTCTTTTTTGACATTAACCTAGGAATAGATAGTTGCACTATGGCTAGGCTCATGATGAGGGCAACCCTGCTTCCCTCGTTTTTTATGAGGATCCTTGAAGACATGAGCGATAGCCACTTTACGATGTGTAATCATCCTTTCTTGTCAACCACAGCTCTTAATCCAAAGGCTAGCATCAAGGAATACTGAAGAGCCACGACTTTTTGACTAAGTCCCTAAGACCACCTTGCGAATCGTTCGAGGAAGATCAGGGTAGAGCCTAAGAGCACCCCTTGCAGCCAAATGACGGCTATAATCACCTATTATAAAAAAAAGAAAAAAATAGAAAGAAAAAGTGGAAACATTGAACCCCCCAAAAGCACCTTGAGCGCCACAATCACTGCACCTAGGGTTTCCATACCTAGCCTTGTCCCCCACGACACATGCTTAGGGCACATCAAGGGCAGGACATACCTAGAAAGGAAAATCTTGCCTATGGTTCCCTATGGTTTGACCCGTCACCCTAAGCCCCTTGCACTGCACCTCTCTTATACACAAACTGGATCCTCAAGTGTGGGACACCACCGAGGGCTTGCCCAAGGTTAGTAGACTCATCTCCCAATTCCACAAGCATTGGCACCACTCACTCCACCGTAAGGCAGAACCACCCCCAAGTAGTGCACCTTCTTTTCTTTCCATGTACAAACAAAGGTCTCGACCACCAGCTCCAGAGACGCCATCATCCATGCAATGCACTTCCCATCTTATGCGACATGTCACCATGCAGGCACAACAAAGCAAGGGGCAGGACGCAACAACCCTAGTCAAAAAGTGAATGAAGAAGCTCGTTTAGAACATTGCAGGAGAAGGCAGCCAAGAGGGCCAAACGACAGATTTGTCTAACTTTATCTTCAATTTCAAAGATGGATCAGCATATCCGCCTCTCTCCACACAGGGATTTGTCCAACTTTATCTTCAATTTCAAAGACATAAATCCCTCCAACACACCTTCCACCAGGGCTCGTATAAGGGCCTTTCAGAACCATAAATCCCTCCAACAACAGGGCTTAGATCCAACTTAAGAGCCTTTCAGAAACATAAATCCCTCCAACACCAGGACTCAGATCCAACTCAAGAGCCTTTTAGAACCATAAATCCCTCCAACACGAGGGCTTAGATCCAACTCAAGAGTCTTTTAGAACCACAAATCCCTCCAACACCAGGGCGGCTTACATCCAGCTCAAGGGCCTTCCAGAACCATAAATCCCTCCAACACACCTTCCAACAAGGCTTGTATACAAACTCCAAAAGTCACCTGGCTACCCTAGCAACACCATCCGACTCACCACCCAGCAGTGCCATGGATTTATCACAATAGAATTTCAACACATTCTTCATATTCTTGATAGAAACCATCAAAAGAATAAGAGAACACAATGAAATGCCCCACTTTGGATGGAAATCATCATATAGGATTTATCTTCAATGTCTTCATAGTCTCTCTCATGTAGATACAATGTTTCTCATAGAGAGTTGGCTATCTCTCACTCTCTATCACTCTCACACAAGCCCTCTCTCGATAGTACATTAGAATAATGACGAATAATGCCCCATAATCCCTCTTTGATCATGGATACTCCTCCCAAGAGATAAGTCATCTGATATAAAGGGTCACTAGAGCCATTATAGTGTCCTTTCGTAGCTCAACAGTGTCATTGTCACTTCAACCTTTACTCGAGTCTTCAACAACTACTTTCGCTTCTTTGAGCTATTTTGAACTTGTATTCATCTCTTTCTAAGACTAGAAAACTTTCCCAAGCTACACATTCATCCACGGAACACTTACGGAGGCATACAGAACAAAAACAGAATAGAGACAAAGGCATACAAACGGGGGGAGAGAGAGAAAGAGTGAGGAGAGAGAGGGGGAGAAATAGAGAGAGAGCATGCAATATGTGTAAATTTTTCTCGCCAAGAAGGGGTCACCAACAGCCCCTTATTAGGAGAAAATTAAAGTTACAAGTCCTAAGGTCAATAAGGGGCTCTCATAGGCGACCCATTCTTGGAGAGAGTAAAAATTTTGCATGACTAGGGGTTGCTTGTAGTCCTTTCTTGTGCGAAGAAAAAGGTCACAAGTCCACTTGTCAACTCCTTGGGTGAAAAAAAAAAGCCAAAGTCCACTTATGGCTTTTTTTTCGCCCAAGAAGGGGTCACCAGTAGCCCCTTCTCGAGCAAAAAGAAAGTCACAAGTGGATTTGTGGCTTTAATTTTTGCCCAAGAAGGAGTTGCTGTCGCAGCAACCCCTTCTCAATGGAAAAAAAATCCCCTTCACCCCCTTCCAAGCGAAGAGAAATTCCACAAGTTTCGTGCTCTCTCTCTCTCTATAGTGAGCCAATTAATAAATAATATATTAATTACTTAGTTAACAAATATATAATTGTTTTTTAAGAATATTAATTTAGATGATATTAATTTAATTAGTTACTATTAAATCAACTTACTTAATAATAAACAAATTAGTATTGATTAATTTTTTCTATTAATTGATTATTTAATTATGTATCAGTACTAACTAGTATTTATTACTAGATGTAATTATTTATATTAGTATTAATTATAGTATATTTGTATTAATTACATTGGTATTATTTATTAGTAATTATTGGTACAAATTAATTATTTAATTTTCATTATCAATATTATTTATTTAATAACTAGTATAACTAATATATTTTAATTATTAGTATTAGTATCAATTGATTATTTAATTCTTAGATTAGTGTTATTTAATCACATTAGTATTAATTAATTGATTTTAATAACTAATTAGTACTTAGTTAACTAACTACTAATTACTTATTAACTAATTAACTAATTTAATAACTAAATAACCAAGTAATAATTACTAAACTAATTAACTAATTACTAAATAACTACTAATCAATAATTAACTAACTATTAATTACTTATTAACTAACTATTAAGTAATTAACCAATTAACTTAGTATTAATAATTACTAATAATCAAATAAATAACTAATTAATTAAGTAATTAACTTAGTTTTAATAATTAATTATTTGTGTGAGGGGGGGGGGGGGGTTTTCAAAATTTCTTTCTCCCTTAAGGGGGTCCCGGGAAAAAAAATTGAATCCCCCCCCTCTCTCTCTCAAACCAAGATTGTGTTTTGCTTTTTTAAGAAAATTAATTAATAATTAGTTAACTAGTAATATTAATTATTTGATTTATTTAATTAATTATTAATTAAATTATTAACTTATTAATAAACATATATATATATATAATATCTCCCGAGCCACCGTCAAGTGCTCGATGTGAGCTATCACGGCTGTAGTACAAGATAGAAAAAGAAAGGAACGAATCCTCGCATTCAGTTTGTCCCAGTGAGACTGTGCCTTGGCCAACTCCGCACGAGCATCGGAAGAGAGTTTGGAATCATCTCTCACCGAGCGCTGATTGATCTCCTCCTGTACAAGCTCCGCCAAATCATAGGACTCTAGGAGTGGCCAACATCATCACGCGCCAGATGCGGTAGTTGTCGCCATCGAGCTTCTGATATGCGAGATATATATATGAAGTAACATATTAAAATTAAATTCATTAAGTAATTAAATTATTAATAAATATTAAAATTAATTAATATGAAACAATCAATAAAGATATATTCAATCATAGTAATTAGTTAATTAGTTAATTATTTATTTAATTAAATATTTATTTAATTAATGTAAAATCAAGATACTTAATTAATTATTTAGTGGTAGTGGTGATGGAGGTGGTAGTAGTGGAGGTGGAAATATCTGTGGGTGGAATAAGTGGACTATGTGGAATAAGAAATGGAAGTTGCCTAGAAAAGCTCGCTCAAAAAACTTGTGTTTTGCCCTCCCTCAACATCTTTAGGAAAGGCTTAAACAGGTGGTGGTAGCTGTGGGACCCCCAATTGGGGACATGGAAGTAGTGGGATAAAGTGAAGGAGGAGCATCATTTGAATGATAGAGAGTTGAATTGGTTAGTGGAGGTATCTCGAAGGAAAAAGCCAGAATGGCCCACATTAGTCACCCTGAAAGAGGATTCACCTCTCAAGTTCTAGCAATCCTTGGAGCAAAAGTGGTCGAGCAAAGCAACTATTCACTACGACTTCAAAGGAGGAACCATGGAGTTCTTAATGAAGCTAAAGGATAACTGGGGAAACAAGTTTCCTAATGACACCACCATGGAGTGGAAGAGGAGAGCTAAGCGTGTATGGAAATCAACCCCATCCCACTGATTAAACGTGATCTTGTGGAGAGTTCTCCTCAAGAAGATGCCAACAAAGAACAAATTGGGAAGGTTCAAAGGAGTGAGCCCCTTGTGCTTGTTGTGTAGAAGGAAGGAGGAAGATATAACCCACTTGTTTTGGGAGTGTTAACCAGTAAGAGCTGCTTGGAAGAAACTGGAGAGGAAGATGTTCCAAATGGGTTTCCACAGCACCATAGCAATGAGCTAAGCACTACTAGGCAATCAAGGGCTCATAGTCCATGAATCATGGCAAATATGGGCTATGATCAAGGCATTCATATTGTTGGAAACATGGAGATTGAGAAATGTGCTCCTGCATAGAGTAGAAGGAGTTGTTAGAAATGATGCTGACGACTTGGCATGGAAATGCCTAAATGAGCTAAGCACTACTAGGCAATCAAGGGCTCATAGTCCATGAATCATGGCAAATATGGGCTATGATCAAGGCATTCATATTGTTGGAAACATGGAGATTGAGAAATGCGCTCTTGCATAAAGTAGAAGGAGTTGCTAGAAATGATGCTGACGATCTGGCATGGAAATGCCTAAATGAACTCAAGAGTATCTTTAGGGTGCTTAGGCCCAGAGCCCATGTTTACAAGAGAGCTTGCAAGGCTTTCAGCAGGCTTTGATATACTTGTTGCTCCTTTTGTTTTGTTGAGTTAGGGGCTCTATGCCCCAAGTCTACTCTTTGGAGGATGTGCATTTGCCCCTACAACAATAATCTAAACTCGTTATCGCATTAAAAAGAGACTTGTTCTAGGGGAAACTCCAAAGAGGAGTGGTGGAGTACAGCCATGAGTCGATGCATGTTCTGATTTAATGCCTCGTTTCAAAGGGGCAATGCTTAATGTTTTTGGAGCTCTAGTCTACCTAGGATGACCTTTACTCTACGCATGTCAGATGTAGGCCGACGGGTGGCGCTTGCCGCAACGAGAGAGTTCAAGAAGTCGATTAGTTTCCTCAAGACTGGTGACGGTCTTGTTGCACATGGTTAGCTGCACATGTAAGTCCTTCAACACCTTGCAAGCACGTCAATCCTTTAGCCCCGTTAGGCTCTGCGACATGCTTTGCTGATGATCGAGTCAACAATAGGAAAAGCTGTTCCTCCGGCCATCAAAACAGGGCCGAAACTAAGGAGTCACCTAGATACAAATGATAGAACCAAAATCATCGACTTTCCTACTCTTCAGAAACAGAAGAACTCCAAGTACTAACTGCGCCACCAGGGTCGGGCTGGACTTCATCGCTCGGGGTTGTCGAAAGCCGGATGTGCACTGCTTTTCATGCGCACTTCGAAGGTGGATTGCTGCTGGTATCATGTGGCAGGCTGCCCCCAAGCTTTGATTCAGTCCCTCTGTCCAAGGCAGTTTCCCTTGTGATGGCTTTTCAGGTGGAATGCGCGGGTCTTTTGTGTCACTGTGCCACAAAACACAGTCACCATATGCATTGTGCAGATATGCTGCAGTCGATAAAGCAGTCGAGCATCCATGTACCTCCAGATTGAAGAATCTGTGCCTGCAGGGGCAATTAGATAAAGTTGTTGAGATTTTAAGCTCCCTGGACCGTCAATGTCTGCAAGCACCTATTGACATTGCTAGTTTTGTTTTGAAGGAATGCACGAAACGGGAAGATTCTTCAACTGGCACAAAGCTGTACCAAATCGTATTAAAGGATGGGCAAAATCTGGATCCCTATCTAGGAGTTCTCTTCATCCGCATGTTCGCTGTTTGTGGGAATTTACCAAAGGCTAACCTAGTATTTGAAAAATTACCCGAAACAAACCTTTTTGCCTGGAGCACCATCATCTCAGCACATGCCAAGCATGGGGATTGTGTGAAAGCAATTCACCTTTTCTGTCAAATGTTGCAGGCAGGCATTCAGTTAGATGGTCATATTTATGTTGCAGTCTTTCAGGCTTGTGCCAATGCCGCAACCCTGGTGCATGGCAAGATTCTTTATGGCCTTGTCATTGAAGAGAACTGTGAGGCACCTGCATTTATTCGGAATGCTGTCATTAATATGTTTGCTAAGTGTCAAAGCTTAGAGGATGCACACTTTCTGTTTGTCAAGTGTAAAGAGCCAGATGTTATATTATGGAATGTGATCATCGAATGCTATGTTCAGAATGGTTGTGGTGACAGAGCCCTCCAATGCTTCAAACAAATGAGGCTTGAGGGTGCAGATCCAAGTTTGGTTACGTACATCAGTATATTAAAATCATGTTCCAACATGACAACTTTGCAAGAGGGAAAGTTGATTCATATGTACATAATTCAAAATGAATTGGAGTCAGATGCATTTGCTGGGAGTATCCTCATTGATATGTATGCCAAATGCGGTAGCCTTAAAAGTGCCTGTGATGTTTTTTCCAAAACGAAGGATCGAGATGCTGTGATATGGCGTGCATTGATCACTGGGTATGCTTGTCATGGTTATGATATGGAATGCTTTGAGCTCTTTTGCCAAATGCAACAAGAGGGCATAGAAATAGGTAGGAACACATTTGCTAGTGTTCTTAAAGCCTGCTGTAATATGACAGCCTTGACTTATGCAAAGCAAATCCATGTTAAGGCAAGGGAAAGTGGGTTCAAGACTGATAATCATATTGGTAGTTCTCTCATTGACATGTATATCAAGTTTAGAAACCTTGAAAATGCTCACAGAGTTTTTGATGAGCTTCATAATCGTGATCTTCTGGTATGGACATCACTCATGGGAGGGTACATGTGGCATGGATATTACTGGGAAGCTCTTGATCTTTTCAAACAAATGCATCGGGAGGGTGTCAAGCCCGACCACATCACATTCAATATTGTTTTGAAAGGATGTGTCAAGATTTGGGCACCTGAGCAAGGGAAGATGATTCATGGTTTTGTGCTAGAAAGTGCTTGTGACTCAGCTTTGTGTGTTCAAAGTGCTCTCATTGATATGTATTTGAAATTTGGGGAGCTTGAAGATGCAGAAAGGGTATTTAAGACATTGTTGTACCAACGTGCTATGACATGGAGTCCCTTAGTTACTCAAAACTTGGAGGAACGCAATCTGATTGCTGATTGCTTTCAGCAACAACAGGCTGAATATTTGAGTTCATCCAAAGTTTCTGGTGACCTGCTGCAAATTTGTTCTAGCATGATGAACCTGAAAGACGGCATGCTGATTCATAGCTGTATTTGTCAAAGTGGTCTTGAGTCAATAAGTGAGGCCTTACTTATTGACATGTATGCTAAATGTGGAAGCCTTTCTGATGCTTGCCGAGTTTTTGATTCTTCAAACCAGGATTCTGGAATCTGGGGAATAATGCTGGCTTCGTATGCATATCATGGACTCAGTGCTGCCATTTTTCAAGGTTTTCAACAGATGCAGTTGATGGGCACCCAACCTAATCAAGTTGCATATGTCAATGCAATTAAATCTTGCATTGATGAGGGCAACCTGAGTAGGGGAGCATTGATTCATGCCACTATCGTTGCAACTAGTTTTGAACATGATGTGCTTGTGAATAACTCTCTCATTGATATGTATGCCAAGTGTGGTAGCCTGAAAGCAGCGGAGACTGTGTTTGATGGATTGATAGGACGTGATGTAGTGACATGCAATGCACTTATTGCAGGGTACAGTCGTAGTGGCTGTATCAAGAAGGCTTTCAAACTCTTCAGCAAGATGCAAAATGAGGGTCCAGAGGTAGACCATGTGACATACATTGAGATTTTAAAATGTTGTTCCAATGATGGACTCTTACATATCGCCAAACTTATACACTACTTTATCAAAGAACAGGGCCTTGAAAATGTCCTTGTTGAGAACACACTTATTGACATGTATACTTCTTGTGAAAGCCTTGAGAATGCTGTTAGTATTTTTGACAAATTACGTTGTCGAAACCACGATACATGGAGCAGAATTATCGCAGCACATACTCAACATGGGCATGTGAGCAAAGCTCTGCACTATTTTGAGCAGATGCTTGGGGTTGGTATGCAGCCTGATGATATGACATTGACATGTGTTTTGAAAGCTTGCTCTTCTATAGCAGCTGTGGAGAAGGGAAGGCTGTTGCATTGTCAGGTATTGTTTAGTGGCTCTGAGACCAATGTTTTTGTTGGAAACACCCTTATTGATATGTATTCCAAATGTGGGAAACTTGGGGATGCACAAAGAGTGTTTCACATGTTGCCATGGAGGGATATTGTGACTTGGAATGCAATAATAGGAGGCTGCACACACAATAATGCCAGTGAATTGGCCCTCACATACTTTAATGACATGCAAAATGGGGAGGTCAAGCCTAACGCAATGACTTTTCTTTGCGTCCTGTCGGCCTGTAGCCATATGGGTCTTGCAGCAGATAGTATTAAGCATTTCAAATATATGGCAGAAGATCTTGAATTTACACCAGAATTGGCACATTATAATGCATTGATTGATCTTCTTGGACGCACAGGACAGCTTACAAAAGCAGAGGACCTATTATATAGCTCACCGTATGGGTTCAACTGTATTGGCCTGATGTCTTTGCTTGGTCATTGCAAAGTACATGGTAGTTTTGATCTTGGTAGCGAATGTTTTGAGCACATAATTAGAGCCGATAACAGGAATGCTGCTGGGTATGCTTTAATGTCAGGTATGTATTCGTATGCTGGCTCATTACAAAAGGCAAATAATATGGAACGGTTAAGAATTGACGCAAATGCATGGAAAAGACCTGGGGGAGCTTGCATTGAGGTTGATAACTTGATACACGATTTTACTGTGGGATGTGACAATCACCCTCAAAGTGGTAATATATATGGAAAGCTCATCCGATTGAATGTATGGATAAGGGGAAATGGATATCTGCCTGGTTTCTGAGACATATTTCAATCTTCTTGGAGGTGTATGTATAATTTATCTTGCTGATTACACAGCTGTGGACTCGAGGTTTTCCATGGTTCTTGAGGATGCTTGGAAGAGGTCATCTACAAGACATAAAGAAACATAGGTTTTTCTGTATGTTTTCAGTATGCAAATACATATGAATATGGGAGTATGAAAAAGTGGGATGGAGAGAGTTGCTTGGGTTGATGTATTTGCTTGGACATTACAAAGTAAATTGTAGCATTTGTGTCATCAACTCTAATAATGTGCTCAAAACATTCGGTGTGTATTCATATGCTGCTTCATTGGAAAAGGCAAACAATGTGGAAGCGTTAAGATGATGCAAATATGTGGAAAAGCCTTGGGAGGGCTCCTATTGAGGTTGATAACTTGATACATGGTTTTATTGTGGGATGTGATAATCACCCTAAAAATTGTAGTATACATGGAAAGTTCATCTAATTGAATGTGTGAATAAGGAGAAATGGATATCTGCCTGGTTCCTAAGATGCATCCCAATTTACTTGGATGTGTACGTATTGTTTCTTGAGGATGCTTGGAAGAGGTCAAATTCAAGACATAAAGAAACATAGGTTTTTCTCCCAGTGTTGAATACACATACACATGATCATGGGAGTATGGAAAAAGTAGGGATGGAGACAATTGTGATGAAGGTCTAGCCATCCACTTGGTACCTCTTCTTGTGAACTGGGGGACTTTGTAAACTAGGTGTGTGGCGACCAGAAAAGTATAGTGCAGGCTGGGATGTGCACTTTTGGGCGAGGCCTTTCTGCTGTGTTTCTGCTTGCATGGTCCCAATTTGTCGATCTGCCTCTCTACCTGTGTCTTGATTGCTGCTGTTGTCGGTGCTGCTACCACTGCCTTCTTGATCATATCATCAACAAGTGTGTGTTTTTTTTTGGGCTATAGTTTTGGCGACATAACATCAAGATTGACTGTCTGTGGACATGTTGCTTTGTTCAGAACTCTGTAGAAACAATTTTCTTTTTCTTTTTAGATCAAGTTGGGTTGTTTACCAATTTCTAAGGTAATTGTTGAATAAGATCTCGCTTTAGCATAGATCGCACATGTGATGTGCAAATGTGAGATGCACATGTGATAGTACAAGTTAGTTATTTCATAATGACAGGCCAAGGACTTTGAGAAGTCAATGGTGTCAAAGGCAAAAGTTGTTATAAGTTATATTGACAGGTACTATGTGGTACTTGGTGTTAGATTTTGGCATGGAACATTTTATTAGCCATTAATGTCAGTGGTGACATTATAGTAACTAATGAATGCTCAAGAATACTTGGATGACAAATTGACCTAGCCTCAATTTAATTATTAGTTAGCACAATTACTTTTTTGAGTAGGAATTAATAATTAAATTAGTTTTCAGAATTAATATTTTGAAAATTAATTTCATTGGTTCAAAAATTATTGAAAAATGTAATGAAAAGACTTGTCACTTGGCAAAAGCTTCCCATGCAAGCATAGTACAGGGGAATTTCGAAAATAGAAGAAATGGAAATGAAAAAAAATGGAGTTTCAGGGTTTCGGTCAAATTTTGAAAATGGAAAAATGACGTTTTGGATTGTATACTAAATAAATATAGTATTATATGTGTATGTAAACATGTATTCAAATTTCATATAAAACTTTGAATCCATGTCATATAATTAAATTCACAATTCATTACATGTATTAAGGCTCATAAGTGGAGTCAAGGCTCAATAGTTAAAACTTAAGATAGCTTAACATAGTTAAGACTCAGTTTTTAAAACTTAAGACAACAAAATGAATTATAATTTATGACTCATAGATCATCTACAATTTGAAGATTGATATACAAAATAGTGCAGCCAAGATGTATAACAAGTAAAATTAAGATATAATGATACATGTAGCTATGTTGTGTGAACAATCTATCCAAACTCCAAAGTCCAGTGAGCATTGAGCATTGGGTATTAGTAACTATTGAGTACTAAATATCAATATCAATGAATGATTAGCAATTGGAGTTTGCAATTTTAAATTGACTCGAGTATTATGAGTCATGACTCATCTGGATTCTGAGGATACATACATCATCTCCTTATTCGACTCTGAGGATGCTAATTAAAAAGATAATGAAGCAACCTCAATCTTACACTTTGGTTCTGACTCTGCTTGTGATGCACGACCACGTGTAGCTCTCGCTTTAGTTGCTCTAGCTCTCCTCTATGTACGAGTCTTATGCACTGGCGCTAATAGCTCTATTGAGAAACCACTTCTTCAGTTTACACACTTCGTTTAGGGTTTTGTAGTGATAGTCCCAAAAAGACTTGGTGTCCACATTTTGACCACTTTTTCAATGGCCACTCTAGATTGCTTATACTTATAAATATGCACTCACTTCATTCACTCCTACCACCCCTCTTCAGTCATTCTTGATCACCTCCTTCGGTCACCACTACCACTTTTCTCTCACTAGTCCCTTCCATCGCTCTCACACCCCTTTAGGAGGACATTGCAGTTCATGGCTCATGGTTGCTTTTATCATTTTTCCTCTGCTTTAGGCATCTCGTTCGTTCATCAGACCTTGCGTTTAGGGCATCTTCACCTAGCATCACCATGATTTACTTGGCGTTAGTACTCTTCTCCATTAGGCTCCACCTTCACTTACGTTTTTCAATGTGATCTCCTTGCCTTGCGTCATTATCTCTAGCTTGGCATCAACATCCTAGCCTCTAGCGATAATCTACATCACCGAGCATCAATGATTTCATTACTCATCTATCATAGGGACTACTAGGATCTGCATTTTACAGCCTTGTTTCTCCTCCATCACTTGATGTTGTCTATCATAGTGATTACTAGGACCTGCATTTTTGTAGTTTGGCTCCATCACCTAGCGTAACTCGTTTGTCACAATGGCTATTGAGACCTGCATTTTTGCAGCTTGGCTCATCTTCCATCATTTGGTATTATCATTATCCACCTAACGTCAACATCTGGATTGCTCTTCCTACGCTTGACAGCTTCGATACTTAGGGATTTGCGCTTTGCTGTGTTGAGATCACTCCCCGACATCAGAGGACTACAGTTCGATCCCTCGACAGCTAATGATCATCTTCCACATCTTTGACGGCATTAGAGTACTACGGTTCGCTCCCTTGACATCTATCATTCACCTTTCAGTGATTACTTTGATAGCCCGTTGCCCGGAGGATTGTGTTTTGCTCCCTTCACTAGTGTAGATTTCCACAGGTATTGCTGCCTGATTCAGACATGACAATATAGTTATCTTTTGAGCTTTGGCTCCACTGTATCAACTTTTCTTCTCATAGCATTATTCAGTGCATTATCACCGTGCTTTTCTTGTGTTTTTGAGTTTCTCTTCTTCAACATATTCAATGCGTATACATATCACAATTTACAATCCAACTTCCAAGTCATGACAAGTATCAAGGTTAAAAAGTTAATTATACATAATACTATTCATTACCAATTTACTTGTGAAGGTTCAGGGGATAGAGCGGTCTTCTCAAGAAGTTGGAGATTGCAATGACAAAACACTAAATGCTCCAATTGGGTAGTTGTGAGCTTGTTGCTCTTTTTAGTATGGAAGAGGGTGTCAAGTGGTGCAGCAATGGAAGCATAAACATATGCTGAAATAAATTGCTGAAACACAAGACAAAAGAGAAAGGGAAAGAAAGAACACAATACAGATGAGAACTCAGAAGTATGCTCGGGAAATGGAATCCATATACCAAGATATGAGATAGTACAACAGCAATGTGAGTCACCGGCTGTGGAGGCACTGACACCTGCTCCCTCTCCCCAAGAATTGTCAGGTGATGAATGAATGTGGAAGAGGGAGGCTGTCAATAAATATGCCAAATAAATGCCTAAAATAGGACTGGTCGACCGGCATTAAATGTTGACTGATTGGCTGCAAATAATGTTAAACCACAATAAATAATGACAAGTAAAATGCCTAAATAATCTATGAGCCCAACCTACTGTACCACAAGTACAGACTCAACCAGACTAATACACTAACACCCTCTCTCAAACCATGGGTGATCTGATACACGACAATATACAATGATAATGTCGCATTATAGTACATACAACAATGTCCACCAGAGTAGAACCATGGATACCCAAGTAGTAGCGCAAGCCACCACCAAGGTGCCTTAGAGAGAACTTGATGTTGATGTCGATCGTACCAGCTCCTAAAGATAGAGAAGATCATAGCAGTGCTCAATGTCTATCAACAATGCCTCTAAAGTAGCACACGTGACCATCCTGTCACCAATGCCATAGTGCATAAATGACCATGAATTCCCCTTCTTTGGCCAGACCGCCAAAGTGTCCCCTCATGTGAGCTCTAGACGAAAGCCACCCACTCTTTGTCAAAGAACCAGCCCCTCATGAACGTGGATGTCAATCCTAGCTCTAGGATTTGTACCTGCCAGACTGATGCATCAGGGATGTCCCTCCCTAGATCTGGTGCATCTGTATAGAAATATAGATGAGGCACGAATGCCCCATCTCACCACTCTCTCACACTCCCTCTCTGGCATTGGAGAGTCGTGAGGGATGACCTCATCACCACCACTAGAAAGCAGTTGAGAAAGGGGCCACCAGGCCCTTCCCACGATTTGAAGAAGAAGATCCCTTCTGCACCTTGGACTTCGCCTTGTTGACCGGAGGGGTTGAGTCAGAATCTGAGGCAAATGATGATTCGTCGGAGGAGTCCGTATCCCGCTACATCTTTTGCTCCTTTTTCTTCATGGAAGCTGCTAACTCTTTGTAGTCCTTCCGTAAAAGACCTTTCTTGCCATAGTGGTAACATTGGGCCTTCGACTTCTTCATCTTTGAACCCCTCTCTGAAGTTGCAAGAACCTCACTTGAACCTCTATAATGTGATGGAAGCCTCCCCTGTAGTCGCAAAGTAGCCTCATGCTCAAGTAGCATCGAGGACATATGAAGAAAACTGACAAGAGTGGTAGATGTCTGTGTCCATAAGGCATTCGCCACTCCATCAAACTCCCAAGGAAGCTTGTAGAGTACCGTACCAACAATATGTGCCTTTGATAGGGCAAACTGCATAGTGCGAAGCTAGTCCTAGAGTTGGGTAACTCGAAGTAGGAACGACTGAATCGTATCCTTGGGTTCAAATTGTAGTTGCTGGAGCTGGCCATAGAGAGTAATGGCCCTCATGGTGGAAGGAGCCTCGTATACATCAATTGCAACTTTGACCATACGTCTGAAGCTGTCATACAGGAGATGACCGCTGGTAGGACTTCTTTGGAAATACATCGAAGTAATACCAAATAAGCACGGGCATCATTCGAATCCCATGTAAGCACTTCCTCCTCATGATTGTCTTCATCAAAATTAGATGGAACAGGAGAAGGTTGGTGAGGATGTGCTATAGCTCCACCAACCATGTACCATAACCACTTCTGGATAAATCAATCCTTCATCACCGCACTCCACATGTAATAATCAGGTCCATGGAGCTTGTCATCAATGGATGTGCATGGAGGAGCCATCTAGAGAGGATTTAGAAAAGAAGCAGAGAAAAGAAGGGATTGGGAGAGGGAACACAACCAAACCACGAGCACAGACTGCAAAAGTAAGAGTTCACATATAGTATAACCCAAAATTTGATTAAAATAAGACAAAAAGTATTGTAAAAAGTCAAAAAATTAGTTAAAAACTACCAAAAATAGCAAAAACGACCTGATAATGCAAGGCCCAACCCCAAGAAGGGATGTTGAGGCACCAAAATGCAGGCTCAAATGGATGCGGAGGCTGCAACGATGTTGACATCAGCAAAAAACAAAGGCAAAACTGGTTGCCTAATTATTGGAGCAGTAGTTGCTTGATCAACAAGAGGGAAAATAGTCCTGAAATCAGTCGAAAAACACAACAGAAACACAAATCTTGAAATGTGATACCATGTTAGAAGTGGTGCAACAATGGAAGCATAAACATATGCTGAAATAAACTGCTGAAACACAAGACAAAGGCGAAAGGGAAAGAAAGAACACAATACAGATGAGAACTTAGAAGTATGCTCGGGAAATAGAATCCATATACCAAGACATGAGATAGTACATAAGCAATGTGAGTCACCGACTGTGGAGGCACTGGCACTTGCTCCCTCTCCCCAAGAATTGTTAGGTGATAAATGAATGTGGAGGAGGGCGGCTGATAATAAATATGACAAATAAATGCCTAAAATAGGACTGGTCGACTAGCATTAAATGCTGGTCGATTGGCCGTAAATAATGCCAAACCACAATAAATAATGGCAAATAAAATGCCTAAATAATCTCTGAGTCCAGACTGTTGTACCACAAGTACAAAGTCAACCATGAACTGACTAATCTGCTACTAACAAAGGGCCCATGTGCTCCAGTTTCTCTTAGTAGGCCGTCAATTACAATCTTATGAGAGGACACGAATGGTAATGTGTTTCTATTCAAATTTAAGAGATTGAGGTTAGATGATTGCTACTAGGCAAGCCACAAAATCAACATTTACATAGACAATAGATTATAGAACATGTTACCTAGGTTGCATAATGCATTAAATTATCAAGATTCAAAACATAAAAGTCATGAGCTACATACCAAAGTAGGAGCACAATTTTTGTATTTCTCCCACCGAGACAGGTTGAAGTTGCCTCTCTCAAAGTGTGGTTGTGGGTCAGCCAAAATGAAGAGAATGATTGTGGAATGCTAGCAAATCATCCTCTACTATCCTCATCATATCTAGATTATTCCTTATGAGATGCCTCATGTACTCCATGAAGCTCTCCTCCAACTCCTTGCTAGTGTATTGCTTCTCATTGCACCAAAGGGGATGTAAGATATGCATGATATGGATTGATTTATGGAACCAATGCCATTGTGTATTCCATACTGCACAGATCTTATCAACCCTTGAGAGTGAAGAATGATGGATCATAGATAAAATAAGTTAGAAACTTGAAAGTAGAATAATTATCAATTGGTTGACTGTGAATAATTATATATGTAAAAGTTAAATAGTAACTTACTTGTATTGGAAAAAAAAGCTATTGTGAGGCAAGGCCTCGCTAATGTTATTCATATACTCATATAGAGGGTCTAAAGTACTCCCCTTCATATCAATGATACATAATACAATGTAAATAGGAGTGAGACATTTCACCAATACCTTTGCCTCAACCCATCAACTCTCATTTAAAGTATTGAGTCTAAAAGCAAGAGGCTTTGGAGACTCTCTCTCACTCCATGTAAGCCACTCATGGCATGCAATGGTCCGTATCAAATTTGGACAAACTTGTATCAACCTCTCCAATACAATAAACATATAAGAAAATCTAGTGGCAAAGAGCTTCAATAGCTCAAGTATACTATTGGCTTGAAACATGCTTGCAACGGATGGCCTCTTATTCACAAATCTCTTACCATCCTTGTTTCGGTTTTGAAAATGTCATTCACCCAAGATATTTGCCCAACATCTTCAATAAGTCAAGGAAATGGGATGCACATGGAGCCCATGCTATGCTAGGAAACTTCTCCTTAAGTATACATCCCATAGACATACAATTGCTTCCATTATCTGTCACTAGTTGTACCACATTTTGGACTCCTATGTCCATGATGATGTATCACATGTGCTCCCAAATGAAAGCTCTTGTAATGGTAAAACTTGAGGCAAAGGCATAGATGGTCTTAATGCACATGGTGCCTTTGTATAAAGATACCAAAACATTTTATACATTCCTTTTGCGCATATCTGATCATTCATCGCGCATAACATTGTGCATCCATGTTTTTCCCATGTCTCCTTTAAGGGCTCCAATTAAGCCTTTATGGATGCTTTTTTCCTTCTAAGCTCTTGTGTGTGATGCATCCATAGATGGGCCTCCCCACCCACACCTTATGTGGCTCACTGCCCCAATTGTTCTCTTCCATTGATGTGTAGTGGCCACATTGAAAGGGATAGCACAATGAATAAATAAGTATGTGAGTCCCTAGTTGCCTTCACAATTGCCTATCTTTGAAGTCCTACATGGACACTTTCACCATGCAAGGAGCCCCTTTTCCCACCACCACCAGAAGATAGCAAGGAGGTTCTTTTTGCACTTGGACCCAATATGAATGTGGATGCACTACTTTTTGATGGGCTAGTGGCACCTCCAATTTGGCTAGTGCCACTAGGCCCACTAGTCTCTCCTTTCCCCACTTGTGCTTCATTAGCTCTATGTGGTGTTGGATGAGAGGATTTATCCTCTTGTAGCTCAATACCCATATGATTTTGGTGCCAAAGATGGAGGCTTATCGTTACTTCCGTTGGCACATTTGTGCAAGGCCTGATGTCTTTGTTGGAGATGCACACGAAATGGTCTTTCATGTATGTTACACTCCTCGATTTATCCAATCCACAATAGTTACATTGCTACTTCTTTGATCCATTGGAGCCCTCATATCCCTTGATTGGAGTGATGTGCCTCTAAAATGGATTGGTGCCATGATTAGGTAGTGGGGATTTTGCAAAGGGCATGAGCATGGTTAAGAAATAGGTGCACATCATGTTTGATTATGATGCCAACATGTATTTCTAGTAGTGTCAATGGATGCTTTTGATACATTGCTGTGCAATCGAGGGCCATTGGAAGGATTTCAAGGGGGGGAGGTCTATCACTAGGAGGTGACATTTTGATGCTTTGCTTAGTATTTGATTGTGTTAATAAAATGTGCAAATGTAAGATGCACACGTGATGTGCAAGTTAGTTATTTCACAATGATGGACTAAGGAGCTTGAGAAGCAAGTGGTGGGTGTCAAAGGCAAAAGTTATAATAAGTTATGCTTGACAAGTACTAGGTGGTACTTGGTGTGCAAGTTAGTTATTTCACAATGACGGACCAAGGACCTTGAGAAGTCAGCGGGTGTCAAAGGCAAAAGTTATAATAAGTTATACTTGATAGGTACTAGGTGGTACTTGGTGTTAGATTTTGGCATGGAAGATTTGATTAGCCATTAATGTTAATGGTGACATTAGAAACTAGGCATTAATTAATCAATTAATGCCAGTTCTTCAGGGCTAATGAATGCTTGAGGATACTTGGATGACAAATCGGCCTAGCCAATTCAATTGGTGGTTGGAACAACTATTTTTTGAAGTAAGAATTAATAATTAAATTGATTTTTAAAATTAATATTCTAAAAATCAATTTAATTGGCCTAAAAATTATTGAAAAGTACAATTAAAATGTTACCACTTGGTGAAACCTTCCCATGCAAGTGAGGGAAAAGATATATAAGGCTTATGAAGCCTCATTCCAACATTGTGGAGGGTGGGAGAGGAAGAGAGAGAGAGTTGTTGCTATAATTTTCCAGCCATTGGCGATCAACTTAGCGAGATTGGCGATCAACATTGTGGAGGGTGGGAGAGGAAGAGAGAGAGAGAGTTGTTGCTATAATTTTCCAGCCATTAGCGATCAACTCAGCGATTGGAGGCTGTCGAAGGGCTTCCCCCCAACTGATCAGGAGGCCATTGGAGGTAGGTGATAGCCTCTATAGGCTATCTACAACCATGTGACAACAATTTTAGGGCCCACAATGGTAGGTGACTACATGCAGGGCTCTTGTTGATGGTGGGCTGCATGCATTGAATCAGCATTCACATAAAGAGATCTTAGTCAAATTCAGTCCCAAGAGGATGCAATTGAATAATTTCCATTGCTAAACCCTCATTTAGATTAGAAATTAGGCTTTACTAGCCATCTTGGGAAGGATGCTCAAAAATTGGAGCTTAGTACTTGAAATTTAGCACCTAAAATTTGGGGATTTCAGAGGCCAACCAACCAACATTGAGTTTGGGGTAGAATCTGTCTTTCAAAGAGCAAATTGAAGGTCAATCCCTAAGCAAACTAAGGGGTAAATTGGTTTGAAGGCTTGTTGGTTGCTATGGATAGCAAGATGCATTGAAGATTGAAGGAGATCAAGTTGGGTTCTCAATGTAGTTCAACTTGCAACCATGTACAATGGAAGAATGAACTCAAACATAAAGAAGGAAGACATCAAGAAGATGAAGGAAGACAACAATCTATATTGACTGAAACAAATGTTGAATACAAACACATGGACTAATCAGTCCTTGCATGTAGTTTGAGACAGGGCATGTGATTTGGCTTGAAATGATGACAGAAGCAGCAACACTGGAGACGGAGGAGCATATCTACAGTTGGAGGAGCAGCCTATAAAAGAAGTGATCTACCCTAGCCAGTCAACCAACTATAAATAGCAGAAAAGGACCAAAATTGACCGATTGGATGTGCCAACTAGTTGCATGCATAAAAAATGCAAAAAGAATATAGTTGTTGTGGTAATAAAATCAGGGGGGACAAAACAATGTTTAATAAAGTGGTCTAGGCTAGGGAATGCTGAAAAATGCTGACAGAACTTTGATGAAAAATTGGAGATGATAGACTGACAACACTAAAAGTGACAAGCTAACACCCCCTCTCAGATCCTGGCAAGTGTTTGGAGACTCAACAATCTCATATGATGAAGCATAGAAGCCTTGGGCAAGGGCTTTGTAAAGAGATCCACCACATTGTCCACAATAGGACAGTAGACCACTGCTAACTCGGAATCCACAATATGATCTTGAACATTGTGGTATTGAACCTCAATGTGCTTTGTGTGAGCATGAAATGCGGGGTTCTTTGCTAGAGTAAGGGCACTTTGGTTGTCCACGTGCAACTTGGTAGTTCCTATCTATGGACAACCAATCTTTACCACAACAAAATATGGATCCAAACTGCCTTGATAGTTGTAGAACAAAGGGCATGGTACTCGGCCTTTGTAAATGAAAGAACCATTGTAGGCTGCTTCTTACTGCTCCACGAGATAGCTCTTGATCCAAGGGAGAAGGCATAACCAGTAGTGGACTGTTGGGAGTCCACATCACTTGCCTAATTAGAGTCACTCCATCCTGAAAGAGTGGCCTCCTCTCTGTACATGATCTTGAAGGATCGAGTCCCCTAAAGGTAGCACAAATGTGCAAGGTGGCTCTCTAGCGAGTATGAGTAGGAGTCTTCATGAAAGAAGACAACAAAGTCACCACAAAAGAGATGTCCAATCGAGTATGGATCAGCCAGATCAAAGAGCTAATGAGGCACATGTAATAGGTGGCATCATCAAGGGAATCTCCAGCTATCAAAAGCTTGGACTCTGGATCCATGGGGCATGAAATAAATTGATCCTTGGCCATATTAAATTTCAAAAGAAGCTTAGATATGTACTTATGCTGCAAGATAAAAATGCACTATGCCATCCGATAGATCTCCAATCCAAGGAAGAAGTGTAGGATCCCAAGATCCGTCATGTCGAACTTCTAGCCCAATATCTATCAAGTATGATCAACCTCGTGCGTGTTGCTTCCTGTAATGATATGGTCATCAACATACAAGATGACCAAGCTGCACTTGTTCTCCACAACTTTGTAATAAATATTAGGGTCATGATCCAATTAGATGGAAGCCACTGTTCAAGAAGAATGGATCAATCAATTGATACTAAGGCCTAGGTGCTTGATTCAGGACATAAAGGGCCTTTCACAATGTATAAACGTAGTCCTCCTTTCTCTTGCACAAGAAAATTAGGAGATTGTGAGATATAAAACTCCTCCTCCAAGACACCATTCAAAAAGACCGACTTCACATCCATCTAATAAATGCACCAATGATGATGGGAAATTAAAGCCAAAATAGCTTGAATAGTGGACATTTGAGCTGTCGATGTGAAAGTTTTAAAATAATCCAACCTTTCCTTTGAGAAAATTCATTGGCAACAAGTTGTGACTTGTGCTTGTCCAAGTCCCATCTACAAGATACTTTCCACTTCATACCAATCACCTTCCACTTCTTCGGACGAGGATTGAACTCCCAAGTTTGGTTCCGCTCAAGAGAATCAAGCTTAGCCTACATAGCACTATGCATATTGTGCAAGAGCCTCATCAACTATAGTAGGTTCATGATCTTGAAGAATTTGAGATATAAGAATATAGTTTACACAGAGTGAACTATCCTGGCAGCCCTATAACTTGGCTAGCCTACGTGCACCAAGGTGCGTCTTAGGGAATTGAGTCATCCTTGAATATTGCATGAGTTGACGATATCACCAAGGAATGGTGATAAGCTCATCCCACTGTGATGAGATCGAGAGGCCTCCGACACTTGTAAAGCACCTGTATGTAGAAGGGACTCCCCCTCACTAAGAAGGGAAGATGGATCCTCCTCACTTGATGAAGATAGCTTCCCCTCTGATTGAACCTAAGGAGATGGAGAAGGGGTAGGAATACTTGATGACAAAGTAGTGGAGGAATGAGCTGTCAAGGGTGGATGAGGAGAAGGTGAAGGGGTGGGAGGAGGAGGAGGAGGTGACGCAGACAAAGAGGGGATGCCAAGGGGTAACTTGGAAGGAAGGGGAGGGGTTGATGGTTGGGGGAGGGGGTCAATTGAAGACAAAACCACCTATAATAGAAGAACCGTCAAAATCACATCCCTAGTCACCTCGATCTTGCGTGTCATCGTGTGATAGAGCTAACAGCCCTTCGTGGTCATACTATAACAACAAAGATTAGCTTCTTCAACTTGGAATAAAGTTTTCTCCATCTTTTCTGCTTGTCCACATGGACATATGCCTTGCCTCCAAAGATGTGAAAGTGGGAAATAGAAGGATTCTTCCTAAAGAAAGTCTAGTATTGAGAGTCATATCCAGCAATGCCGAAGTAGGTGACCTATTGCAGATGTGAACTGTTGTAGCCACGGCTTCACTTCACAAAGAATGGAAAAGACCCTTGTGCTCCAACATCAATTGAGCCATCTCAAGCATGATCCGATTGGCATGCTTCACCATATCATTTTTAGATGGCGTGTTTGGATGGGAATATTCCACCCGAATACCTTGATCCTTGCAAAACTCAGAAAATAGGCTAGAATAATACTCGCTATGGTGATCAACTCAAACATTGCAAATTTTGAAGGTTTGTTTCTCTGCAAACACCTTCCACTCACAGAAACGAGAGTACGTCTTGCTATTTTACTCCAAGAAATAGGACCACACATAACGACTAAAGTCAAGAATTAGCATAAGATACTTGGCCTTCCCATGGGAGGTTGTGGCCATAGGTCCACAAAGGTTGGTGTGAACCAACTCAAGTAACATTTTAATAAAGATCACGAGGAAGACCTTGAAGATAAATACTTATACATTAATGAACGTAGAGTAGATTATAAGAAAAAGGTTGGTAACTCTTCTTTTACATTTCCTTCTTTGAATTATGCTTCTCAATGTTAGAATGAGTTTGGTGTTCCATTTTCAGTGCATTCTGCATCTTCATCATAATTTCAAAATCAACAAAATAAATTTATGCATTGAAATCCATATAATTTACACCTCAATTTCAAAACCCATCTACCCCACCTACTTATTCTACTGCATCTATATTACCATTCGTACTATTTACTTTCCACTTTCAAACAGCTCATGTCCCATCACACACTACACACTAGATTGGGGGGTTCCTCAAACATAAGCACAACCTTTAGGACCTCTATACCTTTATTTCTAGGTGGTGCTCATGCCCCTATGGGAGAGGCTTGTCCTTTATCTTATGCACCTTTGGGATATTCACAACATCGAGGGTATCTATCAAGCTTATCTAGGTTTGGACAAGTTTATACTGGAGTTTGCTAACATGGCAATTTGAAGTGGACTATCTGGTTATGCCATTATGCCTCATCCAATAGTTGCGCAAGGTTTGAGAGTCCCCATGCCTTTTCCATAAGAACCTATGGATCCCTCTTAGCCTATTATTGCTTACCCACCCTATCCCCCTTCCTATCCTTAATATCCCCCTTATTATTCTTTCTAGACGCCTAATAGTTTTTTATCCTCATTATTCAAGTATGCTTTGCTTAATAATCATTCTAGTGTCTAGGAAAATAATTTCACTAGCCAGTAATTAAATTGGCTAGGCCAATTTGTCTCCCAAATATGCATGAGTAGTTATACTGACCCTTAGACTAAGATTAATTAATTTATTAATGTCTAGTTTCTAATGTCACTACTGACATTAGGGGCCTATAAATTAGTCTAGGCCGAAATCTAACACTAGTTACCACCTAGTACCTGTTAGACATAACTTATTATAACTTTTGACTTTGGCAGCAACAATTGTTATCTTAGGGTCATGGGTCCCATATTGTAAAATCATTAACTTGCACCTCACATGTGCAAGTTACATTTGTATACTTGATGAACTTTTATTCAAATGCTAAGAAAAGCAATGAAATTTCATGTCCTCGTAACACTTTTAGTGACAAGAATTGTTTTTAATATGTTTGATTATATCACTTGGTCAAATTTGATGAGACATGTTCTAGATTCTCAGAACTTGTTGGACCTTGTCTAGGAGCTAGTTACCCAACCAAACCCATGCCTTGTTCCACTAGAGGTTATCCATTCATGGAAGGCCATAGATATCCTTGCTATAATTGAGTTGATGCAAGGTCTCTTCCTTGAATTTCACTCACAAATTTAGCACTTTGACCTAGCATCCAAGTGATGGAAATGCTTGAGTGATTGTTATGTGGATTGAGATAGGACTCATCATATAAATCTCAACCATGAGTTTTAAAAATTTAAAATCACTGACCGAGATGACCTTAAAGTCAAGCTAAGAGTATCAATGACTTCTCCTTGGACACTAGGGGGGCTCCTACGTCCCCTAATGACTGGATGACTTTATTCCTAAACAAGTTGCCTAGAAAATACTTTCATTTTGTATAGCAAGTGATCTCACAACCTACCATGCCTATATCTATGAATTTGAATGTCACCTTGTTGAAAGATGTGAATCTAGGACATGACACAAGCTATGGTGGATCAAAGATGTAAACCAAGTTCATAATGACATGGACAAGTAGAGGCAAACTATTACACAAGTGAATTAGGTTCCAAGCTAGATTAGCTTGGACTCATAAACACAATCTTGTGTAGAATCACAATGACAGACACTTAACTGAAAGTACAAAGCATCATGATATTGTATTCATTTCATAGTCAAGTACAATGCTTTATAGGCTTTGAGTTGTTCCACTCTCCTCATTGTGCATATGGGATTCAGGACAGCTCCTCTTGGAGCATACATCATTTGTCTATTTCTCAACGCCCCCCCTCAAATGATGAGTCCCTACACTTGCTGGCTTTTGCCCCCCCTACATGATAACATGGCCCGGAAGACTAGCTCATAGGCAGCCTAGTCAAGTTAAAGCTTGAGACTTTACATCTTGGCAAGGGTTCTACAAATCAAATCCACTAAGGAAAAGAAAGATCCACTATGGAAAAAAACATATGAAAGATACAATGAAAGTTCTTCAAAACAATTTGTCAGAGTTGTTGATGGTAGTGGAAGCATATTCTTCTTCTTCTTCTTCTTCCATGAATTGGTTCTGGTGATGATCACTTTGCAATTGTTGGGATCTTTTCTTGTGGAAACATTCACTGGCTACATGGCCAGTCTTACCACAATAGTGACATGTAATCCGATCCTTGTTGTTGTTGTTGATGAATCCTCGACCTCTTCCTTTAGGTCCAGCAGCTCCTTTGGTGTACAAAAGATTGTTCCTAGATGATGAGACATTGTCTTTTGCATTCTTGTTTTTTACTTTGCCTTCTTCATCGAGTAGTGAGTGCTCAATATCTTTAAGTATGAGGCTTGGAACATTACTCAAAGTGGACACAAGATTTTCATATGGATCCTTGTTTACACTTGCAAGCAGTACGGCTATTGCTTCATCTTCCTCAATATTCTTTTTAAGAGATGCAAGTTGAGTTTTTAAACTCTTAAACTTATTAATGTGTATGGTCATAGAAGCACCGTCTTTGATATCCAGTTTATAAAACTGCATGAGAAGCTTTACCTTTGAATTCTTTGCTTGAGTACCAAACATTCTATCAAGTTCCTCCCAGGCGGTTCTAGAATTTCTAATGCCAGATATATGATGTAACCCATCATCACTTAATCCCCAGGCAATGATGCCTAGTTCCTTATTATTCATCTTCTTCCATTCTTTGGATTTGAACTGGTCTTCTTCAACAAACCCGTCTTCATCATCTTCCTTCTTGTTATCTGCATCATCTTCAAACAGGTCCCATAAGTCCTTTCGCATCAGGTGATACATGGTCTTTTCCTTCCAGGCATGAAATCCTTCACCGTTGAATTTAGCTATTTGCTCAATCTCTGCCATGTTGCTAAACTTCAGTTAACCAGCAAAAGATTGTCTTTTAATGTGTCAAGAGACACAAGAGAATCAGTGTCAAATTGACACTAGTTGAGTGTTAATGGATACTAGTCGGTACTTGATCTGCTTTCTCTCAGGAACTTCGTGGATGGCTTCTGAGCTTCCTTGGACACTTCTAGAATAGTAATGATCTTCATAGAGTATTCCTCAGTGATTAAAATCACTGTTAATGATGGTAATGAGAAAAGGAACAAGGTTGCCAAGCTTTCCAAATTTCTGGATATGGCTTCCTGGATTAGGGTTTCTGTAGCAGCCTGGTTTTTTTGGTCTGTGTGGATCACGCACTTGATCATTCTCAGAAATTTTTACATGGCCATGAAGCTTATCTCATGGGATTCAAAAGCCCTATGGTTGCTGCATCGATTGCACTGCATGTTGTGCGTGCAGCTGTACAAACCGTCACGCAGTTTCAAACTGCGCCGTTTCTGTAGATCACGCAATGCTGCCTGCTGTGGATGCTAATGTTGCTGTCTGATGTGATGGGCTGAAGCGCCTGGAGTAAGGGAAGATAGTTCCAAAAGGATTCACTTGAAGATATGGCCCATAGAGAGAGATCCAAGTGCTCCAAGGTGGGTAGGTGCAGTCTGGCTATGGCTGCCACAAGGTCCAACTGAGATTTGAAGTTGAAATTGAAGATATGAGCTGAATGTGGGCTGGTTAGAGATCACCAGAGGTGAAGGGAGACTAGAGATTCAGAGTATGAGTTGTGCCATGCCCAACTGGGCTCTGATACCATGTTGAACAATGTGGATCTAGGACATGACACAAGCTATGGTGGATCAAAGATGTAAACCAAGTTCATAATGACATGGACAAGTAGAGACAAACTATTACACAAGTGAATTAGGTTCCAAGATAGATTAGCTTGGACTCATAAACACAATCTTGTGTAGAATCAACAATGACAGACACTTAATTGAAAGTACAAAGCATCATGATATTGTATTCATTTCATAGTCAAGTACAATGCTTTATAGGCTTTGAGTTGTTCCACTCTCCTCATTGTGCATATGGGATTGAGGACAGCTCCTCTTGGAGCATACATCATTTGTCTATTTCTCAACACACCTAACTACTGTTGTATGCTTGGTTGTTTGATTAGTTTTATAGTGCAATCTCCATAGAGGAGGCTCTCATTGTCTCTTCTTGGAAGGGGCAATAAAGGCCCACTCTATCCGACTAAGTAAATCTTTTTATATTTGGATTGTGGATAGTGGAGCCACCGATCATATGACCCCCATCGAGGACAATCTTGTCTCCCAAGCCCCTATAGCCAGGAATGTCCAGTGTTGGAATAACTAATTGATCAAAATCCATGGTCTAGGTTGCATCAAATTTGATAATGACGAGGGCCTACATCTTACATTGTTGCAGGATGTCTATTATGTCCCCCAGCTTGGGGTGAAACTTTTGTCTGTTAAGTAGCTTTATCGATTGAGATTGGTATTTTTATTTATATGACCACAGTTGAGGTCATAAACTCTTAGACTAGTTTAATGATTACTTGTGGTGAGGCACAACCTAGTGGCCTCTAGATGATGGCTCAGTTTCTTTCCTAGCTGACAATCGAGAGCTCAAAGTTTCATCACTTCTAGTCTTTAGCCACCACATAGGAGTCTATGAACAATGAGCATCTTTGGCATTATGGCTTCAAACACATTGGTTATGACTCACTCTATGAGCTGTCACACCATTAGATGGTTGATGGACTTCCACACATTAAACTATCCAAGGATGTCTATCCAGCTTAGCTTGGGAACACCACACTTAATGGCCTTAATAGACCACACATAGAGTTGAGGTGCCCTTGCCATTGATTCGTGTTAATCTCATTTTGATAGTGGATGATTTTTCACAATACATATGGGTGTACTTTCTAAAGCATAAATCTAATACATTTATCTACTTCTCATTATGGGTGCTTGTGACACTCAGCTTGCAATATCCACTTCAGAGTCTTCAGGTGTAGTGTTTATATGCACACTTCTTAGATAAGATAGGAAAGCTTACTTCCCCAACTAATCTCCTGATTGTTGTTGGATATTTCTCTGAGGCAAAAGCCTATCAATCCTTGGACAATCAATGTGATTCTTTGGAGAGATGTCATTTTTTATGAGAGGGATATTGTGTAGCCCCTTCGATGAGACATGTTAGCTTGTTGATACTAGTAGATCATGTGGAATTCAGGAATTCTTCTACCAGATTCCACTTTGGAGGGCCCTAGAAGATCTACTTGGCTTACATCCAATGTCTCATTTATGTCTGTCTTTACGGTAAATTATATAGCACATTTTGTGCCAGAGAGTTCGTAGGAGGCCCTAAGGAATCCCCAATGACATGAGGCCATGGAAAAGGACCTTGAGAGCTTGACTGAAATGAGAGTTGGGCTTTGATGGATTTGTCCAAGCCACACGAAAGTCATGGGAACCAAGAATATTTTTAGGACTAAACTAAAAGTTGATGGAACTCTGGATAAATACAAGACTCACCTTGTTATGCAAGGTTTTTGACAAAAACATAACATAGATTATGATGAGACCCTTGTGACCATTGTGTGGTTGATGTCCTTCCGTCTATTGGTTGCACTAATGGCTCACCATGATTAACCGCTCTATCAAGATTCAAATGAATATTAAAAGGCTCTGCTTGAACGGTTACTTGGAGGAGGAAGTCTATGTGAAGTAGCCTCTTAGATTTTCTTCTACAGAATGTACAGATAAGGTATTTTATTTGTGGAAAGCACTTTATGGATTAAAGTAAGCACTACGCTCTTAGTTCCATAGGATGGATAAGTTCCTTGGAACTCATGGTTACCATTTTACCCCTTATGACCCAAACTTATATTTCAAATATACTTGAGAGAGTCAGATATAACTATTAAAAAGATCTATTTATCGTAGGATCAGATTCTGCTACCATAACAGATATAAAGGCCTAAATTTGTTCCATTTTTGAGATGATTGACCTTGGTCAGTTGTTCTATTGGAGATAATTCGAGATCTGGGAATAGTATTTTTATTTCATAGTGTCCTTCAGTTAATTGAGCACTATTGCACTAATCAGACATGGCATGTGGCCATGCTTCTTGATCCTGCCACCAAGCTTTCTAAGGATTTCCTTTATAACATGTCCAACTAAGGGGCCCTCAGTGGCACGATTTAGTGGTCCATTGAGAGACCTTTTCTAAGTGATGCTGCCCAGTACTCCTTAGGACATGGGATTTGTTGCCTAGGCTCTATCGAGTGCACTTCATAATGGAAGGTTTAAGCCATAATCCGTAAGGATCGGGCTCCTAATTCGGCATTAAGGTCACCTAATTGCTTATTAACTAGCATCAGTCCTTGAGCCACCGCATTTACAAGTCAACTCATCCTGAAGCAAATCAATGTTGTACTTGGTTCATAGTGAGTGAGAAACGAGGGGAAGTGATACATGTTGATCCCTCTACCTATAGGGTATAGTCTTGACTTTGTTTCCCTGAAATGGCATTGATTGAAATCTATACTAAAAAGTCACACATTTGGCCACTTTCTTATTACACCGCCTTGAAGGAAAAATCTTGGCTTACAGAGACCACCCATCCGTAAGAAGGATCCATCGTAAATGTTGTGTTTTAATAATTTTCCTAACATTTACATTTGACATGCAAAGACAACTTTCTTAATTAACCATTGACACTAGTTTTTTCATGTAAACTATGGTCACATACACAAAGACAATATCAAACAATCCTTTGAAAACGGTTACAAAACAATGTATTTATCATGCAACTTCTCCAAGGTGCAATGCAAACCCAATATCTTGTCCCTTAATTCGGGATTCGTGTTCAATATCAGACACACAACCCACCAATTTGCCCTTATCTAACATCAGAGCCTTACAGGAAGTCCATCTTGGTCTTGTAGGGCTTAGGCTAGTCCTCAACAAACCCAAGGGATTTATAGCTAGAGCCCCCTTGGCACCCTTGTCGTCTCCTAGCCTAATGTCCTCCCTATGGAGAGACCTCTTGCATCTGGGATTGGTCCTAACCTTTAGCATAATCAAATCCATCCCCTTGGTGAAGGGCTTTCGCCAATGTACAACTATAAATCCACCCATGAGGGCCCAAGAACTTTTGTGCAAAGACACAATCAAGCAACCAGCCTATCATCATCAACTTAGGACAACATTTCCTTTTCCATACTACCAATCTAATAGTTACTTTAACTATTCCATAAACATCAACCACTTCATCTTTGGCTTACAAAAACATCTCTTTCACAAAAAAATTAGCCTTTCCCTTAAAAGACAAATTCGACAAACTAAAATAATGTCCCTTGAGTAGTTTCCAAGGAAGGGTATAATCTATAACTTATTCTTCCATTAGAGTGCAATGGCAAAGTAATACATGCCAAACACACATTTAAAATAACATATTCAGCTTTTTCTTTACATCACAATGATTCAACAATTCATCATGCACAATCCTTTTGTCATTTTGTCAAGAGATCTCTACCTTTGTTTCTATCTTCCATCTAGGTCATTAAGATTCTCTACAACACGACCAATTTTGAGTATTACTTGGTACTATGAGTTACTACTTCATAAGACCATTCCATGCACTGCTCTTTGCATTTCAATCCCATGAACAATCTTTCTTTCTTTGCAATAGCTAAGTGGTTTAGATATTAAAGCTATGATTTATGAGAAACGAGATTCTTAGACTAGGGCCATATGACCATGATAATCCCAACTCGTATTTATAATCAACCAAAGGAAATGGAAAGGAATATGGGGGGAACTTGGGCTTGTTTTACGAGTAGAAAATTATTGCCCTTCGTAGCTGGATGTTTTGGATCTACCATGCTCCTCTAGCTCCACTCAATGCTCGTGCCATTTGAAGCTTTGATCCTTGATCGGTGGCTGCAAGAGATTAAAGGTAAACTGTAAGTCTATCTTTCTCTCTATCACTCTACCTATTTCTCTTCTTCTCTATGTCCTCTTCTCCTCCCCTCTACCTCCTTTTCTTCTTCTCTTTCTAAATCTCATTCCCTTCTCTTCTTCTCTACCTCCTCCTTCCCTTCTTCTCCCTATTCTCTACTTCTCTCTCCCTACCTATCTCTTCTTCTTTTCTCTTCTTCTCCCCTAACTTTTCCCACTCTCTCTTCTTATATCCTCCTCCTCCTCTCTCTCTCTCTCTCTCTTCCCTTAGTTCTCTTCTTCTTATTTCCTTTTTCTTTTCTCCCCTATCTCCTTCTTCTCTTTTTCTCTATCTTCTCATTTCTTCTTTCTATTCTCCCTCCTCTACCTCCCTACTCTCCATCTATCCTCTCCCTCTTCCATTTCAACAACGTCTTGACCCAACAATTCCACTCTCTTCCTTCTATATTCTTTCTTCTATCTTGTTTTTGTGTGTGTGTGTGTGTCTCTCTCCCTCCCTCTCTCTCTCTCTCTCCTTCTTATTTCCTTTTTCTTTTCTCCACTATCTCCTTTTTCTCTTTTTCTCTATCTTCTCATTTCCTTTTTCTATTCTCCCTCCTCTACCTCCCTACTCTCCACCTATCCTCTCCCTCTTCCATTTTAGCAATGTCTTGACCCAACAATTCCACTCTTTTCCTTTTATATTCTTTCTTCTATCCTCTTTGTGTGTGTGTGTGTGTGTGTGTGTGTGTTTGCTCCAACGTGCCAAAAAAATCATTGTGAAGAAGATAAAATTCTTTTAAGGTTATGACTTTATAGTCTACATCCCCTCTTTATCCCTCGTACATATCGCCGACCATCTTGTGATCAACATCAACTCTCTCTTTGTCTTGGTGGCCCTGTGGAGAGGAGATTGGGAGCCGATGGGATGTTATGTATGATGCCGAGGGAGGGTGAAGCTCACGATGTGGAATCATCAATTATCCTAGCAGCTCAATGGCACAACAACAAGTGTGAAGTATGAGGGGTTGATGGCTACAAGGGTTCATCAATGGTAGTTGATTTTTGTTTATTTTGTTTTTTAAATAAAAAGCTTATAGTTTTTAACCTCCCTCCTCCTCTTGAGCCCTTGTTCATGCAAGTGAGGAGGGAAGATATTACACTAGGTCAACCCTTCAATGAGCATACTCATAGGTTAGGTGTTAGAAGATTACTTTGGTTGATTCATACTAGACCAGACCTTGCATATTGTTTCTTTACTTAGTCAATGTTTCAATGCACCTAAGATGTCACATTGGGTTGCTTGTATGTATGTGTTGAGATATGTTTGGTGCACGTATTCATATGGACTAACTTATGGTCTGAAAGGGAGCGGACTCGAGAGCTATGGCGAGAGAGCAAGAGAAAGAAAGGGAGAGACTAGAAATGGGAAATCCAACAGTCACAATGTGTGATTGGGCCTACCTTTATTCAAACTGTCACTAAAAGAATAAAGAATAAAGTGATGGTGATGGGTGCCCGCCACTTGCAGTGTGCAGTGGCAGTGATTATCAGTGTAGTAATACATGGGCGGCTAGGCGGAGGCGCCTTTACCCCCAACAACCACCCACTTAAAGGCGAATCTGCCCTAGTGAGGAGTGAAAAGAAAAAGAAAAAAGGCAGTACAACATGTACACATGTACAGTAGGATGAGGAAACACGCCATCTTATCCCACGCCCATCAACCTCCTAAGGAAGGCAGAGTGCTTTGTAGAGAGGCTTTTTGTGAGCAGATCTACAGGATTCTGGTCAGTCGAGATCTTGACGAGGTCAACAGACTTGTCCTCAACGACCCCACGTATGAAGTGATACCTCACCTCAATGTGTTTCGTCTTCGTATGGCAGACCGGATTCTTGGCTAACTAAATAGCACTCATAGAATCCGAATGTAGTGTAGGGATAGCATCAATACCAAGGTCAGCAATGAAACGACCCAACCAAATGGCCTCCTTGCAAGCCTCAGTGGCTGCAACATACTCGGCCTCTGTAGTAGAAAGGGCCGTGCATTTCTGCACCTTGGACATCCAAGAAACAACACCTCCAGCATAGGTGAATACATAGCCGGAAGTGGACTTCCTACTATCTGTATGTCCTGCTCATGGCATACATAAGACTCCCCACTGCGGATGCATAGGGAATCTTGGCCATCTCGGCCTTTTGCTCTTCTGTCTGTGGACAATCAGCCTATGATACCTTCACATAAGAAGGCAATGGACAGCCAATAGGCTTTATGTCCTGCATGCGGAAGCGCTCAAGGACTTTATGAATGTACTCCCTTTGTGACAAGTAGAGGAGTCCCTGATGCCTGTCGCATCTAATGCGCATACCAAGTATGTGAGCAGCCTGTCCCAGATCTTTCATCTCAAAGCTCTTCTTGAGCTGAGCCTTAAGAGCATCTAGCTCATCATGAGCTTTCCTTGCTATCAACATATCATCCACACAGAGTACCAAAATCAATAAAGAACCATCACGAGCTTTCTTCTGTAAAGACATGGATCCATAGCACTCCAGCTGAAGCCCTGTGACTGCACAAAGGCATCAAACTTATGATACCACTCCCTAGGTGCCTATTTCAAGCCATAAAGACTTTTCTTCAATTTGCACACTAGGTGCTCCTTGCCAGGTTCTGCAAAGCCCTTAGGCTGCTCCATATAAATCTCATCATGCAAGTCCCCATGTAAGAAAGCCATCTTGACATCCATCTAGTATAAATCCAAGTCAAGCTGAGCAACCAAAGCCAAGACTAAGTGCAGGGTAGTCATCTTAACCACAGGAGAAAAGACCTCATCAAAGTCCACACCATGCTCCTGCTTAAAACCCTTTGCTACCAATCTAGCCTTGTATTCTGGCTTGGGTTTCCAGGGGTACTTTTTAGCTTGTACACCCACTTGCATGGCAAAGCCTTATTGCCCGTAGGCAAGGAAACCAAATCCCAAGTGTCATTCTTATGCAAGGAGTCTATCTCAGACTGTATAGCCCTCTCCCAGGAGTGACTGTCACCCTTGCGCATAGCCTCATCATAAGTGAAAGGCTCTTCTGCATCTGTAACCAAGACATAATGCATCGAGGGCTGAAATCTATCTGGTGGACGTCTGTCTCTAGTAGACTGTCTTATGACAGCCTCTGCTGCCTGCCCAGCTGTCTGTCCAATGCCCTGACCATGAGCATCTACTGCAACTTGTAGGCTGTCCAACTGGCTGTGCGGGAGCTCTCGGCTCCTCCTGAAATATGACCTTACGGATCTCAATAACTCTCTTAGGCTGCCTATGCATCTTGTCTTCATGGAATACTACATCATGACTGCGGATGACTTTTTGCGCCTGCGGATCCCAGAGACGGTAACCCATCTCGCCTGCATCCCCATAACCAAGGAAAATACATTTGACACTCTTAGGATCCAGCTTACTTCTCTTGTCCCTGGGCACATGGCAAAATGCCTCACATCTAAAGACACGGAGATGCACATAAGAGGGGGGTTTTCCAGTCCATACCTCCTCTGCAACCTGGAAATCGAAACCACTAGAAGGTGATCTATTTATGACATGCACAGTTGTACTAACTGCCTCAGTCCAAAAGCTCTGTGGTAGGCATGTATGACTAAGCATACTGCGTACACGCTCCTGGACGGTTCTATTCATCCGCTTAGCCAAACCATTCTGGGGGGGGTGTAGGGGGCGGTCAACTAATGCTTAATATCCCTCTCATCACATAACTGCTCAAAAGCACTTGAGACATACTCACCCCCATTATCTGTCCTTAGACATTTTAACCTATATCCAGACTAGTTCTCAACCAATGCAAGCCATCTCTGAAACACAGCCAAGACATCGGATTTCAGCTTAATGGGATAAGCCCAAACTTTTCGTGAAAAATCACCCATAGAATGACAAGGCATGGGCCCACAAACATCCGAATGTACCAATGCCAAGGGCTCACTCATGCGTGGCCTACCAGACTTCTTATGCGTAGACCTAGTCTGCCTGCCGTAAAGACAATGCTCACATGAATCAAAACATGCATAATCAAGGGGCAGTAAGTACTGTAAACTAGAAAGCATTTTCATTCCCTTCAAAGACATATGGCCCAAACGGGCATGCCAAAGAGATACATGTGGGATAGAACCCACAAATAAAACATTTTCATTCCCTTCAAAGACATATGGCCCAAATGGGCATGCCAAAGAGATACATGTGGGATAGAATCCACAGACAAAACATGATCAAGGGAAGAAGCTGATACAATCAAGGGGTAGAGACTGCCAGCCTTGGCACCTCTCGCAATCACAAGTCTACCATGAGTGATCTTCCATGCAGAATCTCCAAAAGATACATGATAACCTGCATTATCAAGCTGTCCAGTTGACATGAGACTGCGTGTCAAAGCAGGTACATGACGTACATCCTGCATAACAAAACTGCTGCCAAAAGGAAACTGCAGCCTAACATCACCAATGCCCACAATATCAAGAGAGTTATCATCACCCAAGCGCACAGTTTCCGAAACAGTACGGTATGAATGAAACCACTCTCGGCAAGGTGTAACATGAAAGGATGCACCCGAGTCCAAGAGCCAACACTGTGCATACATAGAGTGTATCTTTGTCATCTGCGAAGCACTAGAAAAAGCTGCAAGGATATAATCATCATCGTCAATATCCTCATGTTGCATAACATTGATCTCTTCAATTTTAACACTGGACTTTGTAGGCACTATGCTGCAATTAGAAGACTTATCCTGCACATTGTCTTTCCCCTTATCTTTGCGCCTTTCATTGCACAATTCATGGCATTGTGGCCTAATATGGCCCTTTTTTCCACAATGGTGACAAGTAACATCTGCATTCCTGCCACGAGATTTGCCACGAGACTTGGACCGAGATTTTTGAGAATCCCGTCTATGGCCACTGTCACTGCCATGCTTTCCATATCCATCATTCCTGCCTCTAATTGTCATAGCATGCGACACACGAGAGGCATCCAAATTCTTATGGTTAACCTCTTCTTGCAGAAGAGCACTCTCAACATCAGATAATTTCAAGGTAGCAGTAGAGGCACATAATGTAGTGCGGAATACATCCCATGACTCATTAAGAGTACCAAGAAAGAAAAGAGGAGTGACATCCTCCGCAAAAGTGATGTCCTCTGCGAAATCAAGTTCTTGAGTATAGCATGGAACTGGCTCAAGTGAGCAGACATAGTTACATTCTCCTTCATGCGCAGATCCATAAGCTGCTTCAGCCAATACATTTGACTCGCTGGACTTTTCTTGTCATAGAGATTCTTGATTTTATCCCACAACTGCTATGCACTATGTTCTTCCTCAAATACATTGTAATGAACCTGTTCTGTGAGAGACAATACAATGGTGGACTTACATGACTCAAAGCTCAAGCCATTCCTCATCTGGCATAGTTGCAGGCAGATGCCCGCTTAACCTCAAAGGTTTGATCTACGATTTTTGCACCAATACCTATCAAATCTGGCTCTTCCAATAAGAGTAATTCGTACCATCAAGCTTAGTGATGTTGAAAATAGCATGATCAGTGGATGAACTCGCCATAATGCAGGCTAGAAGACTATAGACAGTTCAAAACTGCTTGCTGTTTACAACAGAAAATGACCAAAAAATCACCAAAATCGAGGGAAAATGGCAAGGAAAGTGGAACCAAAGCTGCTGCCCACCAAGTACTAGTGAAAGTACATCATTTCAGAGTGTTTCAGCATGAAAAATCCATGTCAGTCCATACATATATGCTTGCTGTAATAAATTTCAGATTTCAGTAAAAGAGAGCTAACAGTGCCAAAATTGGATCCCAAGGCAATCACATATTGCCAAGACCAAAGCCGGCATCATGCGGGCATAGCATAAGCATATGACGGTCGATAAGCATGAATCCAACACCCAAGTATGTCATACAAACATTTCCAGTGAGTAGGCACACCCCGCAGTCAATGGGGCAAAGTGTTCCTGCCACTATCAAAACTTGACACAAGTAGGTGTTAGTTCACAAAGATACAGATCCAAAGCTGAGACTTAGCTCATAAGCATACATAGAACCAAGACATATGATGTATCATCCCAAAAGGTAAGAAGTCCCAAAGTCTCAAGTGTCTGTAACTACTCAATAGCATGTAACGGCTCAATGCATAAAAGTACCACATGCTCAATATCTGATAAGCATTCAAGAATGCTCCCACTGGCACAAAAGCCATATGTACGAGCTCAAGAGCTTAAGCCAAGGCAAGACACAATGCCAATGACATAAGTCCAAGACAATACATCAATAGTACATCCCAAACATGTAGGCGGTAGAGCATCCGTATGTAGCATCCGTCAGCATGTAAGACATCAAATATATCCCAATCCAAACTCTGATAAGCCAAGTATCATCCAAGACTAATCCAGATAATCCAAAATGCATCCAAGGTAGAGCTTCAATGAGCACTCAAGCTCAACGTATGCATAGGGTAATCAACCGTGACATGAGCATCAAGCCGTAGGCAACGGGAATGCATAAACCCAAGAAGCATCACTATCAAAGCATATACCAATGTCAATAAGTGGGGGCTGAAATAAGCTCAAGATTCCAAAAGCATCTGGATTCAATGACAAGCTCAAAGTCGTCCCTCGATGATCAATAAATCATAGCATAACCCAAGACATACATCCGAAACCAATAGGTATATGTCAAAGCATGAAAGATAGCTTTAGCCCAAGAGTATTCAGCATGCATTAACTATTATAAACTGTGTATTTCCAGCCCCAAAATCAGGCCAAAATCATAGCATTATATGTAGCTTCAATCCCCCAATCAATCGGGATGCACTAGGCATTAAACTGGTTATGTAGTCATGCCCAAACAAGCATAGGCATACAAATACATGCTGTCTCAGACCTGAAATCTGTTGCAGAAGATTCTGTCATCAAAATTTGGAAAATCCAACATCACCGTCGCGTCTGAAGCGTGCCAAAACCCCAACTTAGACTCTTACCTTGCCTAAATCGGGTTCCGAATGCTCGAGATATGACAAAAAGAGTGAATTTTGGGCCAGATTTTGAAACAGACGCAAAAAAAAACGTGAGCTGACTGGGGGGTCTGCTGTCCCACGTGTTAATAATGGGGCCCAAAAGGGGTACAAATGAGGGCCAAAGAAGGCCTACACCAAGCCTCAGCAAGCCTTGATAGGCTGGAAGCAAGATCCAGGTGAGGAAGCTCCAAGAGGTGTGAGCTATGGCTGCCCACAACTTGTTTACAGCCTATGAGACCTGAGAACTGAAGTAAACCCTGAAGAAAATGATCAAATACCTCTGATGTAATGCCCTGAAGGTGCCAACAATGCTGAGAAGGTACTCGGGAAGCTGGGGAGTGACAGGAGCTCGAAGAAGTCGGATATGGCTGCCGGGAAGGAGACCCAGTGCAAGTAGGGAGTCGATGGGATGTTGAGAATGCCACGAACCAAGCTTAAGAGTAGGAAAGCAAAGCTCTAATACCAGTTGAAAGGGAGCGACGGATCAAAGGTTGAACTCGAGAGCTATGGCGAGAGAGCAAGAGCAAGAAAGGGAGAGACTAGAAATGGGAACTCCAACAGTCATAATGTGTGACCGGGCCTTCCTTTATTCAAATTGTCACTAAAAGAATAAAAAATAAAGTGACGGTGACGGGCGCCCGCCACTTGCAGTGTGCAGTGGCAGTGACTATCAGTGTAGTAATATACGGGCGGCTAGGCGGAGGTGCCTTTACCCCCAACATGGTCATGGTTTTCTTTTATAGGGAACACCAATTCAGATTATTGGGATGGAGATCTCGATAGTGTTCATATGATGGCTATGTATTTTCTTTGGACATGGCTTGCATTTCTTGGTCAAGCTGTAAGCAAGAGATAATGGTTGCTTCCACAACCAAGACAAAGTATTGGGCCCTCTTTGATAGTACTACAAAGGCTCTCTACTTGAGGGGCTTTCTGGTTGTGCTTCTTTTTTCATGTGCTTCATTGACTGTCCTCTACTGTGACAACCAAAGTGCTATTGTGATTACTAACACCATATTGGGGAATATGGAGTGCTCTATAGCTCAATAGATTCCATTTTTCACGCGCTTTTCAATGACATGTCACATCATATGGTTTTAAGAAACTTATGGGCATGTTATCCGGGTGCCATCTGAAGCCCCAAGAGGAACTCCAAGGAAAAGGGGATTCTACTGCAAGAAAATCTATCTTATAACATCAACAAGCTTTTATTTCATTCTTTTGATGACCAAAACAAAGAAAATAACAATTCTTCACGCAGCATTATAGTAGATATCTCCCACGGATTTGATAGAATCAATCATAATCTTCAACATCCTCATAAAATCCATCAATATAACAAGGAACACAAAAGAATACAACATTTTTGAATGGAAATCAATCACATAGTATTCATCTTTAATATCTTCATAGTTTTCTATCTCGATCTCTCATATACAGTTACACTGTTTTGATAGAATTTGGCTATCTTTTGCTCCCTCTCCCTCTCTCTCTCTCTTTTTCTCTTAATAGTATATCATATCCTCACTACAATACTCTCATAATGACTCTCAATAATCCTTCTTAGGTAATGGACACACCTCCCAAGAGATATGTCTAATGTGAAGAGGCACCAGAGCCACTACAGTGTCTCTTCATAGCTCACTACTGTCACTGTCACTCAGTCTTCTCTTTAGTCTTCAGCAGAGCTGCTTCTTCCATTTGTTTTAATTCTTTTGAAATTAGATTCATCCTTTCCAAAAGTTAGAAAACTTTCCCAAAATCACACATACTTTCTACATAACACTTATAGAAGATCTACAGAACAATACATTACAGGACCAGAGCAGATACAGAACAGTTATAGAGCAGAGACAGAGGCTCTACAGAAGGTTTACAGAGGGTTATAGAAGGTCATCAGAACCTCATAACTCATACTAAAACCATTCCAAACTATCAAAAACTATTCAATAGGCTTTCAAAAGATTTCAATCTTCATCAATAATCAATCTATACTTCATACAGAAGAAAATCAGAACAAAACAGAAGCTTTACAACCAATCAGAACCTCAATAGAACCTATTAGAACATCACAGAGCTTCATATCTCTACTGAGAATCATCATGGACTTCCAAAACATAATCAATATCATCCAAAACACTCTCAAACACTTCTATTAACAACCATACATCACTCTAAATCCATCAAAAATCAATCATTCAGTCCTCAAAAACAACAAAAATCAGTCAAAAATTTAGTCTTTTTCCACTCTCAACATATCCCCACACTTAAAAAGAAAGAGTCCTCGCGACATAAGAAAATGAAGAATATAAGTTCACTAAAGAGCTCAATTTTTATCTTCTTCAAGATCTTCAATAATCTCGCCAAACCACGACCCAACTTATCACCTGTATCTCTAGAAAAATACTTCTAAAGGAAAACTTCGTTATTCATTAACTTGTTTGATAATAATTTAAAAGTCATAACAAATTTGTAAAGGATATAAGAGGTTATTCTTCAACTTTCCACCATAGGCTTTCCATCCACCATCAATAATTTGAAAAGAGCTCTTGAACAAATTATTCAACCAGCACGAACTCATCACATACAAATTATTACAACACACACAAACACTAAACTCAACCATCTGAATGACACCTCCAAAAAGAGATATATATCATTAACAATTATCCAAAATACATTGCAAAGGCATCAATGAAGGCGATCCCTTTTGAAGGCTTGGTGGTTTTGAAGATGATCCATGGAAAAGGACTCATCTGCAAATGTCTTTAGAGGATTTTGAAAGAACTGCAGACAGCACATCCTTTCTAGCAAAACAAGGTATCTGCTAGGGAGACATAGGGCATGAAAATATAGGCCATCCAACTGTTGGGGATCAATGTTCACATTGACATTCATACAAAGCTTTGGAATGGCCTTTTGATCGTTATGGGAATGCCTATGCATGTATGCTAGATACCAAGTAAAATGAGCTGTCAATCTCACTGAAGGATCTAGAGATTGTGAATATTGGTGAGCAAAATGGAGGTAATTCTAGTATGCTTGACTAGCAGTTGTCCAATCCCCTAGAATTAATGGCCAGTTAATCCGTGGTCTTGTGAGAGAATCAGTCGAGCTCCATCCTCTTCTTCTCGGAATCTGCTGATCAAATCCTTCATACTCACTAACCAACTGAGGGGGTTGAGAAATAGAAGTGGCAGGAGATGGAAGTGGAATAAGTAAAAGAGGATGAAGAGATGGGTAGGAAAAATCATAAAAGGAGGAATAAGCTAAAGAAGGAGTGGCTGAAAATTTAAGTCAATCAGTTAGGAAAGGTGTCAATTGATAAACAGGAAAAGTAGAAGGTATATGGATAGATGGAGAAGGGCATGGTGGAGAAGGGGAAAAGACTCGATCTTTGATGAAAGAACAATAGGTAAATATAGGAAATTGAGAAAAACCTTGAGATTGGAAAAGAAGAGGTAAGATAGCTGCTGAGTTGGTTTGATAAAGGGAAAGGTAAGTATCATAGCGATGGGCCATTTGTTGATAGTACAATAGGCTAGGAATAGAGGGACCTAAAAAAGATCTTCTTTGATAGGCATCAAAGAAGGATGAATCAAATGAATGGTTCTTGGAAAGATAAGCTAGGAGGTCCACCCTCAGTTTCTTAGTGCTCTGCATATAAGTAGAAGCTGTATTTTGACGTTGATTCAGGACCAGAGAATCAATCATTGAATGCCATGAATTGTCAGGACAAGTAGCCACTTTTGAGGAATAACATTGGAACATGTCATCTATCCGCAACTCCAAATAGTTGACATACAAAATAGCTTGCAAAACCACATCCCCCACATACCAGGCCAAATCTACATCATTTGAAATCAAAAGATCACCTCGTAGATACATGCAAGACAACAACATGGTATCCGTCGTCACAGAATCTTCAAAAACCATACGGACCACTTCTGTCAGCAAATCAGAAGACCAAGCCCCGGTCCAACCATCCTCTGGAAGAGGAAGATCCATCGTTGAAAGATTCATATAGAAGGTCAACTTCTGCAACTGATAGTGGACAAAGAAAGAATGGTCTGGAGGAACATACTCCTGAAAGTGCTCAAATGTAGACCATAACAAATCCATCCTGGACTGCAATCTTTCCACTTTATCTTGAAACAATGGACACAATGTGGCTTGTCTCTGGAGAACTGCCAAGTCATGTTGAGAGATAGAAGGAATAATAAGAACATTGGGGCTTGGAGGAACAGACCGTGCTTGTGCCAGTTGGTCCTGCAACTGCTTAATCTGGAAGCTTGTGATTCCACTATATTATGAGCAGTCTGTAAAGCTGATAGTTTTGCATCTAAAAGAGTTTGAAACTCTTGAGCTTCTTTGGACATTTTCTCTTTCTCCTCTGAGACTCTAGTGACCTCTGACTGAGCTTCTACTAACTGAATCTTCAAAGAAGATATTTCTTCTCTTTGGGTCTCAATCATGTGGGTCTGCTGCTCCATCTGCTTAAACAGATCTGCAAGAGTGTCTTTAGCAGAGGCTAACTCTGTGATTGCCTTATGCAATTGGTCTTTGGATTGTATCAATTCTTCATAGAAAGAAGCATACAGCTGTTGAACACAAGCTGTCATTGAAAATTCAATCAAACTCTGGACATCATTACAAAGGAATGGAATAGCATCTCCTGACACTAAACTGTTCAGTGAAGGGACTGATATTTCCAAAGAACCCTCTCTATGTGTCCTGAATAAATTGTTGCATGTAAGGTAGGCAGGGAGGTCACTGCCAGATGTAGCAAGAATTGTTATTGAAGGAAGAACTGAGGGAGTTTTATCTGCCACACGCTTCAAGTGCTTCCGTTGAATGACCAATGGAGGAGGGAAATCAAGATCCTCTATGTCAATAGGTTCTGACTCTTTCGAGGGTGGAGGGGGAGGTACTGGATCAGATGGAGGAGGTGGTAGCACACCCTTCTTAAGGCCTGAGTATGTCAAGAAAGCATATAAGTAGGAACCATAAGTGACATTTGTGACATTCCCTCTGGTCACTTTGACAAAATGTTGGTCCATCTTCGTAAGCAAGTAAGTACTCCAATCAATGGCTACCCCTTTTAACACCATCCTGGAAGTTGTGAAGAGTTCTTTGGACAAATAATGGGATGGTGTTTTGGCAGGCATAGACCTGTCTTGGAGGAACTGGCAGACTAACTTCCAAAGAGGATCAATGATCATGGAAAAAGATACTCCGAAAGTGTTAATCACTTTCTTGACATCTAGAATCTCTTTGGTTTGTTTCTGTAACACCTTGATAATCTCATCATTAGAGAATAATTGTCTGGCTGTAACAAAGGGCTCTCCTTTGTAGGGAAGAGATAAAATCTTCCCTAATCCTCGGGGTGTCAATACCATGGAAGCACCATGAACTAGGCCCGACTTCTTACTGTATGAGGCAAAAAACGCATCACACAGGGATGGATCATCTGGAATCAATGGGAATGAAGTAGCCACGAAAGTTGCAAGTCCTGCTTTCATTATAGCCTAAAAAAAAAGTAGGAAAAAATAATCCCTATTGATCAACGGGACATACTGGATTGGAGGAGGACCATGAGGCACCATTCAGATGGAAAACACACACATCACAAACACAGATAATCACAAAGAATGCCTGCAAAACAACCAAAATAGCTATAAAAAAGAAATAGATCAAAAGAAGTACACACACAGATGTAACTAACCAATTTACCACCCCAAACAACCCACATCCTAGAAAAAATTCGGCATGACCTCTACACATATGCAATCGAAAACTTTATGCGATGCAACAAACAAGCACCCAAAACCTCGTATCAGGCAAGAAAGAAAGAAAAATTGCAAACTGTACCTGTAATCGTAGTACATAAGCAAACCATAATACCATAAAAAACCTAATCAGGACGACCTGACCATAACTTTGACCAACAATTTCAGCTAAGAGGACTTTACGTGCCCATCCCACGAAGCATGTTTATTAAAAGGGAAAAAAAGTGCAGTGAGGAAAAATGGTTTTAATGAAGGGTTCATTTTAAGAAACTATTAACAATGGGTGACATTTTATTAGGTTATAAACCTTAATAAGAAAACAGCGGTTCCTTCTTAAAATTTTAATTACAATTTATTAGGGTGAAACGATGCTTTACAAAACACGGACTGCGATTCCCAAACTGGGGTCTCTAAATGCAAATTCATTAATTCAAAATTAATGGTGATGTGGAGCGCTTTTTGGCCAGCGCGTGTTTTTTTGTGACGGTTGGTTCATTTTTATTAAAAATTAAGGTGCCTCTGAAAGCGCACGTAGCGCGTGCAAAGTGAACGACTAGTTGATTTTAAATTATTAGAAAATTGTGTGTTTAGCGCGAGCACGTGTGAAAAAGTGGGTGAATATAATTAATTTTAGCAATTAAGTGTGGTTAAGGGATAATGAAAATGAATAAAGCTAAAAAATAAATACCTAGTAGGGGTATGTATGCAATAGACTGAAGACACACTGAGTAGTCTCCAAATGCAAGGAATCCAGTATAAAAAAACAACTGGAAAAAAAGCACCTTAGTATTTTTGTGTTATTTTGATTTTTTAAATTTGTTTATTTATTTTTTTGTTTTTTAAAGTTGTATTTTAGGTGTGTTTGTATTTTGTATAGTGTTTGGTTTTGTTTTCTTTACTTTGTTATTTTTTTTCTTTTTCTGTTTTTTTAAAATAATTAAATCGGGATATATGACATATAAATATGTTGTGAAGTGTAAGAGTGGGATTTTAGCAATCCAAAAAGTGTCAATAATGTGTTTGAATTTATCCATGATTTTTCAACGGATTTTTGAAATTTAAAATGAATTTTCATGAGGTGAAGTATTAAATTTAGGGTTTTGACTTCAAATAATATTTTGGCAATTTATGGAAGCATTTCCAATTGAGAAATTATTGGCAAAATGGGCAAGGGGATTTGTGAATTTGTTTAAAGTTTTTTTGGAAATATTTTTGAATTTTTACTAATTTTTAATAAATTATACTCATTTTGCATGTATTTTTGAAAGAATTTTGAAGTTTTGAATTTTTTGCAATTTATTTTCTTGAATTCCCACTTTAGAAAATATTCCAAATGATTTCAAAAATGTTGGAAAATTTTTAGGAAATTTTTTGCACTTTTTTTGAATTTGAAATAAATTCTTGAAGTTTTTAGGTGTTTTACGTGTATTTTTATGTGTTTTTATATATTTTTTGGGTTTGGAAATTAAAAGGCGGTACTTGACCTGCGTGTGAACGGCTGAAAATGACTGCGTGTGAATGGATGACTGCAACACTCTAGCGCACGGACAAGTCGGAAGCACGTCCCCGCGCGTGACCGCCTGCGAGCCAGACCCGTACAGACATGCACACTGAGAGGGTCACATGGCGGGGGAACAAGGGAGGGAGAGGGGAGGGTTTGTGCAGGTGGAGGGGGGGGGTGAGTCGGAAGGGGGGCTAGGGGAGGGGTAACTGGGGGTTAGTGGGGGAAATTGTGGGTTAAGGGTTGGGTAACCATGGTTAAGGGGGGTGGAGTAGGGGTTAGGGTAACTACGGTTAAGGGGGTGGGTTAAATTAAGGAGGGGGTTAAAAAAGGGGGGTAATTTGGTTGGGGGGGCTAAAGTTAGAGGGGGGGGGGGATTTAGTGGGGTGGGGGTTAACTTAGAGGGGCCAGGCTAAGTGTGGAGGAGGGCCCAAAATTGGAGGGGTCGGGCGGGCAGGAGGGTGGGGGGGAGGAGAGGAGGAGGCGTAAGGAGGAGGGACAAGGTGGGGGCGAGCGACAGGAGAAGGAGGGGAGGATGAGGAGGAGGGTGAAGAGGGTGGTGGAGGAGGGGCGGTAGGAGGAGGGGAGAAGAGGATGGGGAGAAAAGGCGGGGGAGGAGGAATGAAAAGGCGGGAGGTGGAGTGGCTAGGCGGCGGCAAGGGGAAGGAGGGCCGTGGGGAGGAGAGGTGGCGGCCCCAGGCGGGGAGGAAAGAGGGAAGAGGTGGGGGCGGGCTGCAGCGATGGGAGGGAGGGCCGTGTGGAGGAGAGGCGGCGGCCCATGCGGGGAGGAAAGAGGCAGGGGCGGGCAACAGTGCGACGGGAGGGAGGGCCTGTGGAGGAGGGAGGTGATGGGGAGAAGATATGGTAGGAGGAGGGGAGACGAAGGGTAGGAGGTCGCAGCAAGGAGAGGGAAAGGAGGGGAGGTCGTGGCGAAGGCACGCGGGAGGATCATACAGGTACGTTGGTTTTTTTTTTGTTTCTTCTTTCTTTCTTTCTTTCGTTTTTTTTTTGGTTGGTTTTTTGTTCTTGTTGTGATGGTTGGTCTTTTACGTTTTCTTTTGGTTTTTTTTTTTGTTTTTAAATGGGGTTTAATTTCATTTTTGTGTTGCTATTTCTTTGGGTTTTTTGTCTTGTTTTTTTTGGGTTTTTTTAAATGTAGGTTTTTTTGTTATTATTGTTTGTGTACGTATGTGTGTTTTTTATTTTTTTAAATGTTGTTTCTTGTTTTTTTTTTTTTTTGGGTTTGTTTTTTTGATTTGGTTAATAAAAAGGAAATATAAATTGGGTATGGGTGTAAAGTAAAGAGCCACCCCCGTCCCGTGCGCATGCGCGGGGCGAGAGTAAAAAAATTTGCATCGGTAGGATCAAACGGGGCAGAAACGGCGACGACACGCGAGGCACCGAGGCCACGGGGCGTCCCGAGGCACGTAAAACCAAAAACACACACGTTCACACGCGAAATGAGAAATACGGCCACACGGCAAAAAGGAAGAAAAATTAATAAAACCCAAACTATACGTTGGATCGAAAAATTGTAAAAATAAAAAATGTACTGAAAGACGAGGGGAAAATGATGGAAAAATGCAACACCGGGTCCGGGGCAAAATCAGGGTGTTCACATGGGAAAAATACAAAAAACAAGCCCGAAAACACTCGGAAAAATTAATAACTAAAAACCCGACAGTTGGAAGAGGGGAGAGGAAAAAGAAAAAGTGGGGGAAAAGTTGGCGGGACACGATTGTCAAATTAAACTGGAATTCTGGTGAAAATAGGGTAGGTTCTCATGGAAAAATGTGAAAAATAGGTACGAAAAGGATCCGAAAACCCGTAAAAATTAATAATGGACCAACCGCGCATTGAAATGACACGGAGTAAAAAGGAAAAATGTCAGAGGGAATGGGTAGGACAAGGCTGATACATTAGATCAATGTTCTGAAGCAATAAAAGCATGTTCACATGAAAAACCGTCTAATTTACGGGAATTGCTTCAAAAATTAATAACTTTAGAACAGCCTGTTGGAATAGGGGTTGGTAAAAAGGAAAAATGGGTAGTTCAAAGGGACGAACAAGGGTGTAAGGTTGGATGTGATTCTCTTTGAACATAGGGTGCGTTCGCATGGAAATAAGATGGGGCCCATCGGTGAGATTGATATGCATGCAAGGGGCACATAGAGCTAGTCACTCGTATCATTGGAAAGCTTCATTTGCACATTCAGAGTGTGTGGACATCGAAGAGTTCTTTATTGCTCCTTTGGAAGGATGTGATGTCTTGCTTGGTATGCCTTGTGTGCATGCAGTGATTGATGCTCATGATAAGATTGTATCCCTCTTTCGTAGAGGAAAAGTTCATACTTTTGAAAGGGGAATATGTTCTTGTTGTATCTACTTTTGCTATTTTCAAAGTAACGAAAAATAATCTTTCAGCTTTTTTGGTTTTCACTAAGGATAAGAGTGATAATGAAAATGTTGGAAATGGGACTCGTTTGGATAAAGATCGCATGTCATTTTTGCAAATGTATGTTGATTTCTTTTCTCAATCACTTCCGGGACACTTGCCACTTGAAAGGCCAAAGGATCATGGCATAGATTTGATCCCCGACAATAGGCCTCCTAATAAGCCACCTTATAGAGTCAGTGCATCCTAGCAAAAGGAGATAATGAGTCAAATAAGTGAGTTGTTAGAGGAAGGACTCTATTTTGTTCTCAAGTGCTTCTAGTTCAAAAACAGGATGGGTCATGGTGCATGTGTATTGACTATTGTGCTTTGAACAAAATCATGATAAAGAATAGATTTTGTATCCTTAAGATCGATGATATCTTGGATAGATTGTAAGGGGCAGTCATTTTGAGCCACATAGATTTGAAAAGTGGTTACCATTGAATTCGGATTGGGTCTAAGGATGTATCCAAGATATCCTTCTGAATATCTTTTGGTTCATATGAGTTTCCTGTTATGCCATTTAGGCTTATGAATACTCCTGTCACATTCAATAGAATGATGGATCGTATCTTTTGACATAGGGAATTTGTGGCATTTGGCAATAGTATTCAATGAGATGTGCAAGCATCCATTGTTGATTAATGAAAAGAAAAGTGAATTCTTTTTGCATGAGATTCACTTTTTGGGCCACTTTGTATCGACTCATGGCATTCTTATGGATCCTACTAAGATTGAGACAATTCATTTATGCATGTGTTGAAGTTGGTCCTAAACCTATGTGACATGAAGTAAAAAAATACTGAATAGTATTAGTTGACTCAAACTTCATTTGTTAAAGCTTCCATAAAGAGTGATGGCACAGATAGGGGAAGGAATCTTGTGCAACATCTGAAGCTTCATCCGAATCACGAGAGAAGTCCTGCAAGTGGTGAAGAAGGGAAAAATATGTAGTGGCATCATTAGTATCCCATGTGAGCACAACTTCTTCATAATTATCATTGTCAAAATTAGTTGGAAGAGGATTAGGATGCTTAGGATTCTCACAAGCTCCAGGTACAACGTACCATAACTACTTTTAGATAAACCAAGCTTTCATAACAGCACTCCATGTGAGATAATCAAGGCCATGTAATTTCACTTTAGTGGAACAATAGGGGGGTTACTATTGCCCCCATTCTTTCTACAGTTGATCAATGGTTGGAGATGGGATTTGAAGGATGCACATGCCTTGTCTTTAATAGCTCTATCTATTAAGAGAGTAATAATACCTCATGTCCAGTAATGTAAGACATCAAAGGCAGTTAGGGATGTATTGAAAAGTATGTTTGTAGTTAGAAATGAAGCCATAATATCTTATTGAGAAGAGAATTGGCTAATGCGCATATGGATGAGGGTGACAACATCACTAATCACCTCACCCCATATAGGATCTAAGGGAATAGTTGCTGAATATTGATTAGGTAATTGAAGATCTAGAGATGATAAACATCACTCTTAATTCTTTTCTAGAGTCTTACTTTGGATTTCACACTTCATTGAATTTGTCTTTGAGGGGGCACAACTACTTCTCACAATCGTGGAGATGACAAGTCTCTTATTGTAGGAGGAAGTGACTAGGAAGAATGATGCTATGCATTTAAGTGATGTAGCCATGCTCTCTAAATACATAGGTAAAGGCAAAGTAAAGCAACCCATGAAAAATCAGCCAAAGGCTGATGTGGGACAGCCATTTGACAAGGTTTCCCATGATGCATATAAAGACAAGAAGAAAGGAAAATGCCACTAGTATAAGAAGCTTGGTCATTATATTGAAGAATATAGGAAAAGATTGGCCAAAGAGAAGAAAAGATACTTTAGTTTGGTTGTCTAGGAAACATTCTCTACTCAATCTTCAGATGAGCTCAGATGGGGATCCTACAACCAACTTCATTGAGGAGGATTATGCATTTTTGACATGCAATTACGACAGGCTTATGGTGATTCTGCATTTAATATTATTGAAATGTAGCATACATGGTACTTTGATATTAGGGTGTCCATGTATATCACTTCACGGAAGTGTCTATTTACATCTATGCATTCAACCCTTGTGGAGAAGAGAGTTACATATGCAAATAACTCTAGCTATGATGTCCGTGCCATTGGTTCAATGCTGATTACTATTGCAGGATCAAACTTTATGCTTTTGGATGTATCAATTGTGCTTGGAATTACAAAAATCTCTTGTCGATTTCAACATTCAATAAGTAAGGCTTTCAGGTCATTGTTGAAGATGACAAGTGCATTGTGAGAGACAGAGAACTTGATTATGCTCTTCACTTATTTGGCACTTCGTATAAAGGCCTTTTCCGCTTAGATACATATGAGAGGAGATCTCATTATGCTTTGGTAGTTAGCATACTCACTATGCAGAATGTGGAGCTGTGGCATGTTTATTATGGTCATATGAGTTTTGGTAGTCTAATGATACTTCAATGTTGTCAGATGGTGGATGCCTTACCTCCTGTTGAGATCCCACCTCCCCGTGCATGTGAGGGATGTATTTTGGGCAAGATGCATCATTTTGCCTTCAAAAAGGATGGTGCAATGTGTGTTGTCCATATACTCTGATATATGTGGTCCCATGTGGACATAAGCTCTTAGGTGTCATCTATTTTATCACTTTCATAGGTGACTACTCTTGATATACATGGGTGTTTGGTCTTAAGGCAAAATTTGATGTATTTATGCACTTTAAATACTTGGTTGCAAAGCTAGATGCTGAAAAAGGTTTAAAGTGTAAACTTTGCTTGAATTGAGGGGGGGAATACATGTCTTATGCATTTGAGACATTTTTGCTTCACAATGGTATAGCACATTAGGCCACTATGAGAATGACACCTCAATAGAATGGTGTGGCTGAAAGGAAAAATTGGACACTCATCAAGACGACTAGATACATGCTAAAGTGTAAGGGATTGCCACATAAATTTTGACTCCAGGGCCTTTAGTGTGCTAATCATGTTTTGAATCATGCGCCTACAAAGGCATTGAAAACTTTCACTCCTTTTGAGGCTTGGCATGAGACAAAACCAAAGATTGAATACTTTTACGTGTTTGCATGTGTAGCCTATGCTCATGTGCCAAAAGTGTTTCATGTAAAGCTTGATGATAAGGCATTAAAACGTATCTTTGTTGGCTATAGCTTGGAAAGCAAGGGCTATCAACTATATGATACATGCACTCACAAATTTTTTTAGTAGGGATATTATCTTTGTCGAAAATGTAGCCTTTTCACATGACCAATTTGAAATGCCCACCACATATGACGCGAGTGATATTTTTGAAGGTCTCCTAGCACTTGCCTTGGGATTTGAGCCCACTATACACGTCTTAACATATGTATTACAATAAGTTGCCACTGTTCCACATGACTCCAAACATCCATTAATTGATTATGGTTTACATCCCGAAGTAGAACATGCTACTAAAAGCAAGAAAGGGCTACTGTAAATGTAGCAAAAACAATCCCTAGATGGTTGTTACAAACTCTTTGAAAGAGTTAAATTGTTGCTTCCTTATCTCAGTGCTATAGAAGGGTTGCTAGACAAGTTGTATATGATGCAAAGGGCCCACATTTGGTTGATATTATGGAAGTATTGAGGATGTGACAATGAATAGCCTACTTCTTTTGATGGAGCACGACAAGATGCACATTGGTTACAAGCCATGCAAGGGAGTTGGACTCTATTGTCACTAATTAGCATGGTATTATTTGGGGATTCAATATTATTTGGGGATTCAATTCACCCAAAATCAGCATGGTATCACCTTATAGACACAGTATGTAGACAAGCTCTTGCATAGGTTCAACATGTAAGATTGTAAGCCTATGAGCACTGCAATGGAGCCAAGGTTGAGCTGTCCATGTATGATGGTAATGAGATGCCTAATGTTGCAATTTACAGGCAAGTTGTTGGCTATGTTATTTATCTTTGCAACACAATCCTTGACATACAGTTTGTAGTATCTTAGATGAGCAGGTTTATGTATAGCCCACACACAATACATTAGCAAGTTATTAAATGGATCTTTTTCTATTTGCAAGATACTTAGACATTTGCATTATTTTTTTCACTCGCGGGGGTAGGGGGGTTTTGGCAGTATAGGCTTACAACGATTCAGATTGGACTGGTGATTCAGATACTTGAAAGTCTACTAGTGGATGTTGTTTCTTTGTGGGCTATTCATGCATTTCATGGCTTAGCAAGAAACAATCTATATTGGCTACCTCGTCTTGTGAGGTTGAGTTTAGGGCAACTTTCACAACAACAATTGAATGTGTATGGTTGCATAGATTTTTGGCTGATCTATAGATCTCATTGGAGGGTCCTACATCCATTTTTTCTGGCAATTAAGAGTGCTATTGTGTGTTAAACGATGTGGATCTAGGACATGACACAAGCTATGGTGGATCAAAGATGTAAACCAAGTTCATAATGACATGGACAAGTAGAGATAAACTATTACACAAGTGAATTAGGTTCCAAGATAGATTAGCTTGGACTCATAAACACAATCTTGTGTAGAATTGACAATGACAGACACTTAACTGAAAGTACAAAGCATCATGATATTGTGTTCATTTCATAGTCAAGTACAATGCTTTATAGGCTTTGAGTTGTTCCACTCTCCTCACTGTGCATATGGGATTCAGGACAGCCCCTCTTGGAGCATACATCATTTGTCTATTTCTCAACACCCCCCCTCAAATGATGAGTCCCTACACTTGCTGGCTTTTGCCCCCCCCACATGATAACATGGCCCGGAAGACTAGCTCATAGGCAGCCTAGTCAAGTTAAAGCTTGAGACTTTACATCTTGGCAAGGGTTTTACAAATCAAATCCACTAAGGAAAAGAAAGATCCACTATGGGAAAAACATATGAAAGATACAATGAAAGTTCTTCAAAACAATCTGTCAGAGTTGTTGATGGTAGTGGAAGCATATTTTTCTTCTTCTTCTTCTTCTTCCATGAATTGGTTCTGGTGATGATCACTTTGCAATTGTTGGGCTCTTTTCTTGTGGAAACATTCACTGGCTACATGGCCAGTCTTACCACAATAGTGACATGTAAGCCGATCCTTGTTGTTGTTGTTGATGAATCCTCGACCTCTTCCTTTAGGTCCAGCAGCTCCTTTGGTGTACAAAAGATTGTCCCTAGATGATGAGACATTGTCTTTTGCATTCTTGGTTTTTACTTTGCCTTCTTCATCGAGTAGTGAGTGCTCAATATCTTTAAGTGTGAGGCTTGGAACATTACTCAAAGTGGACACAAGATTTTCATACGGATCCTTGTTTACACTTGCAAGCAGTATGGCTATTGCTTCATCTTCCTCAATATTCTTTTTAAGAGATGCAAGCTGAGTTTTTAAACTCTTAAACTTATTAATGTGTATGGTCATAGAAGCACCGTCTTTGATATCCAGGTTATAAAACTGCATGAGAAGTTTTACCTTTGAATTCTTTGCTTGAGTACCAAACATTTTATCAAGTTCCTCCCAGGTGGTTCTAGCATTTCTAATGCCAGATATATGATGTAACACATCATCACTTAATCCCCAGGCAATGATGCCTAGTGCCTTATTATTCATCTTCTTCCATTCTTTGGATTTGAACTGGTCTTCTTCAACAAACCCGTCTTCATCATCTTCCTTCTTGTTATCTGCACCATCTTCAAACATGTCCCATAAGTCCTTTCGCATCAGGTGATACATGGTCTTTTCCTTCCAGGCATGAAATCCTTCACCGTTGAATTTAGCTATTTGCTCAATCTCTGCCATGTTGCTAAACTTCAGTTAACCAGCAAAAGATTGTCTTTTAATGTGTCAAGAGACACAAGAGAATCAGTGTCAAATTGACACTAGTTGAGTGTTAATGGATACTAGTCGGTACTTGATCTGCTTTCTCTCAGGAACTTCGTGGATGGCTTCTGAGCTTCCTTGGACACTTCCAGACTAGTAATGATCTTTAGAGAGTATTTCTTAGTGATTAAAATCACTGTTGATGATGGTAATGAGAAAAGGAACAAGGTTGCCAAGCTTTCCAAATTTCTGGATATGGCTTCCTCTAGGGTTTCAGACAGCCAACTGTTCTTTCAGTTCGTGCTGCTCAACGAGTTGTCCATTGCCCAAGGTATTGTATGGGGAGTAGGCTTGCATAGTGAGCTTCAAAAGCCCTATGCTCACAGGGTCGATTGCGGACTGTACGATTGGCGTCAGCAGTACGACCGTGGACAGGCGCAGACATGACATTGCGTTTTGATTTGTGTAATGCTGGAGCTAGGAAGCAGTAATGTCGTCGATTGAAGTGCTAGGATGAAGCGTCTTGAGCAAGAGAAGATACCTCCAGAAGGAATCACCTGAAGATATGGCCCATAGAGAGAGATCCAAGAGCTCCAAGGTGGGTAGCTGCAGTCTGGCTATGGCTGCCACAAGGTCCAACTGAGATTTGAAGTTGAAACTGAAGATATGAGCTGAATGTGGGCTGGTTAGAGATCACCAGAGGTGAAGGGAGACTAGAGATTCAGAGTATGAGTTGTGCCATGCCCAACTGGGCTCTGATACCATGTTAAACGATGTGGATCTAGGACATGACACAAGCTATGGTGGATCAAAGATGTAAACCAAGTTCATAATGACATGGACAAGTAGAGATAAACTATTACACAAGTGAATTAGGTTCCAAGATAGATTAGCTTGGACTCATAAACACAAAAGCATCATGATATTGTGTTCATTTCATAGTCAAGTACAATGCTTTATAGGCTTTGAGTTGTTCCACTCTCCTCACTGTGCATATGGGATTCAGGACAGCTCCTCTTGGAGCATACATCATTTGTCTATTTCTCAACATTGTGGTAGCATGAAATCTTGTGTTTTATACTTACACAAAACACATTGAGGCTCACTATCATTATGTCAGACAAAGATGCTATGCAGGAGAGATCGACTTGGTATATGTTTCTACACAAAAAAATGTTCTAGTCATTATCACCAAACCATTATCATGTGAGAAGTTTGAGGCTTCTCCAAAGTCCTTAAACTTACTATCCTTTAGTGATTGATCTTCCTTGTACTTCATCACATTGGCACTACAAGGGCGTGTTAGAATTTACCAATTTTGGGCAATTCCCTATGTAATTTGTGTGGTGTGGACACTTATTATTAAAGTTTCATTGTAGGATGTGCACACCTACTGTCTTAGGATATTAAAGCAATGACACTAGTTGGTGGAATTGTGGTTAGATCACACCTTAGACCTAAACCTTAGTTGTACTTTCACCCATTATTTAATTTAGTAAGTACACTCTTTGTTTTGCACTCACACTATCTATTGTTCACTCTCATTTTTCTCTTCTCCACAGCTAGTCTTGCTTTCTTTAAGAGGATGCATTTTTCTATCTACATCATTAATGGTGCTACCACATCATCTCTATTGCTATGTTTACTTTTCTACACTTCTACCTAGCCATTTGTCATTGATCTGGCCATCCATCATAGAACTACATTTGCTACTACCAAACATTCTCAAAGGTTGCTTATTGCGTTTTGGGATTCATTAGAGTACGACACACTCTTCAACTCATACTCTCTGCCTTGATCCTTGAGACATAGGAGTTCAAGGTTCATTATTCACCTTGCATAGTGTGTTTGCTACATTGATCATTGCATTTATTCATTATTTAATTTATTTCATCTTCTGTGTTCATCTACCCAAGGAGAAAGGGTGGTTTCATGGTTCCATTTTTGGGATACCATCAAATCCCTTGAATTGGTGGGCCGAGGTATCTAGAGGTGAGAAGATTTTTTCTAGTGCTAGAACTGTGTTTAACTAAGCATTCACAGCAAGAATGTCTTCAGATAGTGAGATGGGATCAAGCAGGGATGATGCTTCTCAATTTGAAAAATTCACGAAGTGTTGGGGGAATGTAATGTTTGATCTTGGGCAAGGCATGCAACATGGACATCAAGCTGGTAATGTTTGTTAAGACCAAAATGTGGGTACTTCTAGGTCTCTTGAAGATGATGACCAACAAGAGGAAGAGGAATTTGATGACTAGTGTACAGATCATATGAGGACAACAGCTACAATGTTTGTGCAATTGGCACAAACGATCCTTAGTTCATATGCTTTTTGAACCCCTTAAAGGAGGGCAGCAAAGGCAAGATGAGGAAATTGTCTTCAAGAGCTTTGGGATAGCCATATGCATTCAAACCTAGAAATCTAGGCTACCATAAAGGTGACAAAGATTGTCATAATAAAGATCTTACTCATCCTCATTAAAGTGAAAACTAATATTCAATTTGAATTTTTTTCGACGTTTGATTACTTCCCTCCATTCTTACTCTCTTCTTACTTTTCCATCCTTGCTAGTTTCTTCTTCGTTTTCCTTCTTGTTTCTAATTTGCATACTTTTTCAATCCAATCTTCTAATCACATCCTTAGCTATGGATGAGTCATCGAGTGATCTCTGTAGCTCTAGTAAAAGGCATCTCTATCATCTTCATATTGAGTTGGATAGTGAGTATGAACTAATAAGGAAGAGAACAAAACCCATTACTATTACAGAGTCTACAAAACATATACTCAGGTTTGAAGGAAAGAAGAATCTTGATCTTTGGTTAGATGCCAGGCTATATCCCAAAGATCCTAGAAAAAATAGCACTTCGCCTTTCTATAATAGCTCTTCATTGTTGAGGTTCATTGGTGATGGTTATAATGGGTTTCTAGGCTATACACTTGGTTGCAAAAAAGGATGTCCTCAAATTGGAGAACCATCTTTTATCAAAACATAACAACGAGTTACTGCAGAATCTAGAAGGCTATCAACAGAGGATTCATTTGTTAGAGAAATGCATCAAATCTTATCAACGAAAGCAAACTATTTTAGGACTTCGAAATCAACAAAAGGCTCTTAGAAATATTGAGAGTATCAGACAAGGAGGAGGTGGTTGTAGTAAAAGAATCCAAGCAGCAAGGTACATTTTTTTTCACTTTAAAAATATGAAATATGACTTTTTTTTATAATTAATTGTATTGATTTGTGATGTTGATTTTGTTTAGGTCTCTTCTTTAACCGAATGCAAGTGAAAGACATTCTTTGAAAACGTCTTAGTTTTATTATCATCTTTTTCCTTCAGTAGTTTCAAAAGATATTTTGGAGAAAAAGAAATTTAAAAAGGCAAAGAAAAAATGCTTGGAGTCATTTATAAAGGATCTCTCTTTGGTTACTGAGTCAGTGCAGAAGACACTAGATAATATTGGTATCAGTTGAGATGTTTATATACAACTTTTCCAGCTTTTATAGTCAAATATGAAGCAAGGACAAGTACATAATTGCATACTTTCAAGGATGTCTATGATTAGAACTATTAGACAGAGAGTGAATAACGAGATAATGGAGATTCTGGTTGAGCCTTTCCATATCAATGCTAGCTTCAAGGGCAAGAAAAAGGAAGTTGTATTCAATGAATTTAACAATATTTTCCTTGACTTGCCCACCCTACAATGCTTAATGATCAGATTTTATGACTTGTCACTAGAAGAGGCACAAGGAGTGACTAGATTTGTGGTTAAACTTGATGAAAGTGAGATTCTAAAATGTACAAAACTAGAGAGGGTCTCTATTACCTTGATGAATATAGCACTTTTATCAGATCATTACAATCACTTAATATCATTTAGTATTCAATCGGAACACAACATCTGGTGGCTAGGAGCATTCGAAGTAGATACAGAGGATTTTGATATATTGTATTGGGTTTTTCATCGAATACCAATACCTAATGTTAATAAGAGATAACAAGTAGGATAAGAGCTATTTGTTGAAGGATTTGGGAACTATAAGATTGAGTGGCACATAGCTAGTGACTTAAAGACACTTAAATGTATGCACAATGTATCACAGGGAGCCAACTCTAGATCTCCTTGCATATATTGCATGTCCCCAGCCATAGAGTTGAACTCAAGCAATTTGAATATAGCTCCCTCTAGGCACTACAAGGATCCATAGTTTAAGCCAGTCCTAAGTATTCCTTTAGTGAATGCCCATATTTGTACACTTCATGCGCTTTTTAGGATAATTGAAAAGCTTGTTCATCTTTATATAGGATTTGCATGGAAGCTGAAACCATTATCAACTAGAACAGATGCTATAACAAAGATTGAAAAAGTCTTATCTGCAACAACTGGTTTGCATGGTGGTAATGTTGTTATTGAACCGGATCTTCAAAAGTCTAAGAATGACAATTGTTCCCAAAAAGCCATCTATTGGTGGAGTGAAGGCTAGAAGGTTCCTAGAATTTCATGGGAGACTTGGTAAGATAAACTCTAGGAATGGTGGCTTAACTATTAGATACAATCAATGGAAGTGCCTACACAACGTAGTTAAGGATCATGCTAATAATGGACAAGCTTGGAATAGAAAAGCCAATGTTTGGGAAATACTAGACAAAGTATTCTTTTATTGTGATAAAACAGAGTGGAATGATGATGATCTCAAAGACTTCAAAAACCAATTGAACATTTTTAAAAAGGCAATGATAGAACCTTGGGATAATCAACACTTCACTCACTATATGGTAAGAAGTTTGCATATGTATGTCTATTTATTGTCTTACTCATATCGGGTTTTCTAATTGAATCTCTTTATTTGTTAACTATGCAGCATATTTTATACAACCATGCTCCATATTTTATCAAGAAATATGGATCTCTATCTATTTAGTCAACCCAAGGTATGGAAAAATCACATTATCAAGCAAGAACAAAATACTTTAGACACACAAGACGTAGAGGTGGAAGGTACAAAGAAAATAGTTTATTAGAGGTCTTCCAATGGTTCTACAGATAAATTTGGCACAAATTCAAGCTCAAAGACACAATCACACCATGTAATACATCATCTTCGGCAAGGACTATATCCACTATTACCCAAAGAAGAAAAGAGGGATATTTAAACTCTTGTGCAAAGCAAAGATATTCTGAATGGTTACAAACTAGACAAAGAGATGGAAAAAGATGGATTTCGAAAACCCCTAACATCTTTTAGTCTGACTTTGTTGCAGAAGAGTCTTTAGTTTCAGGGAATTTACTAGGTCCTCTAAGGGAATCTTTTATTTCATCCCACTCGATGAGACCTCTACATTTTAGGAACTCTTGTTTCCTATAGCCTGGAAGGAGCTTCAAATTCTTGGCATCTCCTACATGGGAGAGCAAGTAAGAGGCAAGAACTCCAAAGTATCTTGCCCTAGATCCACTGTATCCAGGCATGAAGCCAAAAACTCTTATAGCTTCTTCCTTCTCCACCAAAATTATGTTGTCTGAACCTCTATTGAAAGCTTGGGATCCAATTACCTTGGAGATAGCTTTCAAAGCCATTATTGGTAAGATTGGAGAGCTTGACAACCTGCTATGATAAATTGCAATTGTTTGATTACTTAAGCTTCCAATATAATGACCAAGGCCTTGACTTTTGCCAAGCTTCAATGGCCTTGAGCCCTTGGCTCTTCCAAGAAAGTTGTCTGTATCTTCAATTTCCATCTGCACAATAAACCACAATAGTATAAGATGTCAATAGATAAATATCCAAAAATATTTGTCTATAATGCATAACATACTCTAATATAAATCACAATGGATATCTTAGAATTATCTTTCATACCTTAGGTTTTTCATCTTCTTCAAGAAGACTATCATCATATAGATTTATTGAACTTTTTGGTTTCTCCTCTAATGGAGACTTCAATTTCTCTTCATACCCCATGTCATCAATACCAAGTCTCTATTGAATTTGTAACTACTCTTTCTCTGTAGGTATCCCCTTCTTTTCATATTCCACGATCTGATGAATACAGGAATGCAAGGCTACAGAACTATCTTGAAAATTCTCTCCCTCAATATCAAGAGTTGCTAGTGAATCCTCTTCATAACCTATAAAATTCTTATCATTTTGACCCCATGCAACAAGGATTACCAAGCAGTTATCTACTCCAAGATCAAAAAGGTGTTGAATATCATTTAGCAATACATATCTCTTTTTGTTGATGAGATAACTAGGAAATTATGGTACACATTCAAGAGGACCTGTTTCAATCTCTGCACTCAACTCTATCTCCTTTTCTTCCACTTTTGTAATGTTCTCACTTTTAAACAAAGCAACATCAAATCCCTACACTAACTGATTCTCAATATCCTCCTGAAACATTTCACCCTTCTCTTCAACTTCTTTGTCTTTGCATGCAATATCCTCCATCTTCTTCTCTTGTATATTGTATCTGAAGAACAACTATCCATATATTGAAGATATACAAGAAATCCAACATCCTTCTGTACAAGAAGACATTGTTGCCAATTCTGATGAAAAGGGCAATTTGCTTTCCACTTCTTGAATTCTTCATCAATAAGACTAAACCTTGTTTGCAAAGTTATTCTAGCAGCATTGGAAGCTTCCATTACATCGCTATAATGGACAAATCCCTCAATCTCTAGGCCTTCCACATATCTATCATAAAACTCCCTGAAATTCTTCAGTTTATCTTCAAGATCCTTCAAAAGCTCTTGAAAATCGAAGGGAAGATTGAGCATATCTCTGATGTAAATAAATTTAGATGAATTTCCAGTTGCATGAAGAAAATCAAACAACTTTTCATCACATGTATTCTCCTTCTCCATTCCCTCTAAAGACAACTTCTTTTTAGTCATCCTAATTACTCACAAAAGAAAAACTAGAAAACAAAATAAAAATAAGGGGAATAATATAAATCCATGTTTTCTTATATCTAGTAGACTAAAGAAAGATTGCTAAATTTTTTAAGAAAATATAAGATGAATGAAATGAATTAAAACTTTATGTAGCAGAGAAAGCATGAAATTCCAAGTCTCATCGATCAAACTTTGTTTAACATTTACGACTCATGAAACACGAAAACAGTGAGCAAAAAACTTACGTTCTCAAGGGTAGGAATTCCAAGGCTCTGAATCCCTTGACAATTTCTACCAAATCATCTCCAAAAATGCCGAACGTATGAAATGCGATGGGTGCCAGGTTTCTCTTGTCCATGTGAGGCCTCCTTGCATTTCATACAACTAAGGTTTGCACTGTTTCTGTTGTGACATGGGTGTAACATTTTTCTTGTTCATTTAAGCCATCCTCGTGTTTTGTACATCATGCACATGAACATGCAAGTTATAGAACTTTCAATATCCTCTATGACCTTTCAATATCTTCCAAATGCATGTGTCTGTTGGAACAACATATATTACAAAGTTGAAATGTTTAGGGTAAATAATGTTGCCCATAAAGTAGTCTAAAAGTTGAGTCGAGCTATAAAATTTCAAATATAAATCCTTTGAAATATAAAATTTGCTACATGATAGTGAGATGGAAAATGTTGCTAGAAGGTACTAGGTGAAGCTACTAAGTAATTGGATACCACATATTGTTATTTGAATGATATAGCAAGAATATGCACGTATGAAACACAATGGATGTTAGGTTTCTCTTGTCCATGAAAGGCCTCTTCACGTTCCATACGACTAAGGCCTGCCATTATTCTATTGTGATGTATGACACACAATTGGTGTTATGTTTACTTCTCCAAGTGAGGTCTCCACACATTTTATACGACTTGAGCCTGCATTGTTTCCCTTGTGTTGTATGAAATGTGACATGGTGTTAAGTTCCCTGGTCTAAAATGCCTCTTCACGTTTTATACGTCTTGTGCATTGTTTTATTGAGATTGTATTTGGAATATGTGATTAGTGTTTGCTTGATACTTAGTGATTGTAGATGGCTACTTAGAGATCTTTCCTTATTTGTTTGTATTATTTGTTTTTTTGGATGTTTCAGATGGCTAGAACTAAGGCCACTGCAAGGAAGCAAAAAATTGATCCTAGAGGTCTTGCTTCAAAGATCCATCAGTCCTCCAAGCCTTCCAAACTTACAAGGAAATCAAAGCCAAGAAGAAGGTTCTCACAGCATGTGAGATGCCTTAAGGATATTAGAAGTGCGATGAAGGCTCTGAATAATGCAATTCCAAAGCTGTCTTTTTAAAGGCTTGTCAAAGAAAATAGTCTACATAGTTTTAGATGGACTAGGGTAGGTCTCAATTGTATTTTGGAGGCTACATAGGATTTTTTGATTGAGTTTTTCCAAGATTCTTATATCTGTGCTGCTCATCATGCACATAGGCTTATGCTTATGGATAAAGATATGATAATTCTCAGGAGATTGAGATACAAGTTTTCAAAGGTCCTTGAGCCAGTACCTCTTTCTGATGTGAAGGCTTTCAATATTTTAAATGTGCATCCATATAGAAAGAAGAAAAATGATCCTAGTGTGAAGGTTGATGTTACGCATGTAAAGGACATAAGACAACATGAGAAAGAGGAAAAGGCACCACAATAAAGCAGGGAGATAAATAGGGGAAGTATAAAAGAAAGAAGGAAGAAGAAAAGAAAGCAGAACAACCCCCATCTTTTGAAGAGGAGTTATCTACCCTTCTTGAAAGGGCTGACCCTAAGGGCTTCAATGTTTCTTGCTTTTAATCGGGTGATATTAACAAAAGATCTGATATGGTATTTTTGGACTCTAATTGTGCTTAAATTCTAAAGAATAAAGTGAGAGAAGTAAATGACTCGATTTTTCTTGCTTGGATGAGGTATAGTTTACCAAAATTTGTTTTTACTCACCATATTTTTCTAGCAATAGACTTTTATGTTGATGCTTACTATCTCCATTCCTTTGCTAGGTGTGTAATGCATGAGCTCCCCTTCGATATACAACAAAAGATTGAGGTTCTTGATCCATCTATCTCATACTATATGAGGAGTGAGCTTTATGCAAGTGCTTTTGACCATTGACTCAATTCAATGGACTTTGGATCTTTGGAGCTTCTTCTAATTCCATAAAATGAAAAGTAAGTAATTTGATATTTTGTTAGATTTTATGAGATATTATTTTGCTAGATTATTGAAATATTTTTGTTTTCAATTCTCATTGGAGCCTAATTGGAATAGACTGAGTGGAGAAGCAATGTTTCCTCATCAATTCTATAAAAGGAAGCCATGGATATGCCAAGTTGTAAGTTATATAATCTAGGGTCTCCTTGATATTTTGATCTTTTTGTTGCAGGTATTCAAAATATTTTGATCTTTCTTTTGTAATAACTCTAAATTTTATTGCCTTTTTGGTACAGAGTTGTAAAAATATTGATTGAAGTGCTAGAGAAAAGGCCTCCCATGCATTTTGACTTATTTGCAACAATGCAATATAGACAAGTTGTGGTAAGGTCTTGATTAATATGGTTGGAACATACAAAAAAAATTTATTCTAAAAACTACCATAAACAAGTTTCTTAGTTTTACTTTATATTGTTGATTGCAGTGTCCTCATCAGAATGACAGTTACTCTTGTGGGCTGGAGAGTAATTGTAAATGCCAAAAGATTGGTTCATTTTATTTATCTCAATGATGATAAACTTATAAAGGTTATGTGAAACATACTAAACTTTACGATAGAGTTTTATTGCAAAATAGTCCATTGTAAAAAATAACAATGAACTAAAATTATTTTCTTACAAATGTATGACAGTTTACAAGGGATTTCTATACAAGTGAGCATGTTTGGTATATAAGAGCAAAGCTCATGAAGCATATAATGGCCAATTGTATACAACTGGGAAGAATGGACAATAGTGGGGGCTTGGACATTGAAGGAGAGGAGGTGCATATAACTATAGCAAGTGAAGCTATGTCTTCAACACCCAAGGCAACCAAAGCATCAAAGATAGGCAAAAGGACTCCTAGAAAGGATGTCCCTTCTCCTAAGAAAAGTTTTAAAAAAAAGTAGATTTGCCTCAAATTGTAAGCCCTTGTGTATAAGTCATGGAGATGACTGACAAAAATTTGTACATGTATTTTATATTGATAGTAAATAGATCTTTTCTTCAATATCCTTACATTGTATATTCTTCTCTCTCCTCATTGATCTCTGTAAAAAAAGTTACGAATGTTTATTAATCAGGAAGTGAAATCAGATATACACTTAATTGGATATAATATGAAATAAAAACTTACCTATTTGTTATTAAGTTGGAACACAAATGAGTATGGTAGTTCAATATCTTCATTCAGTAAATCCATCCTCACTTGCTGTAGCGTACATGATGATCTAACCTTTAGGATTGTAATAATATCCTCATTGTACCAAACATCAAGATCCACTATAGAATCTTTGCTAAAATTATCAAGATTTTGGTCTAAAGCAACCAGACTATTGCCAACATAATGCCATCCACTATAATAAAAGCTAAGGATAAAATTTTGAGTAGCAATCATATATTTACAAGCTATAGAGTCTTGATCTATCATCCCTCCCTCATCAACAAATTGTATAACATGATCATATGTTAGTCTCTTCATTGAAAGCATAGCCTTTGATTTTTTTATCTCAGCATTAGAAAAGAAGTCAATAAATATATTAATAGGCATGAACAAAGTAACTTTGCTTAGCCTACTTGAGATACTAGGTTTTAATGCTCTTTGTATCTTAGATATTTTACATCTATAGCCCTCACTAGTAGCTGGACTTGGCAAAGGCCACTCAAAGCTTGAAAATTCTGGCAAAGGAAGGGGGGATATTGATTCCCATTGGCTAAGGTGCATAGGGACGATATAATAATGGTCATAGAAGAATATTTCATTCTCTGCAAGCTCTGTCTTCTTTCTATCTTTGTACATCTCTTCTCCAATCAAGCCATGCATCATATCAATCACATCAACAATAGACTCGACCGGTTGCCATTCCTCAACATTAGAAGGATAGACATCTACAAGACAAATGAACAAATGTTATAATGGAAAACCTTAAACCAAGTTCAAGAAAAGAAAGACTTTAAGAATCAAATCCTTACACTTTGGTTTATGCATTGGAAGATTTGAACTTCTAGGTTTCAAATATAGCTCTCTATAAATAAACACATGTTGCACCAAAACCTCTTTTATGCTATTCTTATTTACTCTAAGCTTGAAATCTCGGATTCTACCCTTCCAAGTAGAGATGAACGAGCTCTCATATCTTTGCATTTTCCCATGTTTTGCCTTTGCGTGGTGATCCAACTGCCTTTGTTAATGATTGTAGGAATCCATCTTCCATCTTTTTGGAATGAGTTTGGATGTGATTTGGGAGCTTGGATGCCTTGTTGAAGGTCGAATTTCTATATCCATAGCACATAAAGAGAGAGAGAGAGAGAGAGAGAGAGAGAGAGAGAGAGAGAGAGAGAGAGAGAGAGAGAGAGAGAGAGAGAGAGAGAGAGAGAGAGAGAGAGAGAGAGAGAAGACCAGGCTACCAAAGATGAGGGAAAAACATGAGAGGGACAAAAGAAAGGAGGGAAAAAAATATGTACCAAGCTTTTTACTAATTTGAATTTAGAGTAAACCTATCATGATCATTAATTCAAACATATCATTAAATAAAAGTGGTCAGGACTGTATATCATAAATGCAAAGAATGTCATAATCACGAATATAAGAGGCTAAAAATAGATATTGATAATACAAATTCGTAATAGTATTATATATGTATCTTTTTGTAAAATCATTTTTTGCATTTTTTAATATAGAAGTTCCATTACGGAGGCTTTGCTCCTATTAATCTAGAGCACTCTCTTTCTATCTCCTAAAAGGCATTTTCGAGACCTCAAAACTCCCCTAATGAGAGATTCTCAAATCTTCTTTGTTGATCCAAGTGCCTCTTGCCGTCAAAATTGACTAGCCAGCCTTCAAACCAATTTTCCCCTTGGCTTGCTTGGGGATTAGCCTTCACTTTGTTCCTTGAAAGACAAATGAAGCTCCAAATCTAATATGGGTTAGTTGGCCTTTTGAATCTCCTTGAAATTCTTTAATTTCAACCATAGTTGTTAGGTATGAAAGGTATGATACATATGGTATGATAAATTATAGTACTAAATGGTACCTTATGATTTTACTAGGCAAGGTACAATATTAGTACGAAAAAAAACCTTGATGTAAAAAAATTATAAATGATAAAACACATGTTTTAAGTGAAAATAGCCATGCCATTAAAAAAAAAGATAGAATCAATGAGGTTAAAAGCCAAGATTGGCATACAGTAGAGTCTAAACCCTTGCAATTGCATGTGCAACATCATCATCATCAGAACTATTTGAATGCTCATCAAGAGAGTGTGAAGATGACTCCTTGGCATTGGATGATGAGACACTCTCATACTCATCCTCACCAATAAGGTAGCCCTCATAATTAAATGATGGTTGGGACCAGTTGTGTAGGTGCAAGGGGGAATGTCATCATGAGGCATGTGATGGGAGCTACTATAGTCATATCTCATATATATCTACAAGCCACTCGAACTTTCATGGGGATGTGAAAATTTTGAGATTTTTTACTCTTACCAGTAACATTTGATTAATTTAATAATCAAATGTGCAAGGTTGTAAGGCACATGTGATTCACATGGTAGTTATTACATGGTAATAGGACAAGGGCCTTGAGAAAGTAATGGGTGTTAAAGGAAAAAGTTGTGACAAGTTATGCCAACTGGGTTTTGGGGGTCAATTGGTGTCAGTTTGGTTCTAGGATAGTTAATTGGCCATTAAGTGTCAGTGGGTGACACTAGGGACTAGGCACCAATTAATTAATTTGTGCTTGTCCAAGGGTCGATTAAGGCCGAGGACCACTTGGGGTTGCAAACAGCCTAGCCAATTAAATTGTGGAAGGTCACATTTAATTTTGAGCAAGGTCAAAAGGGTTTATATTAATTTTAAAAAATAATTAAATTTAGAGGTTGAAAATTGTTGAAAAATGGGATTAGAAGGCTGCCATGTGGCAAAAATGCCCATGCAATGGTAGAGAAGGTTGTTTGGGGGTTGAAGAGGCTCACTCAGTTCATTGGCTAGCTATAAGGGAGGAGACTACTAGTAATCAATTTCTGGAACTGCTGGACGACAATTGTTGCAAGCGACGGTTGCCAAGAGTCCTTTAGAATCAAGTGACAACATTTATGTTATCATAGACAATAACAAGCAAAAGCATTTAATGCAAACTCGAAGGAGGTGACTACATTAATTGCTAGTTGGAACATGCAATAGGTATTGAAGGGTTTTCTCATGAAGAAACTCTAATTTCTCTCTTATCTCAACATTCTCTCACCTTCTCTAGCATATTCTCTGAGTATCTCAACTTTTCTCAGAGCCATTTGAAGGTATTTTAAGTGAGATTTGGTGGACAACATCAGTGAGAATTCTATTGTAAACCTTGATTCTCTTCAGAAATTAGGGCTTAGCAATAACCTTGGGATCATTGGAGGAGATAAAGATACCTCAATTTGTACTCCATCGTCCAATAGCAATACAAGTTAAAGAAATACCATAAGGGGCACTATTTTTGGGTCAATAGGGTGTCCAATGTCCAAGAATGTTAGGTAGAGTATGCATTTTAATTTATGTTCATTTCTTAATTTCTCTAATTAAGTGCTTGATTAGGTTTTACCACCCTCTCTAAGAAGAATGGTTGGTTTCAAAAACCACCTCTCCTTGATGTCGAACTATACTGAATGACTATACCCTTGATGCCACTTACTCAAACTCCTCGCCCATGAGCATGCTCATTGTGAGTGCCAAGAGTATATGCTTCTATAAGCTCTCTATAGATCTTCACAAAGATCACCTCCTCCTCATCCACCTTCTAATGTACACTCGGAAGAGTGTTGCCGTGAACTTGAATGTATCAAGCTTCACCTACACAATGCACATAAGATTGTATATACTAAATCGTAAAGTGAAAAGTTTAAATCAATAAATTTTAAATCTTATTATTTAGTGTTTACATGCTTTGGACTACCCATGCTCATCATAGCCCTCATCATCTAGTGTAGCCTAAAAAAGACATCATTTGTTGAGATGAAAGGATTTGCATGGTATAAATGCATAAGTTAAAACTCATTAAAAAACTCTCTCACATGTATTATTCAATTGTTTCACTTGGCATTTTGCTTGGAGCTTGCCCGAGGGTGAAATGCTTCATGGTTATCTTGCTTTAACTGGAGTGTGCTATGCTCGCAATACATTGCAAGCACCTTCATCTTTACCATGAAGAAGTTCAGCACGCTCGTCTTGATTGTGAATGTGTCAAACTGATGTAGCTTTGTGGATCACCCTCTTCACCCCAATGTCCTCCATGAGCAAGTTCAAACAATAACTTGCACATAGAGTCCACACAATCGTAGGAAACTCGGCCTTAAGCTAACATCCCATGAGCTGACAATTCAATGCATTGTTCATAACAACTTGCACCACATATGAGGGGCCCACCTACAACCACAAATTACAATATTGAGAGAGAGAGAGAGAGAGAGAGAGAGAGAGAGAGAGAGAGAGAGAGAGAGAGAGAGAGAGAGAGAGAGAGAGAGAGAGAGAGAGAGAGAGAGAGAGAGAGAGAGAGAGAGAGAGAGAAAGAAAGAAAGAAAGTTATATTAACGTCTTCTAAAGACCAAAACTGGCCTATGAGACAAACTGTGATACAATTGATGAGGTCCAGCTATCCAAAATAAAAGTGCTGAATGAAAAGCTAAAAACTGGAAACTGAAAATACGGTGCTGTGAGTGTGATAAGTGTCGTGTATGTGTATGTGCGTATGTAGCTCTGGTACTCCAGATAATGGCTACAAAAGGGGAACAAATGTCGGCTGTGATAGGGGAACAACTGTCGGCTATGATAAAGTGGTGCGATGTGTATATGTAACAGATGCAGGGAGATATACTATCCTGGGATGTAGTAGCAGTCGTCGAAGTCGCTAATAGCAGGTGATCCCTCTTGGATGCAGGATGTGGTACATCGGCGGTGGAGAAAGAGCAAACTGGAGATCTGAGATCCAATGTGTCGAGTGTCGTCAGATCTCAGTCTGCTGTCGATGTAGATCAAGAATCCTCCGGATCTCCTGTCGGTGTGGCTGTGGGGTCTGAAACCCACGGATCCTCGTGCGGTGTCGGGTACGCTGGTCCTTAGCCTGCTGTAGTGTGAGCCCGGAGGTCTGGCTGGAGGCTGGTACAGTAGCTCTCACTTTGTCTGTCTGAAAGAACTGTGTAATAGTCGTCTGGGTGGGCCCCTCTCTGACTGGGACCCGCTATGTGCTCTGCTCTCTGATGTGCCATGCCTCTCCCAGAAAACGGCCAAATGATCTCTGATCCATATCAGTCATACATCCCTGAAGTGAGCTGCTCAATGTGTATCTAGATCTCAACTCTGAGTATGCCAGGCCAAATGATCTCTGATCCATATCAGTCATACATCCCTGAAGTGAGGTTCTCAATGTGTATCTAGATCTCAGAAAACGGCCAAATGATCTCTAATCCATATCAGTCATACATCCCTGAAGTGAGCTGCTCAATGTGTATCTAGATCTCAACTCTGAGAGAGAGAGAGAGAGAGAGAGAGAGAGAGAGAGAGAGAGAGAGAGAGAGAGAGAGAGAGAGAGAGAGAGAGAGAGAGAGAGTCATCTTACATAAATCATGTAGTCTTTTTTTGTAATTAATACAACTATTTGTTATGAAAAAAGGAGATTTGAGCCTCCAAAGATTTAAGGATAGAGAGAGAGAGAGAGAGAGAGAGAGAGAGGGAGAGAGAGAGGCTTTATGAATCATGATCATTAAATTATAATTTATAATACAAAACCCAAAACCATGAAAGAAATAAATTAAAGAAAGACAATGTATACCTTAATGATAGCTTGTGGAATGTCATGATAGATGAATACATGTGTCGTTTTCCTCCCCCTCTTGCCAATGTCTATGGCTTGCAAAAAGTAAGTGTTAAGTGAACATGAGATGAGTATGTCGATGATGCTCCGTTTTTTATGATCACTCCATCTGTTGGTGAGAATGGAGAAACCATATTTTGTCCATGTGGCCCAAATAGTATCAAGGGCTCTATTAATCCTCTTTTTCTCTTCATCAATCTTTTCATTCTCATGTCATTATATGTGACACTAGTCCATCCTTCACATGGATCCACATTGGCAACGGCTTTTACTATCTTCTTTCGTTGCTCTTGCTTTAGGACATTGAATGCAAGATTGTACTCAATCATTGTGCATGCAATTTCAATGTCCGCAAGTTGTTGCCTTTCTCTAGAAGAGGCAATCGATCCATGCACATGATTAGGAGCTTGAGAGAGAGGATTGTCTCTTCAATGTCTTATGAGCCTCCATTCTTTGTCTTTTGCCGAGAGCGAGATGTGGATATGGAGCTGGTACCACCAATGGTGGAGGCCTCACTCACATCAGTTGAAGATACAGCCACATTTGATGTTTCCTCATTAGTAGGCTTAGATATTAGTGCTAATACACCACTTTCTCCACTAGTGGATTTCCCTCTCATCTCTGCAAGAATCTTGTCCACAATGTTTTGAGGGATTTCCTTGCATGGAGCAACTTGCCCCCCATCTTGGAAAGATATTGGAGAAGTTGGCTTGCACCATTTGTGTAGCGCTTCTCACAATACTTGCACATCTAATGGCGGGAATTGGACTTCTTTATGTCCCTCTCCACATGGATGGCATGCAAATTGAAGGCCTTGTGCTTCTCACGAGTCATGATGCTAATGAGAGGGCCAAGGCTTCAAGCCTCGAAGTTGGAAGTTGGGGCTCGGGTGGGGAGACGAGATTGAGAGAGAGACTTGAGAGAGAGAGAGAGAGAGAGAGAGAGAGAGAGAGAGAGAGAGAGAGAGAGAGAGAGAGAGAGAGAGAGAGAGAGAGAGAGAGAGAGAGAGAGAGAGAGAGAGAGAGAGAGAGAGAGAGAGAGAGAGAGAGAGAGAGAGAGAGAGAGAGAGAGAGAGAGAGAGAGAAAGAAAGAAAGAAAGTTATATTAACGTCTTCTAAAGACCAAAACTGGCCTATGAGACAAACTGTGATACAATTGATGAGGTCCAGCTATCCAAAATAAAAGTGCTGAATGAAAAGCTAAAAACTGGAAACTGAAAATACGGTGCTGTGAGTGTGATAAGTGTCGTGTATGTGTATGTGCGTATGTAGCTCTGGTACTCCAGATAATGGCTACAAAAGGGGAACAAATGTCGGCTGTGATAGGGGAACAACTGTCGGCTATGATAAAGTGGTGCGATGTGTATATGTAACAGATGCAGGGAGATATACTATCCTGGGATGTAGTAGCAGTCGTCGAAGTCGCTAATAGCAGGTGATCCCTCTTGGATGCAGGATGTGGTACATCGGCGGTGGAGAAAGAGCAAACTGGAGATCTGAGATCCAATGTGTCGAGTGTCGTCAGATCTCAGTCTGCTGTCGATGTAGATCAAGAATCCTCCGGATCTCCTGTCGGTGTGGCTGTGGGGTCTGAAACCCACGGATCCTCGTGCGGTGTCGGGTACGCTGGTCCTTAGCCTGCTGTAGTGTGAGCCCGGAGGTCTGGCTGGAGGCTGGTACAGTAGCTCTCACTTTGTCTGTCTGAAAGAACTGTGTAATAGTCGTCTGGGTGGGCCCCTCTCTGACTGGGACCCGCTATGTGCTCTGCTCTCTGATGTGCCATGCCTCTCCCAGAAAACGGCCAAATGATCTCTGATCCATATCAGTCATACATCCCTGAAGTGAGCTGCTCAATGTGTATCTAGATCTCAACTCTGAGTATGCCAGGCCAAATGATCTCTGATCCATATCAGTCATACATCCCTGAAGTGAGGTTCTCAATGTGTATCTAGATCTCAGAAAACGGCCAAATGATCTCTAATCCATATCAGTCATACATCCCTGAAGTGAGCTGCTCAATGTGTATCTAGATCTCAACTCTGAGAGAGAGAGAGAGAGAGAGAGAGAGAGAGAGAGAGAGAGAGAGAGAGAGAGAGAGAGAGAGAGAGAGAGAGAGAGAGAGAGAGAGAGAGAGAGAGAGAGAGAGAGAGAGAGTCATCTTACATAAATCATGTAGTCTTTTTTTGTAATTAATACAACTATTTGTTATGAAAAAAGGAGATTTGAGCCTCCAAAGATTTAAGGATAGAGAGAGAGAGAGAGAGAGAGAGAGAGAGAGAGAGAGAGAGAGAGGGAGAGAGAGAGGCTTTATGAATCATGATCATTAAATTATAATTTATAATACAAAACCCAAAACCATGAAAGAAATAAATTAAAGAAAGACCATGTATACCTTAATGATAGCTTGTGGAATGTCATGATAGATGAATACATGTGTCGTTTTCCTCCCCCTCTTGCCAATGTCTATGGCTTGCAAAAAGTAAGTGTTAAGTGAACATGAGATGAGTATGTCGATGATGCTCCGTTTTTTATGATCACTCCATCTGTTGGTGAGAATGGAGAAACCATATTTTGTCCATGTGGCCCAAATAGTATCAAGGGCTCTATTAATCCTCTTTTTCTCTTCATCAATCTTTTCATTCTCATGTCATTATATGTGACACTAGTCCATCCTTCACATGGATCCACATTGGCAACGGCTTTTACTATCTTCTTTCGTTGCTCTTGCTTTAGGACATTGAATGCAAGATTGTACTCAATCATTGTGCATGCAATTTCAATGTCCGCAAGTTGTTGCCTTTCTCTAGAAGAGGCAATCGATCCATGCACATGATTAGGAGCTTGAGAGAGAGGATTGTCTCTTCAATGTCTTATGAGCCTCCATTCTTTGTCTTTTGCCGAGAGCGAGATGTGGATATGGAGCTGGTACCACCAATGGTGGAGGCCTCACTCACATCAGTTGAAGATACAGCCACATTTGATGTTTCCTCATTAGTAGGCTTAGATATTAGTGCTAATACACCACTTTCTCCACTAGTGGATTTCCCTCTCATCTCTGCAAGAATCTTGTCCACAATGTTTTGAGGGATTTCCTTGCATGGAGCAACTTGCCCCCCATCTTGGAAAGATATTGGAGAAGTTGGCTTGCACCATTTGTGTAGCGCTTCTCACAATACTTGCACATCTAATGGCGGGAATTGGACTTCTTTATGTCCCTCTCCACATGGATGGCATGCAAATTGAAGGCCTTGTGCTTCTCACGAGTCATGATGCTAATGAGAGGGCCAAGGCTTCAAGCCTCGAAGTTGGAAGTTGGGGCTCGGGTGGGGAGACGAGATTGAGAGAGAGACTTGAGAGAGAGAGAGAGAGAGAGAGAGAGAGAGAGAGAGAGAGAGAGAGAGAGAGAGAGAGAGAGAGAGAGAGAGAGAGAGAGAGAGAGAGAGAGAGAGAGAAAGAAAGAAAGAAAGTTATATTAACGTCTTCTAAAGACCAAAACTGGCCTATGAGACAAACTGTGATACAATTGATGAGGTCCAGCTATCCAAAATAAAAGTGCTGAATGAAAAGCTAAAAACTGGAAACTGAAAATACGGTGCTGTGAGTGTGATAAGTGTCGTGTATGTGTATGTGCGTATGTAGCTCTGGTACTCCAGATAATGGCTACAAAAGGGGAACAAATGTCGGCTGTGATAGGGGAACAACTGTCGGCTATGATAAAGTGGTGCGATGTGTATATGTAACAGATGCAGGGAGATATACTATCCTGGGATGTAGTAGCAGTCGTCGAAGTCGCTAATAGCAGGTGATCCCTCTTGGATGCAGGATGTGGTACATCGGCGGTGGAGAAAGAGCAAACTGGAGATCTGAGATCCAATGTGTCGAGTGTCGTCAGATCTCAGTCTGCTGTCGATGTAGATCAAGAATCCTCCGGATCTCCTGTCGGTGTGGCTGTGGGGTCTGAAACCCACGGATCCTCGTGCGGTGTCGGGTACGCTGGTCCTTAGCCTGCTGTAGTGTGAGCCCGGAGGTCTGGCTGGAGGCTGGTACAGTAGCTCTCACTTTGTCTGTCTGAAAGAACTGTGTAATAGTCGTCTGGGTGGGCCCCTCTCTGACTGGGACCCGCTATGTGCTCTGCTCTCTGATGTGCCATGCCTCTCCCAGAAAACGGCCAAATGATCTCTGATCCATATCAGTCATACATCCCTGAAGTGAGCTGCTCAATGTGTATCTAGATCTCAACTCTGAGTATGCCAGGCCAAATGATCTCTGATCCATATCAGTCATACATCCCTGAAGTGAGGTTCTCAATGTGTATCTAGATCTCAGAAAACGGCCAAATGATCTCTAATCCATATCAGTCATACATCCCTGAAGTGAGCTGCTCAATGTGTATCTAGATCTCAACTCTGAGAGAGAGAGAGAGAGAGAGAGAGAGAGAGAGAGAGAGAGAGAGAGAGAGAGAGAGAGAGAGAGAGAGAGAGAGAGAGAGAGAGAGAGAGAGAGAGAGAGAGAGAGAGAGAGAGAGAGAGAGAGAGAGAGAGAGAGAGAGAGAGAGAGAGAGAGAGAGAGTCATCTTACATAAATCATGTAGTCTTTTTTTGTAATTAATACAACTATTTGTTATGAAAAAAGGAGATTTGAGCCTCCAAAGATTTAAGGATAGAGAGAGAGAGAGAGAGAGAGAGAGAGAGAGAGAGAGAGAGAGAGAGAGAGAGAGAGAGAGAGAGAGAGAGAGAGAGGGAGAGAGAGAGGCTTTATGAATCATGATCATTAAATTATAATTTATAATACAAAACCCAAAACCATGAAAGAAATAAATTAAAGAAAGACAATGTATACCTTAATGATAGCTTGTGGAATGTCATGATAGATGAATACATGTGTCGTTTTCCTCCCCCTCTTGCCAATGTCTATGGCTTGCAAAAAGTAAGTGTTAAGTGAACATGAGATGAGTATGTCGATGATGCTCCGTTTTTTATGATCACTCCATCTGTTGGTGAGAATGGAGAAACCATATTTTGTCCATGTGGCCCAAATAGTATCAAGGGCTCTATTAATCCTCTTTTTCTCTTCATCAATCTTTTCATTCTCATGTCATTATATGTGACACTAGTCCATCCTTCACATGGATCCACATTGGCAACGGCTTTTACTATCTTCTTTCGTTGCTCTTGCTTTAGGACATTGAATGCAAGATTGTACTCAATCATTGTGCATGCAATTTCAATGTCCGCAAGTTGTTGCCTTTCTCTAGAAGAGGCAATCGATCCATGCACATGATTAGGAGCTTGAGAGAGAGGATTGTCTCTTCAATGTCTTATGAGCCTCCATTCTTTGTCTTTTGCCGAGAGCGAGATGTGGATATGGAGCTGGTACCACCAATGGTGGAGGCCTCACTCACATCAGTTGAAGATACAGCCACATTTGATGTTTCCTCATTAGTAGGCTTAGATATTAGTGCTAATACACCACTTTCTCCACTAGTGGATTTCCCTCTCATCTCTGCAAGAATCTTGTCCACAATGTTTTGAGGGATTTCCTTGCATGCAGCAACTTGCCCCCCATCTTGGAAAGATATTGGAGAAGTTGGCTTGCACCATTTGTGTAGCGCTTCTCACAATACTTGCACATCTAATGGCGGGAATTGGACTTCTTTATGTCCCTCTCCACATGGATGGCATGCAAATTGAAGGCCTTGTGCTTCTCACGAGTCATGATGCTAATGAGAGGGCCAAGGCTTCAAGCCTCGAAGTTGGAAGTTGGGGCTCGGGTGGGGAGACGAGATTGAGAGAGAGACTTGAGAGAGAGAGAGAGAGAGAGAGAGAGAGAGAGAGAGAGAGAGAGAGAGAGAGAGAGAGAGAGAGAGAGAGAGAGAGAGAGAGAGAGAGAGAGAGAGAGAGAGAGAGAGAGAGAGAGAGAGAGAGAGAGAGAGAGAGAGAGAGAGAGAGAGAGAGAGAGAGAGAGAGAGAGAGAGAGAGAGAGAGAGAGAGAGAGAGAGAGAGAGAGAGAGAGAGAGAGAGAGAGAGAAAGAAAGAAAGAAAGAAAGTTATATTAACGTCTTCTAAAGACCAAAACTGGCCTATGAGACAAACTGTGATACAATTGATGAGGTCCAGCTATCCAAAATAAAAGTGCTGAATGAAAAGCTAAAAACTGGAAACTGAAAATACGGTGCTGTGAGTGTGATAAGTGTCGTGTATGTGTATGTGCGTATGTAGCTCTGGTACTCCAGATAATGGCTACAAAAGGGGAACAAATGTCGGCTGTGATAGGGGAACAACTGTCGGCTATGATAAAGTGGTGCGATGTGTATATGTAACAGATGCAGGGAGATATACTATCCTGGGATGTAGTAGCAGTCGTCGAAGTCGCTAATAGCAGGTGATCCCTCTTGGATGCAGGATGTGGTACATCGGCGGTGGAGAAAGAGCAAACTGGAGATCTGAGATCCAATGTGTCGAGTGTCGTCAGATCTCAGTCTGCTGTCGATGTAGATCAAGAATCCTCCGGATCTCCTGTCGGTGTGGCTGTGGGGTCTGAAACCCACGGATCCTCGTGCGGTGTCGGGTACGCTGGTCCTTAGCCTGCTGTAGTGTGAGCCCGGAGGTCTGGCTGGAGGCTGGTACAGTAGCTCTCACTTTGTCTGTCTGAAAGAACTGTGTAATAGTCGTCTGGGTGGGCCCCTCTCTGACTGGGACCCGCTATGTGCTCTGCTCTCTGATGTGCCATGCCTCTCCCAGAAAACGGCCAAATGATCTCTGATCCATATCAGTCATACATCCCTGAAGTGAGCTGCTCAATGTGTATCTAGATCTCAACTCTGAGTATGCCAGGCCAAATGATCTCTGATCCATATCAGTCATACATCCCTGAAGTGAGGTTCTCAATGTGTATCTAGATCTCAGAAAATGGCCAAATGATCTCTAATCCATATCAGTCATACATCCCTGAAGTGAGCTGCTCAATGTGTATCTAGATCTCAACTCTGAGAGAGAGAGAGAGAGAGAGAGAGAGAGAGAGAGAGAGAGAGAGAGAGAGAGAGAGAGAGAGAGAGAGAGAGAGAGAGAGAGAGAGAGAGAGTCATCTTACATAAATCATGTAGTCTTTTTTTGTAATTAATACAACTATTTGTTATGAAAAAAGGAGATTTGAGCCTCCAAAGATTTAAGGATAGAGAGAGAGAGAGAGAGAGAGAGAGAGAGAGAGAGAGAGAGAGGGAGAGAGAGAGGCTTTATGAATCATGATCATTAAATTATAATTTATAATACAAAACCCAAAACCATGAAAGAAATAAATTAAAGAAAGACAATGTATACCTTAATGATAGCTTGTGGAATGTCATGATAGATGAATACATGTGTCGTTTTCCTCCCCCTCTTTGCCAATGTCTATGGCTTGCAAAAAGTAAGTGTTAAGTGAACATGAGATGAGTATGTCGATGATGCTCCGTTTTTTATGATCACTCCATCTGTTGGTGAGAATGGAGAAACCATATTTTGTCCATGTGGCCCAAATAGTATCAAGGGCTCTATTAATCCTCTTTTTCTCTTCATCAATCTTTTCATTCTCATGTCATTATATGTGACACTAGTCCATCCTTCACATGGATCCACATTGGCAACGGCTTTTACTATCTTCTTTCGTTGCTCTTGCTTTAGGACATTGAATGCAAGATTGTACTCAATCATTGTGCATGCAATTTCAATGTCCGCAAGTTGTTGCCTTTCTCTAGAAGAGGCAATCGATCCATGCACATGATTAGGAGCTTGAGAGAGAGGATTGTCTCTTCAATGTCTTATGAGCCTCCATTCTTTGTCTTTTGCCGAGAGCGAGATGTGGATATGGAGCTGGTACCACCAATGGTGGAGGCCTCACTCACATCAGTTGAAGATACAGCCACATTTGATGTTTCCTCATTAGTAGGCTTAGATATTAGTGCTAATACACCACTTTCTCCACTAGTGGATTTCCCTCTCATCTCTGCAAGAATCTTGTCCACAATGTTTTGAGGGATTTCCTTGCATGGAGCAACTTGCCCCCCATCTTGGAAAGATATTGGAGAAGTTGGCTTGCACCATTTGTGTAGCGCTTCTCACAATACTTGCACATCTAATGGCGGGAATTGGACTTCTTTATGTCCCTCTCCACATGGATGGCATGCAAATTGAAGGCCTTGTGCTTCTCACGAGTCATGATGCTAATGAGAGGGCCAAGGCTTCAAGCCTCGAAGTTGGAAGTTGGGGCTCGGGTGGGGAGACGAGATTGAGAGAGAGACTTGAGAGAGAGAGAGAGAGAGAGAGAGAGAGAGAGAGAGAGAGAGAGAGAGAGAGAGAGAGAGAGAGAGAGAGAGAGAGAGAGAGAGAGAGAGAGAGAGAGAGAGAGAGAGAGAGGGGGGATAGTGAGAGGCTTGAAATTTAGAGAGAGAGGGGGGGTGGGATAAGCTTGATAGATAGATAGCTTGCTTGAAGAGAAAGAGGCTTGAGAATGCTTGTTGATTTGGTGTGGAAGGTTGGAGGGGAGGAGTGCCTTTTATAGGCTAGAGAAGAGAGTGGAAGAAGAGAGGGATCCAAGGTGAAATAAGAGAGATGTAATATTTCCTCCCCCCTCGGCCGCCCGCGTAGGAACCAACCCCCCTTAGAAATTAATTGAAAATTTCCCCTTGTTGCTGCCAATGACGACTGGCGAGGGGGGAAGGGACGGAAGGAAAAATATGGCGCTGATGATCGTGAGGGGAAGAAGATGACATGGCGAAGGCGATGATGATGATGACATCGATGAGGGGGAGGCCAAGGGCCTACCACCCCTCCAAACCACCTGTCCCAGTCCATTGCGGCACTACCACAACTACTCCACCTTGACCCCAATAATACCACCTCTCCCCCGTTATATAAACCCCCCAATTGCAATGAAGGAGGAGGATGAGGACACTGTAGTGTGAAACGGGCATAAACAGAAAAAATGGGGAAAAAGAGTGCTTAGAGGTGTTAGAATCGCACGGGGAGTGATCGAGGAGATTAAGGTTGAGTCCAGCACAAGGGTTTAAGACCCTGGGAAGCAAAGGGAGACTTCATTTTCACTTGTGGCGTAGAGAGAGAGAGAGAGAGAGAGAGAGAGAGAGAGAGAGAGAGAGAGAGAGAGAGAGAGAGAGAGAGAGAGAGAGAGAGAGAGAGAGAGAGAGAGAGAGATTGGACTGCTAGGGTTTCCTACGAATCGATCGACTCCCACTGGCATTATTAGTGCATCCTAGGTATACACAAACCTTGCTTTGTGGTCATAGTTGCATTTTGGAAGTCCTTGACTAGTAGCTTGCTCGTAATCGTGTTAGCAATTCGATTTTTTGTTATTTCGTCCGATGGAATCGGACCACCTTACCAATATATGATTTCTAGAATCGGATGCTTCCTACATCCGTCCGATTACTGTGTGTGTCTCCTTGGGAAATACTACTTCTTCACCCCTTTGCATTAAATCCCCCATTACTTGCCAAAATAGCCTCCAAAACATGAGCAAGAGAAGATTGTCTTAAGAGTAGCATGCCCATATAAATTGGGGATCATCCTCAATGATAATCTTGATCCATTTCACCCTTACCCTTCCTTGCACACGGAGTATAGCCTCGATCTCCTTTCACCCTTATCTTTCATTGCTTGTGCAAAAGGTGCACCCTCCCCCAAAAGATAAAACCATTGTCTACAATCACACTTCTCTACAATTGACAATCCTATTACAATTAACTTCTCCCATACATGCTTGTATTCATCCTTTCTTCCTCCATGTTTACTCTTCCCATACATCCTTGGGGTTGAACTATTTTCCCCCCATTTATGGTGGAAATTGGAAAAAAAAAAATTCACTCACAACATTTCTCATATCACAGTGGTAATTCGATTGAGTCATATACAATTCGATTTCTTGGTCCTATCCTACTCTAAATGCAATAAAAATCCAAAGCAAAATATTGAAATGATTTCTCCTACTTGCCTAATCATCAAAAAACCAAAATACTTACTTGTTACAAAGATTAAAAACCCAAAACCTCCAACCTATCTCAAGCTCCTGTTCGGGGATGAAACCCTTACTTTGTCACTCGATTTGAGGTGTGCAAGTGCTCAAGCTTGGCTTTTATGGCTGCCCTTGCGCTTTTGGCCGTTTCCCTACTTACTTCTTCTGTTGTGTCCAATTTCCGTCTGGGCTGCCTCTTTTAGCTCCCGGCTTGCGCTTTTCCACTTTTTCCACTTTTTCTTGTGTTGAGGTTAACAAACTATATTTTTGGATTAGATCCAAACCTTTCAACAGAAGTGGGGGCAGCAAAGCCTATGAATGTACATACAACCATACAGTATGCTCAACACTACAACTCGAAATATAGAAGAGAAGTGAGCTCTTTTTAGGCCAAGATAGGGGCCACTTATCACTCAAATGAGGCAACAAGGTTTGGATAGCAATTGAGCTAGCAAAGAGAGGTTTATAGACATGAGAACTGGGCTTCAAACACTTTCAACAAGGTTCCTATATACCCTATAGCATATACTTCCAAGCAATGAAATAACTTTAGCTATAATGTTGATCCAAAAGGGAACTTTAAGAGAGCTAAAAGTGGAGCTAAACAGTCACCCAATACCATTAGAATAGTAAGCCCTTCTCTAATGACAAGTTGAAAGGACTATATTTCTAATATGGAAAAGAATGGTCACCTGATCATAGACAAAAGTACAAAGCTAATAGTGGAAAGTTTAATATGGTGATCATAAAAGATTCAGATGATGATAAAGACCATTAGAAGGTCAAATACAAGATGAGGCAACTCTTACTTAATGATGAGGTGCATGACCGATGATCAATTTGTACAGGAGGACTTAGAGCCGATCAATAGGTTTCTATTCAATCCAGGTGATCCATTTGATCCAAGTGGATTACCATTGGATAATTCTTTAGCTCTTGCATGCCCACCCATGCTATATTCTGTATCCCAATATGCTTGGATGGATTGCAAAGGAGAGGATACACTTCGACTCAAAGGCACAATCATTTCTAAGGTTGCTCATATTATTATTGATACGGGAAGCACATATAGCTTTGTCAATGCCAAATCATTATTTGAGTTGAAGTTATTATTCCAAGAGATTGACACCCCACTGAAGGTATAGGTGGAAAATGGACCTCAAGAGTTGAGCAAGGAGATATGCTTACAAACACCCATTGAGCTATCATAGTCTTGCACCATTATGATGGACTTGATTGTCTTAGGTATGGGTCCTATAGTCATCATTATTGGCTATGATTGGCTTAAGCAAATTAGAAATTTTTCCTTAGATCTCAATCACATGTTTATGGAGTTTACTTGGAAGGGGCAGTAAGTAACAATGGCATAGAGAGAAAACAAGTGGAAGTAATCAGCAAAAAGAAGATGAAGAGAGAGATTAATGTAATGTCTTGCATTTTCACACTTTTCCTCTCAAAGGTGGATGAAAACCAGGAATCTTTGGCACCTCAAGAGTGTGATCCATGTCTTTGTAAACTTTTGGAAGAGTTTAAAGATATATTTTAGCCTCCTACATCATTACCACCTAAGAGAAAAGTGGACCATCCTATTGATTTGACACCTAACACTAAACCAATCAATAAACCCCCTTATAGGTTGTCAAAGTATGAAAGAGAAGAAGTGGAGAAACATGTTAAATACTTGCTAGAAATGGGCTTTATTCAGCCTAGTCAATTACTCTTTGCTTATCTCATACTAGTTGTTAAGAAGAAAGATGGATCCTACATGATGTGTATTGATTATAGGGACCTCAACAAGAGCACTGTAAAGAACATGTATCCAATCCCCCACATTGGTAATTTTTTGGATGAACTTAAGGTCACCAAATGAGGATGAAAGAAGGTGATGAGTACAAGACGGTTTTAGAATAAAAAGGAGTCTCTACCACTTCTTGGTTATGTCATTTGGGCTTTCCAATGCACTTGCTACTTTCCAAGCTCTTATGAACAAGATTCTATAGCCATTCTCATATAGATTTTTCTTGGTATTCTTTGATGATATTCTCATATACAGCAAGGATAGAGAGGATAATTTGCAGCATGCCCATGTAGTAGTTCTTACATTGAGACAACACAAGATTTTTTGAAAAGGAAAGAAAGTATACTTTTATGGCCAATGAGGTAGAATATTTGGGTCATATTGTGGGTGAAAAAGGGATCAGAGTGGATCCAAAGAAGGTACAATGCATTAAAGATTGGCCCATACCACAAAATTCTGCTTCATTGAGAGGAATTCTGGGATTATCCTCTTTCTTTTAGAGATGCATCAAGAATTATGCCCATGTAGCAACTCCTCCCACTAATAGATTGAAGAAATATTCTTTCTTTTGGGATGCTATAGCTAGAAAGAGCTTTGATGAGCTAAAAAGTCTCCTTATTTCAGCACCTATTTTAGTGTGCCTAGATTTTTCCAAAGAATTCACCATCTATGTTGATGCTAGTGGTCGTGGTATTGGGGCAGTTCTATGCCAAGAACATGGTGTTATTGCCTATGAAAGTAGAAAGTTGGATGACAAAGAAAGATAACTCCACGTCTATGAGCAAGAAATGTTATCCATACTTTATGCCAGTAGGGAGTGGCATCACTATATTTATGGCAACCATTTCAAAATCAAAAGTGATCATCGAGTGTTGAAGTATTTTCTTTCACAGCCTAACTTATCTCCTAGGCAAAGAAGGTGGTCAAATACATTACAGAGATACACCTTTGAAATCTCTTATATGACAAGCAAGGATAATGTAGTGGTCGATACATTATCTAGGATGTGGGCATGTTCCATTTCTACTTTCTACAAAGATTGAATCCAAGACGTACAAGAAGAATATTTGTTAGATGAGCAAATAGCCAACATCATGAAGAAATTATAGCAAGGCAATGAATCTGAATTTCCCAATTTCAAGTGGTAAAGTGGACTCCTTTGGGTTCAAAGGCAAAGTATATTTGACTCGGTCATCTTTTAAGCAAAGGATCTTACATAAGATGCATTCTTCTCCTTTGGTAGGGCATACTAGTTTTTTTAAAACCTTTGATAAGATCCATGAATGCTTTTATTGGAAAGGACTTTGGAAAGACGTCAAAGAATATATGATGTAGTGCTTACCATGCCAACAAAATAAAGATTCCAATTTGTTGCCTAGTGGTCTTCTTCAACCATTCTCCATTCCACATGGTAAATGGACTGATATTAGCATGGAATTTATTACAAGATTATCTACCACTAAGTAGGGTTTGAATATTTTTATTGTGTTTGATCGTCTTACCAAATTAGCCCATTTTATACCCACCAAAGTCCAATATTATTCAGCCAAACAAATGGCAACAAATATCAACTCACATGGAAGGAATTTTTAGACTTCATGGTTTACGTATGAAGATTATTTCTGATTGGGACATAAAATTCATGGAAATTTTTTGGAAAAGCCTTTTTACTTCCATGGAAACAAAGCTAACTCCAAGTATAGCTTACGACCCATAAACCAACAGTTAAATTGAAAGAGTCAACAAGTAGTTGGAAGTAAACTTGGGACATTTTTGCCATGACACACAAAATGCATGTGATCGTTGGATTCATCTTGCAGAGTTTTACCACAACAATACATACCACATGAGTATAGGCATGTCACCCTTTGAGGCTTTATATGGCTACAAGGTTTAAGTACCTTTAGCATTGTTTCATGATGAAGTCAATCTCCTTACTAAGGAAGAGATAGAAAATATGGACTTAATGAAGCAATGCAAGAAAAATATTTGAAAAGCACAAGAGTCTATGAAATCTTATGCCGATGATAAATGAAGGCATGTGGACTTTGAAGAGGGAGAATGGGTCTTCTTGAAAGTACTTAAGTCCCTATGATAAGTGAAAGTAGGGATAATAAGCTTGCTCAATGCTATTATGGTCCATATCAAATATTAAGAAAAGTTAGAGATCTTGCTTACCAACTTGATTCTCCTTCATCCACTCGTATTCACAATGTTTTTCATGTCTCTTAGCTCAAAAAGTATATTGGTCTTGATATTCAAATTCGTGAAGAACTACCTCCCTGATGGACCTAAAAACGGGCCGGCACTGGCTCATGCACTAGCCGGACCTCGTCACTATGCACAAGACAACCCCTCGGCCTCGCGGCCAGGAGCGTCTATCAAAATCTCTGCCTTCCTAAACATTGCGTTTGTAATACGTTGTAGTCCAACTGATCCTAACCCAATATTGCTCCTCAAAGGGAGTCCCTTTCACATAGCCAAAAGGCTCGAATCACATACACATGGGGTTCCTCCTACGGCTGAATGCCGTCAACCCTCTGCGACTCTCCTACACCTTGGGGATTGGCCCCTCGATGCGCCGCTCAACATTTAGACATTTCGCACAAACGTCACTCAAGGTACCAAATAAACGTATCCAGGAATGTACCATTGTCCTTACTTGACTTCCCCTTTATGATCCCACGACTAGCCTACGACATAGGAACCTCACTGCCTCTCAACGTAGGTCATATCCCAAAAACAATTGCAATGCATATCCAGGAGCTAACTCTGATACTTTTAATTTCCTCTAAATGATCATGCAAAGAGGTGGATGCCTAGTGCTCAAGCATCTTAAAAATCAGCAGCGTGCAAGTGCAAATCATCTCTTTCATGCTTTTCTTTCTAACCGCTTTGTGCTTCGTTGCAACACCTAGCACCGAAGTGATCTTCGTGCTACTAGGTTTTAATTCTTATCATTATTATTCCGTCCTAGATGCGATGTATATAAAATCAGCAAATTATTCCTCATGCTCAGTGTCATTTAACCATTTTTCCACAACTCTACCCTTCCCCGTTGATAGTGCATCATTATATTCATTTCTTTTAGGGTTTCCTTGTCATTTTATGTGGAGAAAGGAATGAAACACGCACCAAAACATATAAACAAGGCTGAACTGAAGCATAACTTCATGCCCCAACCTTGCTATACATCAACAAACATAAATCCTATTTTTCTGTATTTTTCGTAGCCCCAAATGTATTTTTCCCCTATTTTTCATGGTGTTTTTATCATTTTTCCCCATTTTCTTCATTTTCTTGTATTTTTTAAATTGCTGAAAATGAAAACCAGTTTATGGGCTGTGGCCCTTAGTTCATTTGCAACAAAATTGAAAGATTAGTTGATGTGTATCGACGGTTTTCCCCATTTATATGCCCAAAACCCTTGTTTTCCCCCATTTTTATGGTTTTTCGTGTCTCGGTTCCCTATTTTCTGCTATCCCACACATGTTTTCCAGATTTTTAAATGATGAACAGCTAGAAACCAACTCAAAGCACGACATACTCAAAACTCAATCCATATGAACACATTTTTATCAACCAAATTTGCATCAAAAGACCATTTTCCTTGAAAAAACAATTATTACCGTGTCTTGCGGGTTTTTCCATTAAATTTGGCACGTCCCACGATTGATTTCCAGCCATGAATTCTGCTTGGAATCAGCAATCTACAATGGTTTTGCATTGCTCTTTCATCCCGTCAAGAATCGGCATCCATCCGGCCGTCCATCTTCATCCTATTCCTTCAAGCACGAACGGGGGCTAAGAGGAGAGAGAGAGAGGAGAGAGAAAGACTGGTTTTCTCTCTCTTCAACCAGTCCACCATTGCGGGAGCGGAGACCGGCGAATTGATCGGCACATCATCTTCATCAGGCCTGGAGGTCCATAACCATGGCTTCTTTGTGAGCCAGCAATCGATTGTGGGGGGGGGGGTCGCGTTTTTTTCGGCGGCTGTTTTCAGCCGCCGCCCCCCCTCCATATCCACGATTTTTTGAGGGGGGGGTGCCAAAGGTCACCCCCCCTCCTTCACACCTTTTCAAATTTCCATTTTGGACCCCCTCTTGGGCACCCCGGCCGGTTTCGGGCCATCTTCCGCACCCGGACTCGGAACTTCGATCTGAAAATTCCTATGAGCTCGTCTCAACATCCCGGACAGGCCTGCAGCTTCACTGACTGGCACAGGCGCACGGAAAAATTATGAAAATTCACGGAGTGTCGCACGGGCGCCCGTCAAGCACTTAATGCTTAAAATCGTCCTAGGTCGAGCTGCCGCCTTCGTGGTTGAGCATTTTCCCCCGCATTTCCATATTTTTCCCCTATTTTTAGGCATGTTCCGGGGCCTAAAATCCATCCTTCATTGGCGACCACGGGATAGGACGACTCAGTCCGTCGAACCCACGAACATATCTGCACATAAACAACCAAAGAAGCATCAAACTGATACAAAACAATTATCACCATAAAACTCAGCACAATGCTCCCCCTACCCCTGACAGAACCAAGGCATAACATCCACAAGGAGTAGGCCTAGCATCATCTAATAGAAGATCCGAAGTGAGTCACGAACCAGCTGCTCCAACACAGCCAAACTAAAAAGAACTGTCAAAGAGGTTGCCCTAAATGGTAGTCTGAACTACTTACCAACTAAAGACAACGCAACTAGGAGCTCCTACAAGGCGAGGACTCCTATAGCCTGAGCAAAGGATATTTTCTTTCAGTATATCTCTTCTTTGAGGGTTTTGATTGGATGAACATACTTGGCATGTAAAAAGGAGGGAGCTGAGCGTAGTGACCCAAGGAGAACAGGGCATCGGTCTCAGGACCTGTCTCGGCACCCAAGAACCTACCAAGCCCTCGCAAGGCGACACTTAATCCTTTTCTAACGCTCACTTTTATTTTCGCTCCAACCTTCCTTGTTTTGATATTATTTTTCCAGCAAGAAGCCACCCCTAGGAAGACAAGGTATCGGCCCCGGGTCTGACTCGTCCCCAGGAACCTACCAGGCCTTCGCAAGGCGATGATCAACTGCTTATATATTTTTATTTCTTTGCTTTTCTGTGATAGGGGTTAGAACCCCTTTTTACACACCTTCGTATTGATATTCATCTTTTGGGATGTTCAGGATTTCTTGGCATCATTATTATTATCTTCTAGCAGGCTTCTCTAACTGCCTCACTACTAACAAGAACGCCTAGAACGGCTGCCTAGCAGGCTGGCAGAACAGGGTCACTAGGACTTCCTTCTCAAACAGGTCTTTTAATGTCTAACAATGTCTTTACAGGAGGTAATGACTACTCCAACCTCCCTCAAACATACTTAGCCTAAACTTGGGACTTTATGCCTTGGTCGCCGGTCCCCAACAAAAAGTATCCCCTCAACAAGTACAAATACACATATAACAGGAAAGAAAGGTACTCGTAAAGGAGAAATATCACCTGGAGTGGCCACAAGAAGCTTCCATCGCAGCAAAGGCTCCTCCAGGCTCCACCAAATTCCACGAACCACGAAACCTGTCCAGCACAACACTCAACAAAAACCCAATTAAACGCACCCGCACTAGACAGGAAAATGGCCCTCTTGGCCTAATGAAATCATACATGACTTTGCTACAAAACTGAATCGGCCCTCTTGGCCTAATGAAATAAACCAATACTATGCAGAACATCCACCTGGAAACAACCATGAGAGACATCAAAGCATACCATTCCCAGGGAAACAAAGGCTCGTAGCCCTAAACTAGGTGCATTAAATTATGACCTATCCCCCCTGCGTATATCGCAAGAGGTGTTCGCATCACATGGCGTCGAATCAGTCTATGGGTCCCCGATAATAAAGGTAGATGAGTCTCGCTTACCCTCTGCATCACCCAAATCAACCATCGTCTGCCAAAGAGGGCATGTTCAGAAAGCATACCCCACAAACGACCAGGTCCTGTCTCACCATCAATAGATATATCGGGACAAGGGCCACAATTAAAGAAGAGGTCCTCTTCATACGCAAGATTAGCCAATGAATCGGCAAACTGATTCCAATTCCGTGGAATCAGCTGAAAAGACACTCTATCGAATTCGTCTAACAGGGCCATGGCAGTATGATGGTACATACAAAGGATGGGGTTCCGTACCATGTACGTCCCATTGAGTTGGTTTAAAACCAACTGAGAGTCCCCTTTCACCAACAACTGGCGGATACCACCCTTCTTTGCAATATTCAAACCCATAATCAGGGCTTTGTATTCTGCCATATTATTGGTAAAATTCACCCCGAGATAAGCAGCTAACTTCATGACAATGCGTCGTCGGGGGTCTCGGATGACAACTCCTACACTTCCTTTTTTGCATGCACCCCTGGACGCCCCATCAAAGTACAAGGTGTATGTCCATAAAGGGTTTACATATTCTGCCATCCTGAACTCTACTCGTAATTATGGTAATCGAAATTCAGCATTTTCAACGGGTGGACTGTAGGCTCCATCCCTCCATCATCATTGAATTCAACAGGGATGCTCGTCAAAAGTTGTAGGCAGTGATGGCAGAAAACCTTGATTTCCCAAATGAATGTCCCGCCTTCTTGCTCAATCACCTTGTATCCTTTGCTCCACCAAATGAGCTTTCCCTGATGATATCTTTGTTCCAAATATGGGTGTTCTAAATAAGGGATCAGACGACCCATCAACCTCTATCACGATTTCCTTGCAGATGTTTGATCGATCTTGCCTAGACCTGCAAGGCAGTCATAGCATTAGTGCAATCAGAAGTAATAAGGTTTAATCTTATTAAGATTAACCTTATTTTTAAATTCTATCCCCTCAAGGTCAGCTAACAATACTGTAGATTTATTCTTTCCTATCCTAACGATCTTATAGGGCCCATCCCATTTGGGTTCTAGCTTGCCTGGGAATAATTCACGTCGTGCATCATAATACAGAACAAGCTGTCCTTTCTTGAAGGTGTATTTCTTGGCTTTGAGGTCGTGTAGCTTCTTCATTCGGCGCTTCGCTACTTCTTGGTGCAACAAGCTCTGCAACTTAAGCTCATCTAAATGTGCCAATGTCGTCAAGCGCTCAAAAAGAGCATCTTCATCGCTCAAAGAATGATTGATGGCAAACCGAATAGTCGGCAGCTCAATTTCTAGAGGCAAGACACACTCCTCCCCATATACTAACTTGAACGGGGTATGGCCAGTGGCTCGTTTGAAAGTCGTATTATAGGCCCACACTGCCACATATAACTTTTTATCCCAATCCCGTTTCTTTTCCGACACAGTTTTGGACAGGATGCCCACAAGCTGCTTGTTGGTACTTTCGACTTGCCCATTGGCTTGCGGATTATATGGGGTTGTCTTGTTATGCTGGATGTTCCACAACTCTGTCAAACCTTTGATCACCTTATTCAGGAAATGAGTTCCGCGGTCCGACACTAATTCTTTCGGTGGACCAAACCGGCATATTATCTGCTCTAAAAGGAAACTAGCAGTTTCTTTAGCATCATCTTTCCTTGTTGCACGTGCTTCTGACCACTTTGTGAAGTAGTCAGTTGCTACAATGATGTACCGTTTTTGCGTAGTCGATGACGGAGTAATAGGACCCACAAAGTCTATTCCCCACTTCTCAAATGGAAGTATCGCCATAATAGGGGTGAGTGGTCGTTTCCTATTCTCTCGATTATCATGTCGTTGGCAAATATCGCATCGCTTAACATACGCAAACGAATCCTGGAAGATGGCAGGCCACCAATAACCTGCTCTTAAAGCCTTTTGTGCTGTAAGCCGTCCAGCAAAATGGCCACCGCAAGCAGAATCATGGCACTCCTCCAAAATGAATGGCACCTCGTCAGGCATCACACATCGGCGATAGATATCATCAACCCCTTGCCGATATAATGTACCTGCGATCAAAGCAAACTTTAACGCTTGCTGCTTAATTTTCCTTTTCTCAGCCTTAGATAATTCGGATCCCGCCTCTCCTGTTGATAAATAATGCGTTATTGCAGCATACCAGGAGGGAATAGATGCCGTATCTATTTTAAATATCATCTCCATGTCACTACCTTCAGCCACAGATTCTTTCGGCTCCCCAAAGTCCACTAGACATTCCACGATGCCTTGCAACCTTGGTGGCTTACTCTTGATTTCATAATCAAATTCCTGCAAAGTGATCAACCACTTCGCTAAACGATCAGGCGGCTGTAACTTATTCATCAATAGTCGAAGTCCCTCCGCCTTCGTATAAAGTACAACTTTCTCATAGAGAATGTAATGCCTGAACTTCTTGGCCCCAAAGACCATCGCTAGACACAGCTTCTCCATGTAGGTGTAATTGATTTCGGATACCCCCAGCTTCCGACTAGCAAAAGCAATCGGGTGGTACCACTTCTCTTCCCAAATTTGGGCTAAACAGCAGCTGATACTATACATGGTGGCTGCTGAGAATATATAAAACACCTCACCTCTCTTAGGTGCTTTTAAAACGGGCGCTCTGGCTAGCTCTTGTTTCACATCCTCAAATGCTACCTTACAAGGGTCACCCCATACAAACGAACAGCTAAAGGACAATAAATTTGTAAGTGGCAACGTTCTTTCTGCTAAGGCGTTAATGAATCTACGGTAGTAACCAACCGAAGACAGAAAGCTATGAACTTCTTTCGGAGTGCGTGGTGGACCCATGGCAATTATAACTTTGACCTTTTCGGGGTCTGTCGCAATTCCTACCGAACTAACCACATGACCCAACAATAGCCCATAAGGTACTCCAAAAACGCACTTCCGTGGGTTTAGGGCGATGCAAAATTGTCGACAGCGCTCAAAGCATTTTCTCAAAATGATCAACTGCCTTTCTCTCACGGTGGCGGCCCCTAAGTCATCAATAAACACCCTCAACTCTTCAGGGGATATGTCACCGAATGTCTTATCGGCTGTTCGTTGCCACGAACCAGGCGCATTGCATAAACCAAAAGCCATCACGTGGTAAGCAAAAGTGCCAAATACAGTGATAAAAGTTGTTTTCAACTTATCCTCTTCTGCAATTGCCATTTGGTTGTATCCTGCAAAGCAATCCATAAACGAATATATCTCCCTACCCGCTAATTGATCCAAAATCTGGTCAATAAATGGCAATGGGTAGTAGTCCTTAACTGTCTGCTTATTCAGCTCTCTAAAGTCTACACATAAACGGATCTGATTATTCTTCTTCTTTCTAATCACAACTGGCGAACACCATTCCGTGTGTTGTACAGGGAAAATCAAACCCGCTTTTCGAAGCTTCTGTAACTCTTCAAACAACCCGTCCCTTAATTCGAAAGGCATACGCCTGACTTTCTGCCGTACAGGACGACTGCCCTCTTTCAACGGAATTGTATGAACAGCAAGACTGGGAGGGATGCCTCTCAACTCATCATAACTCCAGGCAAAGATATCACGGAATTCCTGGATCAAGGCCACATAGTCCTCCCTTTCTGCTGAGCTGAGCATAGAGCCTAATTTGATTGGCCGCGAATCATCAAGCGTACCAAGGTCTAGCTCGATAACATCTGCATCTCTTATACGATCTTGGGCCTCTATCGGCTCGTTCAAAGTGATCTGATAGATGTCCTCCGTGGTGGATCCCTCTTTGGACTCATCACTCGATGATGTCTCACTAGCAGATAAATCTTCTAATGTCTCCAATTCTGTAGAAGATAGAGGAGCTCTCTCACTCTGCGGGGACTCAGGATAAGCATCAACCACCACACGCTGGGCACCTCTGCCGAATAACAATCGACCGGCGGGTATATCCACTTGGCAATCCGCTTGCAAGATCCAAGGTCGTCCAAGTAATACTTGGTAACTTGGCCGCCCTGCAAAACGAATCACCCTAAAGTCCAACAGGCATTCTACATTTGCAACAGTGACATGGACCTTAGTAATGCAGCCTTCCGGCTGTCTCAAACTGTCATCTGCCATTCTGAGAATTGTGGAAGTATCTTTCTGAATCGCAAGACCCAACCTTTCCATCAGTTCAGAACTCATAATGTTAACAGATGATCCCGTGTCGACAATGGCATAATCTACTAATATCCCATCGACATAGGCTGCAACCCTTGGGCAATGCTTCTCAGCATGCTCGAACCAGTCATCACCAACTCGCGCAATACCCAAAGGTTCTACAATATACCCGGTACGTAGGATCTTTCTAAATTCCTTACGTACTCCTGGGGAAAGCTTAATAAGCTGCAAAAGGTTCACATCCGGCTTGACTTCGCAAAGAGAGCCCGCCAAATCGAATTCATGATAGTTCGATAGGGCTCGCTTTTCACGCCAAACCATCCGCTCTTTAGGTCGCTGAACTGGCTTCATTGCCTCTTTCCTAACTTTCACCTTCTTCTTTGGTGCTTCCTTATCGGCTTTACTCTCTACGGGCTTCAAAGGTCCCCCTTCTAGGGCAGGATCCAAAACTTGCGTTCCTTTGTCGCCTTGTTTAGGGTTTCCGTCGACAGGCTTATCCATGTCGGCTTCTCTACCCTTTTTACCTCTTGTAAGGACAGCTCGTAGATTAGAGGTTTCAGTATCATTAACGCGTACAGCCTCAATCAAACTAACCCCACTTCCACTTGGTAGCTCTTCCACTGTAGTCTTTGGTCGTTGAAGTATTTGTTTAGGCCCATCCTCTCGCTGGGAATCATTTCCTTGGGCACGATGATTAACAGGCCCTGGTTGCCGACTACCCCGCTGGAGGGAACTGATCTTACTCCAGCAAGTAGCTGCTAGATGGCCGGATTTTCCACAAATGTCGCACTTAACATTTGGGCAATTTCTTGGATAGTGCTGCCCGCCACACCATTTGCAACTAAACCTCGACGGTGCACCCTCCTCCGGGTATCTACTTCCTATCAAATTTTGTTGTTTTTTAAGGAAGTTGACATCAACAGCTATTTGTCGATACTGCTCCGTAATCATGTCGGTATAATGCTTCATCATGTCCTTAACCTCGCCAAGAACATTGGAAGAACTCGACTCATAGCCTTGGTCATTACCATGTCGCTCCATCGGCCTAACAATTCGATTAGGCACTGGTTGTTGAACCACAGGCATGGGATTAGAATTGACCGCCTGGCCTCCACCACTTGGAGCCATTTGACTGCCCGTAGGCATCGACATGCTAGGGGGAGCTGGTAATAAAGGCACATTCTGCATCATGTTCCCTCTCCCATTAGGGTTAGCCATCGCTATCCCTTGGCCACTACTGCCATTGGCTATTGCCATATTGTTTCCCAATACTAGACCCATGTTCGAATTGCCTCTAGAAGCATAGGCTGCTTGTAGTCGGGATTCCACCTCTTGTGCTCGTGTAATGGCAGTATCTATATCCCCCAAGGGAACACTACTCAACTGCAATTGGATATTAAAGTCCAAACCATGTAGGAAATATTGCAATTGGGCAGCTGCGGGGATAGGAATAGAGGTGTCCAACTTACGGAAGACCTCTTTTATCTTCTTCGCATAAGCACGAATATCCTCGTGTGGATCTTGGCGGGTCACGTTGAGTACACGCAACCAATATTGCCCACCCCTTTCAGGGGCAAACTCCCTTCGAAAAGCTCCATAAAATGCATCAATGTTCAATATGGTTCCGGCTTCTAAACCATGATACCATATAGCGGCTCTTCCTTTGAGAGTCATGTTGAAGAACATCATTAAATGCCCTTCTTCTTGAATGCGACAGTTAAACATCAGCTTTTGAAACTCCCTAATGTGGAGTTCCGCATCTTCCTCAACTAACCCATTAAAAATGGGTAGCGGGTAGCCTAGAGCCGGCAAATCCGTCGTTCCTGCTGGAATTGCAATAGGCTGCGCCATGACGAGGATTGGATTTGCACTAGGAATAGGGAACGGTGGGGTTACACCTCCCGCAATTGACGTGGATTGGCTTATGGCAGGAAGGGGAGCACTAGAGCTTCCACCTTCTCCTAACTTACTGCTTGGGGTCCTAAGACCACTAGATCCACTCCCTCGTAAGGGTTCAGCACCGCTCCGCTTAGGGGAATATCTCCTAAAGATTTCAGCACGTCGCCTAGCTCTCTCGTCTCTTTCTTGCTTTTGGATTTCTGCTAGACGATGCTTATCACTAAATAACGGATCAATCTCAGTATCCTTTGGCATAAACTACTAGTTGGTCCCTAAACAACCAGGATTCGAGAACCGCCACTTTTAAGCAGCTCCCGGCAGACGCACCACTGATGGACCTAAAAACGGGCCGGCACTGGCTCATGCACTAGCCGGACCTCGTCACTATGCACAAGACAACCCCTCGGCCTCGCGGCCAGGAGCGTCTATCAAAATCTCTGCCTTCCTAAACATTGCGTTTGTAATACGTTGTAGTCCAACTGATCCTAACCCAATATTGCTCCTCAAAGGGAGTCCCTTTCACATAGCCAAAAGGCTCGAATCACATACACATGGGGTTCCTCCTACGGCTGAATGCCGTCAACCCTCTGCGACTCTCCTACACCTTGGGGATTGGCCCCTCGATGCGCCGCTCAACATTTAGACATTTCGCACAAACGTCACTCAAGGTACCAAATAAACGTATCCAGGAATGTACCATTGTCCTTACTTGACTTCCCCTTTATGATCCCACGACTAGCCTACGACATAGGAACCTCACTGCCTCTCAACGTAGGTCATATCCCAAAAACAATTGCAATGCATATCCAGGAGCTAACTCTGATACTTTTAATTTCCTCGAAATGATCATGCAAAGAGGTGGATGCCTAGTGCTCAAGCATCTTAAAAATCAGCAGCGTGCAAGTGCAAATCATCTCTTTCATGCTTTTCTTTCTAACCGCTTTGTGCTTCGTTGCAACACCTAGCACCGAAGTGATCTTCGTGCTACTAGGTTTTAATTCTTATCATTATTATTCCGTCCTAGATGCGATGTATATAAAATCAGCAAATTATTCCTCATGCTCAGTGTCATTTAACCATTTTTCCACAACTCTACCCTTCCCCGTTGATAGTGCATCATTATATTCATTTCTTTTAGGGTTTCCTTGTCATTTTATGTGGAGAAAGGAATGAAACACGCACCAAAACATATAAACAAGGCTGAACTGAAGCATAACTTCATGCCCCAACCTTGCTATACATCAACAAACATAAATCCTATTTTTCTGTATTTTTCGTAGCCCCAAATGTATTTTTCCCCTATTTTTCATGGTGTTTTTATCATTTTTCCCCATTTTCTTCATTTTCTTGTATTTTTTAAATTGCTGAAAATGAAAACCAGTTTATGGGCTGTGGCCCTTAGTTCATTTGCAACAAAATTGAAAGATTAGTTGATGTGTATCGACGGTTTTCCCCATTTATATGCCCAAAACCCTTGTTTTCCCCCATTTTTATGGTTTTTCGTGTCTCGGTTCCCTATTTTCTGCTATCCCACACATGTTTTCCAGATTTTTAAATGATGAACAGCTAGAAACCAACTCAAAGCACGACATACTCAAAACTCAATCCATATGAACACATTTTTATCAACCAAATTTGCATCAAAAGACCATTTTCCTTGAAAAAACAATTATTACCGTGTCTTGCGGGTTTTTCCATTAAATTTGGCACGTCCCACGATTGATTTCCAGCCATGAATTCTGCTTGGAATCAGCAATCTACAATGGTTTTGCATTGCTCTTTCATCCCGTCAAGAATCGGCATCCATCCGGCCGTCCATCTTCATCCTATTCCTTCAAGCACGAACGGGGGCTAAGAGGAGAGAGAGAGAGGAGAGAGAAAGACTGGTTTTCTCTCTCTTCAACCAGTCCACCATTGCGGGAGCGGAGACCGGCGAATTGATCGGCACATCATCTTCATCAGGCCTGGAGGTCCATAACCATGGCTTCTTTGTGAGCCAGCAATCGATTGTGGGGGGGGGGGTCGCGTTTTTTTCGGCGGCTGTTTTCAGCCGCCGCCCCCCCTCCATATCCACGATTTTTTGAGGGGGGGGTGCCAAAGGTCACCCCCCCTCCTTCACACCTTTTCAAATTTCCATTTTGGACCCCCTCTTGGGCACCCCGGCCGGTTTCGGGCCATCTTCCGCACCCGGACTCGGAACTTCGATCTGAAAATTCCTATGAGCTCGTCTCAACATCCCGGACAGGCCTGCAGCTTCACTGACTGGCACAGGCGCACGGAAAAATTATGAAAATTCACGGAGTGTCGCACGGGCGCCCGTCAAGCACTTAATGCTTAAAATCGTCCTAGGTCGAGCTGCCGCCTTCGTGGTTGAGCATTTTCCCCCGCATTTCCATATTTTTCCCCTATTTTTAGGCATGTTCCGGGGCCTAAAATCCATCCTTCACTCCCCTTGATGAGGATGGGTTAATCATCTATAAATCCAAGAGGATTGTTGGCAAGCGAGAGAAGGTTCTAAGGAACCATATTATCATGGATTATTTTATTAAATGGAAGGGATTGCCTATGGAAGAATCTTTTTGGAAGCATGCTTTGTATTTGGGACAATTTCTATGGCTTCTCCAAGAGGATATTAGCTCACTGAATAGTGGACAGCTTATTGTATAAAATTTTTGCATTCAAAATAATTGGCCTACTAATGACAAAAGTGTATTTTGAAGGCATGGGTGGATACCTATACTGAATTATATTTCATTTCTATACCTCATATGCAGCAATCCGACATGTCTATCCAAAGTTATGGGGCATTTTCTACAACTACCCTATTCAAGAAAGAATTCCAAAAATTTATTGTTTGATCTTGATGAGACTTCTACAAGACTACTCTAGCATTGTGATTTCTCTATTCATTTCTACCATTCATTTTCCTTTTCCATCTTCAAGTTTTGAGGACAAAACTTTTGGGTAGGGATAGATTGTAATAAAACAATTTGTGTACCCTTTAGCTTAGGAAAATTTAGCTTAATTGGGCTTGGAGTATAAAAGGCAAGGGTGTGCCATTGTAAATATCTTTTAGCACATTTGTAAACTTCTCCATTTCTTGGAACTTGAGGGTTCTTGCCTTCCCCACCAACATTGAAGGTGGATACTCAATGTTGTATTTATAAACTTTCTCCTTTTGTGTGTGTGTGTGTGTGTGTGTGTGAAACACAGTTAACTAGCTAGTGTAACATATTTGATGTGGAAAGTATAAGCTAATACTTCTTGGAGTCAGGCCTTAAAAAATTATTATACTTTAGGAGAATGTGGTCACTCCTACTACCTTCACAAGTTAGTATCATATGCTCAAAAGATCTAGATGTGATTATCATTTAGGAGATATATAAGATGCTCAACTAGTAAAAATCAACCTTATTTTTTATATAAAGGAATTTCAAGTTCTAATAAGAGAGAAGTAAATAATAATTCCTAAAACTATGTCATCTTACAAGGGTATGTGGCTTTGTTTGGTTTATTAAAGATATTCTTGCAAGCACATGTTCATAAGATAGACCCATGCATGCTAGAGAGAGCATCCAACCATATATTTGTTCACTTAAAACTTAAGCAATATCATTCTCAACTATACTCAGAATTATTTAATGGGTAGTAACTTCTTGTATCACAAGTTAAGTTAAAACAACATCTCATGGGGACCTTTAATCATGTAATAATTTGACGAGTACAAAAACACTTCTCAAAAGCAAACTTTTAATAATAAGCTCTATGATCACAAGGCTTATAGCAGGACTCCAAAGTGAAAGGATATCTAAGTGTTTAATTATACCTCCGGCTATTGAATAAGATGTAAGCTAGCTTTAGTTTCAAGCACACATATTTTAGATGTGCACTCACGATCCTTGGATAAAACAAGCACTTCCTCAATCAAGCAACCCTACCTCATTCCAATTATGAGACATCACCATATTATGCCCTTCTAAATTGTCCAACACCATTGAATATCATACCCATATTTCATCTTCAAAACAACTAGTTAGCATGGAGGGTATAAGTTAGACTAGAAAGCTTGTGAAGCAAGGATGCATCTTATCATCGTGAGATAACTAATCACAAAAGTGGGATGAATGCACATCTATACACAATGACTCATCACTTCAAAATCTGAATGCAATCTTGCATACTAGATTTACTTTACGATTAATGATATGTGTGATGATAATGCCATAAATTTGAAGAGTAAAGGTATCAAGGCATAAAGTCAATAGTAGAATTGGCATTCGATTAGAGTCTTGAAAACAAAGAATTTGAGGTCACACTGACTATACCAAATTAATCTGGGTTTTATTTGAGGTCACATTGACTATATCAAATTAATATGCACAAATGGTCACCAAATGCATCATCAAATTGTGTCAAACAATCCTATCCATACCAATTAAGCTATAGTCTATGATGGGTAGATTAAAGCTTGAAGCTACAATCTGCTGACCTCAGAGTCACATTAATCATGATGAAGACACCACAACAACACTTGATCTTTCATACAATAGTTGGAGTAAGCGAGTGTATAGATAATGCAATTATCGCTACTGATACATCATAAATTATCATTGCAATTATCAAGCATCTGTTCCGATGAGTACTTACATAATCAACTAGTAAGTGGATCAGGTGGATAGGACATAAGGAGAGTGAAAATCAATCCACCATTTTGAGCTATGGATGTACCTATAGTTTAGACTACAGCAACACTGCCCAAGGGAATTCAATAGCAATAAATGAGTATTTAGCCATGGGAAAAGCATGTATAGCAGTAAGAAAACATTATTGATGCTATGTTCTAGCTATGGATGTGTTTCTAGAAAATGAATATGCAAGTGAATGGTTGACAATAGGACAATAACTTAGCACTCTATCCAAGAGGGAAGACTAGACAGAAGAGAAGTTCAAAAGGATAAAGATGAAGGCCTATGGATTCTTCCCAAAAGATGGCTATACATGGAAGCATGTTAAGAAGAAAGGGGGAGCTCCACTACAAGTTCTTGGAGATAGAGCCACACATGTATATGTTATGTGAGAGTTTCACAAGAGGTTGTGGGTTGGTCATAGAGGTGTGTGGGGCACCTTCAAGAAGATAAAGGAGAGATACTGGTTGGAAGGGACATATAAAGACATTTCACACTTTGTGAAGTCTTGTACTATCTATCAAATGTATTCGATAGTGAGGCATCGAGATGGGTTGCATCAGACTTCTTAACTTTAGAGAACATATGATGATATTCCCCCCATCCTTAGTGGCAAGAGAGAAATCCATTGATTAGTGGCACAAGGAAAGGCTAAGGTGTGTTAACAGTCATCATGAGATAGGTGTCATTCTAGAAGGCATAATGTTTTCCTAAAAGAGAAGAAGGGTACCCAAATGAATTGTATCCAATAAACCATTGTAAGATACACAAAGGACATCCTAGAGAACAATAGTGACAAAACTTATACTTAACCTTATGATGGGAGAACCTAACCAATGATCAAGTTAACTAAAGCATGTCCTAGAACAAACTTTTAGTTTTGGCTATAAGGAATGCATATGTGTACAAATGGATGAGTGTGGGCTATAGAGTGTATATACAACGTAATACTTACCATAAGAAATGAGAGTAATATGTGTGTGTGTGTGTGTGTGTGTGTGTGTGTGTGTGTGTGTGTGTGTGTGTGTGTGTGTGTGTGTGTGTGTGTGTGTGTGTGTGTGTGTGTGTGTGCGTGCATGTGTGCGCGCGCGCGTACGTGCGTGCATGCATGCATACGTGTGTGTGTGCGTGCACGCGTGCGTACGTGTGTGTGTGCACGCACGCGCGTGCGCGCGCACGTGTGTGTGTGTGTGTGTGTGTGTGTGTGTGTGTGTGTGTGTGTGTGTGTGTGTGTGTTAACAAACCAAAAGATGATATATGTTTGTACATGGAGGCATTATAACACTAGGAGTGGAAAAACCTAGTGTACTATATCCATATGATATTCCCAACCCTATAAGAATCCAAATATGGTACACCAACCTTTCTAAGTAGGGAGGAAGAGTAAGAAGGATATCAATCATCATAAGTATTATAAGAATGTGATACAAAATAGATAGGGGTGTGTGTGTGTGTGTGTGTGTGTGTGTGTGTGTGTGTGTGTGTGTGAATCATGTGTGTATGAGTAAAAGTTAGAAGAAAGGACTAGTAGTGAAAGAGAGAGAGAGAGAGAGAATGTGTGCGTGCGTGCGTGCGTGCGTGCCTGTGTGCGTGTGTGTGCATGTGTGTGTGTGTGTGGCCCACCCCTAAACCAAGGGTAGGATCCACATGGTGGCGAACAAGGCCCACCAATTGTAACCCTATCCCCCAGCAAAATCAAATATACTACAAAGTGCTGGTAATCAAGGAAAGTTTGCCACGTCAATATAAAAAGTGGATTAGAAATAGATTCGTATATGTATTCTTGTGTTTGATGTGTCAATATGTTGTATAATACAATCAAAATTTCAATGTTGATTTGGCATAGTATAAGACTAGAAAGAGTACAACCTTATACACAAAAGAATTTCTCTACACTATTCATCATATGATGAAGAAATTATTTGTGGATTTCTATAGAATATACCAGAAAATTATGAGGCGGCAAAAGGAGAGAAATCATTGGACCAAAGTAGTAATCCACATATTTTTTTGCAAATAATAATAGTAATAACCCTTTGAAACATTAGGGTCAAGAAGACCCTTATCATCCACAATAACCATTTGGTTAATGCACAACTAGAATCTAGGTTACTTATATAATATAAAAATAACACTCCCAATATCATAAATCAAATTGACCATAGCTTTTGCAAAAACTAGTTGGTTAGTGTAAAAGCTAGATTGGGAGTTACATGTGTTGATATACTTTATTAATTTTTCAAACATCTTATATGATACTAACCTGACCAAGGGTTAGTACGGATAGGACACGACTGTGTGTTTAATAAAATTTCCCTCACATAAAAATGAATCGTACAGGATTATCAAAAAAGTAATAAATTAACATAATTTCAACAACTAATTCAAAGATAACCAATGAGATGAAATTAAAACATACACACAAATTAAATAATTAAATAATTAAATACAATTGAACAATATCCTTAGGATACAAAAAGGGAATGTATAAATTGTCAAAAAGTATATTGAAAATGTTGAGCTTTGTCAAAAAGGAGTCATTGGAAATAGTTTTCCAGGCCTGAGTGGGTGAAGGGTCCAACTATTATCTGCATCCATACAAAAGAAGAAGGTAAGAACCTTGTCTTCTAATGCATGTTACAAGTGTTGATGCGGGACGCGGTTGTCATCCCAGTCAAACCTACAAAAATGCTAGAAAAAATAACCATAAGGACTTATGCCAATTTTACCATGAAAATAGAAAATTAAGAAATCAAATCACACATTTAGATCATATTTTAGAATTTATATCATGTCTAATCGTGTAAAAATCCCAAGTAAGAAATCAAAGCACACATTTAGATCATATTTTAGAATTTATATAATGTTTAATCAAGTGTAAAAATCCCAACTAAGAAATCAAAGCACACACTTAAATCATATTGTAGAATTTATATAATGTATAATCAAGTGTAAAAATCTCAACTAATTGACTAAGATCGTGATCATACCTTCATGAAATCAACTTTCCTTCTTAACTTTATTTTGTAGTAATCAATCATAAATTGAAATTAATGCATCTATGCATCTTGCAAATTATGACAATAATTATGGTATGAGAGACCATGTTAAATCTACCTAGTGTAAGATCTTTCTAGTAAACCCAAAAAGACCCTAGTCAAAGTGTATGCAAGCAATGAATGGCTCCTAACTCATCCAATGTTGATGCTAAGCTAAAACTACTACAAATGGTATAATCATGGAGATAATTCAACTAAAGCACAAGCCTAATCATATGCAATAAAGAGACAATGAATACCTTTCATAATGAAATAACCAATTGAAATGAAACATTTCTATTAATGCAATGCTCAATGTAACATATTTTGTTAGGAACCTTAGTTATACTAGGAGTCCACCCGAAATAGTCTTATAAAAGAAGGGGGACTTTGATGTGTTATCCATGGTTGAAGCTTTATAAACTCTTTTAGAGGGAATTATAACAACTCATGAGGAGTAACTAGAGAAAAAAACCATCTTACCATTCTACTGAAACTAAAACTACTCACAATTTTAGTCCATCAATGTGAGAGAACCCAAGTATCAACTAACTAACAATCTATAATATTAGGTGTAGGTTCGGGTGTATATAAACTTTCTCCTTGTGTGTGTGTGTGTGTGTCCCGGTGCGTGCGTGTGTGCACGCGTGCGCGCATGCGTGCATGTTATAAACATAGTTAACTAGCTAGTATAATGTATTTGATGTGTTTGGTATAAGCTAATATTTCCCAAAGTCAAGCCTTAAAAATGCTTTACTTTAGGACAATGTGGTCATTCCTACCACCTTCACTAGTATCATTTGCTCAAAAGATCTAGATGTGATTATCATTTGGGAGATATATACAATGCTCAACTAGTGAAAATCAACCTTATTTTGTAGATAAAGCAATTTCAAGTTCTAATAAGAGAAGTAAATAACAATTCCTAATACTAGATCATCTTACAAGGGTATGCCACTATGTTTTGTTTATGAAATATATTTGTACAAATACATGTTCATAAGGTAAACCCATGCATGCTAGAGAGAGCATCCAGCAATATATTTTCTCGATTAGGACTTAAGCAATACCACTCACAACTATACATAGAACTCAATATTAGCATTACTTAATGTGTAGTAACTTCTTGTATCACAAGTTAAGTTAAGCAACATCTCATGGGACCTTTAATCATATAATACTTTGACAAGTACTTAAATACTTCAGAGAAGCTAACTTTTAATAATAAGCTCTATGATCACAAGGCTTATACTAGGACTCCAAAATGAAAGGTCATGTGATTGTTTAATTACACCTCTAGCTATTGAATAAGATGCAAGAAGCTAGCTTTAGTTTTAAGTACACAAATTTTAGATGTGCAATCATAGTCCTTAAATAAAACAAGCACTTTCTCAATCAAGCAACAGTTCCTCATTCGAAGCATGAGATGCTGCCATATTATGCCCTTCTAGATCATCCAACACCATTGAATATCATACCAATATTTCAGCTTCAAAACAACCAGTCAGCATGGAGGGTGTAAGTCAAATTAGAAAGATTGTGAAGCAAGGATGCATCTTATCATCATGAGATAACTTATTTCGACACAAAAGTGTGGCAAATGTGCATCTATACACAATGACTCCACACTTCAAACTCTGTGAATGCAATCTTGCACAACAGATTTCATTTATGGTTAATGATATGTGTGATTATAATGCTATAAATTTGAAGATAAAAGGTATCAAGACATAAAGTCAATAATACAATTGGCATTCGATTAGAGTCTTGAAAACAAAGTAGTTGAAGTCACATTGATTATACCAAATTAATCTTGGTTTTATTTGAGGTCACACTGACTATACCAAATTAATCTACATAGATGGTCACCAAAATGTGCTACTGAATATCCATACCACACTTAAGCTATAGTCTATGATGGGTAGATTAATGCTTGAAACTACAATCTATTGGCCTCAGAGGCACATTGATCATGATGAAGACACCATAACAACACCTGATCTTTCATACAACAATTAAAGAGATTGAGCACTCACTACTTGATGGAGAGAGTAAATTTAAAAGCAAGGATGCAAAGGAACACACCAAGTGTATAAATGCAATTATTGCTAGTGATACGTCATACATTAGCATTGCAAGTATCAGACATCTATGCCAGTGAGTGCTTATATAATCAACCGATAATTGGAATAGGTGGATAGGACGTAAGGGGAGTGAAAATCAATCCACCATTTTGAGCTATGGACATACTATAGTTTAAGATTGCGGCAACACTAACCAAATTTAGAGTACATGTGATGGTATTCCCTCCATTTGTATAGCAGCAAGAGAGGAATCCCTTAATAAGTGGCACGAGGAGAGGCTAAGGTGTGTTTACAGTCATCATGAGATAGGTGTCATTCTAGAAGGCATAATGTTTTCCTAAAAGAGAAGAAGGGTATCAAAATGAAGTGTATCCAATAAAACCATTGTAAGATATACAAAGGACATCCTAGAGAACAATAGTACCGAAACTTATGCCTAACCTTATGGAAGAACCCAACCAATAATATAGTTAACTAAGTGTGTCCTTGAACCAACTTTTAGTTCTAGCTCTACAAGGAATGCATATGTGTATGAATGGATGAGTGTGGGCTATCAAGTATATATATAATGTAATCCTTACCATAAGAAAATAGGCAAGGTCAAGCCATATTTTGTGTGTGTGTGTGTGTGTGTGTGTGTGTGTGTGTGTGTGTGTGTGTGTGTGTGTGTGTGTGTGTGTGTGTGTGTGTGTGTGTGCACGCGCACGTGTGCGTGTGCATGTGCGTGTGCGTGTGCATGCGTGTGTGCGTGCATGCGTGTGTGTGCGTGTGCATGTGCATGTGCGTGCATGCATGCGTGTGTGCATGTGTGCATGCGTGTGTGTGCATGTGCATGTGCGTCTGCGTGTGCACGCGTGCATGCGCATGCCATTGATGTATGAGTGTTTGTGTGTCTACGTGTGTAAATGTAAAGAGTAGATCTAAGTAGTAGGCATGAATAGAGCTAAATAGTGGGTATGATATATGAGCTAAGGTAAGCCAATAGATCAATCCATGTGATAGAAGTAAGAATGTTTGTATCTATATAAACAAAGGGGAACATCGATAAGTATTATGAGTGTGAAAATGTAAGCCTTCCTAAAGTAGTACAAGTGTTTGTAATTGGACAAATGTGCATGATTAGAATGTTAGGTTAAGTAGAAATAATGTGTGTGTTTTGAGATAATAAAGGTGTGTGTAAGTGAAAAGGAGGGGTTGGTGATTGGGCACAATTCAACTAATAAGACTATGTGTGTGTGGCTTGTAAAAGAGATCAAGGACTATTTTGTGTGTATGAGAGAGAGAGATATGTTAACAAACCAAAAGGTGATATGTGGTTTACATGTGGAAGCATTATAACACTAGGAGCAGCAAAACCTAGTGTGCTATCAAATTATGGTATTCAAACCCTACTAGGATCCAAATACGGTACACCAACCTTTCTAAGGAGGAAGAGTAAGAAGGATAACAATCTTCAAAAGTATAAGAATAAGTGATATGAAATAGATAGGTTGTGTTTGTGTATGTGTGTGTCTCAATCATGTGCGTATAAGTAAAAGTGAGGAAAAACAACTAGTAGTAAGTGTGTGTGTGTGTGTGTGTGTGTGTGTGTGTGTGTGTGTGTGTGTGTGTGTGTGTGTGTGTGTGTGTGTGTGTGTGTGTGTGTGTGTGTGTGTGTGTGTGTGTGTGTGTGTGTGTGTGTGTGTGTGTGTGTGTGTGTGTGTGTGTGTGTGTGTGTGTGTGTGTGTGTGTGTGTGTGTGTCTGTGTGTGTGTGTGTGTGTGTGTGTGTGCGCCGAATGGCCAACAATCGGACCACTACCATGCATCCGATCCTAAAGATCGAACATTCAGACTTGTGACATCGTCTGATTTTGGAAATCGGACTCTTGGACCAACCCATCTTTTCGATCGGACATAACCTGTCCGATTTCGAAAATTGAACATCCCATAATCGGACACGAAAATCGAACCATTCAGAATTAAACACCTATCAAATCGGACTTCAAATTCTTGGAATTGGACACTACAGAATCAAACTAGATTTTGACACATCAAAATTGACAAATTTAGTGTGTTCGGGATTACGGAGAGTACAACCTGCAATAGGAGAATTCACTGAAAGCCTCACAGGCAAATCTAACCCTAGAAATTGCAGCCCAACGCGTAGGAACAATGCTGACACTCATATCAACATAGTTGACATGCTTAGAGCCGTAGGCTAACCAACAGACCCCAATTTGACCTTGAATGAGCTAAACGATGCAGCACATACCCTAATCACTAGCACGAATGGCTAGGAATTGAGCCTAGAGCCTCATTAGGTCGAGTACATAGACGAGAGTGCGAGAGCTGCAATTGTCACTTTGTATTCGCACCCACATTGTTTTCCAGTACTTGAAGTGCACTTAAGAAAAGCTAAAAGCTTGATTTTGCATAGTGCACGGAAGAGAGCACGCACACACACACCAAGTGAGTGTAAGTTGAGGACTATTTGTAAATAACAAGGAACTCACTCAAACTTAACAATCAAAATGAACCCACCATGTAGGAGAAGACCTTGAAACATAGTCGGGTGATCGAGAACCCCAAGTATAGGACCAAGCAAGGATGTGACACAGAAGTTAGACATAGCAAGGACCGACACCATTGGAGGAGTGGATCTGCCTGACTTGATGAATCTCATCGATAACTTGGTGGAACAAGATACCACGAATATGGCAGAGACCAGCACAAATTGCAGACATGACGAAGAGGTCGATTAGGGGGATTTCCGAGTGAAATCCAATAGATGGTGAGCAAGTACAACTTGCAAACCCGAATGGACCACCCAGTAGGCCATTCGAGGAAATCATAGTTGACCTCGAAGAGGAGAGGAGACTAGCATGAAAGGCCCTGCATAGCATAGTGGCCTACAATCAGGAGAAACAAGCTAGGAGCTTATGTCAGAATATAGAAATGCGCGAGATTTAGCCTACAATCAGGAGAAACAAGCTAGGAGCTTACATCAGAATATAGAAATGCGCGAGATTTAGCCCTAGCAAGTAGAAATAAGGCAGGACTTGGTGCAAAGAGAGAAAGAGTGCTAGAAGGCGATCTTACCCTGAGCAAGAGCTTCTTATGAAGCAACTGCTGGACAACACCTCCGCATAGCAGAGCACATCAGCACTTGCGACCTCATTGCTTACAGGGCTAGGAGTCAACCAGGGCTCGAAGAGCCAATCAAAAATCCCCATCATTGTTATGTAGTTGGACAAGTATCAACCAAACAACGATCCCTATAGCTTTATAGAGAAATTTGAGCAGGTCTGTGAGGCCAACACCCTCATCGATCATCTCACCCAATGCTCGTAGGCCTTCAATCTATGCTTAGATAATAAAAGAAGCACTTGGTACACCAGTTTAGATGCCGCAGAATGTAACAATTTCAACCATCTCAAGAACCTCTCTATTAAGAGATTCTTGGAGGCAGGGTACTTGGACAACCTGATCATATGGCTCATGAGCGTGAAGCAGAGAGATAAGGAGGATATCAAGGATTATGTGACCCATGTGAGGAATCTCTTTAAGAGAATCCCGAAAAACAAATGACCCACGGAAAGAGCGGTGTCCATGGTCTTCATCAATGAGCTACTAAAAGTGAGGAACTCTACAAGACCTTGCCAGGCAACTCAATCTTGCAGAGTGAGACACGCTAACTAGGGTTCTTTGAAGAGGCCATTCGAATGGATGACCAGCTCAAGGAAAGGAGCTCCAAGAGCTCAAACCAAGATGAGGCTAGCTCTTGAACCTCAAAAGGGGCAACCACATCCAACAAACGATTGGTCCCAAATAGCCAGGATAAGAAAAAGAGCACTGATCAGAACCAGAAGCTAGCGGGGTTGAAGATGGAGATAGCAAGGCTACAAGAAATGGTGAGGAGACTAATGCGACCACATGTCCAGTGCGTGTATTGTGATAGAAACCACCCACCAGCTGAGTGTCAGGACCCTAGGTCCTGACCATGTACCAATTGTGGTAGTTCGGTCATGACGCCATGCATTGCAGACTACCAAGACAACTCCCATACTCGCAACCTTACAACTAGCCTTACTTAGGGAATAGGCCACCAAAAATTTTCACAAGGGGAGTCCCATTGGCTCCCCTCCATCTAATGACACTAAACCGGCCATTCCTAGGATGGAAACAAATCCCACAAGCATTCCCCGGCCACCTGGACCTTTTTGTAACCCATCTAGCGAGCGACGCTCCAGTCCACTAGGAGCCAAATGACGACAAGCCCTATGTGAACCCTTACGTCTCGTATGATGAAGAGGGAAAATCCAATCCTCATGGATTATCGACCAGTGTCGATCATGGCACTAGGTAGAGGCAGAGGTTTAGGGGGGGTAGACCTAAGAACCGATTTCTTATTGGAATTGCGGTCACCTAGTACATATCTCCTCACGCTGCCCTGAACGGGAGTAGGTTAATCGAGAAAATGCTAATCTTAGATGCCTAGAGTGTGGAATCACTCACTTGTTTGCCAAATGCCCTAGACAGAAACCACCCTCTAGTGTGGTGAACGAGCCATTAGTACCATGGGGGCTGTTTGGAGTTGAGACATTTAACAAAGAGGACATACCTATCCTGTTACACGTCATGACTCGGGCACAAACTAAGCAGGCCGTCATGTCACTGCCTGGACCCAACAATCTAGTTGTAGCCTCGATAGGGAAAAAAAGTCGTAGGAAAAGGAGGAAGAGGATGGAGGCCAAGATCACGCTTAAAATAGAGGGTGCTACAACATTGCCCACAGGAAAGAAAGTCACCAATGCAGAGAGGTCATTGAGGATAAGTCTATTGACCTTATCAAGACCTCAACTAGCCACATTCCAATAGATCTGCTCACAAAAAGTCCCTCAACAATAGAATGTTTTGTCTTCCTTAGAAAGTTGATGGGCATTGGATAAGATGACATCTTTTCTCATCCTGCTATACTAATGTTCGCTCCAAGGACTGTTGAGAAGGGGAGTGCTAGGGTGGGGGAGTATCCCAACCCAAAACGCCAGCTCAAATCCATAGAGAAGGTTAAGGAGTGGGTGAAAGAGACCCAAGAGCACCTTAAGGATGCTAAGCCTATCTTGGAGGATGAGATCAATGATCTCTCAAGCATAAGCACACTAGCTTCGCCTCCACGACCAAAGTCGAGGGACGCGGATGTACCACAAGCAGTGCCGCTTAAGCAAAGCCTATATGCTATGGGCCAGCAAAAACCATTCAAGGCCATTGTCCAAGAAACACAGAGTTAGGAGAGAGGCAAGCAACTAGCAATCTTCTTACAATGCTAGTGACTACCCTAGTGACTCTAAGCTTAGGAGACCTGCTAAGGCAACATCCGATGTTATGGCAAGAACTGAAGCAGTGGGTTGAGGGACCAATGGAGCATGGGGCAACTGATCTACATGATCATGATATAGTAACTCAGATACCTAGTTTGATGCTACACTCAATGCACAAGTCCTTACACATTAATGCTTTTTGGGAGGGCACAAAGATGCATGCAGTTCTACTAGTCTTAGCATTAGGAGATGCCACACCAAAAGGGATTGTGGGACAGGGCAGGAGTTAGTGTGCTTAGCCATGCAGTAATCCAAGCTTGGGGTAACCCATTGGAGGATGCTAGGTTTAATGTTACATTGGACAATGGAATGAAAGTTAGGTCATTCGGAGTGTTGAAGAATTGGCCATTGAAAATCGCAGGTGTCTTGTTTTTTGTGAACTTCATTATCATGAAGGGAGTGGATTACGACATCTTATTAGGCCGACCCTAGATGCGCAACACACAAGTCATAGAAGACTAGGGCAATGGTCTGACCCTCCTAGGCAACCCAATGGAAGCAGGAAGGGTAGAGATGGATACTTGGAAGACTACGCCAATCGACTTAGATGCCATCTCAGCCATGCTAAAGGGTGATGCACAAGTTAGAAAATCATATGGGCCACTCACCAAGTATATCCCTTGGTGTGAAGATGAGCGAGATTGGATGCATGTGCTAGCCACAATCAATCTGCCATTCTTGGATAGTGAGGAGTATAAGCAAGCCGCTAAGGCAATTGGTAAGCCTAGTGATATGCCCCCAGTACCAATCTGCATGATGGCAAGGAGCCTGCATAGACAACCTAGCCCTGTCAAGGTATGAGTGGCCAACATCAAGGAAATTGAAGATGAAGATGAGGAAGTGGTGGCACTTGCCTACCTACGCATATTAGTGACTACCCAAAAGACACATGTGTGACGCACTCATTGACAAGGGAGCTAATCGTAACATCCTTACACACAATCATTGGACCCTCATTGGTCAGCCCCAGCTGCAGCCTACCAACACTAAACTCAATCTGTTTGGAGGCCAGTCCTACTCACTACTAGGAAAGTGCAAAATAGTGGTCTCTATCAAGACTGAAAGCCTACGTGTGATCTTCTATGTGATTCCTAACACTAAGACCGCTGTTAAGGAATCGTTACTAGGACACGCATTCGAGAAACAAGCACACTGCAATGTCGACTATGACTCGTAGTGCATTCACCTTGCCATTGGTACTGTTCGGATAGTGATGGCTTTCAGCAAGGGCAGCGGAGCTCCATCAAAGCCTACAATGCCACCGATGGGAGAATCTAATGCAAGGTCTAAGAAGGGGGATACCCAAAGACCTATTGCGCACTCAAGGCTACTACGAAGGCAACAGTTGGATTTGGTTCCCCAAGTCGAGGAGCGGTATGTGTGCTCCTCAATCCAAGCCCTCTAGCTTACTGTTGAGATATCGAGCTCTACTCGTGATACGCCAGGGTGACCGTTGTGTATTTATGTCACTGACTTGTCAGTTGGCAGATGCGGTTGGTACACCGCCCCTGAATAATAGCTACATGATAGCTATCCTTATCTACTCTAGTTTGTGGCTCAGTTAGTATGCCACCTTAGTTAGTTGAGTTTGGTTTGAGACCCATACATAGGGTTCTTCTATTTCTTTGTACTAGAGTTCTTTTGGCTTACACAACTAAGAAGAGGAAAACTGTTTTCAGCCTCCACCTCTGTGTGTATTCCCCCATTGTGCAAGCAAGAAAGCTACAAGTGAGACTCCTTCCTTCTCTCCCACAATCTTGACATGGTATCAGAGCCTTGTTCGTGGTAAGGAGCTCAAGAAAGCAAGCCAAGCTCGCGGTGGTCTGGTAAGAGGAGCAGTGTTGCTTTCATTTTCTGTTTTGGGAGCAGATCTTTGCAGGTAGCACAGCCGAAAATTGCAGGAGTGCATTGTCTCAGGTTGAGACGCCCTTCGCGGTGAAGCAAGAGGGCAGTATATGCTGCGGGAGAAGGGCTTTAGCCCTCGGCGACCCTGTTTTTTTGATTTGAGGCCATTTCGGGGCCTGTTTTGGAGGCGGAAGTTTTCTGCACGCACTCAGGAAAAGGCCCAGTTTTATGCTGTGCGACCACTGTTCTACAGGTCGGTGAAAAGTTACTGTAGAAATTGCATTGTATGCCTGTGCGCAGAGACATTGGGAGTTACAGAATCATCCATGTTGCCTGTTGATGCAAAATCGTCACTAGGAAGTGACTGTGTGGTCAAATACCACTTTCATCAGTTTTGCAGATTTGCCCTTGTGAGGCTGAAGCTGTGTTCTTTGCAGTGATAGAATTTTTTGTAGTGTTCTGTAATGGCGTCTGATTCTCTTTCACAGATTGTCACTGAAAAGCTTGACAAGAACAACTTCCAAGCATGGAAGTTTAGAATGACAAATTTCCTTATGGGAAAAGGATATTGGGAATTTGTTGCAGGAAATGAAGAAGAACCAGTTCTTCCTGATGTTCCCAATCAACAGCAAATGCAGGCATTCAAAACATGGCATGAGAGAGCCAGGAAAGTTATGTATTGGCTATCTATCAGTATTTCAGACTCTATGATTGTGCATATTCAGGATGCAAGTACGCCAAAGGAGGCATGGGATACTTTGTCAAAAATGTATAGCACAAATACGCAAGCCAGGAAAATGCAGCTCAAGCAAGAGTTGCATAATGTGCAAAGAGAAAGTATGAGCATCAACCACTACCACATGAAGGTGAAGAAGATTGCAGATGCACTTGCTTCCATTGGGTCGCCAGTGGAAGATGATGATTTAGTTTCCGTGACCTTGAATGGTCTAGGAAAGGATTATGCACAGTTTCGAACATCCATTTCCGTCCGTGAAAGATTTCCTGATTTTGAGGAGTTGATTGCTCTTCTAATTTCTGAGGAGCAGAGAAATGGTGGTGCATCTTCTTCAGGAGGAACTTCAAAAGAAGCTGTCTTCTACTCAAATGCTGGAAGAGGTAGAGGCAGAGGTAGAGGAGGCCGATTTGGAGGCCGTGGCAGAAATCAGAATATGTAGCAAACTCAAGAAAACCAGTCCTATGGAGGAGGACGTGGTAACTCTAGAGGCAGGGGGAGCCAAAGAGGTCGTGGTGGATGGCAAAGAGGTCAAAATGCAAACAGTAATGTTGAATGCTACTACTGTGGTAAAATGGGTCATATGGCTAAAGACTGCTATAAAAAGCAGAATGACATCATGAATGGAAAACTGCAACAAGGGAATTATGCATCTTCTAGCAGACAGGGTGATGACAGAAATGAGCATTTGTTTATGGTGCAGCACATGAACAATTATGTGACAAGTGCAGAAGAAAGCAATGATGTATGGTATGTTGACTCAGGTGCATCAAACCACATGACAGGTCATGCAGAATGGATGGAGGATGCAAGAAAAATGGAAAAACCAGGATTTGTGGAGACTGGTGATGATACTGCACATCCTATTGTGCAGATTGGAAAAATTCCCTTGTCTATGCAGGATGGGAAAAAGAAATACCTGTCCGATGTATTTCATGTCCCGAATATCACCAAGAATCTGATTTCTGTTGGTCAAATGGTTGAGCAGGGCTTGCAGGTCAGATTTAATCCTCATGGATGCTTTGTTGAGGATATGAAAAATAAAGGTCGCTTGATAGCAAAAGGGAAGAAGAAGGGCAGAATGTTTACGTTGGATGCAGACATGCCTGAATTGAGTGCAGCAATGTTTGCACATGGGACCGGTGTAGTTGCAGATATTGATATCTGGCATAAACGCATTGGTCATGTTAATATACAGCGACTTAAATCAATGCAGGCCCAAAATATTGTTGCAGGTTTGCCAAAATTCAAGGTTGCAGAAATGCATAAGGTATGTGAAGCCTGTCAGTTTGGAAAACAGGCAAGGAAACCATTTCCTAGACATGTTCAAGAGAGTAAGAAGCCATTGGAATTAATCCACTCTGATGTGTGGACAACTAAAGCTGCATCTCTTGGAGGCTGTCATTATTTTGTCAGTTTTATTGATGACTATAGCAGAAAAGTTTGGGTGTATTTTATGAAAAAGAAAAGTGAAGTTTTTGGACATTTCAAAACTCTTAAAGCTATGGTTGAAAAAGAAACAGGCCTGCAGATAAAATGCCTAAGGTCAGATGGAGGGGGAGAGTACCTCTCAAATGAGTTTGCAAAGTTCTTACAGGAGCATGGCATAAAGCAGCAATATTCATGCAGTTATACCCCACAACAAAATGGAATTGCAGAAAGGAAAAACAGGCATATTGGAGAGGTATCTCGTGCCATGCTCAATGAAAAAGACTTGCCAGATTTTTATTGGGCTGAAGCAGTTGCTACAGCAGTCTACATAATGAACAGGACTCCCACTGCAGCAATACATGGAATGACTCTAGAGGAGAGGTATACTGGTAGGAAACCAGATATTTCTCATTTGAAAATTTTTGGTTGCATTGCCTATGTACATGTGCCAGATGAGCTGAGATCCAAGTTGGATCCAAAAGCTGAGAAGTGCATCTTTATTGGTTACTCTCTGCAGCAAAAAGGGTATAGATGCTATAACCCTTCTACTCGTAAGTTTACAGTGAGCAGAGATGTTGTTTTTGATGAGATGAGTAGCTGGTATAAACCAGTAAATGTGATTGATGATGTAGATGCACAAAATGGTAATGCTGCACAGAATTCACAGCAGCAGTCACAAAATATTAGTGGACCTGGAGCGTCCTCTAGCAGTGGTTCACACTCTTCGCCATGGACAGGCAAATTGAGATCATGAGAATCTTCTCAAAGTAATGCAGATAGTGGTATGCAGGTATCACGAAAAGGAAAATAGAAGGTTGATCAGCCCATGTTTGATGTGAATGCAGGTCACTCTTATGTGGATGGTGAATCCACTGGCTCAGAACAGAGCATTGATGATGAGTTGGGTATTCCTTCTATTGTTACACCTGGAGTAAGGAAGACCAGAGATGTTTTGAGAGCACCTGGGAGTGAACCCACTTTGCGCAGGTCTACCAGAGTTAGGTATCCTGTGGATAGGCTGAAATATGATGGATTTACAGCCATTCACTATGCATATATGGTCAAAGTGATACAGGAACCAGAACCCACTTCTTTTGAGGAAGCCATGGGAAAAGAAAAATGGGAGAAAGCCATGGATGAAGAAATGGATGCCTTGGAAGCAAATGCTACATGGGAATTGGTACCTTTGCCTAAAGGTAAAAATGTAATTGGCTGTAAGTGGGTTTATAAGGTGAAGCACAATGCAGATGGTTCTGTGAACAGATACAAGGCAAGATTAGTAGTCAAGGGGTATGCACAAACATATGGCATTGACTATGAAGAAACATTCAGTCCGGTTGCAAGGATGGCAACCGTAAGAGCAGTCATTGCTATGGCTGCATCAAAGGGATGGTCTTTACATCAGATGGATGTAAAGAATGCCTTCTTGCATGGTGATTTGCAAGAAGAGGTCTATATGGAGCAGCCATCAGGTTATGTGCATGCTGTTCATCCTGAGTTTGTTTGCAGGTTGAAGAAAGCCTTGTATGGCTTGAAGCAAGCACCTAGAGCATGGTCTGACAAGATAGGACAGTATCTTGTCACTATTGGCTTTCAGATTTCCAAGGCAGATTTCTCACTTTATGTGAGAAAAACAGAGAAAGGTATTATGATGCTTGTCATTTATGTTGATGATTTGATTATGACAGGTGACAGTGATGAAGATATCCTTCATGTGAAAATGCTATTGAAGCAGAAGTTTGAGATGAAGGATTTGGGAGAGCTGCGTTATTTCTTGGGCATTGAGGTGATTAGATCACCAAGTGGGATACAGCTCTTGTAGAGGCAGTATGGATTGGACATGCTGTCCAAATATGGGATGACAAGCTGTAAGCCTATTTCAGTTCCTTTGGAGCAGAATGTGAAGCTGAGCATAGATGCAGGTGAGCTTCTAGAAGACCCTACTATGTACAGACGCATAGTAGGAAGTTTGATTTATATGACTATTACCAGGCCAGATTTGAGCTATGCTGTTGGATTGGTAAGTCAGTTTATGCAGGCTCCAAGGAAACCACATTTGGATGCGGCTAGACGCATACTCAGGTATGTGAAGTCCACATTGCAGTATGGACTATTTTATGAGACTGGGGTTCAGATACAGTTGCATGGATACACTGATGCTGATTGGGCTGGTAGTATTTCTGATAGACGATCTACCAGTGGATATGTGTTCTCTTTTGGGAGTGCTGTAGTCACTTGGAGCAGCAAGAAACAGCCTACAGTTGCCTTGTCGAGCACAGAGGCTGAGTACAGGGGTGCAGCAATGGCTGCATGTGAGGTAGCTTGGTTGCATAAGCTACTTTATGATATGCATCAGTCTACAGATGGGCCAGTTGTCATTTATTGTGACAACATGAGTAGTATACACTTGGCAAATAACCCAGTCTATCATGCTAGAACAAAGCACATTGAGGTGCATTATCACTATGTGCGAGAGAGGGTTTTACTAGGTCTTATTGATCTAGCTTATGTCAGCACAGAGGATCAGGTAGCTGACATATTCACAAAGGCATTGGGCGCAGAGAAGCTGCGCAAGTTCAAAGACTTGCTTGGTGTGCAGGAATTGGGATTGAGCTCGAGGGGGAGTGTTGAGATATCGAGCTCCACTCGTGATACGCCAGGGTGACCGTTGTGTATTTATGTCACCGACTTGTCAGTTGGCAGATGCGGTTGGTACACCGCCCCTGAATAATAGCTACATGATAGCTATCCTTATCTACTCTAGTTTGTGGCTCAGTTAGTATGCCACCTTAGTTAGTTGAGTTTGGTTTGAGACCCATACATAGGGTTCTTCTATTTCTTTGTACTAGAGTTCTTTTGGCTTACACAACTAAGAAGAGGAAAACTGTTTTCAGCCTCCACCTCTGTGTGTATTCCCCCATTGTGCAAGCAAGAAAGCTACAAGTGAGACTCCTTCCTTCTCTCCCACAATCTTGACACTTACCTCCACAAAGGGGCGAGCCAACTAGGGATGAGAAATCCATTACCCCAAAAAGCACCAAATCTATAAAGCCTCACGGAGTCTTTCGACCAAAGCTACAACCAGTCAGTCCTAGGTCAACTCACAACCTAACACTTCTAGCATCCCAACTGCTCCACATGCCAAGAGCAATACATCAACTAGGCCATAGGACCAATCTATCGCACAAATGGCCACCAATAGACTCCCCATTGAACAACCTAGAAGACAGACATCAGTAGTTGAGCCATCCAGCTCAACCAAACCTCAGTCTCCCGCAGACCTCAAACCCTCTTATAAGTGTAAATCTATCCTTACAATGGCTATGGACCTAGTTGCAAATACAAGGGACGATTTAGTCACCTACATCAGATGCTTGGACGCCACATTCACCATGCTAGCCAGGATCTATGAACGTCTAGTAGACTTAGGCCTCCTCGATATAAGACATTAGCAATGGAAATGTGCTCCTTGCCATGTACTTGGGAGAACTATGAGTTCGTGTTCGTCAAGATTCCTAAAGTAGCCAAGGAACTAATTGACAATGAGATCTCTCAAGAGCAAGCTTGCACACAATGGCTGATCTCATCATATCACAAGAGCAAAGTCATTGCAAATAGGTGAAGAGCTAGAAGTGTTGACAAAGCCAACCTACTTTGACTCCTCCTTCTTGAGGAAATGGTATACTCTACGACTTCAATGGGAGAAAGAGGGCTACCAAATCATGACTAACGCTAAGCAATATCGTGCCATCAAAACCTTGGAGTATGACCCCACTTATGTAGCTCCAATCTCATATAGGGTGTTGACCACCATCCGTAACCAACCCTTAGAAGAGCACCTCCTGACCCACTCATATTTAGATCAAATTCTCACTGAGGAGTTACACATTGCTAGTCGAATCGATTTTGGTGACTTCTTCATGAATGTTCTCACCTATATCATTCAAGTAGGCATCCGTCCTTTCCACGTGGACTGCTATGCTAATCTAGAATACAATCCGAACTTCTATGATTGGCTCATGCGAAAGTAAAACACTACAAACATGTGCTAAATGCCCTTGACCTCTCAAACCTTAATCATAGGAAGTATTCTTCTCGATTCGAAAGGGGAGGGGGTAAGGTGAAGCAAACATGTAAGATGAATGGTGAAGCAAACTGTAAGATGAATGAAACCTAAATTGGAAAAGAATGGATAAAAATCTACTTGTGATTGAGGAAAATTAACATAATTTTTTGTGAAAAAGCATGGGCTGTTTAAGAGAAAATTTCTCTTTCTTTAATTGAGCATTTCAGTTTCCATAAGAATTTCTTCCATCACCTACATGTCTTTCTGTAAAAATGATCTGAAGAATACTAATGGTGAACTATGGTATTATGATAGGTACCAACAATGGTAGGTCAAGAGAAAAGTAGCAAACTTCCATTCTCGGAGGAGGAGCAGGTGAAGTAAGGCCTCTTAGTGGAAACAAGGGCCTACAACCAATTCAAATTCAGGCACATCTTGAATTTGGAAGACATCATAATGGAATAGCCAACCAGCATCAAGCGATCGGTGAAGCAATGCAAGATGCAGAAGTACGCCAAGAAGGTGGGCCAAGCCATTGACTATGAGAAGTGCGTGGAATTCCTTCGGACCTTCAACAGGAACTCCAATGCCCTCACGATACATCTAGAGAACGAAGCCCGCCAAGTAGAAATCGACCTGAGCCTTGAGTTGGTATAGAAAGCACTGGGTCTACCCAACAAAATGGAAAGACAACCAAAAAGGGATGTATACGACATGTTGGGAATGGACAAAGTGATAGTCCACACCAATGATGCCATCAGCCTAGTTGACATCCCTGACCCCAAATTCCAAATTTAGGCCAAAATGGTGCACACCCTATTCTCTAGCCAAAGGTACAATGCATTGATGAACATAATCAGCATGCCAATGTTGGAGAGCATCGCTTCCCAGTCCTTCGATGAGATAAACCTAAATGGCTTCGTGAGGAAGACAATAGAAACATCGGCAAAAGCATTGGCCACTAGCGAAAGACCTATGGGGGGAGAGTCCCCAGCCTCCAAAGCTAGGACTTCCTTGTTGTCAAAGGCCTCTACCATTGGCTTCAGAGGGGTCTTGACGGCCATCATAAGAGAGGCACTAGGGAAAACACAAGAAAATGGGGTAGTCAGTGAGACACCAGACACGTCCCCTCTTCACCAAGGACCAAAGGACAAGAGTAGTCTAGCGAAAGGACTATGAGTGAGGAAGAACAAGAGTGAAAGCACAATCTAGCCAAGGAAGGGCCAAGAAATCAAAGAAAGAGACTCTGTAGAAGAAGGCCAAAGAAGAGAGTGGGAAGAAATAACAAGCAAACCTACACGAAGCCCAAAGTAAATCCAAAAGCACAAAAGAACAAAGAAGGAGAAAAGAAAGGGACGAGGCAAAGAAAATAAAAGAGGTATCCAAGAAAGCTAAGGAGAGAAAGAGAAGAACACTGAGGAGGAAGATGTAGAGCTCGGGACGAAAGAGAGGAAGAAGACATAGCCCTAGCCATTTTCCTCTTAGTGGAGCAACGTTCAAGGTAAGAAGAGCTGGCTACCATGAGTCCACCCAAACACGAAGGTCCAAGCACTAGCTCCAAAACATTCAAAATCTTGCCACCCCTAGTAACCAAGGGAAAGGGAAAGGGTCTAATCAACCCCATCCCACTAGTCCTACTACTACCCGCCACCCCAGTCATCACTACACCCACCCAAGACTCCTCTACCACAGTGGATGTCAACAATCTTATGGCCTTGGTGTAGTTCCTGGTCAATAAAGAGGCAACTCAAGGTGCAAGTGCACAAACCCCTATGATGGGAGCAAAAATATAGGCAGCTACGGATGTGGAATCCAAACAAGATCCCAAAAAGCAGAAGATAGAAGCATCTATAACCACTGGTCCCACTGTACTGCCATTGTCCACAAACTACGACGACTATGTATAGGAACTCCTATCACAACTAGAGTAGGCAAAGGAAGATAAGAAAATAGTCATAATTGAGCTCGAGGACAAAAGGGAGATGATGGCAGCCTCTCAATTAGAGAGAACTCATCAAGTGGCCATGTATCAAAGAGAGATCAAGGAGCTAAAGGAGAAGCTCAAGGCCAGGGGAGGAGAAGAAGAGAGGTAGCAAGCAAAACTCACGGCAGAAACACAATGCCTCATGAGCCTACAATGCAATTTTGATGAGTTGGTGGTGTTGTACAAAGGCCTGCAAAAGGAAAATGAAAAGATCTGAGATGCCGTGGAGCAACTAACAACGGTAGAAGAAGAGAGAAGTTGATGGCACCAAAAGCATATAGAAAATCTAAAACAAAGGATAGCCCTGGAGCTTGGAGAGCAACAGTGCTTGGAAAGAGAAATCGAGGAATAAGAGAGGAGGCTAAGGGCATTAACTTGTAGACACAACAAAATCCTGGAAGAAATGAAGAAAAAAGTAAATGAATGGGTAGACAATAGTGAAGAAAAAGTGAGCAACTTAGCGTGCCGCAACTAGCCCTTGTAGAAGGTGACAGGGTATTAGCAGAGAGCAGGCAGAGGCTGCACAGGTCAACGCGCCTTCCTCCACACTCTCTTGGATGCCACGCAATCTAAGGAAGAGGAGGTCATTGAGTCCTTAAGGAAAAAGCTGGAGATCACCCATAGGGCTCCAAGGCATGGGCTACATGTCCAACCATAAATTGGAGGGCCCAAAGAAGCAGAGTCACCAAAGCACAAGGGAGAAGAGAGGCAAAGGCCGACTAAAGATGCATGGCCAAGTTTTGAAAGGGGGCAGCAAGCTACAGCTCCTTAGTGGGAGGTTTTTAAGACAAGACCCTACTTTGCAAGAATGCCACCCCCCACCACTCTTTTTGACCTCAATGCCAACAAAGATACCTGTGCAATGGCTAGATCAATGTGTGGCCAAAAAAAAGTGCATGTAGGCCACAGTCACTACACCTAGGGGTCTTCAAGTTAGAAACGTCCGATGGCTTCGGTTGACCGACTCTGTCCCTAACCCCCTAGCCCATCTTGATTCCCCACTTCACGCTTAGGAAACCTCAAGGGCAGGATTTCCAAACATGTCTCCCTAAGTTGCGCACCACACCTACAACAACGCTCAAACTAGGTCCTCAAGTGTGGGACAACACCTAAGCTTGCATGTGGTAGATAGTGCACCTTCTTTTCTTCTCAGGTAAATACAAATGCTGCAGCCCACCAACTTCGAAGGCCCCATTATCCACTCAATTCACTCTTGGCCCCCACCACCTCAACTGGTTGATCAATTTCTTCCCCAGACCAATCCCCACAAAACCACATCATCATTGACTTACACGATCGTTGTTGCACAACATGTCACCATGCAATCGAAATTAAACACAGGAAGACTAAGGAAGCCCAAGTCAAAAACTGAATGAAGAATCTCTTTCTGCTCATGCAGGACAAGTGCAGGAGATGGCAACCTTAGAAAAAACATTGGGGATCTTTGAATATTTTGGCAAGGGCCTCTCAAGGATGAGGGAGGTCCTATCAAGAATGAAGGATGCTCTCTCAAGGATAGAGGAAAGCACTGAATATTCTAGCAAGGCTCTCTCAAGGATGAGGGAGAACCTCCAAGGGATCTCACAAGGAAAGCACAAGGAACAATGTAATTCATTTTATAAAAGTGCCATGTTTCCTCCTGTGCAAGTGGTAAAGTCTAAACGGACATAGGTGAAGGGATAAGGTAACTTGAAGGGAATATGGAAAAGCCATGTTAAGCTCACGTGTAGCAACCTCGGAGGGCAAGAGGAGGGATCCATCCAACACCTTCGTAAGTTTCAAAGGTAGATCCGCCCACCCACCATTCTCCAGGGGGGGATCCGCCATCCAACACCATCTTAAATTTCAAAGATAGATCCGCCCACCCGAAATTCTCCAAAAGGGATCCATCCAATACCATCTGCAATTTCAAAGGACTGATCCGCCCACTATCAGCATTAAGGAGGGGCCAGCCCCAACACCATCTTCAATTTCAAGGGCCAATCCATCCAACATCATCCCCCGCAAGGGCTTGTATACAAACTCAAAAATCCATCTGACTACACCCATCCCACCTTCCAACTACTACCCATCAATGCCATGGGACTGGCACTAGGCTAGGAGGGGGGTATTGTTAATTTCAGCACAAGAAAAAGTGGAAAAAGTGGAAAAGTGCAAGTGGGGAGCTAAAAGAGGTGACCTAGAAGGAAATCGAACACAACGGAAGAAGCAAGAAGGGAAACAACCTAAAGCACAAGGGCAGCCTCAAAAGCCAAGTCAAAGGCAAAAGCACATTTTTAAATACAAGGTGCCCCTAAAAATTTTGTAAAAGAGTGCCAGGTTCCTTCTTATGCAAATTGTAAGGGTAGATGGGCGGTAGAAAGGAAGCTAAGAAGATAGGAGGACAATGGGAAAGAGGGCCTAGGCTACAGACGGCCATGTAAAAGAGTGCTATGCTCCCTCTTGTGCAAATTGTAAGGGTAGACGGGTGGTAGAAAGGAAGCTAAGAAGATAGGAAGACAATGGGAAAGAGGGCCTAGGCCACGAATGGCCATGTAAAAAAGGGGATGACTACCCAAAAGGAATTGGGGTTTTGTATATAAACTCAAAAAGTGAATGAGAAGCTCATTCTTTGGTGTGCGGCAAAGTGGACTCATCTTCTTCTCTTCTTCTCCCCTCTTCTTACTTGCTTGTGTGTGCTTGAGAGAGGGAGTGTGTGAAAGTGTGAGGGAGTGAGTGTGTGAAGGTGAGGGATCTTGAAAGTGAAGATCTCCATCATCTCCTCTCTTCTTCTCTTCTCTTCTCTTCTCTTGTCTCGTGCTGAGGCTATGGAGGATGGAGCTTGGAGGTGGAGGCTTGAGGATGCTTGAGCTTGCATCTTGAATCAAGGAGCTACCTGTGTGCTTGAGGGAGGAGGCAACTCATTTGGGCATTGAGGTAAGCTCACTACACCCCAGTAGGATTAAAGATGCATCGACTAGGTGAGAGATAGCCATAGGTGTTCTCTTGAAGCACTTGAACAATAAGTAGTCCATGGGTCTTGGCAGTTGAGCGTGAGCTCACCTCTACATAGTTATTCAACTTGGCTGAATCAAAAATGCCCTCAACATGCACCAAAAGGTTTAGGAATTAGCTAGAATACTCTCTAACCATAGAGCCTTGCTATCTAAGATCATACCACTTACTTTCCAACCTTTCTTTTTCCATTGGAGATACAAAAACCTATGTCATGGTTGATTTAAAGTCCTCCTATATATGAAAAACTTGCCCAATTTTCATCATGTATCTCCACCATATATGTGTGTATCTCTCTAAGTGTAAAGCTACATAGCAAATTTTTACCTCATTATGGCATGGATAGAGGGTGAAATACATTTTCAATTTATTAATCCATTCTTCAAGCTTTGCTGGTGAGGGATTATCCCCTTTGAATTGTGGTATGTTGATTTTCTCTTTATACTCTCTATCGTAGGAGTAATGATGGCCATTGTTGTTGAGTAAACCACTTGATTGTTGCCTTGGAGAGAGATTATCCAATACGGGTTGTCCATGGTTGTTGTTAAAGGATTATCCAATATGGGTTGTCCAGAGATTATCCAATACGGGTTGTCCATGGTTGTTGTTAAAGGATTACTGACCATTCCTCTTGTGCCAAAAGAGAAATAACCAAGTGATTTAGTCTTACATGGCTAATGACTATGAGGGGGTTGAATAGGTGAAATCATTTTCTCAATATCGTCATTGCGATGATGAACTCTATTCTCTCTTCTTGACACTTCATGAAGGTGTTGACCTTGTTTCTTCCTTGCATTAGGCAATGAGTTTTGTGGATAAAACTGCTTATAGAAAAAGTCACACCCATGAATGTCTTCCTTTTTAGTGTATTGAAAATTTTCAAGCTGTCGTGGTCCTTTGAAGATTCAAAGTTTGGTCTTCCCATATTCCAAGAGTTAGAAGGAGGCTAAAATGTTTCCTTAAATCTTGATGAACCATCTTGTTGTTCATAGGTTGAGTGTATAAAAACTAATGGGCTATCCTTGACTTCACATTATCATGTGGAATTAATGCCCCATTATCATTGAAAGCTGGAGTGCTTTGCCACTTATTACCCAAGTTGTTGAGAATAGAGATCATTTGATCAAAATTAGTGTCCAACAATTGATTATGTTGCCCAAACTTCTCAGAGTGATTGACTATTTGTCCAAACTTATCATCAATTTTTTGGTTCAATTGAATGATAGCCTCATTCATGTATTCGATCCTAGAAGAAAGTTTTTGGAATTCATTTGAATCATGTGATCCATTCACTTCAGACATATATACCTCATCAATAGGGTCTCTTGGCCATTGTGATTCTTCATGTATGCGGCCATCATTCCCATCCTTTCGTCCATGATTTCTGGCTCTAATGAATGAGTTTATCTCTACTTGATACTAAACTAAGTCTTCATTTATAATTTCCAATATTTGCTCTTTTTTCTTATTCCTGGCCATTGGAATGGGTGTAGTGAGAGAAGACTATCTATCAATAAATGGGCTATAACAAGAGTTGTACCCTTTCAATCCTTGTGTTTATTAGCTCAAAATGAAGCTTACTATGTGTAGATAAGGCAAATTTGTTGAAATTTCAAGTTGTAATTGAGTAAAGAGTAGTCAAGATCAAAACAATGTACCTTGCCTAGCTACCTAAGATCTATTTTTAGTGACCATCTATTAGAAAAATGGTTATAACTTTTACTCCAGAACTCCAATTTCCAAACTTCTTGATTAGAATCAAAGCTTTCTTTGTCCTCTATGTGTTGACCACAAGAGTTCTATGTAAAAATTAAAATATCTAATTCTAAATTTCACTTTTCTATGACTATCCAAACTATGACGGCAACCTTGACCCTGTAATTGCCCTATTTGTCACATTTGACCATTGATATGCATCACACACCTATGCCCACTGAAGAACAACATGTGTACTCTTCAAATACCACATATTCACCTGTAAAAGATTAGTAAAATTGTAATGACCTACAATTGTTTCGTGTTCACTGCATGTTGTACCCTATTTTAGTACCTTGTTTCCCTAGGGGGTGCACTGATAAAAAATCATCTATATAATGTGTGTTCAAAAGGTATTAAGAAATAATCTTTCTTTACATGTTATAGGGCCATAAAATGATCCCTTTACTTTACTAAACTTATGGGTTTTTTTCAAATTATAATTTAAAAATCTCTTTTGTAAATATAATCATGTAAATTTTACTAAATAAAATACCATTTTCATTGAACTCACATGGTATCTTATATATTCTATAAGGTGGACTCCTTGGGCCTATTTCCCACCAATGATCGTCAATCTTCTTCCACTTGATGACCGGGAAATTAGTGCAAATAAAGGCACCAAATTGTGCTTACATGGAAACAATTTTTTGTAAAATGACTCATTGCAATTGTACCCCTTTGTCAAAATTTCAAATATGAAGCAATGTAAAATGTGTAGTCCAAAAGAGACATACTATAAAATATTGCTAGGAAAAGGAAAGGTCAAACCCTTTTGTCTCATGCTAAAAATGAAAGGTCTTTAGACCTTAGTCCATGTATGCAAATTTGAATTTTATAATGCAAGAAAAGGAAAAGGGTGGTTGCAGCCGTGGAATTTGGGGAGGTGGGAGGTTGAGGTGGTTACACCCTCTCTCTTCCTTTATCTTCTCTTGTCACTGTTCATTTCCTCCTCTCCCATTTTGGCACAACTCTCATCTTTCTTGTTCTTGCTTTCCTCTCTTGTGCTTCATGTTCATTTTTAATGGAAAGTGAGGAAGATGAAGAGGGTGAGGATGGAAGAATTTCTCTCAATTTCTTGTGTGCCTCTTTCTTGTGTGTTTTGAGGATATGGGTTCTTGCTTTCCTCTCTTGTGCTTCATGCTCATTTTTAATGGAGAGTGAGGAAGAGGAAGAGGGTGAGGATGGAAGAATTTCTCTCAATTTCTTGTGTGCCTCTTTCTTGTGTGTTTTGAGGATATGGTTTATTGGTGAAGAAGAAGATTTCTTGCAAGTTTTTGTGGCCAGCAAGCCATTTGTAGCCTCTACTTAGCCGATTCGTGGTTCATTTTCTGATGTGGCAGGGTGCTCTTCATTTGGTGCACTGGCCGGGAAAGAGGTGGCTATGGAGCTTGCAAGAAAGAAGGGTTTCAAAGTTTCATGTTTAATTATCTTCATGATAAAGGAGCAATGACGATCCAAGATTTGCAAGGAAAAGAAGGTTTGATTAGGAAGGAGACATGAAGATGGTTGGAGAGATCAATTGGTGCCTCCTTGTCCAATCTATGCCTCTTGCCCCCTTTCCTTACTTCATTCCAAAACCTGCCCTTTTGCTCGCCATCTTCAAGTCACTGGTTACCTAAAAATAACAATGTGATTATATTTCTTTATGCCTCTTCTGTCATCAACTGTCAGACGCGTGCGCAATGCAAACACAGATAATCTGGTGGTGGCCTTAATGGTGGCGCTGTCAAGAAAATTGGTGGAGGAGAGGTCAAGATCGAAGGCCGGGGAGGGAAGCACCTCGGCCATGGCCGCAATGCACAACGAGAGCAAGGTCACGACACCATGTCCAACGAGCTGCTTCAGGCCGAATCCCGTGTGCGGGAAGGATGGGGTAACGTACTGGTGCGGCTCTACTGATGCTGAATGTGCGGGCATGGAGGTAGACTACACACGCTTCTACGACTTCGAGAGTAAAGAGATGGGGGGAAGCATGTACTCATGCTGGATGCATTCCTGGTCCTTCTTGGAATCCCTTGAGAATGCCACAGAGGTGCAGAGAAAAGCAGCACCCATTCAAAATCATTTGCCTCATCGTGCCCTCCTCTCATCTCCACGCGGCATGTTACAGGACTCTCCTTTATCCATTTTCAAGATAACCATTTTTTTATAAAAAATACATTGATAATTAAGCTTTTCAACACAACCTTGTTGGTGGTTCACATGCTTCTTCTTGTTACCCTTCATTCAACCCTTCTTTCAACAAGACCATCATCCATTACACATAACAAATTTCCAAGAATTTCCTTTTCGTCAATTCTTGTTCTTTTAGATTTCCATAAAACTTACCTTCCTTTCCTTTTTGAACATAAATTTATTTTTCGGGTGGGAGAACTTTAATGTTTTATCCTTAGTAAGGGTATGCTTAATATTTGTATATTTTTCGAGTTTTCTTATGTGCTTCATTGGTGGTTATCTTTCATTCTAACTTAAGTGTGATGTTGCTCTTGTGCACAAATTGTTGAAAAGCCCTATCTTTCGAGTATTTTCTTGAAGTTTTATTTGGCATGCTTTTAACCCTAGGCTTCAACGTCCTAATTGTGATTCTATTTTGTGTGTTATTTCCCTCCTTATCCAATGGCAATTCAAAGATGATGAAGAAAAGAAATGAAAACCGAAGATGAAGACAAAGACTTTTGTTAGAGCTGATCGTGGTTCTTCTCCATTTTGCTCGTGAGGATGCTTCACACTTAAGCATGGGAGGAATGATGACCGGGAAATCAGTGCAAATAAAGGCACCAAAATGTGCTCACATGGAAACAATTTTTTGTAAAATGGCTCATTGCAATTGTACCCCTTTGTCAAAATTTCAAATATAAAGCAATGTAAAATGTGTAGTCCAAAAGAGACACACTATAAAATATTGCTAGGAAAAGGAGAGGTCAAACCCTTTTGTCTCATACTAAAAATGAAAGGTCCTTAGACCTTAGTCCATGTATGCAAATTTGACTTTTATAATGCAAGAAAAGGAAAAGGGTAGTTGCAGCCGTGGGATTAGGGGAGGTTGGAGGTTGAGGTGGTTACACCCTCTCTCTTCCTTTATCTTCTCTTGTCATGGTTCATTTCCTCCTCTCCCATTTTGGCACAATTCTCATCTTTCTTGTTCTTGCTTTCCTCTCTTCTGCTTCATGCTCATTTTTAATGCAGAGTGAGGAAGAGGAAGAGGGTGAGGATGGAAGAATTTCTCTCAATTTCTTGTGTGCCTCTGCAGGTTTTTGTGGCCAACAAGCCATTTGCAGCCTCTACTTAGCCAGTTCGTGGTTCATTTTGTGTCGTGGCAGGGTGCTCTTCATCACTCTATCCTGAGTGGTCTTGTATAGTCCTCCACCTATGGTGAGGGATAAAATGGTGAATGGGGCACCTAAATGGCGTCTAAAACTCCGAAGGGTATGCAAAGTTTCTTCCAATTCAGGTTGTGCACTCCTATAGAGTCCTAAACAGTAAGGGAGGGTCACCTATCTTTTGTATTTCTATCTCGTCTAGTGTCAACCTTTTTCCTTGGTCGGTATGTATACATGGCAGAGCTAGTGTTCTAGAAGATAAGGATGCTTTGAAGAGGGCTAAGAAAGGTTTACATTTAGTAATTAGTGACTCACTGATGAACTAAACTCACCTTTTACAATTTTCTTAGGTATCTCAATGTATAGTCACAAGAAATCAAAATTCAAAGATTAGGCAATCACATAAGCAAGAATTCACTAAAATTTTTAGATTAGAAAGTACCAACGTGCATGTTTCAATCATGAAAGATATCAATGTTGAAAGTCAAGCTAAAGGGTTGAATTATCCATCATTTCGTGATAGAGGCTCAATCAACAATGAATAGGCATTCAATTTTTAGTATAAGTGGACTAAATTTATCAATCAAGCAAAGAGGACATACCCAATTCAACCCCTCCTTTAGCAATTAGCCCAACACTTGAAATTGGAGAGATTAAAAATGAGTAGACGATACCTTGTTTGATGCTTGAGGTTAATGTAGATTGCTGAAATAGATCTGATGTCTTCAAGAGTTGATGGGAGCTCCGTAGTATAAGCCTTCCATTGATTAAGAGTCCACTTGAAGTCTTCGAAAAGCTTCAAGAATTCCAATCTTGAACCATGATTGCTTGCATTGACTAAAGAATGCTCATAAATCTGAACTAATGCCTTCAAATAAAACTAAAGATCCATTCAGAGCTTCAAGAAGTCTTCGATTTATTATGAAGATCAATCCAAAACTTCAAGAAATGCTTCAATTCTTGATTAGAAATAAGAATCCAACTGATTTCAGTAATCCATAGTTGCCCAAGTATTCAATAAGCATAAAATGTGGCCCTATTTTGATCCCATCATTATACTCACCCTCAAATGGCACATCCTCACTACTAATGGACATATACTTGCATGATGTTGGATCTGAACCATCAAATCAAAACATCCATGCCTACAAACCTACAAGAAAACTGGAATCCATAACAATCCAACCACACATACCATAACACCTAGATCATAGCAGGCGTGTTTGCAAGTTATGGCTATAATGCCACCCACTCACCATATTCAACATTTATCATAATGTTGTGGATATGGATGCTCCATGCACATGCCATGCATTGCAATTGCATGCATCAATACAATGTTGTAGAGATCAAATGAGCATCACAACTTAGTAAACTCTCACCCTTCAACCGATAAACTTGGATCGTATGGTTGATTCAAGTTGACATGGATAGCTCTCTAATCTTTCATGGTGCTCCTTGCATGGCTCTCAATTCCTGGAACATGCTCCATGTACTGTGATAGATTCAAATCCCACATATCCTTGTGGTCTAACATGTTGTGCCAACCAAGCTCACCCAATTAGGAACATCAAGCTTCTCTCCCTCTGGAATGGCATCAAACAAAAAAACCAAGAAGATGGATTTTCCACGTTAAAATTAGACCTTCACTTTTCAGACTACTAGGTTATCCTAGGTTAGTTGTGTCATGCAATCTTAAATTGCACATGCCCCATATCAAGGCAAGCAGTTTTTAAATTTGAAACGCCATCAAAATTGAAAATTTTGAAAATCCGATCATTTAATCAGGATCCATAAAGCAACCACATTAAATGTAATCACCTTTTTTTATTGATTATATATCTTGGGTTATTTTGATCAAGAAGGATGTTCAAATGTTTGTTGAATCCCACTTGGCAATTCTAGACCATTGATCCCATCTCCTTGAGGGACAAATCTAGTTACATAGTAAGTGGGCACAATAGTGATGTAGGCCACTCGAGGACATGATATTTAATGCACTCATGCACACACGATGGTCCTCCCTGACTATGCATGGTCACTCACCTACTTGTACATTCATAAGCACATGCATATAGGTAGACATTCATGCATAGTAGAAATATTAATTAACCACTTGCACACCTGTAGTTACATTTAGGCCATTTGGAGACATAATGATTAGGCACTTGTGCACAACACCCCTCCACACAGGTATGCTTCCTTAGCATTAGTTACATTTAGGTCACTTGTAGACACAATATTTAGACACTTTTCCACAACATCCCTCCACATAGGTTGGCTTCCTTAGTATTAATTCACACTAGGTCCACCATTCACACACCCTAATTTAGGCACTTATCAATATAGTAGGGTTGCATGTGGACATAAAGGGAATTCGACCACAAAAGGGATGCAAGTATATTTGGCATGTGTAGTAAGCACATCCAAAACTAGGCATTGAATAAAATAGGGCACTAAGAAGGCACCTACCCACTTAGATATCCCCTATGCATTGGAAAAAATACACTAGGGTTCACATATATAGGCATCCAATAGTGTGCACATTAGAAGAGCACTCATACTCAAGAATTCACAATAAGCACATATGTATACTAAGATATTATTAGTCAAGCACACTCACATTAGTGCACACATGTAGGCTTGTTCCTCTTTAGCATATTAGATAAGATGCATCATCTAGGGTAATTGAGTTATGTGTGTGTGATTAGTGATTCACTTATGCTAGGAAGTTGAGTCACTAGGCACAAAGTACTTAGGCACCACAATGCATAGTAGAGTGTAGGCATGTATGTTTCTAAGCATCTCACGTAGGCTTAGATTAGTGTATCCTCCTTCAAGAAGCTAAGACCAATAAGATAATTAGGGGCTTATGTGATGGAATCCTAGACCATTCAATTAGGAACCTACACCTTGACCTTCCTATCATAGCACACCACCCTAGGAGTCCCCCCTTAACCTTGCATATGCACACCCTTAGGGTTTATTCTAGGAAAGTTTTGACTTGGAACATCTAAGCACTCTACCGTACCCATACTTCCTATTGGGCAAGTCACTATGTAGATGTCACAAGACCCTTAAAAACCCTACACATGTATACCATTAGGTCCTTTTCCAACCACATCAACCTTCGGATGTACATATCAAACCTAGGTTAATCACTCACAATGCATTCAAGCACACACTACATCAAGTAAACTTAGGCACAAAATTTCACCTCATTAGGTGTACATAATAACCTAAGGCTCTTCTTTAGGAGACAAAAAAATATAGATCATCATCACATCACCCTAAGTAGGGCACCACCACACTTAAATCCACTCACTCGTCAATGCACACTACACCTTAGGGCTAGTTGTAATACATCCAAATAGGGTACCTTAGTAACCATATACCTTAAGTTTAGGTCTTAGGGTTTTCCCATAGGCCTGCCCTTAGGGCTAAGACAAAATCAACCACTCACTTGTTATAGAGATTTAAGCAAGTAATTCCAATAATGTATAATGCTAATTTAAGTAAGTAATTATATGCACACACTTACATTATACATTCTTATAGTTTCAATTACTTGTTATAGAGACAATCATAAATCCATGGACTTGAATAAGAACCTATGGCTAGAGCATGAGAGGAGTCAAGACCAATCAAAATTAGCAAGTAATTGAAACTGTAAGAAAAGGTCATCTTACATTCACTAAAAGCTTGTTTGAGCATCATAGAGAAGCTCCTAGAGCTCAAACTAATCCTTCAAGAATCCCTAGGCCTCCAAGGCATCCCCCTAGTGCTACTCTAGTACATTATACTGAAGAATCTATGAAAGATAAGGAGTACACTAGCCCCTTTGTCTAGCATGATGATAAAGTTAACCTATCCTCACAGGCTATTTTCAAATACCTATGATGATATTGGCATGTGGGAGGAGGCAAGGAATAATTCAACCTTGAGAGACCATAGCTTATTGGAGTTGAAAACAACCAAGTTATATATATTCACAATGTCCTCAAAAGCAAGAACTAATCAAAGAAAACAAGTGTAGACAACCAAGTTATATATCTTCACAATGTCCTCAAAAGCAAGAACCAATCAAAGATAGTGAGACTTGCTAATGATTATTGAGTGTGGAATCACTCATATTATCTTGATTTCCCTAAGTGAAAATCTAGCACTAGCAAAGAAATCGTACCCTTAGTACCTCTAAGTCTCTTTGAGGACAAAGACACAATCCCAATTCTAGTCAATGCCATTACAGGGGCACAGAGTAAGAAAGAAAGATTTAGCATTGCTAGATAAACAATTACTAATGAATTGACAAAAGAAAAAAAAGTACCAAGAATAGAAGGAAGAATTTTAATATCAAATCAAAGAGTGAAGGATTGACTATAATTCAAGGGGTCACGATTGCTTCTACTATAGAGAGTGCCATGACAATAACCAAAGTATAAAGACTGCTACAACCAAGGTAGGAGACTATCCTGACCTAGAACAACAACTAGCTTTATTTGATAAATTGAAACATTTGGCTAAGATGGTGCAAGAAGAGTTACCCATATATCAGGTAGTGGAGGACTAGTACTCCTAACTTGTCTAGCATATCACATATGTCCATCCCCATTGGTCCCCAAATATTTGAAAGCCTACCACCGAGTTAGCACGTGGGACATCAAGAGGGAGCCATACACTCACCAAGACATAATATAGGGCATAGGCATTTCCAACCTAGCATCATTATAGCCCTAGCCTCCCTTAGGAACCTTATTGAGGGAAAGTCCAATGATTTGGCAAGCCTTTAAGAACTAGGTGGATAGAGTTAATGTAGTTGAATCAACCACTCTAAAGCCACAACAACATATGGCATCCATCCTATCCACCACTCCAACTCTAGGAGCCCTAAGTGTAAATATATTTTGGAAAGGAGTAGAGCATCATGCGATCCTTCTTGTGGAAACCTAAGGACACTCTATAACACAAGGAATCATTGGCATAGGAGCATGAATGAGCATTGTTAACCAAGAAGTTCTTCATGCTTGGGAAAACCCTCCCATTGAGAAAGTTCACTTTAATTTGAGTGTCCTTAACGTATTCACAATCTACCCATTGGGAGCATGTAAAGATTAACCGATCGCATTATTGTGGAATTAAGTTTGATTAACTTATTGTGATGAAAGGACTTGATTATAATCCATTTCTCAAACATCACTATATGCAAAATGTGCAACTAATTGAAGACTGGGCCAATAGTCTAGTCTTCATAGGCAAGAGGATGCTAGATCTGATGAAATTGAAATGGATAGCTAGAAAACCCCTTTAGTCAACCTATATGCAATTTCTAGCAAGTTACACGAAGATACTAACTATCTTGCACATAAAAACCACTAAATAGATACATACCTTGTCAAGAGGCTGAGCAAGAATAGATACATACCTTGTCAAGAGGATGAACAAGATTAGATATGCATTCTTGCCATATTGGCATCTGATTCACCATTTACATGGAGCAATGAGAGTATTCAGAAGCCTTTATGTGCATGAGCAAAAAGGAGCACAAGAAACCACCGTGCATATGAATGAACTATAATTAGAAACCATCTTGGCACCAATGTTCATGATAAATCAGGACTCAACAATACTAACTCACACTACATGATACATCACCCCTACAAACAAATGTAAGCTTTGAAAAAACTTAGCCAATGGCCACCCTATGTTTGAGGTAAGCCCAAAGATAATCTACTTAGTTTTTAGGAGTTTCTTGCCAATCCCAATCAATAATCGATTGAACTCCATCAAGTCTTATTTTGATATGACAATGATCTCTTCATTTTCCTAATGCATGTGGAAGTATAGACAAGGGTGTTGAAAGTGAATTAGAAGAATACATACAAATGGAAAATGATGGCGTGACAAAGAATAAAAAATGAATCCATCAACTATGACACCAATGGAAAAATGATAGAGTCAATCTCGATTGAGCATAAACCCTCCCACGAAGGAAGTTTGACCACCATAGATAGTAAAGTCAAAGTTAAAATAGTTAGAGTACTTAGAAGTTCTTGATTATGAGCAAATAAGATATCAACTCACAAACTTGTTCCCCACCTCTTAGTATTGATGACTAAAGAGAGAGAGGAATCAACCTTTGATGCTCCACTCACAATAAAAGGATCAGCTTCAAAGTCTAATGAAAGCATAGATACTGATTACGAGATTCCACGTCCAACAAAATCTCAAAAACGTGGACTACACTCCTAGTTTATTTATGAAAAGGAAGCATCTCAAGAATACTTGAATGGACCTAGACTTTGAAACCAGAATTGAAAAGAAATCACAATATCTCCCTAGGCAATTCAAGATGTTCAAAAAAGGAGATTGAGTCATAACAATTCCTGTAGTGAAGAGACAAGGGAAATTTAGTCAGCACATTGAGGGATCTACAAAGGTGAAAGAGGTGAACCTTGCATAGCAAGGGGAACCCCCTTAACCTATCTACATTCAAAAAATCTCAACAAGAAGGAAAAAGAATAGCTCATTGGCTTGCACAAAACCTCAATGAGGAGGACAAAGAATAGCTCACAGAAGGCACCACCGAGGAGGCCCATGTCATTGGCATGGATAGAAGAATAGAGCAAGTTCTTAAAGATCTTGTGAAATTGAGAGAGAGAGAGAGAGAGAGAGAGAGAGAGAGAGAGAGAGAGAGAGAGAGAGAGAGATTACTACATGGGATTCGGAGAGATAGACACAGAGAGAGATAGATAGAGAGGGGAGAGAGATTACTACATGGGACTGGGAGAGATAGACACAGAGAGAGATAGATAGAGAGGAGAGAGAGAGAGAGAGAGAGAGAGAGAGACATGTACTTGAGGTACTTAACATGGGGAGAGAAACATGGGTGGGGATGATGGTGCTAAAAGTGATGGAGGTGGTGGCAGTAGAGGTGGTAGTGTGACAGTGGTGGTGGAGGTGACAAATAGAGGTGGAGGTGGTGGTGGTGGTGGTGGGGCAATAGTGGTGCTTGATATATGCTCAACAGAAGAGGAGGAATAAGTGGGCTATGTGGAACAAGAAATGGAGGTTGCCCAAAGAAGCTCGGTAAAAAAGCTCATTTCTCACACGCACTCTAGGTCTAGGAGTTTGTGTTCATGCCATTTTAGCCAATGGAATATCTTGACCCATAGAACTGTGACTATCAATTTAAAAAAGCCTAAGAAAGATCAAGAAGATGAGCAGACCCATCGGGAAAAAAAACAAGAGGGAGGAGTAGAAAAGCCCATCCTCAAGGCAAAAAAGGCATAAGGAGGAGGAGAAAATCCCATCTTCAAGTGGAGAACAAGGTAGCAAGAGGAACGAAAAAAGAGTGAGGGAAGGGAATAACAAATCAAGAGAGGATGAGCCAAAAAGAAAACACAAAATATGCATGAACAAAACATGAGCAAGCAACAATGAATGACATAGCAATAGATACATCCAAAAAGGAAATACTAGAAAACAAAATGTGCAAAATGGACGCAAACTTGGCATAGAGAATGGAAGAAGAAGTGGGTCGATGAGATGAAAGTTCAAAGGAAAAAGAGAGGATGGTAGTAGAATCGTCTTTTGGCGGATCTTAGGGTGAATTGCACCAATTAGTGGTGACAATATGACAAATGCAAATTTAGATAACTACAATATGAGTAGAAAAAAATTTAGGGGGTCATAGTTATATCCCAAGGGGACCAGCAAACGATCCCAAGAGTCAACTAACTCTCCCTTGCAGTAAGAATTCAATCCACCCTAGAACTCTTATGGAAAGAACTTGGAAGATATAAGGTGTAACATGTCATGGGGATACACAATATCACAAACAAAAAATGGATGTGGAGAAGGATGCACACCAAGAGTTCCTATGGCTATCTACATAGCAACTCCAAGACCTTCAAGCCCAAATGGAAGAATGCAACCTAGGAATGAGATCCAAAGTGCAAAAATTAAAAGAATTGCAAAAAATATATAAGAAAGCTAAAGCCCAAATCGTATAACTCATAGTCCAGTTGGAACAAGAAAGAGCTAAGACAACTCTCCTAACAAGGAAACTCCAAGAAAACTAGTAAGTCCATGGATAATTGAAAGTAGCCCATATAGGTTCGCAACACACTATCCAAATAAGCTTCATGGGAGTTATCAGCCAAGTGGAAGGAGAAGCAAAGAGAGCTTATGAAGAAATACTACTAAAAGTGGCTAATGACTTGGCAACAATAGTGCATAGAGAAAGCCGGTTCAAAGCACACATATATATGCAGACATGGAATTTCATTGCAACAAAAGCTCTATCAAAAGGCCATCCTTACAACCTCTAGTCATGTTGCATTAGAAAATCAAGATCATGGCAAAGAAAATCTCTTAGCCCTTGAGCCAACAAAGATGTGTTAATATATCACTTATGTGGCATTGGCTATGGTGAACAAGGATCGGAGGTAGTGGGACATGGGCGACCAGAACCTCTTGAACAAGTGTAATCTACATCAAAGGCAATGGAGCCATGAGAGATCATAGTACTACCTATCAACTATTCAGTCCTATAGAGTTTCATGAGCTCAAAGAAGGTGCAAGAGAGATGCCTCAAGTCTCTCAAAAGGCAATAATGATGGTGCCAAAGGTCCAAGAATGCTACATGAGAATGCTCCAGGCATTGTGGGCCCCTACATAGAAGGTTCTTGATTTTGGGCCCTACACAGAAGGTCAAGAGGGTGATCAAGAGGGTGTCAACTTTTATTAGTTAATAGGGGGCTGTTGGGACTACCAAAACTTGTCAGGGTTTGAAGATTTCAACTTGGCCATGAGAATACTAAGAGAGGAGGCCATTTAGGCACTGCTTTTGATTTTGACATCTATCGAAAAGACATTCCAAGCATCTTTATCCTTGAATATAGTGCAAACACTTATCAGGTTAGGGAAAACCATAGCTAGAAGATGGAGCAACCAATAGAATGAAGATGTGTTGAAGAAAGCTTGCCAACTTTGGAAGGATGCGACTAGGAGAGAACACCAGATAGACCCCAAGATGCATGAAAGTGCTAGCTAGAGTTGTGATATAATGACTTAGAGGAAAGAGCTTGTTTGGTTTTCCTTCTACTGCTCATAGACATGAGAATAGGCTAATGTACTCTACTCTCTATATCCTAGGAGGCACATGGATCACAATAAGCAACATCATGGTAGATACAACTTCCCAAAGATCCCTAATGTAAACACACCATTGAATGCTAGACTTTACTTATTAGAGCCAAGGGATCTTAGGATGTCCTTTAACAAGTTTCTCAAGAACTTTACAAATTACCCAAATCCCTCTTTTATCACAACTTGCAATTATCTTTGCCTTTTAGTGAAGCTATTATAGCAAGTTACTACAATAAATGACGATGGTCTACCACCTCTATTACAGCAAGTTACTACAACAAATGACGATGGTCTACCACCTCTTTTTTTTTTACATACATGCTAGAATATACAAAGTTGCCATGATTTTGCTCTACCTCTGTGTAATACTTTTGCCATCCTACTAAAAAGCACTATTGGAAGACATGGTGGAAAACCGCTTTGCTCACTACACACATCCATTCTACACTGGGTCATCCATCTAACTACAAGAATCGGTAAAAAAATACCTACTCAATAAATGAGTATTAGCCCATATCCTACAACCATTTCCCAATAATGAATACAATTTTTTTTAAAAGAGAAGGAAAGAATAAAAGAAAGCAAATGCTCTGCCCTAGCTAGACACACACACACATCCACTATACCTAGGGTTCCTCAAGCTAGACATATCCAATGGCTTTGGTTGGACAACTTCGTTCCTAACCTCCTATCCCACTTCCCCTCCCCCCCAACCCCCCATAGCATTGTCTCAAGGCACATCAATATGGGCAAGACAATCGGCACTTGCTTGAGACAACCTATCACCCTAGGAATTGCACCAGATGATAAAACATTCCACCAACTAGGTCCTCAAGAGTGAGACAACACTCCAAGTTTGCTTAGGATTTGACCCATCTTCTAGTTGCATTTGACCTTGGACAAGCACTTTACACTGCATAGTAAGATAGGTAGTCACACCCCTCATGAGTGCACATTGATTACACACATGCTAAAGATAGTGAAGATAATCCAATGATGTCAATAATGGCCATGTATCCTCCATTGCTCCTATCTTTCAGCCCTTCTACAATGACAATATACTTGTGAAGTCACCATTTGCGTCTTCAAGCCATCACCTACTAAAACAATGAAGACAATTCTATCATTTTCATCAAAGATAACTACCATTCCTCCAACAAGGCCACTTTACCATGACTGTCCCAACATGAAGCACCTATCCTTGGTGTTTGTGGAAGCCTGATTGAATGATGTTTTAATTTTTGAGCTTCATTAGGATTATTTTTTGGACACTTGTATTTCTCAAAAGGGTATCATGTTTGTAATTATTTTCTTTTCTTTTGAGAATCACCTATATATTGTAACATATTTCAAAGTTGGATTAGTAGAACTGCAACTAATTTGAAGGTTCTGCCACATGAAACTTCTACTCACTTTAGTTGAAAGAAGTCCAATTAACCTAAGATGTATGCTTAAATCAAAAGAAGAATGCTCAAAGGCCAAAAACATGAGTAGAATGCTTAACTAATGGAGGGAACCATAAACCCAAAATCCCATCTATAAAAACTAAAAAGTAAATAAAGGGGCTCATTGTTATGTGTGCACTTGAATGTGCAAAGTTCAAGGACCTTGTTCTCTTGCTTCTACCCTATCCACTTATGCTTCTTTTGAGCGAGAGAGAGAGAGAGAGAGAGAGAGAGAGAGAGAGAGAGAGAGAGAGAGAGAGAGAGAGAGAGAGAGAGAGAGAGAGTGAGTGTGTGTGTGTGTGTGTGTGTGTGTGTGTTTTTTTTTCTTTTTTTTGGGGGGGGGGGGGGGGAGGAACTATTGTGAGTAGCTCTTCTCCACTTCTTGTTTCTTCTTCCTTTTCCTCTCTTCATCTACCTCTTTGTGGAGCCTTCTTAGATTAGATTTGGACTGATGGAGTAGATGATTCAAATCTAGGAGCACTACTTGGATCTCACTTGGATTGTGGAGCCATTTTCAAGCTCATGGAGCATCGACTACAATATGACAGGCAAGTAGGTGAGCTCACAACACCTCAATCTAGTATTGCAAACAATAAGAGTTGCATCCAAAGTCCCATTATTGTGGGTAAAAGCTAATTTTTCAATATTAAGGGCCCTATAACTTCCTTTGGGCCAAGTTTACCTATTCTATTGCTATCCTCTTTGGGTTTCCCCTACTTTTGGTCATTGTATATTGGAATATTTTGAGGATTAAATTACTTTGTCATTGTATTTTGGTATATTTTGAGGATTAAATCTTGAGTAAGATTTGTAATGACTTTCTTTTTTCTTTTTCCCCTACTTATCATCATATTTTGGTAGATTTTGAGGATGTAGTAATCTTTGGAACAAGATCTCGAATGAATTGATTTCTAGGGGATTGAGGCCTTCTAGTGAATCAATTTCTAGAGGAATGGAGCCTTAGACCTTAAGAATCTCAAGTACACAAAAGAAGAACTATTGTATGAAAGGATCCACAACACCTTGGCTCATTAGCTCTAAATGTTTTATATGCTACATTCCCAACCTAACTAGATGCCTTAGTGCGAATTGGGCCTTATGTAGGAGCAAGTCCACACCCTTCAATGGATAATTGGTTTCTTAGCTATAAAAGAAGTTCTCACTTTCATACTTCCAAGTAATCTTGCTTTTTGTGAAAACTCGCGCTCCATAGTTGTTTGTTGTGCGAATTGGGCCTTATGTAGGAGCAAGCCCACACCCTTCAATGGATAATTGGTTTCTTAGCTATAAAAGAAGTTCTCTCACTTTCATACTTCTAACTAATCTTGCTTTTTGTGAAAATTCACGCTCCATAGTGGTTTGTTGAAATTTTGTAATAGTGCATATCCCTTCATTCATTTGTTTGAATAAAGATTGTTTTGATACATTGATGATATGGTTAGTTTCCTTGGATAATTCACTTGGTACTACTGGGAACTTCTGATCTTTTTTCATACTAACCAAGACACTAGTTTTGTTACTAGGGTAGAATGTGCAAAGTAGATGATGAAAGATTCGTTCTTATCTAAATATTTGATTGCAAATGTCCATAATATTTTATTGCAAATGTCCATGAGGGTTTCCTATGAAGAGCATAATGTATGTAAAATTAGAAGAGAATATTTCTTAATAGAGCTACAAGCTTAGAGCATTACAAGGTTGGAGTAGAGAGGGTACCCTTTGCATTGAGTTGAAGAGGTCAAGGATAGTTGGAACAATGAAGGGAATTTCCAACCCCCTCTGTTTTGCCATCTCACCACCATTATCTATGAAACTTAGATATGCTACCATATAGAAAAAGTTTTATCATTTGTAAAAGCATAGCACTGCCAAATTGGTACAATTATTTGGACAATCTTTGTGAAAGTATCTCAAAACTTCTATTGTATATAAAAACATCCATTTCCCTAAAAAAAGATTTGAATTTGGTACTTACATGCACAGTTAATACCTACATCCTTTTGGACCAGTATATATACTCAACCAAAAACAGTGACAATCCTTAGAGCAAGCATATACAATAGGTTTGAAAGTAGGATACAAAAGAGATTTTATACTACATTTGGAGATGGGATACAAATGAGCTTTTGCAAGATCCATCAACGTGGCACTTTAGGCTTCAATTTCTAAAGCTAGAATATACAATAGCTATTTGTAGGATATGGACAAACACAATAGTTTTTTGCAATACAAATTAGAATGGTACTTCATGCTTGAAATTATTAGATCTTCCATCTCTAAAAACTCACATATTTAATCCATGACCATAAGTTTTAAGGTTCAAGACTAGCATACACTTCTAATATCTAGTACTCTTTTTGAAGCTAGTATATACAACTGATCAACATCAATCATGCTCAAGGAGATGATATACAAAAGGCTTTTGGAAAAAACAACCTAAGAGCTAGTCTGTACAAGAGTTTCTTGTGAGACCAATTGGGACAGCACTCCGTTCTAAAGAATTTAGAGCTAGTATATACAATATCCCTATGCAAGTTTACTCAAGATGACACTTTTTACTTCAAAGTCCTACATTTTTAGCTTTAGAAAATTCTTTACTTTCAAATTTGAGAAGAGTATACCCTACTTGATTGAAGTAACATTCAAAGTAACAGCCTTGCTAAGTTCAAGTGTCATGGTCAATCTAATAAAATTTGGACATACTTGTTGCAGACGACTTCTTTTCAAGATAATAAAATATACTACCATCATAGATGCCCCTAATTGCTTCTTTAGGGACAAGCCCCTTCACATCTTTTATCACCCAATATGTAACTCCCCACTCTAGCTTTGAAGCAATCCTGCCATAGACCACACATCATTTGCCAATATTAGCCAATGTGTCACATGCTCAAATGATTCATTGATAATTGATTACAACTCTTAAATATTTAATTTACAAGTACATCATATTTAAGTTATAATGATTGATTTATCTTTTATTCATTAACATACATCCTATTGATTTACTTTTTATTCATTAATGTACTAAACACACTCTTTTTTTTTTACTAATGTACAACCATATTGTATATTCCAGTGATGAGGATATGCTAAATAATCTCCTTCTTATAGAAAGATGGAACTTCCAAACTTGCAACTTCCATGATATGTTGAGGATAAGATGCAAGAAAGTTCTTTCCATTTGATTGATAGGCTAGACATTATTACCATCCAAAAAAGTCGAGGGCATCTCTAATGGCCTCAGTCATTTCCAACATCTCCCAAAATGTTAGTTTGTCAGGATAGGTTCTAGCAAACTTCATAAAAATCTCCTCAAACCTCCAAGGGACAAATCTGAAAAAAAATTTAAGGGAAAGAAAGCAAAATCATTAAATTTCCTACAATGCATCAAGCCTCCATCCATCTATTAATCTAATCATACTAATTCCATAATACAAGCTCATTTTTCTCCATGGGGATCTTGAAATAATAGGGCTCACCTGCCCTCATTGTCATAAACTCCTGTATCACTTCCATGTATAGCTCTATGCATGTTCTTTATATATATGCTGAAGAAAGGAGATGGTATCCAACTCTGCAAACAACAATGCAAATAATTGCATCCGTAGCTTGTATAGTGATCAATGCAAAGCTTATGCCATGAATTTTATATACATGCTTTTGCTCTATCAACATGAATACACTACGTATATGTATTTTAGCATTATTGGTGAAAATACCTCTTGTGTGGGATAACTCATTGTTCCGTTGATAAAAAGCATCGCCAGGAATGATATAATCGAGCCAAAACCGATATCTCTAAAGCCTGGGACGATTAATCATGTTGATCATACGCATTTAGTAATTCACTCACATGATCACGAGTACTAAGCTTTCTAGCCACAGAACTCGATGACTGCAAAGATGGACTACGATGATCATGCCGCCACGAAACCAAACTATACGAAAAAATGAGCATTGAAATTGTTTGATACGAAGTGCAAAAATATGGTGATTGCGAGGATACAAAGCATTGCAACCAATAACTATACGCGAAAATGTATGTTCAAAAAGGGTTGCATTAGAGAATTCGTCAGTGTTATGAGACCTGCAAAAGTCTCCCATGGATAGATGATGCCATCGTTGTTGCGATCGAAGAACTCCACATGCTGTTGAAGGACTGTGTAATTGCGATGGTCACGCCCCAAAGTCCCATATGGGTGCTCATTGTCAGGTGCCACCAGAGCCCTGGGCAGGTCTGCCATATATTGATGATCAGTGTGTAACGCACGATTAGTGTTACACCATTGATGAACAGAAACCAAAACCAACACAGAAACAGTAACATTAAGGGAACATCGTTATTATCATGTTCTTTAGGGTTGTTAAAACAAGCATGCATGTGTCTTATCAATATTGCCAGATTCTATTATGATTAGAATCAAAATACAGTTGGCATTAATCTGATTCGGAAGTAGCTACATGACGGGTGTGAAAGGCAGCCTTGGCTTGTCATAAAATAATGTCTGCTGGAGTTTTAAGAAAGGACGATCAGGATCAGTACTTATAATATCGATCTGCATGCAGCACACAAAATAAGCATCGGGGCGAAAATGTTCTGATATTATGGATATAATATTAACGACCTGCGCCCAGAATATATGTGAGAGAGAGAGAGAGAGAGAGAGAGAGAGAGAGAGAGAGAGAGAGGATTGGTAGTACAGGGCTTAGGCACTTTGAGGAGGTGGTGTTCCACGATCCTCCACCTGAGGGTGGCGGGGCATCGATCTGTCATGGTCTTGAGATGATCGGCAATATCTGCATCGACGCCAGCTCCACCGGCGCTGCTAGCAGCGGCTGTAGGACCCGGCTGCGCCATCTCTTTCTCTCTCTCGCGCGCGCGCGCGGTTAGTCTAGTCTCGCTCTTCTGATTGTGTGTTGGGTATCACGAAATGACAAATTAAAGACCAGTTGTTCTCTTGTTTCGGGGGAAGGCTTCTCAGGAAACATCCAGATCCATCCGCGACGTGGCATTCCAAAACAGGTTCAGCCTCCCGTTAAACTCCTCCTACCACGCAACGCTCGCTCAACGGTTGGTGCAGTCGAGCACTGTGGAAAATCTAGTCAAGTGGAGGTATTCAAAATTAGCCAGTAACTGCAATAATATAAGCAAACAAAAGGAACGCAAAAGCTTTGTGAGACCAAGCACAGCGCTGCATTAGTTTTCAAGTAATTAAACCTCATTCGTAATATTAAATCCCATTACCTCCCATTTTGTGGGGGGTTCACATATTGTCCTTCCCATACATGCTTGCTCAAACTATACTAAGCATGCTGTTTGAGGAGGATCCATAAATGGAGGACCACACGCTCAATAATGGCAAGGAATGCAACATGAACAACAATGCCTACTCGACCAATCCTAGGAGGAAGAAGAGCAAATACAAGAGCCAATTAGGAAAGTGACGGCACGTCAAAGCCAATGGTTCTAGATGCTCACGAGATGTCAAACAATTTGCTTCACTTTAACTCTCAGGTTTCTTTGGTTTTTGTTTCGAGGAGAACTCCTAAATCCATGGAGGTTGCTTCGTGGGTTTAATACCATGCTTAAAAATAAAGGTCTAGTTGACAAGCAAATCTACCACGGTGGCCGAGGATTTTACAAGGTCGTCCTCAACACTAGGAGGCAACTTAGTTTATGTCATGCAATGGCAACTAGTCAAGTCGAGCAAAGATAGCATTAGAAGAGAGTGCCCCACCTCGATGGAGATTCTAGACTTGCCAACCTACTTGTGGAATCACCCAGGGATTGGGGAAACCCCTTTACATTCTGCCCTTTGGTGAACCCATTCAAAAATAGGGTGTGCGTGCTGTGGAATACATAGAAAAAAGAAACCTACCTTTGTGTACATTGACATCCCTACTGTCAAATGAGTTGTGTCTCAAATTGGTTTGGAGCCGCTTTGCAGGAGCATGTCATTCCAAGGAATGTCTGAGGTTGGCAGAGCAAGAGGAATCAAGACTGCAAGATCAAAAGAAGGCTTCTTGGACCACATTTGCTAAAGGCAACAAAAACAAGAATGACCCATCCGCACCTAAGGAGGAAAACAATGGACGGTAAGTGGTTTATAGTCGAAAGGTAGACAGTTGCTTGAAAGAGATGTCAATCCAAGCTCTCAAGGTATAGTGAAAAATCCTCAACATACCCAAAAATTTTGGAATAAGGTATCTATTCCCAAAAATATTGCTCTCATGCTAATGTTTCGCTATCCCTCAACAAAAGTGCATATTAATCATTTAGACATGTAGTATCCTCATGTGGATGCTAAACTACAAATGGATCTATGCATAATGACATGCGAAGATTTGATTCCAACAATCATGTGTGCTTCATGGCTCAAATCAATAGTAGAGATCAAGGGCAAGTAGTGCAAGAAGGTAATGTCAATTGGGTCAAGGATTTGGCCACAATGGATTGTAAAGGCTTTGAAGGAGATGCCCCTTCAAGTATCATTGCCAAAACAAACAAAGTCGGATCAAGCTAAAATTGCAACTATTACACTACAAGAGAAAGGCCCTATAGACGCGCACTGTACACGCGAAATAGCGGGCGCGTTTATAAGCGCGTGTATCAGCGCGTCTATTCACGCTAGTATACAGAACGCGTCTATATACTCGCGTTTATAAACGCGCCTATAGATGCGAAAATAAACGCACATATTTTTCGTTTCTCATAAAGTCCCTAAATATGACCAAACATCTTAACAGCTAGTATTGTTTTGAATACATTACCAACTTTACTTCTTTCTGAGTATTACAAATATACATCCAATCATTCAAAGCTAATTATATATGCTACAATGAATGATCAATCTCATCTTCAATGAGATCGGCCCTTGCTAGACTATCTACCTCTAGGTCTATGTTACCAATAGGCAATGAAACAAATAAGTCTATCCCACTGTCAGATGTATTGCTATGCTCAATTTCTTCTTCATCATCTGCAACCATATTGTTATCCTCTTCTGCGCTTCCTTGAACATCCTCGCGGGGATCATCTTGCACTGCATCATGTATATCATCGATCATGGCATCATCATGTGCATCATCATTGATTGTATCATCATTGATTGTTGGATTGTCATCAACTATCTCTATGTTGGTAGCATTGCCATATATTGGTTTTGAACGATTAGATATGGGGATGACGTGCCACCATCGGTTATTGTTTACCATTGGGTGATACACAACCTGCATTTAAAAAACAAAAAGTAAGTAACTTAGATATTTATTGTATTTTGAGAGTGTATCAAGAAGTAATATCTATAAAAATAAATAGCTTCTAATATACATGCTCGCATTGTTGAGGTAGTACGAATGTGTCATTCTTGCCTTGGTGAAATTTTGTAGAGTCAATCACTACAAAACCACTTGGATGACGTCTAATTGTGCAATGCTCACCCGTTGTTACTACTTCTTTAAACCACTTCACATCTAATACATATATAAAAATTCGTCTAAAGTCAAGCTTCAAAATATCTTGGATCAAGCCACAATAACCTTCCATGGTGCCATTGGTATCTTGGAAGTTTGCAAGGATACCACAATCCTGGGTATATCTCTTATCATCTATACGTTGAGTTCGAAAATATTTGCCTTCACACCAAATAGCATTGAACAATGTGCACTAGTAGTACATTGTTGAGATCATATTAAAGATTTAGTTAAAGATGAAACATGTGAAATTATTATATCATATATAACTAAAGATAATTTAATTATAAGTATGTCTCGCCTTTGATAAGAAACCTCGTGCGTATTCCCACTCCTCTTGCGATATATCCATCGCCTCCTCTTTTTCATATTCTCCATTTCTTCATGTAGCCAATCTATATCAATATGACGTGGAAGCGCACTTAAATGTTCTGGATATGGGACATTACGTCCATGTCTAGCACGAAATGCTTGCCTTTCGCTTACTCTTCTTGCCCTTGCTTCTTTATATAGTGTCACCCATTTTCTCATTACTTCGCTGTTAAGCACACAAAATACATTTAACTTACGAAGTTCCTCTTTCATTAGCACTTTGCTCCTTCCTTTTCCTTGAGGTATTATAGAGGTCATCCTCAAATCTTCATCATCACACATACATTTGATTTTCCGTCATAGCCAAGCGTCTCGATTGTGAAGACGCAATGTCTCATCCTCACTGAAGGGTGTACTGTTTGTTGACTCAACATGTCCCATACTAGTAGAAGATGATGACATAATTACACCTGAATCATAAGGACATATATGATTTCATTTGGTATATATATCATATTCCCTAAATGCATTGATACTTACAACATGGAGGCAAACATTTTGATATTGAAAGACTAGGAAAGTCATGTCATGTTGATCCAAAAACAACCAAAAGCTAGCATCTAGTCAGTTTAATTGTAACTGCACATCTATCAACACATGTAATATGTCTTATCTACACATATACACTCGCAATTACACGCACTTACAGATGCGTCACGTAAATATTAAAAAAATTTAAAAAAATTGTGGCTTTCTTTTTAAACCAGTGCTTTCCTGCATTTTTTACGCGTTTTCTGCAGTTCGAGCTCGACATCACTAATCATACCTATCTATCACTTCATGAAGACAATGAGGGAAGGAAATAAGAGTAAAAAGATGACAGGAGGAAGAAAGAGCCAAAGAGTAAAGAACAAGAGCCAAACAGCAAGGAAGAGAAGAAGATTCAAGCAACTTACCAAGGGAAGGGAGAAGGAGGACAAGGAGCTTGCAACCTAGCTGCCACCCGTCGGAACAAGCAAAGAAGGTGAGTTCTTCTTCTCTCTCTCAATCTTGTTTGCTTTCTCTGTCTGTTTGTCTCTCTCTCTCTCTCTCTCTCTCTCTCTCTCTCTCTCTCTCTCTCTCTTTACATGCTATAGACTGTCATCTATGGAGGTTTTTTTGCGCGTTTTTTAACCAAGTTTGAAAAAAATGGTCCGACTATGCGCGTCTGTCAGCGTGTCTAGATGACAGTGTAGTCGCAAGTGTAGACGCGGAAATAGACGCGCTGACAGACGCACAGAGAGACGCAAATATAGACGCAGCATGTAATATGTTTTATCTACACATGGTAATATGATTTTTCTTGTGTAGATGTGGAATCCTGGATCTTCCAGCACTGATCCTGAGTTGGAATGCATGAACAACACCTTAGCGGAGTTTTCTAGAGGTGTTAGTAGCTTTTTTGGAGGTTTTCCAAATAAGGAGCAATTCAAGGGGGAGGTGACCAATTATCTTGGTCGCCCTCCCACTGCAAAGGAGGTTTTCAATGTCATGTCTGGGACACCTATCACATCTTTGCCTAGCACTGCCGCACAAACACCAAACCTTGGCACACCTCTACTAACAGGTACTCCACGCACTATGCATACACACAGATCAGCTGATGCACAGGGATCAGCTGAAGTACATGGATCGGTCGAAGCACGTGTATCTGCAGAAGCACGTGCATCGAGTGAGGTAGAGGGTAGTGCCTGTCGAGGGAGGAGGGAGAGTCGTGCGGGAGGACGAGGAGGTCGAGGGCTTTGTGGGGGTTGCCTAGGAGGTGGCTCTCGATCACCCTCACTGGGAAATGAGAGAGGTGAGCCTCCACAAATGTACTACTCTATCGCTGATGTTGGTGGTATCTTGCATGACTCTGAGGGGAGGGAAGTGATAGCCTACTTGAGGAGTGTCGTGCATGCCACATACAAAGATTGCATGATTCCCTTCAAGCACCAAAAAAATGGTTTGTGGCAAGAGGTGTTGCGGGCAGTACATAGAAGGTACCCTAATCCTGAGAATTCACGATTCTCAGATGATTGGGGATGGTCAAAGGTGAGAGACGTGCTTCATAACAAGAGGTCTCACCTTATGACGCGCGCCAAGGAGTCACTGCGGAGACAAGAGCAGGGGTGCCTTGGATATGGCCAACCACCCAATTTCCACCGCAAGGAGTGGAAAGAGGTCAAGAAGAGAGCAGCAGAGAAAATGACAAGGCGCCAGCATGCAGAGGCGTGACGTATCCAGATGGCAACCATGGGATCGTCGCATTATGGATCGGGTAGCAGGGAGTCATGGGAGGCTGAGTTTGTAAGTATTATTTGATTTCTTTTTTTAATTAAATTTTGTAATTTGTTTCACTTCATTATGTAGTGTGTTCTAATACGTTGCATGTTCAAATTGTTTTATAGTATCATATCGTTGGTAGGACGCCTACTCCTAGAGAGGTAGGCTACCATCGAGGTCATAATCGGGCGTCCACTTGGCAGCATTTCTACAAGGAGGGACTCATCACGGAGGAGCAATATAATCGTGCCATGAGGATTCCACAACCAGAAGAGGTATGTTTTATTTTTTACATGAAAAGTATAGGTAACTCTAATTTATTGTTTGTAATGGTATTTATATACCTTAATCCTTTGTGTAGGCAAACCCTGATGCAGTTGAGGATAGCGAAGGGGGAACTAGCAGTAGCGGTGGCGGCAGCGGCAGCATCGGTGGTGGTAGCAATGATGATGCCTCTTCTGAGGAGATGTAGAGGAGCCCCATGCATGCATGCCTCCCCTTGGCTTGTAGTTTTCATTTTTAATATGTATTACTTTCAGCTAGTGCTTGCGACCATGACCATGCTTGAGGTCACAAGCATTAGAACTCATCATGTAAAAACGTTTCATCTATATATATGAAATTTCGTGTTCTACATACATTGTTTTGTTTTCAGTATAAAAATCTTCGAAATAATCTTTCTCTATTTTCCCTAAGCATACAATTTGATGTTGATAGGGGGGAAAAAACCCGAGAGCATGTGGCTTGCAAAGCCACATGCTCTCTGGTTTTTTTTTCACACCTCTGTTTTGCGTGTCTATCAGCGCGTCTAAATTGCAGGATAAATGCGTGTCTATTCTCGTCAAAAACTTGTAGAGTAAACACTTTCTTAGACGCGCAGATACACGCGTGTATAGACACACAATATGAATATATCCACTTTTTTATAAATATGATTATATATTTACGTAGCGCGTCAATACGCGTCTCTATATGCGCGTCTATACGGGCGTGTAACTCTGACTATAAGCGCGCTTTTAGACGCGAAATTTTAGATGCAGCAGTAGACACGGTAATAAACGCGCCCGACATTTTTTAACACGGTTCAAATATTGCATCTACAAGTGCGTCTATGGAGCCTTTTTGTTGTAGTGAATTACAAAGGCCTCAATGGTAAGGTTAAAGCATGTATTTTCTGGCATTAGACTCATTCTCATGATCTAGAGGTTGTAATGGTGCAAGAACACAAGCAGGCAAGCATTCCAGTACAAAGAATATGTATGTTTCGTAGGAGGCCAAGGTAATCATATCTCAAGGTGTATGATAGTTGTCAAGGCCTCTAGGGAGCCCCAACTCAAGTACTGATTGAAGATGGGTGCATCTAGTTGGTTTCAACGAAATGAGAAAATTCTTGAATTGATATGGTTCCAATGACAAAAAAATGAGATGCTCTTAATAGTTCCAACACTTGGGGAATTTAATGGAAGACAATGGAATCTTGGGGGAGGACTTCAACATGGTTCTCAATCAAGCTAACACAACATCTTCATGTGCACATGTCCACGGAAGTGAATTGGATGCTTGGCTAAATGTTGAAGACAATCTAGGCTTACTTGTTCTTGATGAATGCACTAGCCTTGACAGTACTCACCATTTCACTTTCAGCTCTTTGAGACACATTGTGGTTATTGGACTAGATTGGACATGCTATACAATACTAATAGTGGATTTTGGATTCCCCACATTATTGCACTTAAAATAGACTCCAATTTCCTACTATCATATCACTGGCTAGTCATTTTGCAACTGAAGTCTCTAGTGGCGAAAATATTCAAAGGTATGCATAAACATTCTATTATTAATGCAAGGCATTTCAAAAAGTCGATGTTTCAATATATGCTCATAGGTGTATCAAAGAAATTAAAGGAAGACCTAGAAAAGAACTTATCTAACCCCTAAGTGGCATTTGTGCACACTCTATAGAATGTAGTCACACTTTAAGGAGTGTGATTGTGTGACAAATTAGAAAGGAAGGATTCGATATGGGCTATAGATACCCCGAGGGAAATTAGCAAAACATCTAATTGAAGAGCTCTCACTATGGAAGAGTTGTCTTTAATCAAAGAAGTGCAAGCCATTAGGAAATTAGCCCTAGTAAATGAGCTAGAAAATATGATTCTTCTCTTTAACAAAAGAATGATTGTAGATTTGAATTGCTCTTCTCCAGCTTTCATCAAGAGTCTTAAGCAAGCAAGAGCAAAAGAGAGTTTGGTTGCACTACAAGTAGATGATAGTAATTGGATTACTAATCAAATCCAACTCAATAGCATATGCAAGGAGCATTTCAAAACCTTATATAGAGATTTCTCTCCACAAATCAATAGGGAAGCTATCACAGTAAATTGCTATAGCTAATGATAGGCATAATCACTCCTAAAGAAAACTCATTCTTGACTATTTCTTTTTATTAAAGAAAAGGTTGCGGAAGCATTGGCAAGTTTGGGCTTTGGGAAATCCATTGGCTAGTATGGGATCACTTCTAAACTACTCAAGCATCACTAGATTTGTTTGAATACCAAATCTTGAGCATATGCAAAAATATTGGCAAGGACATCTTTCAACAATAGCACTATTTGACCCTTGCTCATTGGCATTCAATATTTTCTATGAACATTTTACCAAATTTTTATGAAGGTTTTAGCCAAGAGATTGAGTCCTACCATTCAAAAATACATTAATGAGCATAAATTTGGGTTCATAAAAAGGCAAAAATCAACATGCAATGTTCTAAATGACATGCTAGCTATAGAATGGGAAAAGGCATCATGACAAAAGCCACCTGCTCCAATTGGATGCTGAGAAAGCATTTGAAAAGTCAAATGGGCTTACATCAAAGAGAGAATGCTTAAAGTGGGCTTCTATTTGCGCATGGCCAACCTCCCTTTTATGTTGAGTGAATAGGAGAAAGCTTACATCTACCCCAATGGGTCTCTTCTTGAGGCATTTGAAGTGCAAAGAGGGGTTAGGCAAGGCTACCCCCTCAATCCTCTTCTTTTTGCTATTGCCACTCACTCACTTTTTTGCATGATGTAGTAGGTGATTATTCAAGGCCCTCTTGAAGGTATAAAGTCTAAGGGAAAACAACTCTTGAGTAAGGCTATGCAAATGTCCCTTAAGGTTGAACAAAGAGAGTTAGATAGAGCATTAGATCTACTAAGTTTATATAGCTTTTTTTTTTGGCTTTTCCATAAGCTCTAAATCTCCCTCACTAACTCATATTTAAGGCCTACTACAATAGTATAGCCATACAATACAAGAAAACATAGAACTTCTAGTGACATTGTTTACAACATAAATAAGTACGGTCACCTTTATATGGGTGACACAACATTCCACTCGACATAATAACTTCCACTTATCATGGAATAACATAGTAAACCGAAACCTTCAACTCATTGTCTTAGATGAAATCTCTTTGGCACCAAGAAGTAATATACTTAAAAATATAGATAGTTGACTAGATTCAATCAAACAGAACCATAATAATCAGTTTGTTAACCTTGACATTGTTTTCTTGGTTGATTTTTAGGTCAAGCAAGCCCTACAAACAATGCTTTGATATTCCAACCAAACAAATATAGATAGAAAATCTTAGACTACTCTCATTTGATGATAAAATAATTTGAAATCCTTTAAACTTAGACAATCTATGTGATAAACAAACATAGAATTTATAAGCATAATTAATAAAAAACAATAAACTAATTTAGAGATGATATATAATATGTAATCACAAAATATGTTAGTGCACCACCAAAAGACATATTAATACCAACCTTCTTATTTTTATACAAATAAACAAAAATATGAGCATAACAACATATACTGACCTAATAGAAGAACAAATCATTATTATATAAAGTAAAAATGAACACCATCATGCTCTAAATTTGTAAAAATTCCAAATGATGCTAAATTAACAATTGGGTTGCATAAAACTCTACTACTAAAAAAGTTATGCTGGTTAAAATATGTGCAAGAAACATAAATGTCATTGGTAGGTTGGTTAATGGAGTAGATGAAATCTTGAGAGCATACTTTCCCATAAAAAATAATAGAATATGGATTGAATTTACCAATACAAATGTAGAACCTCAAACAAGATACAAATAACAAAATGAAACTAGAACACAAAAGTTGCCAATATAATGAATGATAAAAGAATACCCAAATAGTAAAAAACAACAATAGTACAATTCTAAGAAGTCAATTTTCCATACAACCAATAGTAGCACTTGTGATTTTGATTAAATATATCTTGCATGGATTGAGTGTATACATTGACATATTCTTTAGAGAGCATTGGTTGGATATCCTACACAATTGTTGCATGTTTTGAAGTTGTAGATCTTTTGGTTAAGAGTTCCCAAGACTTCTTATCATCTTCAAGATTACTAATTGTTAGGATTGTGGAAAATAGATCTTCCACATTAGGATAGGGAGTAACATCGTCCATAGTAGATAGACTATAGCATTTAACCCATCAAATATTAAAACACATGGACTAGTCACATAATACTTTCTAGAATACCAAACCCTAAAAATCTACATATGTTAAGCGAAATTAAAAATGAACATATAATTCTAAGGTGCCTCTTATGTTCCTCTTTTGACTTACTAAAAACAAGAATACTAATAAAGAAGACAATCATAAAACCTTGATAATCTAAGAATATCCGATTCATCATACGTGCAAATGTAGTTCGTGCATTTGTCAAATTGAACGACATAACTAAAAATTCATAATGAATAAACCGTGGCCTAAATGTAGTCTTAAACACATTAGTGGATCCATGCAAATTTGATGATATCCTGATTTGAGATCTATTTTACTAAAAATTCACACCCTCCCTTCCCCCCCACCCTAGATAGTCTATTCTAATATGGTATCGATCTTTGACATTTGTTTTGTCTAGTGCCATATGATCAATGCATGTCTTCTAGGTTTTGTTTTTCTTTTTAACCAAAAGAATGAGAACAATACTACCATGGCTTAGTTGCATAACATCAAGGAAGTACCTCACTATGCTCTTGATTAGACTACAAATTCATTGCATTATCAAATGGAGGAAAGCTAGATATGCCTATCTCTTTACATGCTTTGCTTAAGATGTAAGGTTCTATGGAAGATTCAAATGGTATGGGTAAGGGTGGGCACTCTTCATAGACCATGTGGACTCTTGTAACCCTGGATAGTCAAGTTATGGTGTATAAGATAGGTAGATTAATTTCCCCCAATCCTCTACCAATTAATGTCTCGTTTAAACATATTATTATCCTAAGGTAGTTATACATAACCCTCATTAAATTTCATCTAGTACTGTCATGGTAAATCATATTGATAATAAGCTATGGAGACCAAACAAGATGATATGGAATCTTATTGTGTTGCTTTTAAATATAGTATTGACTATGTGATAGATTAATATATGACTAATTTTATAACTAATTGTTTCTTGAAAATATTATTATATACTTTGCTCCAATTTAAATTACCAAAATTTTATTCTTTTATATTAACATGTAATATAAAATTATAAGTACTTATACTTTTCTTAAAATATCTTAAAATAATGTAGTTTAAGAATAATAATAAATTGTTTATTAGGGACAACATAATTATAAATTCAATTCTCAAGATGAAAGATTTACTAAGAAACTTATAGTATATTTTTTCCTACAAGGTTTTTTATGTTTGTGTTATTGTATTCTAATTTGATCATATGCATGTTGGTTATGGTAGAAAAATTTGTACCCTTGTTGATATAATTTTATAACACTAATTATCCTATGAAATTGTGCTATAATATTTTGTCTATTATTGTATGATCTATGTGGTTTAACATTCTTACATGCTTGGTAAATATCTAGATTAATTTTTATAACTTGTCCATATACTACACTTAAACTATAGCTTTATCTCACAGATACAAATTGTTATATGAATCTTGTGATTATTGATAAGTGTAAACTATTTGATGTAACTGGTGTTAATATGACTAAATTCTTAACATTAAAAACTATCAAAGGTTCCCTTACCAATCGTAAATCTAACTAGGTTCTCTAAGGAGATAACCAGCCCATCAAGTTGTGTAACACATTACCCGTTTGGATTCCCTTTATAACCATTTGACTCCTTTTCTTTACCTTTCCTTTTCCCTTCAATACCTAAACCTATTAGCCCTATTTACAAAGAATAGGCTTATTCACATCCACCTTTTCAAAGAGCTTTCCAAGCTCTCGCTCTATCTCTCTCGTAACCTCGTTTATGTGCGCGCACGCATGTGTGCATGCACACACACACTCACACACACACACACACACACTCTCTCTCTCTCTCTCTCTCTCTCTCTCTCTCTCTCTCTCTCTCTCTCTCTCTCTCTCTCTCTCTCTCTCTCTCTCTCTCTCTCTCTCTCTCTCTCTCTCTCTCTCTCTCTCTCTCTCTCTCTCTCTCTCTCTCTCTCTCTCTCTCTCTCTCTCTCTCTCTCTCTCTTGCTTTTTCTCCCTTAAATCCCGTCACCCTTTGGACTCTTGCATTTGCTTCTTGCTACCAACACGAGCTTAACAAGGCCTGCCTTGTGAGAGACATCACTGTTGACGGTTCCTGCCAGGGAATATGGCGCATGTATAATCATGATTGTTTCATAAAAGATGTCTCCCTCCTATCCTTTACTAATAACAATCTGTAGTGCCCCTCCTTTGTTTAATAATATAATGATATAATAGTATTGATATCTATGATCTATGTTGGATTAAATAGCATGACACACTAGGTCTCTATATAATGTGAACCTCCCATGCTCCATAAGTATTTACAAGATCTTGCTGTCATGTATTTTGAGCCCCCCATGCTCCATAAGTATCTACTTGGTCTTATTGTCATGACAATATTTAACATGTGAACTTGGCCAAAGTTGTTGTATTCACCAAACTACAATGAGGTCACTATGGTAATAGATATGGCCTATTGTAGGCTTTCAAAATGCTTGATCATTACACTAATTTTATCTCTACTATCATTCCCTGCATATAGTACTATTATGAGTACTAAATTAGTAATTTTGACTCTAAAGAAGGCATAACAACAAATAGACAATATAAAAATATATGTAATGCATCACTTGAGGTAAACTGAGACAATCATGTGCTCCTACACTTAGTTTAGGTAATGTTTAAACACCTATAAACTGCATGTCTTTCCCTCTTCAGTCCTTTTAACTAAACACCATGAATGCTTCTTGGTTGGTAGCATAACTTGATGCAAACTATATAATGTAGCTTAGCCCTTGAATTTTTAACTTATGTGCCTCCCCCCACTCGTTATTTCACTCTCACTCTATCTTTTACCCTGTCATTTCCCTCTTGGCTTTAGCACCATCAAACAACCATTACACGGGTTGCATACCACTTTTGGGAAAGAAGCTCCAATGTGTAACAGATCTCTTCAGTAGAAGCAAACAAAGAATACGTGTAGCATGGATTTGTCAGAGGTAAACTTGTGTATGGGTGAAAGGGGATAGCAATTAGAAGTGGAGATTGACATGTGTGACCCAATTCTACTTATTGGTTCTTACTAATCAGTGGTCTTGGTCAGCTTTGTAGGTACCAATTTGCTTCCTTATGCATATTACAGTGTGCATTTGAGGAATCCACTTTCATTGTAACTGCATTTTATGAATGGAAAAAGTCTCTTCGAGACAAATGGCATTTGCTAGAGCTTATATTAACTATTCTCTTTTGAAGTTCAACTTACTTGTGGTTATATGCTAAAAATGTCGGACCATGTTTAAAGTTGAAATATGTTAAAGTAATGTCTCTTGGTAATACACCTATACCCTTTAGTGTTCAAAGAAGCAAAAATACTAGAATTAGAAACCAATTGGGAAGTTATAAACAAAATTTTGCATGAAATATAGGCACAAAAGATAGATTCAACTATATATAAACATATTCCTCACTTTAACTTACTAATCTATACAAGTGGACATGAAATAGCTCTACATGAAAACAACATAGTAAAATACTTCAAAAGCATGAAAAGGGTTCAACTCCATCATCACATCAAAAAAGGGAAAACATAAAATGATGAAGAATCTTGAATACTTACAAACACAAAAAAACATACACATTATTTTCATTTACAAACCTCCAATCATACCAATAATAACACGAACATTGACAATAAAAAACATCATTCATAACATTCCACAACAAGAACAATTCATATTTGCATAATATATAATAGATCATATATGGTCAAACATACCTTCATAAGAAATTATAAAAAGAACCATAATTTTTTATGTAATGTGATACCTCTATTAAATAATTGATATTTACATCATAGCTTTAGCCCAATTTTAGTGACTAGATAGGTGCTTAAAAGCAACATTGAGCATATAAGCTTTCTTTCTCAAGATCCTTAAATAAGCTAGGCAATCCTCCCTAATTAATCTAAATAGCTCTAATTCATATTTCCTTTCCTTTTCCATCAAGACTCTATTTCTATTTTGCCATAAATGCTCAAAGGTAACAATAGTCTTGACCATGTTCCATAGCTTAAGGCTTTCTTAATCCATATTCCCAAAGTGCATGAGTATTTTGAAGCCCATTGATTTACCTTTATATCCTATTTTCTCTACTCCAAGAACACCACTCGAGTAGGTGTTGAGACAATATCCCAGGAGATAGCATGCTTTTACTCCCCAAAGCTCCAAATAAGTTTCCTTAACTTCTTTTCAATTTTTAGCCATGCTAATTATTTGTAAATGGTGTGATTGCAAACATGAACATTCTTTTAGGATAGAGAATTTTATCAATAATTACTAGGTGACCTCCAAATGAAGTTGAGGTGTACTTTGTGATCTTTTGTTCCAACTTTGCTTCAATCCAAGCCATTCTCTGGTGACAATTGCATAGTAAGTCTAATGCGTGCTCTAAATATATGAATACTTCACCATCTTCACATCTTGAGACCCAATTAACCAAGAAAATCTAGTGGGTCCTTGAGCCCAAGAAAGAGGAGCTCAATCTTAGCCTTGCCAACAAATGCACCAAAAACTTGGGAATATTGCTCCTATTCATTAGAAGCACATTGTTGATTGGACCAAGGTTTACCAATTTAGTTGATGCAACTAACCATCCAATTTTGACGTAAGTTGAGATAAAACTCTTGGCATGGTTGTTCCACTGATTTCTAGCAACCATTGTTTATCTACACTTCAATCTTGCTTAGACCGAATGACCAGAACCAAAAGGCATTTGCACTTGGATGAAGGTGTCTACTTTAGGCATTCTAGTTAGATTTTCCTAAGATCATCTTTCATGATTCCAAAACATGTTTTACCTAATCCAACACTACTAGTTATGAATTTTATCATTTTTATTTAGACATTTTTAAAGCATAAGGCAATTGAAAATTGCACATTGTTCATTATATCTAGTTTTTTTATTGCTTTGAAGTATTTATTGTTCAAGTCCATTTTGTGCATTTTTGCACTTCAATATTACTTATTTCTCTTTTTAGCTATGTTTCCATATCTCTTGTTATATCATATAGATACCTTTCATTGTTATGCAATATACACATGCTTACAACACTTGTGCTGCTATTTGATATTGTTGTTATTGAAATAACTATGGTTATGCATCTTCATTCATTTCATTTTATTATGTTTGTGTGTTTGGTAAATAGAGAATTCCAATGACTAGCATGAGGGTGTTCTAATTTAATGAAATGAAGAAACAATAGGCATTATTCTCAAAAATAATTTTCAAAGTCTTTATGTTCATTCAAGTTAACAAATCTTATACTCTTCACAAAAATTGTGTGCTTTGGTCTGTCCTTTTACAATATTGTATATTTGTGGAGGGTGCTCGCACTCAACCACCAAGACCCACGGACCGCTTATTGTTTCAAGCGTTTCAAGCGAGCTCTAACAGCTATCTCTCACATACCCGATGCGCCTTCGAACCTACGAGTGTAGTGAGCTTACCTCGATGCTGAAATGAGTTGCCTCCTCCCTCGCACACACCGGTAGCTCCACGATCCTAGATGCTAGCTCAAGCCTCCTCCATTGAGCTCCATCCACCATAGTCGCATGCATGCGAGAAAAGAGAAGAGAAGAGAAGAGGAGAAGAGAAGAGGAGATGTTGAAGAGCTTCACCCTCTTGATCCCTCACTCCCACACACTCACTCCTCACACTATCACACTCCCTCTCTCAAGAGCACACACACACAAGCAAGGTGAAGAGAAGAAGAGAAGAAGAGAGGACTCTTGTTGGCCACACACCAAAGAATGATCTTCCATTCCCCTTTTGAACTTTATATACAAGCCCTAAAATCCCATGGGCACCCATCCCTTTTTACATGACTGGCCATTGTGGCAAGGTCCTTTTTCCTATTTCCCTCTTCTTGTCTCATGCCTTAAGCCTACACCCATCTATTCTTTTACAAATGGAACATAAAGGAGCCTGGCACTCTTTTACAAGAGTTTTTAGAGTTTTCTTGAGGCATCTTCCATTTTAAATTGCACTTTTTACCTCAACTAAGCTTTAAGGGCCGCCTCTACACCTTTGCTCTTTTTCTGTCCTTTTTTCGCTCTTTGCTTCATATTTCTGCCATCTCGAATTGAGGTTAACATTACCCCCCTCCGAGAAGGGTGCCAGTCCCATGGCACTTCGAGCTCTTTGTTGTGGAAGGGTGGGCTCTGGGCAATGGCTGGTGGGGTGATGATAGGGCCACATGTGGACTCCATTGATTGGAAAGCTTTGGTAATGATTTGGATGGAGAACCCAAGGTATGTTGAGTGGATGAAGGGGGCCTCCGAAGTTGGTGGTTTGCAGCATCTTGTTGTACCTGAAAGGAGAAAGTGCTCTACCTAAGGGGAGTGTCTACCTCACCGTGCAGTGCTCTGTGCTCGTGCTGGTGGAACGGGGAGCTAGGTCTAACCACAGGCAAGCCTGGGTGATGTCCCACACTTGAGGACCCTATTCTTGTGAAGGGAGGTGCGGTGTGTGTAGCTTAGGGTACCCTTAAGGTATGTCCTGCCCTTAAGGTGCCCTAAGTGTGAACTGGGGAGTCAAAAAGGGCTAGGCAGTTAGGAACGGAGCCGGCCGATCAAGGCCACCGAATGTGCCTAACTTGAGGACCCCTAGGTGCAGTGACTATGAGCTATGTGCTGCGAATTGTGTTTGGATATGTCGTGTGCTCCTTTCATTGTTTTTTTTTGTTGTCTTTGTGTTTGGCCTTCTCTTTTCTTTTCTTTACTTTTCTCTCTTTTTTTTTTGTTGCTTGCTAAGTTACATGATTCGGGCAATAGCTAATTGCTAGTTATCAGCATCAAAATGTGGTGGGGAAGGGGATTTAATGGAGTGACTCAAAAATTTCCAGCTTTGCATGTAACCCTTAAGGTTCAAGCGGACATGGAGAGAGGTGGTGGAGAGAAATGGGTGGTTACATCGGGTGAATTGGTTGTCACTCATATCCTCGAGAATAGCTAGGTAGAAGGAAGGTAGAAGGTTGGATCGCATCATTAGGCAGGTCATTGCGCAACTATCTACGGCATTAGGATCAAAAAAGAGTGGGGGGAGACCACGTTCTACTGGGGTGGGATCCTGCTTAAGTAAGATTTTTAATAGTCTAAAGTAGTTGCATGTGGTAATGAAGGTGGGATCGAGACAAGAGGAGAAGTCTCCGAGGTGAAAGTGAGGACTTGTGCTAAGATAGTAGTATGGGGGTTATATCTTATTCCTCTCTTCAGCCTCTTTTTCCGATTCCTTGGCTTTTCTGGCTTCCTCTTTCAACTCCTCTGCCTCTTGCTTTTTCTTCTTCTCCCTCTCTTCAGCCTCTTTAGGGATTCCCTTTTGGCTCTCTCTAGCTTCTTTTTCCTTCTTCCTGCCCTCGTCCTGTTTCTTCTTTTGAGCTGTCTTTTTAGTGGGCTTCTTTACTTTTTTCCTTCTGAATTGAGCCTCATGATCCTCCTTCTCTGTGTCTTAGTTTTTGTCATGTCACTCGATGGCTCTTTCTCTTGGTGGATCGGCGACCTATCTAGAGTCTCATCCTCTCCTTTATTCTCCTTGTTGAGCTTCTTTTATAGCCTTTTGGGTGTTGGCTATCAGCACACTTCCATATCCGATGAAAGAGGCTTTCGAGGAAGGTTTCTTTCTCTCGATACTTTTAGAAGCTAGGGACTCTTCGCCTACCCGTCTGCTGCTGTCCAAGGCTAGTGCTTTGGCTGCTTGGTCTATAGTCTTGCGCATGTAGCCGTTCTAGTCTACCTCATCCAAGGTGTGGACTGCCACATTCTCCAGCACATGCACACTGATTCGGTGCATCAGGGAGTTATAGTGCTGGCTGGAGAAGAGAATGCACCAATTTTGCATGCATGTGCGCCTCAACATCAAGGATATCCTATATGTTGATGCCATCGTTTGTCAAAGCATCCTCCCTCTTCATCTTTAGCATAGCATACACATCTCTCTTATATTTCTTCTCCACCTTAGGTTCCAACCCCAGTGCCTTCTCCACCAAGGCCTGGTTTAATGGCACCTGCACATGTTTAGCATTCTCCCCTCTTTCCTCAATCACCATTTTGCATTCTTGATTGGGATTGTATGTTCTCAGAAATTCCACACACTTTGTGTGGTCAGGCTCCTGTGCAAACTTCTCTAGGTACTTCGAGAGGTTACACTATTCCACCATTCTCCTTGCAGCCTCCTCCTTGGCTACCACCTCCCTGAGGTTGTGGATACTGTGGAATTTCAACTGATTATAAGCACGATTTTCTACGTTGATGTCGTACTGCATCCTCTCATCCTTTGTGAAAGGGAGTTGATGAGCACGATCTTGCTACGACATCTTTTGTTCCTGTCATGAACCATGATTCCCATTAGTGCTTTCAAAATGATTATTTGCTAAAAAGAAAGACTTCATGTTTTTTGAATGAAAACATTTAAGCTCAAAAATAAACTTTCCTTTTAGACTTTTCACCCCTTATTTCAAAATTTTTGTGACATTTTCCTCAATCACAAGTTAACATGTTTCTTTTCTTTTTGCATTTGAGTATAGATTGAGGTTTTCAGGGCGATGAGTTTTTTCTTATGTGTTTATGTGTTTGCTTGCTTTTGATTAGTTCTGATTTGACCCACCTTACCCCCTCCCCTTCTGGATTTGAGAAGAATCCTTCCTAGGATTGAAGGTTAGCGGGCCAAGGGCATTGAGTGTCGTACAGGTCGAGTGTTTACCTTCACATGAGCCAAGCATAGAAATCTAGATTGTACTCCAACTAAGCTTTGTGGTCTAGAACAAAGGATCGGCTGCCTATGTGTGTGATGTAAGTAAGGATATCAGGAATTCGCCAAAATTGACATGGCTAGCAATATGTAACTCTTCCTCGGTCAGGGAGGCGATCAAGGTAAGGGTATTCTTTGATGTGTTCTTCCATGGGTCAGCCACAAATAGTTGTTAACACCCTATACGAGGTTGAAGCAACATAATTTGGGTCATACTCTGATGTCTTGATTGCGCATCACTGCTCAGCGTTGGTCATTATTTGGCATCCTTTGAGTTCCCATTGCAATCAAAGAGTGTACCAATTCCGTAAGAACGAGGATTCGGTTTCAGCAAGCTGTTTCAACTCCTCGAGTCCTTGGTCAGTGATAGTAGAAGTAGCTCGCTTATCGTATGACATAATGAGACGATGTTTGATAGCTTACTCTCTAGATATCTTAGTCCTGAGCAACTCTGCAACAGCTGAGTGGGGTGCTTTGACGAATGCAAATTCGAATGTGTCCCATGAACAAGGCATTGTACGAACTTCGGTTGCTAAAGGCTCTTGCAACAAGTCCAAGTCCAAGCGATCATAGCTCAGAGCCAGCGACATGAATATGGCATCTAAGCATCTAAGGAAAGCAATCACGTCATCCCCTGTGTCTTCAGCTAGATCTGTAGTTAGTGACAAGAATGATTTCTGCTCATAGGAGAGTCTAAGGCCTACGGGTGGTTGGGGTTTGACAGAACTAGAGAGTTTGGCAGTAGAAGGTTGCGGTTTCGGTTGTTCTTGAGATTGTAGTTGGGTCCCTTGCACAAGGGGCTGAGACTAGACTGCTAATGGGGCACTGCTACTTGCAGCTGCGGCTTCCTGAGTCTTGGTAGAGTTATGTGGTACTGGTTTGGGAGTAGCAGGTTGAGATTTGGGCCGATAGACTTGGTCAGTCTTCATGGGCGTAATCAATTGTGAGTCTATGGGCTTGGTGTCTCGAGGCTTATGCCACTTTAGGCCTTGACACATTGTATAGCTGGATATGGTTAAGCGTGACGGTGGCATTTGATCAGTGCCTTTGGCTGTTTTAGCCTTAAGATCCATATCCAGGCATTACCCTCGTAATAGCCTTGCGCTTGCAATAGGGTCTTAGGAACCATCACGGCTTGACCATACGTCACTATCTGTAGCTTTGTCTTGGCCTCCTAGGTTTTGAGGTTGCGTTCTTAGCCTTGCAAAGGCGTGGCCAATTTGTCCTTGGTAGTAGGCTCTGATGTTTAGGTACCCATCTGAACTAGGGTTCATGGGCATTGGCTTTGGCCTTAGCAGGTTTTTGGCGTAGAGGCTTGGTGGGTTGTAACAAGTCACAACCCCCCTCCTTAGACTTGGCTATAGGTGTTTCTACCGGTGGCTTTGCGGATCTCATAGGAGTCACACAGCCCTTGCTGAAAGCTGCTACTATGCCGACATTGCCAATGGCTAGGTGGATATGTTGTGACTCATAATCGACATTGTAGTGAGCTTGCTTTTTAAAGGTTTGACCTAGCAATGACTCCGTGCCTACATCTCTAGTGTTTGGAAACACATAAAAGATTATTGGTATGCTCTCAGACTCCATAGAAACTGTGGCCTTGCACTTTCCTAGGAGTGCGTATGATCGGCCCCCATATGGGCTTAGTTTGGCGGTACTGGGCTGTAATTGTGGTTTGCCAATGTGGGTCCAATGATCATGGGTTAAGGCATTGAAGTATGCTGCCTCATCGATCAAGGCATTGAAAGTGCATGTCTGCTTGGCAGTGACCGTGATGTAGAGGTAAACAGGTTCTATGGCTTCCTCATTTTCATCGTCAATCTCCATGATTGTGGCTACTCGTACCTTGACAGGGGGTTCTAACATTGGTGGTTCATGCAAAGGATGCATGGGAGGGTAGTACTTCTTGATTCGACTGCCATTTAAGGAGCCTATGCCCTCACCTTCTAGAGTTTCGAGTTTAACATTGTCAGTTCGGCTGATGGAATGAACCTTGAAAGGCCCTAGACCTTTAAACTTCATTTTCTGTTTATGCCCCTTAACAGAGTACAAGAGCACTAAGTCTCCCTCTACAAAGTCGCGCTGCTTGACATGCTCGCCAAACCAGATTTTGCGTCGTGCTTTCTCGCATATGAGCATATGGGTAGCAAGAAGTCGAGTTTCGGAGAGGCATTCAAGTTCAACTAGACGTTCTATCCATGCCTCCTTCCCTTTCCATCATTCGTGAAGTGCGATCCTCAGGCTAGGAACGAAGAACTCTACAGGTAGAATTACTTCAGTTCTATATTTTTTTTTAAAAGGCGTCTGGCCTACAGCCGTTTTACAGGCTGTGTGGTAAGCCCACAATACTGCCATCAACTTGTTATCCCAGTCACTACGCAAAGCAAAGACTACCTTGGTCATGACTTTTACTAGAATTTTATTTATGGATTTCTCCTGGCCGTTTGCCTCAAGGTAGTATGGCGAGGATTTTCGATGGATAATTAGAAAGGTGGATAGAGGATGCATAATCACTTCATTAATGAAGTGTGTGCCCTGGTCTCTAACTAGTTCGATGGGGCAGCCAAATCGTGAGATTACATGCTCCCATAGGAATTTGGCAGTTGTTCTAGTGTCATTCTTTCTCATAGCTCTTGCTTCTGCCCATTTCGTTAGATAGTCAGTGTGGCTACAATGGCGTACTTGGCTTGCGAGTATTGTGCCGCAGGACTAATGGGTCCTATGAAGTCAATTCCCCATTTTTCGAAGGGTTATCGTGCAATTGTTGGGGTTAGCTCCATCTAAACCTTGCGAATCGAGACCTTTGTCCACTAACACTCGTCACAGTGCTTAACGAATCGTGCCACATCGCGAAAAAGCATGGGCCACCACAGTTGAGACTGCAGCATCTTGTGGGCTGTATCTCCCCTTAAGTGTCCTCCAGCGATTCTGTTGTGTGCCTCTAAGAGCGCATCGTGCATCTCATGCTCACATACACATCTACGCAATAATCCATCTTGCCCTAGTCTATATAGCTGGCCTGCTATCAATTGATAGGGTTGGATCTTGAGGATAAGTCGCCTAAGTTGGGCTTTCTCTATAGGTCATTCAGGGAGTCCATGCTCAAGCACTTAGACTATGTTGTATGCCCAATATGGAGTCACGTTGGCTTGAAATAAATCTCTCTCGCTGGATAGGCTAAACAAGTGTGCGTCTGGCAACTAATTGGTGATGCCTTGTCTAGCGACCTCTCTCATAGAGATGCGTGACATGTGCTCGGCCATGTAGTGCTGCTTTCCCTTTTGTACAACCATGGAGAAGTTGAATTCTAAAAGCAAAAGGAGCCACCGAGCTATGTGTCCTATAGCACAAGGTTTGTTTACTAAATATAGCAAGGCTTGATGGTCCACAAAGAAAGTGAAAGGCGTGGTTAATAAATAATAATGAATTTTCTTCACAGCAAATACCATGGCCAGACCTTCTATTTCTGTCATCGAGTAGTTCATCTCGATCTCAGTGAGTTGTCTGCTAGCAAAGCTCACTGGATAGTCAAGATTATGTTCGCCAAGTTGGCACAACACTGCCCCCACAACGAATTTCGAAGCATCGACATGCACGTGGAAGGTATTGGTCCCAATCTGGGGCTCATAGAATCTGTGTTGTGGTTAGAGCCTTTTTCAATTCCTCATATGCACGTTGGTATTCTTCAATCCACTCAAATATAATCAACAGTTTGTACAGAGGTCCAGCAATCAATGCATAATTCAGCACAAACTGTCGATAATACCCCGTATGACCTAAGAAGCATTGAACTCCCTTATAGTTGGTTGGGGGTGGAAGATCAACAATGACCTTGACTTTTGAAAAGTTTATGGCAATGCCATTCTTCGACACCATGTGCCCTAGGATGCATCCGTACTTTACACAAAACTGGCACTTTAAGGGATTCAGAGAGAGACAATATAGGCGACACTGTTCAAAGACTGCTAAAGTTTGTCTAAGTGCTCTCTCCATGTCGAGTGAACACACAAGTCGTCTACGAAGACTTCTGACTCTTTCCTAAGCATGCCTTTAAATATAATACACATAAGGCATTGAAAGGTGGCTGGAGCATTAGTCAACCCAAAGGGCATGAGTATGTAGGCAAATACACCCCACCCAGTGGCGGATGCAGTCTTATGCCTATCGTCAAGATGCACCTACACCTGATTGTATCCAAAGAAGCCGTCTAGAAAACTGTAGGCCTTTTTGCCTGCCACTCTCTCGAGCATGTGCTCGGTGTACAGCAATGGATAGTTGTCCCTCTTAGTGGTAGCGTTCACCTTCTTGTAATTGACGCACACTCTAATCTTTCCATTTTTCTTCATTACAATGGCTATGGGTGACACCTAAGTCTGTGTGCTCAATTTCATAGATGAATCCCCACTCTCATCAACTTGTCGATCTCTTCCTTGACTACATGAGCGTGTTTTGGATTCATAGGGTATGGTCGCTGCTTGACCGGCGTTGCGTCTGCTGGCATCATGGGTATGTTATGAGTCACTACACTCAAATCTACCCCTTAAGCTCTTCTAAGGACCAAGCAAATGCATCTATATACTCTCCAAGAGAGCAATGAGACTTGTCTCCTCTTCCTTCATCAAGTCATCGGCAATAAAGACAGGTTGGGGTGTCTCCCCTTCCTCGGCTAGGTTCACTTCCTTGACTTTGGCAGGTCCCTTGATGGGTTCACTTGCTTGCCCTTGATGTTTGGCACCCAGCAAGATCACTACCCCTATCACCCTTCTTGAACTTCATCAATCTCTTAGGAAGGTCATGTGGTTTTCATTGTTAGTCTGCTTTGTGTCCTTAGGCTATTTTGCCCTTTCTTCCTTTAACCGTCAATGCCTCAGGTGGACAGGTAGGTCCCCCTTGGTATGTCTAGGCCTAGGTATTTTTGGGTTGCTCTCTCTTCGGACTTAGAATCAAACTCCCTGTCTTCGCTAGAAGAGGTAGTCTCTCCCGGTGGTCGCAGCTCAGAGCGTGACTCTGTTCTATAAGCACTGGCGTGGCACCTAGTTGGGTTAGGCCTGCTTGTTCAAAGTCTATGGATCTTATATGTTCCAACCAAGTACGGTCACAATCCATGCGCATGACCCCTCGCTCTATTCTGAAGGTGTTCTTTCTCTATGACTTGGAGTCTGCTCGTATATGTTCTATCTCTCGTCCTTCGGTGTCGTATTCTATGGTATCTTTTTACCCTCACTCTCGTCATCACTAAAGGAGTGACACTCCTCGTATTTGTCATCGGAAGCATCTTCACCTGACTGCTTGTCATCTCCTAGGTCTTGGTATGTCTCATGTCTTTGATTAGGGACTAGGGCCCAATTGTACATGAGGTTTAGGCCATGCATCCTGGTCCATTGCCACCTTGGTTCATCTAAGAGATCGTGGAGTGGCTTGAAATTTGCTGCTGGATTGTCAGCTAGCTTGCCGATCAAATACCCTAAAATCTCCTAGAGTTCCCTCTTGTTGTTTGGCATTTGGAAAGTGACAAAGTTGGGTCTTCTACAAAGATTTTATGCTATCATGCAGATCGGTACTACCATGGGTGTACCCTTGGGCTTGCTGATCATTTTAATGGCCTGTTCATACTCTTCATTGGCCGAGAATGGTAGGTCGATGGTAGCAAGGACATGTATCTAATCTCGCTCGTCTTCAGGACATGGGATATACTTAGTCAGGGGCCCATAGGATTTCTTGATTTGTGCATCACCCTTAAGCATTGCAGACATGGCGTTGAGGTCGACTAGTGTAGTCTTCCAAGAGTCCATTTCTACCCTTACGGCTTCTATTCTATTGCCTAGGAAGATGAGACCATTCCCCCAATCTTCGATCATTCTGGCATTGCACATCCAGGGTTGGCCCAATAGGATATCGTAGTCCATTCCCTTCATGACTATAAATTCAACTGAGAATTGGACTCCTGCGATTTTCACTGGCCAATTTTTTAGCACCCCGAATGGCTTCACTTTCATTCCATTAGCTAATGTGACATTGAACCTAGCAATCTCGACAGGTGGGTTGCCCCAAGTCTGGAGCACTGCGTGGCTCAATACACTAACTCCCACCCCTATGTTTACAATCCATTTCCTTATTGTGTCACCTAGGGCTAAGACTGATAAGATCGTATGCATCTCGGTGCCTTCCCAAAAAGCATTAATGTGCAAGGACTTAAGCACAGAGTGCAACATCAAACTCGGTATCTACATCTCTGCATCATGTTCTTATAGGTCTACATCAGCTTGCTCTCGTGATCCTTTAACCCACTACTTCAAGTCTTGCCATAGGGTCGAATGCTGACTAAGCAAATCTCCCAGGCTTAGCGTCATAGGGGTGGTCACTAGAGTGGTGAGGAGGTCAATGGCTGCTCGTCTTTCTCCTATTCCGGATTGTTCTAGCCAATGGCCATGACTGATTTGCTGGATCATAGTGTTAAGGCTTTGCCTAAGCGGTACTACTTGTGGCGCATCTTGATCTTGGTCAAGGGGGTGAGAGTGACGTGCTTATGCTGGAGAGATCCTCAATCTCATCCTCTAAGATGGGCTTAGCATCTTTCACGTGTTCTTGGGCCTCCTTTACCCACTCCTTCACCTTCTCGATGCCCTCTAGTTAGCGCTTTAGGTTGGGGTACTCCCCAACCTTAGCACTTCCCTTTTCAGCCGTCTTTGGGGCTAATGTCTCTACGTCAGCCTCAATGACTTTCTTTCCAACAAGTAGCATTGTGGCACTCTCAGTTTTGAGCATGAATTTAGCTTCGGGTCTCTTCTTCCTTCGCCTACGGCTCTTCTTTCCTGCCAAGGTTGCGTCAAGATTGCTAGGACCTGGCAATGATATGCCCGTTTGTGCACGGGTCATGACATACAGTGGGATAGATATAGCCTCCCCATCAAGATTCTCAACACTAAACAGCCCCAATGGGACGAATGGCACATTAGCCAAACTCGAGGATGGTTTTCGCTTTGGACAGTCAACGAAGAGATGAGTGATTCCGCACTCAGGGCACCTTAGGTCAGAACTGTCTCTATTTTGTTGCTCCCTTTCAAGACAGTGTAGTGAGATGTGTCTTGGGTGACCGCAAGTCCAACATATGATTGGTTCTTGGGTCTGCCCTCCTAGGCCTCTACCTGGTCCTCTACCTAACGCCATCACCAGTACTGGTCGATAGTCCATATAAGGACTATGTTGCCCTCATCGTCATGTGAGACGCAAGGGTATACGTAAGTCTCTTCCTCATTTGGCTCTTCCACATAGTGGATTGGAGCATCACTCGGTGAATGGGTCGCATAGGGACTAGGTGGTCTAGGTATTCTAGTAGGATTTATGTCCATTCTAGGAACAGTCGGCTTAACGTCGTTTTGCGCGAGAAGGGCCAATGGGGCTCCCCTTCCGAAGAATTGTTGCGGCCTATTCACTAGGTAAGGTTGACCATATGTTGTGAGTATGGAAGTCTTCTAGGCAATCTACAATGTGCAAAGTCGTGACCAAACCTACCGCGAATAGCACAAGGTCGTGACCTGGGGTCTTGACACTCGGCTGGCAAGTGGTTTCTGCCATAGTACACACATTGGATGTGTGGACACATTGATCGTCTTAGTGTCTCTTGCATCTTGGCTATTTCCATTTTCATGTCAGTCAATTCCTGGTTGGTGTCCGTGGCCTTTCCCTTATCTTGGATACTTGTGCCTGATCGCTCGTTGGATGCTGAAGCTCTCTCCAAAATTCTAGAGTTGGTCTCTTCTTGGTTCGAGTTCCTAGAGCTCCTCTCCTTCAGCTACTCATCTACTCGAATGGCTTCTTCAAACACCCTAGCTAGCGTGTCTCGCTGCAAGCTCGAGTTGCCTGCCACGGCTTTATAAAGCTCCTCATTTCATATTCCACTGATGAATACCATCAACACTGCTCTTTCGATCAGTCTTTCATCCATTGGGATTCTCTTGAAGAAACTCCTCACGTGGGTCACATAGTTGCGGATGTCCTCTTTTCCTTTCTGCTTGACATTCATAAGTCATACTAGCAAGTTGTCAGAGTATCGGGGCTCAGAAAATCTCTTAATGAAGAGGTTTTTGAGGCCATTGAAGTTCTCTTGCTCTGCGGGATCTAGACTTGTGTACCAAGTCCATGACCCTTGTCACCTAAGCAAAGCCCGAATTCTTGAGAGCATTGAGTCAAGTCAGTGAGACCGTTGGCCTCGCAGACCTACTTGAACTACTCTATGAAGCTGTATGGATCGTCGTGGGGCTTGTACTTGTCGAGCTGCTTAGCGACAATATTAGTATCTTAGATTGGCTCTCTTGGAGCCTTGGTTTACCCCTAACCCTGCTAGTAGTGACGTCGTTAATTCTGCAATGCTCTGCTCTATTCCTGTGTTGTCTAGCAATCGCTTCATGAGAAGCTCACTCGGCATCAAGTCTCCTTCTAGTGCTCTCTCATGGTAAGTTTGATTCCTGCCTGCTAGGTTCAGCACTCAATATATCTCACACATCTCTACGTTTTGCCTCAGGCTCCTAGTTTGTTGGTCTCGGTTGTATTCCATTATGCCTTGTAGTGCTTTGTGGGCTAGCTTCCTTTCCTCCTCTAGGTCAACTATGATGGCTTCTGCCATTCTACCGTGGTGCTCATAGTGAGCGTGAGAATCATAGATGTTCACTAACTACTACTGGATTGTTGTAGGAAAACTCCCAAGTCAAGTTCCTCGTTCTACCTGCGGTCTAAGCTTTCTTCTGACATGGTTGCATTCTTGTGCTCCACCAAGCTGTTGATAAGGTTAAGTAGGTCGGGTAGATCCACCTCTCTGTCGTTGTTCGCTTAGTCCTACGCTAGGCTCCAATTGCCCGTTTATGTCTTGGGATCTTCTCCTATTGGTGAGTTCCTTCAAGTTGTTTTATCTGAGTGAGTTCCTTAATTATTCCATACAATCCTCAAATTGCCTCCATTCAACGTGTGTGTGTATGTATGTGTATTCTTTTCCGTGCACTTGTGCTCAATTAGGCTTTTGACTGTTCTTAGGTGTACTTCAAGTGCTGGAAATCAAGGTGAGTGAGAAGAACAAGTGTTTAAGCGGCGGATCAATTTCTGGTCATCTTGATAGGTTTTAGGATTTCTTGATGTGTCGTCTTACTCAGGTTCGTTTCAGAGTCTATGACTCCACTGGCTGACATTAAGGCACTGACTCTCTCAACAACCTACTCAAGCTATTAAGTGGTTGCGTCTTGCGAATTCGCCTATTCCTTGCACCAGAATCGAGTTTTGGGCGTCGGGATGGCTCACAAAGTTTTGTGCAGTTGAAATCTAGCTGGGTTTGGTGCAATTTTCCAAAAAAAAAATTGCAAAAATCTAACTCAGCCCAACTTGTCCAAATTGCAGGGGCTGAGTGGTGGATTCGGATGGGGGCCGAGGGCCGAATAGGAATAGTGATCGAATTTACGGCTCAAACGGCCGAATGGACGTGGCCGAGAACCAGTTGATCATTCAAATGGGCGAGTCAAAAAGGGCTGAGTGGAAATGGCCGAGTTGGTTTGGGCTAAATCAAGTTTACCGAGGGTCGAATCCATACAGGGCCGAATGGTACGTTCGGACGAGTCGAGGCGCGAGGGCCGAGGGCTGAATTTAAAGGTGTTGGCCGAGTTATCCTTTCAGATGGGCCGAATTGGCCAAATATAAGAGGGCCAAGGGCCGATTCTGGGACTCGATCCAGAACCAAGCCACTCAGATGAGCCAAGTTGCGCACGACACAACAGCAGCACTGAGGATGATTTCGTTAAATCCAATGATCCAAGCAATCACAAGGCACACAAACTTCCAGATCACAACAAGGACATAGGAGGAAGGGTTTGATATGCCTGACGCGTGCGAAGAACTCCTTGATGATGGAAAGATCAAATTGAATCACCAATGGAAGCGCTCTCTCTCTCTCTCTCTCTCTCTCTCTCTCTCTCTCTCTCTCTCTCTCTCTCTCTCTCTCTCTCTCTCTCTCTCTCTCTCTCTCTCTCTCTCTCTCTCTCTCTCTCTCTCTCTCTCTCTCTCTCTCTCTCTCAATGCTAGGGTGAAAAATGTGCTCTTCTATGGTCTCCTGGCCCTTCAACCCCTTCCCGACAAGGTCTTGCTATCCCCAATCACTCACTTGCCAACATTAATCATTTCAAACACTCTTTTTTTCCCGTTTACCATGATTTGTGCCCTATTTTATAACAGTAAACCCTACGCTTTTCCAATCTGATTTCTTAATCCTATCCTACGCTAAATGCAACAAGAATCGAAAGCAAATAAGTGAAATGATTTCCCCTTCTTTTCCAATCATCAAACAACCAAAATAACCAAAATACTTACTTGTATCAAAGATCAAAAAACCCAAACTTCCTACCTATCTCAAGCTCCATTTTGGGGATGAATCCCTTACTTCAATGCTCGATATGAGGCATGCAAGTGCTCAAGCTTGAATCCATTGGTCCTGACAATGGAACCAAAATGTGAAGGGTGTTCACACTCAACCGCCAAGACCCATGGACCGCTTATTGTTTCAAGCATTTCAAGCAAGCTCTAATGGCTATCTCTCACCTAACCGACGCGCCTTCAAACCTACGAGTGTAGTGAGCTTACCTCGATGCCAAAATGAGTTGCATCCTCCCTCACACACACTGGTAGCTCCATGATCCTAGATGCTAGCTCAAGCATCCTCAAACCTCCTCCATCGAGCTCCATCCACCATAGCCGCACACACGCAAGAAAAGAGAAGAGAAGAGAAGAGAAGAGAAGAAGAGGAGAGGAGATGGTGAAGAGCTTCACCCTCTTGATCCCTCACTCCCGCACACTCACTCCCTCACACTCTCACACTCCCTCTCTCAAAAGCACACACACACAAGCAAGGTGAAGAGAAAAAGAGAAGAAGAGAAGAAGAGAGGACTCTTGTTAGCCACACACCAAAGAATGAGCTTCCATTCACTTTTTGAACTTTATATACAAGCCCTAAAATTCTATGGGCACCCATCCCTTTTTACATGACTGGCCATTGTGGCAAGGTCATTTTTCCTATTTCCCTCTTCTTGTCTCATGCCTTAAGCCTACACCCATCTATTCTTTTACAAATGGAACAGGAGGGAGTCTGGTACTCTTTTACAAAAGTTTTTAGAGTTTTTTTTAGGCGTCTTCCATTTAAAATTGTGCTTTTTACCTCAGCTAAGCTTTAGGGGCCGCCTCTACACCTTTGCTCTTTTTCTGTCCTTTTTCCGCTCTTTGCTTCATATTTCCATCATCTCGAATTGAGGTTAACAATATTGTTAAAATGAAATGCTTCATTATTACAAACTAAAGTGAACTAGTCAAGTAGAGAATTTTCGACAACACAAAAGGATAAGTTTAGCTACAAGTAGATTTGCAAAATAGAATATGGAAACCTTACTTTGCATGTAGTTGATTACTGCAAAAAGCATCAATTCTATAGCTATAACCATTGCTAAAAAAACTCAATGGTCTTAAATAAAAACCCCAAACCTATTCTAGTTTAGTCAGCCATTGAATATAGTCTTGTATTTTTTTTTTAAGAAAACTTTATATCACCATGTTATTGTTATTGCAATCAAAGTTTCTTTTCAATAAAAAAACTTTATTAGATTCTTCATTTGTGTTTCTACACATGTAAACGTAAATGATGTTACTAGCACACTAAGTATATTCCTTGTTGTCACTTAGTCATCTTCTATTTAGTATTATATTACCAAATTATTTTCATCTTTCACTCATGCAAAGCTTATCTCAATGTAGTTTGCTTCTTCTAGTGATTTTGGGTGCTATTATTTTGTTTTCTCAAGCATGATGTGCAATAATTTGCACCACTATAACCAAATATTATAAAGTTAATTTTGGCACCCAAAACTAGCAATGTCATTTTTTGAAGTTGTTCATTTACATATAACTTACATTTCTTTTTATTTTTGTGTAATCATTTGCTCAAATGCATGGAGTTTTCTTTTGTGTAATCATTTGCTCAAATGCATGGAGTTTTACTTACAATCCTTGATGAGCCATATAGCCAACGAGTTCATTATTCTTTGTGGTAGGCACAAACATACATTGCCAAATTTGTTCTATGTACTATCTTTAGTAAGAAGTGGTACAATCTCAATATGAGTAGTCTTATGCATAGTGTCAATACTACCAACATATTCATTAGTTTACATAGTGGTACAATCCCAGAATGAGTAGTCTTATACTACATAGCATCACCACTGCCTACATATTCATTACTTTACAACCTTTTTTAAATGTAACACCCGAAAATGTCAGCTATCTGATCCTGTGTGCTGACATATACCAATTCAATCTCTCGTGCAAGTACCTTCTCTCTCACAAAGTGGTAGTGCACCTCAATGTGTTTTGTCCTAGCATGGAACACTGGATTCCTAGCTAGTTGTATGCTGCTCATGTTGTCACAATGAAAGACAATTGGACCATCTCCTTGCACATCCAAATCACCTAATAACTTTTGCAACCATACCACCTCACATGCTACATAGCAACACCTGTGTACTCAGCCTCTGTACTCGATAAAGCAACTATTAGTTGCTTTTTGCTGTTCCATGTAATTACTGCACTACCAAGGGAAAACATGAATCCACTTGTAGACACTAATAATACAAGAGCAAGACATTCGATTGCCTACTACTAAAAGTACTTAGACAAAGCTTTATCTTCTTTATCATGCATAGAGGCATTAAGTCCTCAAAGTCATGCATAGAGCAACCATGAACCAAAACAAAAGTATCCAAGGACTTGTATTGTGGTCTCAAAGGTAATCATTACAAGATGATCATCATTAATAGGTCTATTAATGGATGCCAAGCCTTCTATTATTTGATTAATCTCAGCCACACAATCACTTATGCCTCATTGCCTCTCCAAGAACCATGCAAATGATGTGTAAGTCATATCTTCCTTGCTTCAATGCATATACTATACATCTTCTCCATGATGTCCCAAGCTTGTTTGTATGTGCTAGCTTTCCTGATATGAGGGATCAAGTTTGTGAGATACATATAATTAACTATAGCAATATTTTCCTTGTCTTTCTAATCCAATCCATGTATGCCTTCTTCTGCTCTCTATAATAAGATTAACCACATGTGTCTTCATCTAAAACAAGGTTCCATAGGCCTTTATCCATCAAGACACATTTACCTTAGTCAAAATCTCTCCCACAATTTTTTTAACCCACAGTGTAATTTGTATTGCCTTAGACATGCTTTCGGGCCAAAAATAGCAATCCAAAAACAAGTAGATGATGCCTCAACTACAAAGGGAAAAGATACCAAAATACATCCACAAGTGTCCTCAATGAAGAGAGCATAAATCTATCAATATAGTGAATGTGTATGGACTAGAAAGCATTCAAATTTATGACAAAATATAAGCTAGAAGACAATCACAATAGCAACAAAATTATGCCAAAGATGATGCATCAAATGCTCATCAATATCAATCAATACATAGTCCAAAGCTATGCTCAAAGGGGCTAACATCAATGCTCAATTGCGTCTAAATACATCCCCAAAAACTCCTTAAAACAAGTTATTTTGTCCAATTTTAGTTTCTAATTTTCTATCATGAAAACCATCTCCAAGCATTGCATAATAACCCTTTTGCATGCAAAATAGCTAATTGAGTCCATCCAACACAAAATGAATATGCTAAACTAGTTTTGAAAAGTAATCAATTTAGAAATTTGCCAATGTGAATACAACTCTACTTTAACTAGTTCCAATTTTGTTGCAATGTGAAGGTGAACCAATTTATGAATAACAAGCTCACTATGTCCAGAGTGAAAGCAATTCTTCACAAGGTAGTTTGATTTTTTAATTAGTTTAGTCTCTTAACAAAACCATATTTTTGCTTAAGGTTACGATCTTAGTGCTAAGCTTAAAGCTCCCTTATCCAAAGAATAATACCAACAATAGGGGGTAGATTTTGTTGGGGTGATAGAAATCGATGAGGCCTATGATAATATTTTAACAAATCCAATAATAATTAGGCTTATCATGTATCATCAACATGGGTAGAACATTAATATATTCTTTACAAAGAATTATAGTTATTCTTGTTTCTAGTTTTATTTGATCACTTTTCTACATAAAGTAACCCCCTTTCTTAACCTACAATCTATCCTTGTTCATATGCAACATTCAAAACAAGCATACACAATCAATGAAGGTGATCCCTTTTGAAGGCTTGGTGGTTTCTAAAACGATCCATGGAGAAGGATTCATCTACAAATGTCTTTGGAGGATTTTGAAAGAACTGCAGACAGCACATCCTTTCTAGCAACGCAAGGTATCTGCTAGGGAGACATAGGGCATGAAAATACAGGACATCCAACTGGTGGGAGTCAATGTTCACATTGACATTCATAAAAAGTTTTGGAATGGCCTTTTGATCATTATGGGAATGCCCATGCATGTATGCTAGATACCAAGCAAAATGAGCTGTCAATCTCACCGAAGGATCTAGAGATTGTGAATATTGGTGAGCAAAATGAAGGTAGTTCTGGTATGCTTGACTGGCAGTTGTCCAATCCCCTAGAATTATTGGCCAGTTAATCTGAGGTCTTGTAAGAGAATCAGTGGAACTCCATCCTCGTCTTCTGGGAATATATTCACTAACCAACTGAGGGGGTTGAGAAATAGAAGTGGTAGGAGATGGAAGTGGAATAAGTAAAAGAGGATGAAGAGATGGGTAGGCAAAATCATAAAAGGAGGAATAAGTTAAAGAAGGAGTGGCTGAAAATTTTAGGAAATCAGTTAGGAAGGGTGTCAATTGATAAATAGGAAAGGTAGAAGGTACATGGATAGATGGAGAAGGGCATGGTGGAGAAGGAAAAAATACTCTATCTTCAATAAAAGAGCAATAGGTAAATATGGGAATTTGAGGAAAAGATTGAGGTTGGAAAAGAAGGGGTAAGATAGCTGTTGAATTTTTTTGATAAAGGGAAAGATAGGTATCATAGCGGTGAGCCATTTGTTGGTAGTACAGTAGACTAGGAACAGAGTGACCTAAAACAGATCTTCTTTGATAGGCATCAAAAAAGGTTGAATCAAATGGATGGTGTTTGGAAAGGTGAGCTAAGAGATCCACCCTCAGTTGGTTAGTGCTCTGTACATAGGTAGAAGCTGTGTTTTGCCATTGATTCAGGACCACAGAATCAATCATTGAGTGCCGGGAATTATCAGGGCAAGTAGCCACTTTTGAGGAGTAACTCTGGAACATGTCATCTATTTGCAACTCCAAATAGTTGACATACAAAACAGCTTGTAAAACCACATCTCCCACATACCAGGCCATATCTACTTCATCTGGAATCAACAGATCTCCCCGGAGATACATATATGATAGCAACATGGTATCCGTCATCACAGAATCTTCAAACACCATACGAACCACTTCTGTCGGCAACTCAGGAGACCAAGCTCCACTCCAACCATCTTCTGGAAGAGGAAGATCCATCGTTGAAAGCTTTATGTAAAAGGCCAACTTCTGCAATTGATAGTGGACAAAGAAAGAATGGTTCGAAGGAACATACTCCTGAAAATGCTTAAATGTAGACCATAATAGATCCATCCTGGACTGAAATCTTTCCACTTTATCTTGGAATAATGGACACAATGTAGCCTGTCTCTGGAGAACTGCCAAGTCCTACTTTGAGAGGGAAGGGATCTGTGGAACATTAGGGCTTGGAGGAACAGACTGTGACTGCGTCAGTTGGTCTTGCAACTGCTTGATTTGGGAAGCTTGTGATTCCACTGTGCCAGTAGCAGTCTGTAAGGCTGAGAGTTTTACATCTAAAAGAGTTTGAAACTCGTGCACTTCTTTGGACATCCTCTCCTTCTCCTCTGAGATTTTAGTGACCTTTGATTGAGCTTCTGTTAACTGAATCTTCAAAGAAGATATCTCTTCTCTTCGGATCTCAATCATTTGGGTTTGTTGCTCCATCCGCTTAAACAGATCTGCTAGTGTGTCTTTAGCAGAGGCTAACTCTAATGTTGCCTTATGCAACTGGTCTTTGGATTGCATCAGTTCTTCATAAAAGGAAGCATACAGCTGTTGAACACAGGCTGTCACTGAAAGTTCAATTGAACTCTGGATGTCTTTACATAGGAATGGAATGGCATCTCCCGACACTAAACTATTCAGTGAAGGGACTGATATGTCCAAGGAACCCTCTCTATGTGCTCTGAACAGGTTGTTACATGTGAGATAAGCAGGAAGGTCACTGCCAGATGTAGCAGGAATTGTAACTGAAGGAAGAACTGAAGGAGCTTTATCTGCCACCCACTTCAAGCGTTTTCGCTGAATGACCAGGGGAGGAGGAGAATCCAGATCCTCGATATCAATAGGTTCTGACTCTTCTGAAGGTGGTGGAGGAGGTACTGGATCAATGGAGGAGGTGGAAGCACACCCTTCTTTAAGCCTGAGTAGGTTAGGAAAGTATATAGGTAGGACCCATATGTGACGTTTGTGACATTTCCTCTGGTTACTTTGACAAAATGTTGATCCATCTTTGTAAGTAGGTAAGTGCTCCAATCAATAGCCACTCCTTTTAACACCATTCTAGAAGCTATAAAGAGCTCTTTGGACAAGTAATGGGATGGTGTTTTGGAAGGCATAAACCTGTCTTGGAGGAACTGGCATCCTGGAAGCTGTAAAGAGCTCCTTTTAACACCATCCTGGAAGTTGTAAAGAGCTCTTTGGACAAGTAATGGGATGGTGTTTTGGAAGGCATAAACCTGTCTTGGAGGAACTGGCAAACCAACTTCCACACAGGATCAGTGATCATGGAAAAGGAAACTCCTGAAGTGTTGATCACTTTCTTGACATCCAGAATTTCCTTGGTCTATTTCTGTAACAGCTTCAAAATCTCATCGTTGGAGAATAGCTGGCGAGCTATAACAAAGGGCTCTCCTTTGTAGGGAAGAGACACTTCCCTAACCCTCGGGGTGTCAGTGTCATGGAAGCACCATGGACCAGTCCCGACTTCTTGCTGTATGAGGCAAGGAACTCATCACACATGGATGGATCTTCTGGAATCAAGGGGAATGAAGCAGCCACGAAAGTCGCGAGTCCTGCCTTCGCTATAGACTCAAAAGTGAGTAGGAAAGAGTAATCCCGACTAACCAGTGGGACATACTGGATAGGGGGAGGAGCATGAGGCGCCATTCAGATGGAAAACACACACACCACAACACAGACAATCACAAAGAATGCCTGCAAAACAACCAAAGGGCTATCAAAAAGGAATCAATCCAAAAAGAAGGACACACATACATAAACATAACTAACCCATTGACCACCCCAGACAATACACATCCTAGAAAAAATTCGGCATGACCGCTACACATATGCGACCGAAAACTTCATGCGATGCAACAAACAGGCACCTAAATCCCTGTATCAAGCAAGAAAGAAAGAACTACACACCGTACCCATAATCGTAACACATAGACAAATCAGACTACCAGAAAAATGTACATCAAGACTTGACCATAACCTTGACCATTAGTGTCAACTAAAAGACTTACGCGCCCATCCCATGAAGCGGGTTTATTAAAAAATGGAAAAAAGTGCAGTGAGGGGGAATTATTTTAATGAAGGGTTCATTTTAAGAAATTATTAACAATGGGTGACATTTTATTAGGTTATAAACCTTAATAAGAAAACGACGGTTCCTTCTTAAAATTTTAATTACAATTTATTAAGGTGAAACGGTGCTTTATCGAAACCCGGACTACGATTCCCAAACTAGGTCTCTAAATGCAAATTCCTTAATTAAAAATTAATAGTGATGTCGAGCGCTTTTTTGCCAACGCGTGCTTCTTCGTGACGGCTGGTTCATTTTTATTAAAAATTAAGGTGTCTCTTAAGCGCACGTAGCGCGTGTAAAGTGAACGGCTGGTTGATTTTTATTATTAAATTGTGTGTTTAGCACGAATGTGCGTGGAAAAGGTGGGTGAATAAAATTCATGTTAGCAATTAATTGTGATTAAGGGGGTAAGGAAAATAAAGAAATCTCACAAAATAAATGCCTGGTAGGGGTGTGTATGCAATGGCCTGAAGGCGCACGGAGGAGTCCCCCAAAAGCAATGAATCTAGTCAAACAAAATCAAAGACCACTGACTGAACAAAAAATAAAACACCTTAGTGTGTTTATTGAATTTTAATGTATTTTTAATTTTTTATTTTGTATTGTGTTTGTTTTGTATTTTAGGTGTGTTTGTTTTGTTTTGATAGTGTGGTTTGGTTTATTTGTTTTGTTATTTGTTTTTATTTTGTTTGTATTTTTTTAATAATAATAATTAAATCAAGATATATAGCATTTTTTTAATTAATTTTTGGATTTTTACGAATTTTATCCATTTTTTATGTAAGTTTGAATTAATTTTCAAATTTTTAATTTTTTTGTAATTTTGTTTGTTTAAATTTTCACCTTACAAATATTCCAAAAAATTGCAAAAATAGGGGGAATTTGTAGAAGTTTTTTTGTAATTTTTTTGAGTTGAAATGAATTTTTAAAATTAACTACATCAAGTAAATGATGTAAATCAGGTTAGTTGATTAAGTGAGGTCAAGTTAGGTCAACTAAGGCAGGTTAGTCTAAGTAAGTCAGTTAAGTCAGGGTAAGTCAAGTCTGGTCTAGTTAGGTTAGTTAGGGTTGATTAGGGTAATCTGAGTTAGTCTAGGCTAGGTAGGTCAATTAAGTTAGTCTAGGTTAGTTAGTCAAGTTAAGTTAGTCTAGGGTTAGTTAGTCAATTAAGTTAGTTAGTCAAGTCCTAACTAACTAGGGTTAGACTAACTAGCCTAGGGTGAGGTAGTGGGGTTGATAACTAACCATAGTATAGGTAGTAGGGTGGAAACTAACTAGGGGTCAATTAACTGGGGTCAACTAATCCTAGGTGAGGTTAATGGGGGGTGGAACTAACCTGAGTTAGGTTGGTGAGACTAACTACAGTTAGGTTAGTTGGGACTAACCCTAGTTAGGTTAGTTATGACCTAACTACAGTTAGGTTAGTAGGGACTAACCCTAGTTAGGTTAGTTGTGACCTAACTACAGTTAGCTTAGTAGGGACTAACCCTAGCTAGGTTAAGTTATCTCTAGGTAGGTTAGTTTAACTTAAGTTAGGTTAGTTTAACCAAAGTTAGGTTAGTTTTAACCAAAGTTAGGTTAGTTGCCAACCTGGCAATTAGGTGGTGCGGGAGGAGGAGGAGGAGGAGGAGGGGGAAGAGGTGGAGGTGGTGGGGGGAGGAGGAGGAGGAGGAGGGGGAGGAGGAGGAGGAGGAAGAGGGGGAAGAGGTGGAGGTGGTGGGGGGAGCAGGAGGAGGAGGGGGAGGAGGAGGAAGAGGGGGAAGAGGTGGAGGTGGTGGGGGGAGGAGGAGGAGGAGGGGGAGGAGGGAGAAGGGAGAGGAGTCGGTGGTGGGAGGAGGGCGTAGGTGGCATCGGTGGTGGCAGAGGACGCAAGTGGCGACGATGGTGAGATGGGCGGCGCGACGAGCGTGTGGGCAGTGGTCTTCGGCGGCCAACAGCCGAACCGCGGGCGGCATAGGCGCGGCATCCAAGGCGTCCGGTGGCACAACCGCAGAGGGTAGGCGGCCTAGAGGCAAGGCGGCCTGGTGGGGAAAAACGCAAAAAAAAACCCGAAAACACATACGGGCATTAATATCGGAAAATCCGCGCATCGGAATGAAGTACAAAAAGAAGGAAAAGTGTGCAGAACAATGTGTTCGACCACCCTACCATGAGAAAACACAGTTTCGATCGAGATAGGACGCATTCACATGTGAAAAACCCCAAAAATGGTCCTGAAAGTTAGGTTAGTTTAACAAAAGTTAGATTAGTTTTAACCAAAGTTAGGTTAGTTTTAACCAAAGTTAGGTTAGTTGCCAACCTGGCAATTAGGTGGTGGGGGAGGAGGAGGAGGAGGAGGGGGAAGAGGTGGAGGTGGTGGGGGGAGGAGGAGGAGGAGGGGGAGAAGGAGGAGGAGGAGGAAGAGGGGGAAGAGGTGGAGGTGGTGGGGGGAGCAGGAGGAGGAGGGGGGAGGAGGGGGGAGGAGGGGGGAGGAGGAGGAAGAGGGGGAAGAGGTGGAGGTGGTGGGGGGAGGAGGAGGAGGAGGGGGAGGAGGGAGAAGGGAGAGGAGTCGGTGGTGGGAGGAGGGCAAAAGGTGGCATCGGTGGTGGCGGAGGACGCAGGTGGCGACGGTGGTGAGATGGGCGGCGCAACGAGCATATGGGCGACGCGACGACCGTATGGGCGGCGGTCTTCGACGGCCAACGGCCGAAGCACGGGTGTCATAGGCGTGGCATCCAAGGCATTCGGCGGCACAAGCGTAGAGGGTAGGCGGCCTGGTGGGACAGGCGGCCTGGCGGGAGAGGAAAGGCACCTAGTGGAAAGGCCGGCCGGGGGGAGAGGGAAGGCGGCCGAAGAGAGGCCGACCTGCGGGAGGAGAGGACCGAGGGGAGGTTGGGGAGGAGTAGGCCAAGGGAGAAGGGCCTGGCGCTGCCGACAGGAGGAGTTAGGGAGGAGTGAGAGAAGGAGGAGGAAGAAGAGAAGAAAGGGGAAAAGAAGGGGAGGGAAAAGGAAGGAGGAAGGGAGGAAAGAAGAGGAACGAGAAGAAGAGGAGGAAGGAGGAGAGAGGAAGGGGAGCTGGTGGCTATGGAGGAAGAAGGAGCAGGGAGGAGACGCGCGCAACGGACAGGTAAGGATTTTTTTTTCTTGTTTTTAAAATAAAGAAATAAAAAATAAAAATAAAAAATAATGCATTTTCTTTTTTTCTTTTTATTTTGTTTTTGCCTTTTTGTTTTTCTCTTTTATTTTGCTTTCTTTTTGTTTCTTCTTCTTTTTTTTCTTAGTTTTTTTTTGTTTTTTTAAATTGTGTGTGTGTTTTTTTTGTTTTAAATAATGAAAAAAAAGAAAAATAAAAGAAATGATAAAATAGAAGAACACATCCCTAGCCCGTGACGGGGTCAAACGGACAGGGATGGGGATGCGCTAGCCACGGACGCCACGAGGCATCTTGAGGCGCGTAAAACCAAAAACAGGCGCGTTCACGCGCGAGGCGAGAAACGTGGTTAACCGAAAAAATGAAGAAAATTTAATAAAATCCAAACCGTGTGTCGGAACAAAAATCCGTAAAAAGGAAAAATGGACCAGGAGACAAGACGAAAATGTTGGAAACATGCCACATGGGATCCAGGACAAAATCAGGGTGTTCACATGGAAAAAACTCAAAAAACAACCCGAAAACACATATGGACATTAATATCAGAAAATCCGTGCATCGGAATGAAGTACAGAAAGAAGGAAAAGTGTGCAGAACAATGTGTCCGACCACCCTACCTTGAGAAAACACAGTTCCGATCCAGATAGGAAGCATTCACATGGAAAAAACCCCAAAAATGGGCCTGAAAATGGACTCAGAAATTAATACGAGAAAACCGTGCGTCGAAATAGCAAGCAGTAAAAAGGAAAAATGTCCGAAAAAAAGAAATTCATAGGGCTGGTGTATCAAAACTCAGTTTGGGGAAATTAGGATGGGTTCACATGGAAAAAACACGAAAAATGCATCCGAAAACACTCGGAAAAATTAGTAACTAAAAATCCGGCAGTCAGAAGAGAGGGGAGGGAAAAGGAAAAAGTGGGGGAAAGACTGACAGGACACGTCTATCAAATCAAACTGGAATTCTGGTAAAAATAGGGCAGGTTCACATGGAAAAATGTGAAAAATAAGCACAAAAAAGGTCCGAAAACCCACAAAAATTAATAATGGATGAACCATGTATCGAAATGACATGGCATAAAAAGAAAAAATGTCAGGGAGAAGGGGTAGGATAGGCTTGACACATCAGATCAGGGTTCCGAAGCAATAATGACGTGTTCACATGGAAAATAGTCTCATTTTACGGGAATTGCTTCAAAAATTAATAACTAATCGTCTGTCGGAACAGGGGTTGGTAAAAAGGAAAAATAGGCGGTTCAAAGGGACGAACAGGATTGTAAGGTTGTATTGGGATTTCGGTGAACATAGGATACGTTTATATGAAAGAAGCACAAAACCCAGAATAAGGGCAAATGGTCAAGAAACAACCCCTAGGACAGGGTGAAATAGAACGAAAGGGTGGGGAAGAGACCCCGTCAGGGTAAAATGAAATCATGGCATAGATGCATTATTAGAACAGGGTATATGCATGGGGGTAACATAGACACACAGTGACGCGTCCCCACACTTAAGACCTTAGCAGGAAGGTTAAACCAAACTTCACGGACTTGGTACCTCACATCAGACCAAGGATAACGTCCCCACACTTAAGACATAACCGGTACTGAGAAACAGAAGGTGTAGGGTTAGAAAAACTTGGCCCATATATTGCCGAGAAGGAATGTCGACTATCGAGGTTGCGTCTGATGGCGTCATCGACTGCAGGAGGTAACAAGGTGTCTTCACAGCACAGGTTCTTTGTCCTTTGTGGCAGGGACCAAACGGCAGCACCCAGGGAGGTAGCAGGTTGAAAGAATCACAGGAAATTCATCGATGGCGAGGGATATTACACTCAACTCACGAGCACTCAAATGGAATGAAAGAACAGTCACTCGCCCCATTACTAATATCACTCAAGGAAATAAGGATGAAAACCCAGAGCTCACACCCGGTTTAGGAATCGACAAGGGAATGGTATAGAAAGAGTATGCCAGGGTGCACAATTGATGGTGCATCAATGCGTCCAACCCGTCTGGCATAGGTCCAAGGAGGAAGGCCAGGGAGCCTTGCAGTGCAGTGTATAGAGGAGAGTGATGTGTCCTGTGCTGATGGCAGAGACCCTTCCCATGGGTGCATAGGGAAACGGGAACGTACCTGACTCCAAAGGTCATGATGTCCCTCAATCCTCACCTCTCGGTAATTGATTGAAGAAACTCCAGTCACACTCAACCCACCCTCTGTCTCATGCTCTGTTGAAAGATACAGAGGGCAGCCCTTTCTTGAAACCCATTGATGTAACCCTCATTGTCACTTGTACAGAGGTTGTATGCCTTGTGCGCAATTGATGATGCAACCGTGCATCCCGCCCTGTGCCGGCATACAGTGCAAGAAGGAAGGCCATGGAGCCTTATAGTGCAGTGCACAGAAACAATCGTGCTTTGTGCATAGAGAGGCCCATCTCGTGCGTGCAACACTCTGTTCACACAACTCACCTCTCATTTGATTTAAAGGGAAAGACTAGTCACTCCCCCCACCCTCTGTCTCACTCTCGGATAGATACAGAGGGTAGCCCATACTCACATCCCCATCCTGTTAGGATGAAAGCTCACATCACTCAAGGGGTTGGTGATGAAGATCATGTCTGTTGTTGGTGTCGTCAGGATCTCGAGGAGGAGACATACCCAGGGAGGTAGCCAACAAGTTTCGTACTTCAATGATTTGTAAAAAGAGTCGTCTGTTAAGAAGGGCAGACGGACTGATATTACAGAGACAGTGCACCAAGGGAGGTGGCTTCAAATTACTTGCCAGAAAGATTGTGCTGGTGAGTCAGCTCTCCTGAACTGCGGGGTGTTACCACCTTTTCCACAGTCAGCTTCTCGTCCAAGGGTGTTTCCACCTTTTCTTAGAACGAGGCCTGTTATGACAGGGAATTTCTTCCTTTTCTCCCATAACAGTTTGCTTGTTTTTGTTGTTTTTTTCCTTATTTTCTTTTCTTTTCTTTTCTTTTCTTTTCCTTTTTTTCTTTTTTTTTTCTTTTGTTTTTTTCATTAAGAAAGAGAATGGTAGAAATACCATGTGTCAGGACTAACCTCGCCACCGTTGTTGGATCAGACAAGAAAAGAACAATATCGGGTTGAGATGTTTCTGCGAGGGGGTAGTAGAACGAGACTGCCTCATGAGGAGAATCATAATGGCTATCAGAAGTACGACAAGAAGGATAGTGCGATGCCCAAAAGGGAAGGGATGATTGTCAAGATCCCCAAGGAGGAAAGTACTTCTTTAGACGATAGCCATTGATGAGGAAAGGATCATCAGAGGCATCAATGGTCTGTACCTGAACATAGCCATTAGGATTGACAGCAAGTACCTTGTACGGGCCCATCCACCGTTGTTGAAGCTTGCCAGGAAACTTGCCAAATCTCGAATCATAGATTAGGACAAGATCACCTTCTTTGAACTCCTTGTGCTTGATAAAACTGTCATGGTAGGCCTTGCGTCGCATTTGTGTGGTTTCCATGCACTGTAGGGCTATCCGCCATATCTCGTCCAAGCATTCCAAGTATAGGAGATGGCGTTGCAGTGACTCACTATCTCCCAAGCGTTCTTTAACTACCACTCGCAAAGAAGGCAATTCTAGTTCAACAGGGAAGACAGCTTCTGTACCATACACTAGCTGAAAAGGTGTCTGTCCTGTCACTGCCTTATGGGAGGTTCTATACGCCCAGAGGGCCTCTGTAAGTCGATTGTTCCAGTCGTGACAATGTGCGGCAATCGTTCTTGTCAGAATCGAGCAAAGGATGCGATTGGTGACTTCAATTTGGCCATTGGCTCTGGGGTAATAAGGGGTGGACTTGCGATGGCGGATCTTATACAGTTCCGTCAACTCCTCCATGATTTTGTTAAGGAAATGAGTACCTCTGTCACTTATTAGCTCGAGGGGACTGCCAAAACGGGTGATAATATTCTCATAGGCTACACTATTACGATCGTCCTGTTTCAGAGCTTTAGCTTCACACCACTTTGTGACATAATCCGTACATACTAAGATGTATCTGTTCTACTTCCGTCTGGTGGGTGGATCAATGGGACCCACAAAATCAATCCCCCACTTCTCAAACGGCTTTAGGGGAAGAATGGGTTGAAGTGGCATGGCACTTGTTTTGGTGGGTTTCCCCATTCGCTGACAAGCATCACATCTCTTACAGTAATCATATGCATCCTTGTGGAGGGTCGGCCACTAGTATGCTGCTAATAGAGCCTTCCTGGCTGTCGCTTCTCTTGCAAAGTGTCTGCCACATGGTTCGTCATCGCATGATTTCAATACTATGCCCATTTCATCCCCTGCAACACATCTTCGCAGCACTTCATCTTTGCCTCTCTTGTACAGTGCACCGCCTAGCAAGGTGTAGGGGGCTGATTCTAACAGAGCCTTCTTCTTTTCACGGCTTGAGATGCCAGGAGGATATTGTTGAGTTGCCAGGAGATTGGCTATGTCTGCATACCAGGGAGTAACTGTTTCAACTAGAAACAAGGAAGCATCAGGAAGGTTTGGATCATTATGTTCCTCTTCTTTTGTTTGAGGGATCCGTGTGACAGATGATTGGCTAAGACATGGGAACAGCCAGGCTTAGTGACTACTTCAAAGTCAAACTCCTGGAATAAGAGCAACCATCTCATCAGTCATCCTCTAACATCTGCTTTGTTCATCAAGAAGGACAGGGCTTCATGATCCACATAGAACTTGAAATGTGTTGACAGTAGATAGTGTCGAAACTTCTCCAGTGCAAACACCATTGCCAAGCACTCAAGCTCTGTCACTCACTGTATAGTTCCATTCTCTATCAGTGACCTTTCAGCTTGCATAATATATCGGTTGATCTAATTTAGAGGGGCCCTTTTGACATAGGACATCATCTAGCAATTCAACGGATGCATCGGTATGCACATGGAACTCCTTCGTCCAATCAGGAGATTGTAAAATAGGTACTTAGATAAGGCAATGTTTTAGGGTATTAAAGGCTTCTTCACAGTCATCAGTCCAAAGGAAATCCGCCTCTTTCCTTAGGAGCTTGTGCAAAGAGGCTGCCTTAGTTGCAAAATGTGCAATAAATCTCCTGTAGTAACCCACATGGCCAAGAAATCCTCTTAATTGCTTGAGGTTTGTTGGTGCTGTTAAGGCAGAAATCTTTTCAATCTTTGCCGGGTCTGTTGCAATCCCTTGTGCAGAGACAATATGGCCCAACAGGACTCCTGAGGAGACGCCAAAGACACATTTGTCAGGGTTGAGAGAAATCCCATACTCTCGGCATCTGTCAAAACATTGCTCTAGGTGTCCCCAGTGCTCACGGATCAAACTATAGACACAAAAGTCATCAAGATACACCTCTATGAAATCATACAGATGATTCTGGAAAGCAGCCATCATTACTCATTGGAAGGTGGCAGGAGCATTACAGAGCCCAAATGGCATCACTCTATAGGCATAGGTCCCCCATTCTGTGGCTAAGGTTGTTTTGGATTGGTCCTCTTCTGCGATTTGGACTTGGTTATATCCGCTGAATCCATCCAAGAGGGAATACAACTCATGGCCTGCCACTGTGTCCAACAGTTGGTCTGTAAAAGGGATAGGAAAATGATCCTTCTTCGTCTTCGAATTGAGCTTTCAAAAGTCGACACATATTCGAAGTTTCCCGTTCTTCTTGGGTACTACCACAATGGGCGAAACCCATTCATTGTTAGCCATGGGATAGATGAACTCTGCTTCGAGAAGTTTTAATAATTCAGCCTTCACCAGAGCAGAATAATTAGGATTCATCTGCCTTTGTCTTTGCCTTACAAGTTTGGCATCGGGCTCTAGGTCAATGTGATGTTGATATACTGTGGGATCAATCCCCTTTAGGTCTTTGTACGACTAAGCAAACACGTCTAAATTCTCTTTGAGTAGGTCTCGCAGGACCACTAATTCTTCTTCTGGAAGATTGAGACCCACTTTCAGGTGACGTTCAGTACCGTCAGTATCGAGGAATGTTACTTGTCTTTCACCTTCCACTTCGCGAATAAATGTCCCACAGATTGCTTCTGGGTAGAGGTCTGACTCTTTCAAAAGAGTAGTATCCTCATTTGATGTCCCGCTAGAACCAGTGTCCTCTTTCTGAACAGATGACTCATTCGTCTGTTTAGGTTGCTGGAAGGGTATCAGAGCTTTATTTGCTTCTGTATGAGTGGTAATTTCTTCTGGACTTAGGGATTCATCTTCAGAAGATGCATCCAAGAATGTCACATAGCACGGACCTTCTAGAGGCCGTGGCTTTGATGGCTCTAGCTTCTGTTGGCAAGGGGCATCATCATCATTTTTTCTTTAAACTGAACAATCAGGGCAACAGGAGCCACTGGTGAACTTAATTTTCTTGCCTTTAATCCATTGCTTATACAGATTCTGCATATTTTGTGGTCCATTGATCAACCCGAACGGCACCATGGTCATTCCATCCAGTATCCTGCGATATTCGGCCTCTGAGGTCTCTGTAGGGACATCAACCAGACCATCCTCTATCAGAGGAAATTCTTCATTTGCACTTTCATAATCTGCTTCATTTTCTTCCTCATCATTTCCATCCTCTTCCTCTGGAGGCTCTGTCTCTGCTGTTGTAGAGGCTCTGTAGGAGAAAAATAGATCTTCTGCCTTTGCATCTGCTTCTGCTTCTGTCACCAGTTCTGACTCTGCTTCTACCTCTTCTACAGCTTCTAACTCTGCTTCTAGCTCTGTATCTATTACTGTCTCTGTACTTGCTCTGTCTCTGTTTTGTAGCTGCTCTGTATCTGCTCTGCCTCTGTCCTGTCTTTGCTCTGTAACTGTACTGTCTCTACTTTGTCTCTGTTGACTGTCATGTAACAAGGAGAACAGTACATCCATGCTTCTATTTCACTGTTAGAGGTGATTTCAGAAGTTAATTCTAGTTGAGGCAGGAGATATTCTCCCATGGACAAAGATTTTACATCCCTTGGCAGTTGGCTTACAGTGCCCACTGTTAGGGACTGTGCCTCTGTTTTCTTAGGAAAGATTTGCTTAACAGCTTCATCTCCTGATGTACCATCTGTTACCTCGTTGGAGGAGTCAGTTATGACTTCAATGGATGTGGATCCATTGCCCTTTTGCGATCCATACAACTTCAATACCGCTTTGTTGGGTCCTCTGCCTAGGGTTAGGGTTCCTTTGAACCAGTCGGTCCTGGCTCTTGCTTCAAAAAGCCAAGATCTTCCCAACAGTAGAGGGTATGAGATCCCATAAGAATTTGGTTTGACCACCAGGTATATCAGCCAATAGTCTCTTCCTGCAAGGGTTGTTTTTACATATGGGAGGATGCCCAACGGTTTGACTCTGCTTTGGTCTACCAATCTGATAAGCCACTGTGTAGGTTGAATTCCTTGCAACCCTAAGTCCTTCATTGTCACATCTGTCATTATGTTTACTGATGAGCCTCCATCAATCAATGCATTTGAAATAAAGCATCCTTCTATCCATACACTAATCTCTGGGGTTCCAAGATCTAGGAAGGCATTAGCCATATCTACTTCCTTTACAGGCTTTGGGGCCTTATTGGTCTTAACCGCTGTTGAAGGAGCGATCCTTAGTCCACATCTTCTTGTCAAGATGCTTTTGAATCTCTTTCAGCAGCTGGGAGACAGCATCAGCAAACTGTCGAAATGTTAAGTTTGGTTTAAAAGTGTCTAGGTCTTTGACCAAGTCATAATCTTTGATAAGATCCACAGGCTTCTCCAGCCGGCTGGGGAATGGGGCTACACCCATTTTCATCTTTCTTTTTTCTTCTAACAATTGCAGCATCGGCACTTCCTCTGTTTCTGGAAGTGCTTCTGTATCATCTATCTCCTAGGCCTCTGGTCCTGTAGCTGGGACTGTCTCTGTAGCTCTCTGTGGCGCTACAGTGCTCTGTACTGCACTGTTCTGTTCTGTACTGCTCTATCCCTCTGTAGGTAGGTTGAACTTTACAGTCTTAGCAGGAGAATTATTTTCATTCTGAACCATTGGTTCCTTCTTCTTGGTGTGCATCACAGCGGCAACTTCGAACTCTACCAAATTGGAGGCAGACTCTTGTACCTTCTGTTGGCTATCAGTGGCATTGGCCTTTACAGGAGCTGGACTGGGACAGTCCTTTGCACTGTGGCCTTCTCCTTCGCATGGCTACATAAGGGCTTGTAATCCACACATCGTCTAGGGTCTGGACAATTCGGGGAGATATGTCCCTTTTCTCCACACCTATAACATTCCACCTCTGATCTCTGACCATCGCCAGACTGTCGGCCTCTGTAACTTTGAGAGGGAAACCTCCCCAGACCGAAATTAGGACCAAATTCCCTAGGCTTTGGTCCAATATCTTGTATTGTCATTTTAGATTCCAGCAAGTTGAATCTTGCATTTTTATCATTTTGTCTTCGTTCATGCATCTCTTTCAGAGAGCAAATATCCTCTGTATGGTTCTTCTGCAAACAGTAGGAACAGAAGGCTCCAGGAATGGTTGGTTTTCGGGTACATTCAGTGGCTAAATGTCCCGCTTGATGACACTTTCCACACCATGTATTAGAGCGCATCACATCTCATCCAGCTCCCACAGGAGTGGATATATTGGTGGTATTCACCTTCAGCATCTATAGCTGCTCTGTAATCACATCCAGAAGCTCTTTCTTGATACTTGCAACTGAGTTGGATAAGTAGTCCTTCAGATTTTCACCTCCTGAAGTACTTGTAGTAGGATTTTGGGAAGCGTTTGTAATTACTGCATAAACTGGTTGGATAGATCCAGAAGGTCCTCTATTCTGGCTCTGATTCGAAGCTCCTGTTGAGACTTGGGGTTGTTGATTCCAGTTAGTAGGGTTCCACTGTTGTTGAATCGCCATTGGAGGAACTGTTTGAGGCCACTGTTATTGTGGTTGAACCATCATTTGAGGCACTGTCGTCTATGGTGACCACACTGGATTAAGTGCATTATACTGTGGCACTGTTTGCATCTGGGGATAGGGGTAGGGAACTGTCCCTGGGACTGTATTTGGTGGGTATACCATTCTAGGCATGGGAGGAGGTAAGACTCCTCTTCCTGGAATCATTGACATCCTTGCTTCAACTTCATCATACAATCCTATACCTTCCACTACATCTTGCAGATTGACTGGTCTTCTCAATTCTACGAACTTGCGAACTTCTGGTTGTAGGCCCCTGAGAAACACTCCTTTTTGGATTCTTTTGGAGCCCCAAGAGGAACACCAAGGAAAAGGGAATTCTCTTGCAAGAAAATCTATCTTGTAACATCAACAAGCTTGTTTATTATGTTTCATATGATCACAATGAAGAAAAGAACACCAGGCACAACAAATCTTCATGCATCATCATGTAGATCTCCCACGGATTTGATAGAATCAACCATATTCTTCAATATCTTCACAAAATCCATCAATATAACAAATAAAGCAAAGGAATACACCATCTTTGAATGGAAATACATCACATAGTATTCATCTTCAATATCTTCATAGTCTTCTCTCTCAATCTCTCATATACAATCACTCTGTTCAGTAGAATTGACTATCTCTGACTCTCTCTCTCTCTCTCTCTCTATCAATAATACATCATATCCTCACTACAATCTCTCAAAAATCACACTCAATAATCCTTCTTAGGTCGTGGATACGCCTCCCAAGAGGTATGTCTGATATAAAGAGTCACCAGAGCCACTACATTGTCTTTTCATAGCTCACTACTGTCACTTCACTTCAGTCTTCACTTGAGTCTTCAGCAGCTACTTCTTTCACTTCTTTCAGCTCTTTTGCACTTGTATTCACCTCTTTCCAAGGCTAGAAAACTTTCCCAAACTACACTCTCATCCAACAGAACACATACAGAAGCATACAGAACAGTCTACAGAACAGTACCAGAATAGCTATAGTACAGAACAGAACAGCGCCAGAAGCTCTACAGAAGACCTACAGAAGGTTACAGAAGGTCATCAAAACCACATAACTCATACTCAAACCATTCCAAACTCTCACAAACCATTCAATAAGCTTTCACAAGATCTCAATCTTCATCAATCAATACTCCATCCCTCCTTACAGAAGACAATCAGAACAAAACAGATCAAAACAGAAGCTATACAGAAGGTATACAGAACCAATCAGAACCTATCAGATCATCATAGAACCACTGATAAACATTATGAACTTCCAAAACACAATCAATATCATCCAAAACACTCTCAAACCACTTTCAAACCAATCAATCATCTCATAAAATCAACCATTCAGCTCCCAAAAACAACAAAAATCAGCCAAAAAACAAGTCATTTCAACACTCAACATATCCCCACACTTAATAAGGAAGCGTCCTCGCGACCCAAGAAAAAGGGAATACAAGTTCATTCAAAAGCTCAACTTTGATCTTCAATATCTCTTCAAAAACAATCCATCCAACCACGACCCCAACTTATAACCTGTATCTGATATAAAAATACAACGAAAGGAAAACCCTTTATACATTAACACTGCTTATCAAACGAAAAATCACAACAAACTTGTAAAGGATATAAAAGGTTGTCTTCTTCTTCTTCTGCATCAGCATCGTCAACTCTCCAACCATGACCCCATCACCACAATTCTCCAAAAATGTAGCTCGCACGAAATCCAATCCAATACGTTCTTTTTACATAAAGTAACTCACAACACAAATACTACACACAACACAACCATCTGAATGACTCCTCCAAAAAGAGAGATTTTCATTAAAAAGCATCCACCATACATTGGAAAGGTATCAATGAAAATGATCTCTCTTGAAAGATTGATGATTTCGGAAACGATCCATAGACAAGGATTCATCTACAAATATTTTGGGAGGATTTTGAAAAAACTGAAGACAGCACATCCTTTCCAACAGGACAAGGTATCTGCTAGGCAAACAAAGGGCATGAAAATACAATATATCCAGCTCTGCTGGGAATCAATGCACACATTGACATTCATGCACAACTTTGGAATAGGCTTGGAATCATTATGAGAGTGCCTATGCATATACGCCAAATACCAAGCAAAGTGAGCAGTTAATCTCACTGAAAGATCTGCAGACTGTGAATACTGCTGAGCAAAATGAATATAGTTCTGATAAGCTTGACTGGCAGCTGTCCATTCTCCTGGAATTACTGGCCAGTTGATCTGAGGTCCTGTAAGGGAATCATTCGAGCTCCATCCCCGTCTTCTGGAAATCTGATGATCAAACCCGTCATAGTCACTAACCAACTGAGGTGGTTGAGATATAGAAGTGTTAGGAGAGGGAAGTGGAATAAGGAAAAGTGGATGAAGTGAGGGATAGGAAAAATCATAAAAGGAAGAATGATTTAAAGAAGGAGTGGCTGAAATTTGTATGGAATCAGTTAAGAAGGGTGTTAACTGATAAATAGGAAAGGTGAAAGGTACATGAATGGATGGAGAAGGACATGGTGGAGAAGGGGAAAATACTCGATCCTCAATAAAGGAACAGTATGTAAAAATGGGAATTTGAGGGAAAGATTGAGGTTGGAAAAGAAGGGGTAAAATAGTTGTGGAATTAGATTGACAAAGGGAAAGATATAGATCATATCGGTGAGCCATTTGTTGGTAATACAGGAGGGTAGGAACAGAAGGTCCTAAGAGAGATCTTCTATGATAGGCATCAAAGAAGGTAGAATCAAACGGATTATGTTTTAAAAGATAAGCTAAGAGATCCATCCTCAGTTGATTAGTACTCTGGGCATAGGTAGGGGCTGTGTTTTGTCTTTGATTCAGGACCACAGAATCAATCATAGTATGCCAAGAATTATCATGACAATTAACCACTTTGGAGGAGTAATTCTGGAACATGTCAGCTATGCGCAACTCCAAATGGTTGACATACAAAACAGCTTGTAGAACCATGTCCCCCACATACCATGCCATATCCACCTCATCTGGAATTAACAAGTCTCCTCGTAGATACATGTAGGACATCAACATGGTATCTGTCGTGACAGAATCTTCAAACACCATCCTTACCACCTCTGTCAGCAACTCAGCAGACCAAGCCCCACTCCATCCATCCTCTGGAAGAGATAAATCCATCGTGGAAAGCTTCATGTAGAAGGTCAACTTCTGTAAGTGGTAGTGGACAAAGAAAGAATGGTCTGGTGGAACATATTCTTGAAACTGCTCAAATGTAGACCATAACAAGTCCATTCTGGATTGTAATCTTTCCACTTTATCTTGGAATAGAGGACACAAGGTAGCCTGTCTCTAAAGAGCAGCCAAGTCCTACTGTGAGAGAGAATGAATCAAGGGAACATTAGGGCTTGGAGGAACAGACCGGGACTTTGCCAGTTGATATTGCAACTGCTTGATTTGGGAAGCTTGCGATTCCACTATGTCATGAGCAGTCTGTAAGGCTGAAAGTTTGTCATCTAAAAGAGTTTGGAACTCCTGCGCTTCTCTGGACATCCTCTCCTTCTCCTCTGAAAGGCTAGTAACCTCTGATTGAGCCTCTAATAACTGGATCTTCAAAGAAGAGATCTCATCTCTTTGGGTGGCAACCAGTTGGGTTTGTTATTCCATCTGCTTAAACAAATCTGCTAGGGTATCCTTAGCAGAGGCTAACTCGGATGTTGCCTTATGCAATTGGTCCTTAGACTGCATGAGCTCTTCATAAAAGGAAGCGTACAGCTGTTGAACACAGGCTGTCACTGACAATTCAATGGAACTCTGAATGTCTTTACAGAGGAAAGGAATTGCATATCCTAAGACTAGACTGTTCAGTGAGGGGACTGATATATCCAACGAACCTTCTCGATGTGCTCTGAACAGGTTATTACAAGTGAGATACCCAGGGAGATCACTGCCAGAGGTAGCAGGAATGGGCACTGAAGGAAGAACCGAAGGGGCTTTTTCCGCTACCCGCTTCAAGCGTTTGCGCTGTATGACCAGGGGAGGCGGAGAATCATCATCCTCTATATCAATGGGTTCTGACTCATCTGAAGGTGGAGGAGGAGGTACTGGATCTGATGGAGGAGGTGGAGGCACACTCTTCTGTAAACCTGAATAGGTCAAGAAGGCAGACAAATACGATCCATATGTGACATTGGTAACATTACCCCTGGTGACTTTGACGAAATGTTGATCCATTTTAGTGAGGAGGTAAGTGCTCCAATCAATAGCGACTCCTTTCAACACCATCCTTGAAGCTGTGAAAAGCTCTTTGGACAAGTACTGGGATGGCGTTTTGGCAGGCATAAACCTATCCTGGAGAAACTGACAGACCATCTTCCACACAGGATCAGTGATCATGGAAAAGGAAACTCCTAAAGAGTTTATCACCTTCTTAACATCCAGCATTTCCCTTGTCTGCTTTTGTAAAAGCTTCAAAATCTCTTTATTAGAGAAAAGCTGATGAGTGGTAACAAAAGGTTCACCTTTGAAGGGAAGAGACAGAGCCTTCTCTAGACCTCGAGGTGTCAAAGTCATAGAAATGCCCTGGACCAGTCCTGACTTCTTGCTGTAGGAGGCCAGAAACTCGTCACACAACAAGGGATCCTCTGGAAGCAATGGAAAGGAGGTAGCCACAAAAGCAGCGAGTCCCGCCTTCGTGAGAGGCTCAAAAGTGAGTAGGGAAGAGTAATCCCTACTGACAAGTGGGACATACTGAATAGGGGGAGGAGCATGAGAAGGCGGCATTCAGATGATTACACACACACCACAAATACAGACAATCAAGGAGAATGCCTGCAAAGCAACAGACAAAAAATCAAGGATAAGAGAACAACCAAAACGATAAAACGTGACTCGACCAACTATCCCCAAGCAAACCACAGCCTAGAAAAAATTCGACATGACCTCTAGACATATGCGACCGAAAGCTTCATGCTATGCATCATACAAACACCCAAATCCCCGTATCAGGCAATAAAAGAAAAAACTACACACCGTACCCTTAACCGTATCAAAGACACTAAACCAAAACATCACAACAGCCTACACACATCAAGACCACATCTTTGATAAACCAGTGTTTGACCATGGAAATAACTCCAAAAACTGTGCATACCCATCCCACGAAACGGGTTCGTTAAAAAGGGGAATTTTGCAAGGTGGCCCCACGTCGCAGTCGGGCGGCACGTTCCCAACTGCCAGCGGCGTGCCGCCGCCGCAGTCGTAGACAGCGTCCACGTCGGCACAAGGTTCGGCGCCGGGCGGCGGCCAGGGTACGTGTCGCACGCGGCGGCGCAGCGGCACAAGGACCGGGTGTCGTACGACCTGCCACTGGTCCGGGACCTGGGCAGCTACCAACAGGTGTGGGTGAACTACCACCACCACCACATCTTCAACTGGCTGGCGAAGGCCCCCATGAACTCCACACGTGTGGAAAATCTGGCACCCGGCGGCGGCGGGCCGCCCGACAATTCGACCAACGTGGACCTCTGCCGGTACGAGCACACGAACTGCAGCTCGGCGCGCACGAGCGGCGAGGCTGGAGGGCAGCGACATCCAGGAGGGCAGCGAGGGGAAGAGGGAGGGGAAGGAGGGGAGGGAGAATGGCAGGGAGGAGGGAGGCGGGGAAAGAAGGGAAGGAAGGAGAGAGGAAGAAGAGAAGTAGGAGGGGAAGGAGGGCGTCGTGAGGGAGGAGAGAAGGGTGAGATGGAGAGGGAGATGGAGGAAGGGGAGCACGCAGGCAGAGGGAAGGGAGAGAGGGAGGGAGGGAGGCAGTTAGGGGGGAAAGGGGTCGGGGTAGAGGGGGATAGGGAAGGGTGGGGGTAGGGTAATGGGCGGAAGGGCCCATGGGCAGGGGCGGCCAAGGGGGTGGGGCGCCCAAAGGAAAAGATGGGCAGGAGCCCATGGGGAAAGGGTAGGGTTAGGGTTGGGCAGGGGAGCCCATGGGTAGGGTACCCAAGGGGGGATGGGGGTGGAAATGGGCAGGGTACGCCCATGGGAGGGTGCCCGGGGGGTAGGGTAGGGGTTAGTGGTAGGGTAAGGGTTAATGGGCCCAAAAAGGAGGCGTACCCCCCATCCCACGCGCGTGCGCGAGGCGGGGGTAAAAAAATTTGCCGTGACGGGATTGAAGAGGCACCTGGATGCGGGGACGAGGCACGCGGATGCGACCGGGGCGCGTTAAGACGCGTAAAATCGAAAACGACCGCGTTCACGCGCGGGATGGGGCGCGCGAAAACATAGAAAAATAAAGAAAATTTAATAATTTCCAATTCGGACGTCAAAATGAAATGGCGTAAAAACAAAAAGTGGGCAGGATGACAGGGGGATGACAGGAAAAATGTGCAATGGAGGTTCCGTGGGGAGTAAAGGACGGTCACGTGCAAAAAACACAAAAAACGGATCAAAAAACGCAATTAAAAATTAATATCGGAAGATCCCTGCATCGAAACGAGGTGCAGAAAAAATGAAAAATGTGCAGAAAGACGTGCCCGACAATCCTATCACATCAAAACATAGTTCCGACTGAGATAAGACGCGTTCACATGGGAAAAACCCAAAAAAAAACCCAAAAATGGGATCAAAAATTAATATTGGACGAACCGTTCGCCGGAATGACATCCAGTAAGAAGAAAAAATGTCCGCAAGAAGGGGTGGCACAGGGTTGTCATGTTAAACCGCAGTTCTGGTGGAAGTAGGAGGGGTTCACATGCAAAAAACACCAAAAATACGGCCAAAAACACATTTAAAAATTAATAATAAATAAATCAGAAGTCGAAAGAGGGGGGAGGAAAAGTGAAAAAGGTGGGGGAAGGCACGACGGACACGGCTGTCAAATCAAATTGGAATTCCGATGCAAACAGGGCAGGTTCACATGGAAAAATGTCAAAAAGACGCACGAAAAAGTCTTAAAAAACCGGAAAATTAATATTGGACAAACCGTGCATCAGAAGGACTCGGAGTAAAAAGGAAAAATGTCAGGGGAAAAGTGGTTGTCAAGGCTATGACGTCAGAGCACGGTTCCGAAGCAAGAAAAGCGCATTCACATGGAAAACCGGCTAATTTGTACAAAATGATTCAAAAATTAATAACTCAAAAACTGTGCACCGGAACAGGGGTAGGTGCTTTCACATGGTAGGACAGCAAAAGCAGGGGATGAAGGAAAACTGCAAGGGAATAGCCCCGAGAGTGGGTGAAAAATGAACGAATGGGTGGAAAGGGACCCCATTAAGGTAAAAACAAGTCATGGCATAGAGGCATTAGCAGGTTGAGGCATATGCAGAAGGGTATGCAATGTAGACGCGTAGGGACGCGTCCCCACACTTAAAACCTTAATGGATAGGGGTAACCGAGCAACAGGGACCTAGGACCACACAGCAGACCATCCACTAACGTCCCCACACTTAAGACATGAACGTCACTGAGAAACAGAAGTTGTAGGGTTAGAAAAACTTGGCCCATTTTGTTGAGGATCGAGGTTGAGTGTCGATGGCACTTCCTGTGTTGTTGTCGGCTGCTGGAGGTACCAAGGCATCTTCTCGGCACACGTCCTTCATGGCAGGGACCACGCGGCAGTAGCCAGGGAGGTAGCTTATTAAAGGAATCGCATGAAATTTGTCGATGATAAGGGATACTACACTCAACTCACAGTCACTCAAATGGAATGAAAGAACTATCACTCACCCCATGACTAATATCACTCGAGGAAGAATGATTGAAACCCATATCTCATACCCAGTTTAGAAATCGACAAGGGAATGGTGCAGAGGGAGTATGCCAGGGTGCACAGTTGATGGTGCAGTAGTGCATCCAACCCGTTTGGCATAAATGCAAAGAGGAAGGCAAGGGAGCCTTACAGTGTAGTGTACAGAACAGCGTGACGTGTCTTGTGATGACGGCAGAGACCCATCCCGTGGGTGCATAGGGAAACAGGAACATACCTTACTCCAAGTATCGTAATGTCCCTCAATCTCACCTCTCGGTAATTGATTGAAGAAACTCCAGTCACACTCAGCCCACCCTCTATCTCACGCTCTGCTAATAGATACAGGAGGGCAGCCATGTCCTGAAACCCATTGATGTAATCCTCACGATCACTTGTGCAAAGGTTGTATGCCTTGTGCGCATTGGATGGTGCAACTGTGCATCCTGCCCTGTGCCGGCATACGGTGCGAGAAGGAAGGCCAGGGAGCCTTATAGTGCAGTGCACAGAAACAGATCGTGCTTTGTGCATTGAGAGGCCCGTCCCGTGTGTGCAACACTTCATTCACACTACTCACCTCTCATTTGATTTGAAGGGAAAAGACTGGTCTCTCGCCCCACCCTCTGTCTCACTCGTTGTTGATAATTACAGAGGGCAACCCATACTCACTTTCCCATCCGGTTAGGATGAAAGCTCATGTCACTCAATTGTTTGTCGATGAAGATCGCATCGTCAGTTGTTGAAGAGGCATACCCAGGGAGGTAGCCATCAATTCGAACGTTGTGTTGGATAGGACATGGGCCCATCCACCGCTGTTGAAGCTTGCCAGGAAACTTGCCAAATCGTGAATCATAGGCTAGGACCAAATCACCTTCTTTGAACTCCTTGTGCTTGATGAAGCTGTCATGGTAAGCCTTGCGTCGAGCTTGCGTGGCTTCCATGCACTGTAGAGCCATCCTGCGGGTTTCGTCCAAACATTCCAAGTGCAGGAGACGGCGTTGCAGTGAATCATCGTCCCCCAAACGCTCTTTGATAGCCACTCTCAAAGAGGGTAATTCCAGTTCAACAGGGAAAACAGCTTCTGTACCATACACCAGCTAGAAGGGGATCTGTCCCGTTGCTGATTTATGGGAGGTTCTGTACACCCAGAGGGCCTCTGTAAGTCGATCATCCCACTCAGGACGATGTGCGGCAATCGTTCTTGTCAGAATCGAGCAGAGGATGTGATTGGTGACTTCGACTTGGCCGTTGGCTCTGGGGTAATAAGGAGTGGACTTGCGATGGCGGATCTTATACAGCTCTGTCAACTCTTCCATGACTTTATTAATGAAATGAGTGCCTCTGTCACTTACCAGCTCTAGGGGACTACCAAAACGGGTGATGATATTCTCGTACATGAACAGGGCCACGCTATTACCATTGTCCCGCTTTAGGGCTTTAGCTTCACACCACTTTGTGACATAATCCGTACATACGAGGATGTATCGGTTCTATTTCCTTCTGATGGGAGGATTGATTGGACCTATGAAGTCGATGCCCCACTTCTCAAACGGCTTCAAAGGAAGAATAGGCTGCAGTGGCATAGCACTTGTCTTCGTGGGTTTCCCCATTCTCTGACAAGCATCACATCTTTTACAGTAATCATAGGCATCCTTGTGGATGGTAGGCCACCAATATCCTGCTAGCAGAGCCTTCCTGGCTGTAGCTTCTCCTGTAAAGTGGCCTCCACATGGCTTGTCATGGCAAGCCTTCAAAACAATCCCAATCTTATCTCCTGCAACACATCTTCGGAGCACTTCATCTTTGCCTTTCTTGTACAGTGCACTGCCTAACAGGGTGTAGGGGGCTGATTCTAGCATAAGCTTCTTCCTCTCTCTACTAGAAATGCCAGGAGGATACTGTTGGGTTGCCAGCAGATTGGCAATGTCTGCATACCAGGGGGTTACAGTTTCTACTAGGAAGAGGGAAGCATCAGGGAGGTCTGGATCATCCTGCTCCTCGTCTGCAGTTTGTGGGATACGTGACAGATGATCAGCCAGAACATGGGAACGACCAGGTTTGGTAATTACCTCAAAGTCGAACTCCTGAAATAGAAGGAGCCATCTCATCATTCGTCCTTTCACGTCTGCTTTGTTCATTAGGAAGGACAGGGGCTCGTGATCCACATAAAATTTAAAGTGGGTGGGCAGTAGGTAGTGGCGGAACTTTTCTAAGGCAAACACCATTGCCAAGCACTCCACCTCTGTCACTGTATAGTTCCGTTCCCTATCAGTGACTTTCCGGCTTGCGTAATAGATGGGTTGATTCAACTTCGAGGAGCCTTCTGGCAGAGAACTGCGCCTAAGCCTTCAATAGATGCATCAGTATGTACATGAAACTCTTTCGTCCAATCAGGAGGTTGCAGAATGGGTGTCTCAATCAGACACTGCTTCAAAGTGTTGAAGGCTTTGTCACATTCTTCCGTCCAAACAAACTCTGCATCTTTCCTCAGAAGCTTGTGCAAGGAGGTTGCCTTTGTTGCAAAATGAGCTATGAACCTTCTATAGTAACCTACATGGCCTAGGAATCCCCTCAACTATTTGAGGTTGGTGGGTGCTGTCAGAGCTGCGATCTTTTCGATCTTTGCAGGGTCTGTTGATATCCCTTGTGCAGAGACAATGTGGCCCAACAGAACTCCAGAAGAGACCCCAAAGATGCATTTGTCAGGGTTGAGGGAAATCCCATACTCCCGGCATCGGTCAAAACATTGTTCCAGATGTCCCCAGTGTTCACGGATCAAACTATAGACACAGAAGTCATCCAAATATATCTCAATAAAGTCGTGCAGATGATTTTGAAATGCGGCCATCATGACTCGCTGGAAGGTAGCAGGGGCATTGCAGAGCCCAAATGGCATCACTCGATAAGCGTAGGTCCCCCATTCTGTGGTGAAGGTTGTTTTAGACTGGTCTTCTTCTACTATCTGCACTTGGTTATATCCGTTGAATCCATCCAGAAGGGAATAAAGCTCATGTCCTGCCACTGTGTCCAACAGTTGTTCTGTGAAAGGAATCGAAAAGTGATCCTTCTTCGTCTTCGAATTGAGCTTGCGAAAATCCACACATATTCGAAGCTTGCCATTCTTCTTGGGTACAACCACGATGGGTGAAACCCATTCACTATTTGCCACTGGATAGATGAACTCAGCTTCCAGAAGCTTCAGCAGCTCTGCTTTTACCAATGTGGAATAATTCGGGTTCATTCGCCTCTGTCGTTGCCGTACTGGCTTGGCATTAGGCTCCAAGTCAATATGATGCTGACATATTGTGGGATCAATCCCCTTTAGGTCTTTGTAGGACCACGCAAACACGTCCAAATTTTCTTTCAACAAGTTGTACAAGGTTGACAACTCCTCTTCTGGTAGGCCGCTACCCACCTTCAAGTGGCGTTCAGTGCCATCTGCATCCACAAAAGTTAACTGCCTTTCACCTTCTACTTCACGGATGAAGGTCCCACGGACTGCTTTTGGATACAGGTCCGACTCCTTCAAAGGAGTGGTATCCTCTTCTGATGTTCCACTAGAACCAACTTCTTCTTTTGGTGGAGACTTAGGCTGCTCCTGGAGATGTTGAAATGGGATTAGGGCCATTTCGGGCTTGGTTTCAAGATTAATTACCTCTTGGCTTGAAGACTCATCTTCTGATGGCACATCTAGGAACGTCACATAACAGGGACCCTCTAATTTCTGTTGGATTTGTGGGACTGGTGCTTGTTGGCACGGTGCATCATCATCATCTTTTCTTGGCAAGGATGGGTTAGGACAGCAAGAGTCACTGCTGAAAGATGGCTTAATCTTCTTAATCCATTTCGTATAAAGATTTTGCATATGAGAAGATCCATTTACCAGACCAAATGGTACCATCGTCATTCTATCCCATAGCATGAGCTCGTCTGCTTCTGATGCTTCTGGAACTTCTTCTTCAAATGTATCCTCTACAGGTGGGATAGATTCTTCTGGCTCACTTTCATAACCTTCTTCGTCCATATCATATCCATCCTCTTCTGTCTCTGCTTCCGTCTCTGTCTCTGTCTCTGCTTCTGTCTCTGTAGGAGCTCTGTAAGAGAAGAACAGGTTCTATGTTTTCTCTTCTGCCTCTGTCTCTGGCTCTGCTATGGCCATGTAATAGGGAGAGCAGTATATCCATGCTTCTATCTCACTGTCAGAAGTGATTTCGGAAATTGTTCCTAGTTCAGGTAGGAAGTATTCACCCATTGCAGAGGGTAGGATGTACCATAAGAGTTTGGCTTCACCACGAGATAGATTAGCCAATAATCTTTTCCAGCCACTGTAGTCTTCACGTATGGGAGAATGCCCAAAGGCTTGATTCTGCTCTGATCCGCCAGTCTGATGAGCCATTGGGTGGGTTGCACACCTTGTAGGCCTAGATCCTTCATTGTCACATCCGTCATAATGTTCACTGATGAACCACCATCAATCACTGCATTTACAATGAAGCAGCCTTCTATCCACACGCCAGTCTCTGGGGTACCCGGATCTAGGAAGACATTAGCCACATCCACTTCTTTGATAGGATCTGGAGCTTTGTTGGACTTTGTTGCTGTTGAGGGAGCAATCCTTAAGCCACGTCGTCTTGTCAGTATACTTTTGAACCTTTTTCGACAACTGGGAGACAACACCAACAATTGTCGGAATGTGAGGTTTGGTTTAAAGGTATCTAGATCTTTGACCAGATCGTATTCCTTAACAGGATCCACTGGCTTCTCTGATCGGTTAGGGAATGGGGCAACACCCATTTTCATTTTCCCTCTTTCTTCCAACAGAGGCATCATGGGAACTTCTTCTGCCACTTGTGGCACCTCCTCCTCTTCTATCTCCTGGACCTCTGGTCATGTCTCTGGAACTGTCTCTGTAACTCTCTGTGGCACTGTAGTGCTCTGTACGGCACTGTCAGGCTCTGTTCTGTTCTGTTCTCCTGGTGGAAGATTGAACTTTACTGTTCTAGCAGGAGGATTATTTTCTTTCTGGATAGGTGGTTCCTTCTTCTTTGCGTGTGTGATGGCAGCAACTAAATTGGAGGTAGGCTCTTGGGCCTTAGCCGGACTATCAGTAGCACTATTCTTCACTGGGGCTGGGCTTGGACAGTCTTTTGCAGTGTGGCCTTCTCCTTTGTAACGACTGCATAAGGGCTTGTAATCCATTGACCTTCTGGGATTTGGACAATTTGGTGAGATGTGTCCTTTTTCTCCGCATCTGTAACACTCCACTTCTGATCTTTGACCACTGCCAGACTGTCTTCCTCTGTAACTTTGAGAGGAAAATATTCTGGGTCCAAAATTAGGACCAAAATCTCTAGGCTTGGATCCAATATCTTGTGTTGTCATTTTGGATTCCAGCAAGTTGAATCTTGCGTCCTCTTCCTTCCTTCTCCTATCATGCATCTCCTTCAGAGAGCAAATGTCATCTGTATGGTTCTTCCGCAAACAGTAGGAACAGAAGGCTCCAGGAATGGTTGGTTTGCGTGTACATTCAGTGGCTAAATGGCCTGCTTGATGACACTTACCACACCAAGTATTTGACCGCATCACATCTCTTCCTGCTCCTGCAACGTTGGATATGCTAGCGGTATTCACTTTCAGCGTCTGTAGCTGCTCTGTAATCACATCCATCAACTCCTTTTTTATATTTGCAACTGAGTTGGATAAATAATCCTTCAAGCTTTCTCCTCCTGAGATACTGGCAGGAGGGTTTTGAGGAGTCTCTATAATCACTGCATAAACCGGTTGGGCTGGTACAGAGGGGTCTCTGTTCTGATTCTGATTCAGAGCTCCTGTTTGAACTGTTGGCTGTTGACTCCAGTTGGTAGGGTTCCACTGTTGCTGCTGATTTGGCATTGAGAAAATTGGTTGGGACCATTGTTGTTGTGGTTGAACCATCATTTGGGGCATTGATTGTGGCCACTGTGGATTTGGTGCACTGTATTGTGATACTGGGGGCATCTGTTGGTAAGGGTAGGGGACTGTCCCTGGGAATGCATTTGTTGGGTACATCATTCCTGGCATCAGAGGAGGTAGGACCCCTCTTCCTGGATTCATCGCCAATCTAGCTTCCACTTCATCGTGCAGTCTTGCACCTTCTGTTGCAGCTTGCAGTGTGGCTGGTCTTTGCAGCTCCACAAACTTACGAACTTCTGGTTGTAATCCTCTGAGAAACACCCCCTTCTGAATGCTAGATTATGGTTAGTCCATCTCTTCAGGATGGATTCCATTCGTGAGACATAAGCTTCTACTCTTTCTCCAAAGGACTGACTTAGGTTCATAAATTCCTCTCGCATCCGCTCTTCAAAACCTTCACTCCTGAATTTAGTAAGGAAGGCCAACTTCAGGTCGTCCCATGTGCCAAAAGTTCATGCTGCTTGTCTCTCATACCATTAAAACGCCGCACCCTTGAAAGTGGCGGGGAATATTGCTAGCCAATGCTCAGGGGTTCTAGCATTGTTAGCCACACATGCTACCATAAACTCTGCTACATGAAGATCGGGGTCTTCATTGTACTTTCCCTTAAAAACTGGCAATGGGACTACATTCGCTGGCCTGTCATCAATATTTCTAGGACGGATCTGGCTTGGAAGTGGACCTCCAGTAGGAGGAGGAAGGGCTTGATGTGCCATTGGGACTTCTGTAAAGAGTTCCGCAAGGGCGTCAAAGGCGGCTTCTACTGCGAGCTCGTTCTCGGCTCTGATTTTTGCTTTCTCTCTTCTCACGTACCTCTGGACTCGTTCTAATGCTTGCCTCTTTATTGCGTCATTCATCAGGGGGTTGGCTCCACTATGTTGTTAGTGCTCCATAGAGGGTTAATAGGAGGCTTCAGTCTCTGGAGGACTCTCTTGCCAACATTTCTTCTACTTCTTCCTTTTCAACGTCTCTGAATTCTGCTTTCATGCCACTGCACAGAGGAAGGTATTCGGTTCTGAAGGTGTCAAAATGCATACATCTAAGCATTGTAGTGGTGCCATCATCATAGTAATGCCAACTTCTGATGGTTTCAACAGTGTACGTTGTAAAGAACACTCTGTCTACCAACTTCCAGTGGGTTGCTAATTGAACAAACAGAAGGTTATCAGTGCACCAAGCATCCCATGTATCTTGCTGTTGAGCATCCACGAACAAATTCCAACTCTTTTCCTTCTTGTCTCTGTGAACCTCTACAGACCAAGACTCCTGAAGCTTCTTCACAATCTCCCACTTGATGAGGTCTGAAAACTTCTCAATGAATGCCAAATCTTCCATGGATGGTCATTCTCTCTGTTTCTGCTCTTCAATTTATTCCCAAACAGTTTGCCACCAAGATGCAAGTTTCTGCTGCTTCAACAGGAAGAGGAAACTGTCCACCACATAGAGCATGCATCATGATGGTGATGTGTTTCTGCCATTGTGGGATGAACTTCTTGTGGAAAGTGGCTTTGATTATGAGAAATTCCAACTCTTCAGTGGAAGAAGGAACTTTACAAATATCCATTGAATTCTTCTCCTCTTGGCAATGCCAATTCCTTCATTTTCAGCCTCTTCTGGTGCTTGTTGATGGCAAGCTTCCCCGGCTGCGCACCAAAAACATGGAGCCCCAAGAGGAACACCAAGGAAAAGGGAATTCTCTTGTATGAAAATCTATCTTGTAACATCAACAAGCTTGTTTATTATGTTTCATATGATCACAATGAAGAAAAGAACACCAGGCACAACAAATCTTCATGCAGCATCATGTAGATCTCCCACGGATTTGATAGAATCAACCATATTCTTCAATATCTTCACAAAATCCATCAATATAACAAACAAAGCAAAGGAATACACCATCTTTGAATGGAAATATATCACATAGTATTCATCTTCAATATCTTCATAGTCTTCTCTCTCAATCTCTCATATACAATCACTCTGTTCAGTAGAATTGACTATCTCTGACTCTCTCTCTCTATCTCTATCAATAATACATCATATCCTCACTACAATCTCTCAAAAATCACACTCAATAATCCTTCTTAGGTCGTGGATACCCCTCCCAAGAGGTATGTCTGATATGAAGAGTCACCAGAGCCACTACAGTGTCTTTTCATAGCTCACTACTGTCACTTCACTTCAGTCTTCACTTGAATCTTCAGCAGCTACTTCTTTCACTTCTTTCAGCTCTTTTGCACTTGTATTCACCTCTTTCCAAGGCTAGAAAACTTTCCCAAACTACACTCTCATCCAACAGAACACATACAGAAGCATACAGAACAGTACCAGAACAGCTACAGTACAGAACAGAACAGAGACAGAAGCTCTACAGAAGACCTACAGAAGGTTACAGAAGGTCATCAAAACCACATAACTCATACTCAAACCATTCCAAACTCTCACAAACCATTCAATAAGCTTTCACAAGATCTCAATCTTCATCAATCAATACTCCATCCCTCCTTACAGAAGACAATCAGAACAAAACAGAAGCTATACAGAAGGTATACAGAACCAATCAGAACCTATCAGATCATCACAGAACCACTGATAAACATCATGAACTTCCAAAACACAATCAATATCATCCAAAACACTCTCAAACCACTTTCAAACCAATCAATCATCTCATAAAATCAACCATTCAGCTCCCAAAAACAACAAAAATCAGCCAAAAAACAAGTCATTTCAACACTCAACATCTTATGTCCAAATGATGGTTAGTCCATCTCTTCAGGATGGATTCCATTTGCGAGACATAAGCTTCTACTCTTTCTCCAGAGGACTGACTTAGGTTCATGAACTCCTCTCGCATCCACTCTTCAAAACCTTCACGCCTAAATTTAGTGAGGAAGGCCAACTTTAGAGTCCCATGTGCCAAAAGTTCCTGTTGCTTGTCTCTCATACCATTGAAACGCTGCGCCCTTGAAAGTGGCAGGGAAGATTGCTAACCAATGCTCAGGGGTTCTGGCATTGTTAGCCACACATGCTACCATAATTTCTGCTACATGAAGATCAGGGTCTTCATTGTACTCTCCCTTAAAAACTGGCAATGGGACTATATTTGCTGGCCTATCATCAATATTTCCAGGACGAATCTGACTAGGAAGGGGACCTTGAGTCGCCATGGGGACTTCTGTAAAGAGTGCTTTTAGGGCGTCAAAGGAGGCTTCTACTCTGCGAGCTCGTTCTCAGCTTTGATTTTTGCATTCTCTCTTCTCACGTACCTCTAGACTCGTTCTAACGCTTGCCTCTTTATTGCGTCATTCATCAGGGGGTTGGCTTCAACTAGTTGTTCTGGACTCAACAGGATAGTATCACAGAGGGCTTCAGTCTCTGAGGGATTCTCTAGCCAACATCTCCTCTACTTCCTTCTTTTCAACATCTCTGAATTCAGCTTTCAAACCACTACAGAGGGGGAGATATTCTATTCTGAAAGTATCAAAACTCATTCTTCTTAGGATTGTTGTTGCGTCATTATAATAATGCCAGCTTCTAAGGGTTTCAACAGTATATATTGTAAAAAATACTCTGTCCACCAACTTCCAGTGGGTTGCTAATTGGACAAACAGAAGATTATCAGTGCACCAAGCATCCCATGTATCTTGCTGTTGAGCATCCACGAACAGATTCTAACTTTTTTCCTTCTTGTCTTCGTGAACCTCCACAGACCAAGACTCCTGAAGCTTCTTCACAATCTCCCACTTGATGATGTCTGAAAACTTCTCAATGAATGCCAAATCTTCCATGGATGGTCATTCTCTCTGTTTCTACTCTTCAGTAGTTTGTTCCCAAATAGTTTGCCACCAAGATGCAAGTTTCTGCTGCTTCACCACATAGAGCATGCATCATGATGGTGATATGTTTCCGCCATTGTGGGATGAACTTCTTGTAGAAAGTGGCTTTGATTATGAGAAATTCCACTCTTCAGTGGAAGAAGGAACTTTGCAAACATCCATTGGATTCTCCTCTTCTTGGCAATGCCATTTCCTTCATTTTCAGCCTCTTTTGGTGCTTGTTGATGGCAAGTTTCCCCGGCTGCACACCAAAAACATGGAGCCCCAAGAGGAACACCAAGGAAAGGAAAATTATCTTACAAGAAAATCTATCTTGTAACATCAACAAGCTCTTATTTCATTATTTTGATCATCAAAACAAAGAAAACAACAATTCTTCACGCAGCATCATAGTAGATATCTCCCACAGATTTGATAGAATCAACCATAATCTTCAACAACTTCATAGAATCCATCAATATAACAAAGAACACAAAAGATACACCATCTTTGAATGGAAATCAATCACATAATATTCATCTTCAATGTCTTCATAGTTCTCTCTATCAATCTCTCATATACAGTTACACTGTTTTGATAGAATTGACTATCTCTGGCTCTCTCTCTCTCTCTCTCTCAATAGTACATCATCTCCTCACTACAATGCTCTCATAATAACTCTCAATAATCCTTCTTAGGTCGTGGATGCACCTCCCAAGAGGTATGTCTGATATGAAGAGTCACCAGAGCCACTACAGTGTCTTTTCACAGCTCACTACTATTACCGTCACTTAGTCTTCTCTTCAGTCTTCAGCAGCTGCTTCTTCCACTTGTTTTAGCTCTTTTGAACTTAGATTCATCCTTTCCAAAGATTAGAAGACTTTTCCAAAGTCACACATACATTCTACAGAACAGTTACAGTACAATACCAGAACAGTTATAATACAGTTACAGTACAGAGACAGAGCAAAGACAAAGGCTCTACAGAAGGTCTTCAGAACCTCATAACTCATACTCAAACCATTCCAAACTATCAAAAACTATTCAATAAGCTTTCAAAAGATATCAATCTTCATCAATCATCAATCCATGCTTTATACAGAAGACAATCAGAACAAAACAGAAGCATGAAAATGAAGAGAGTATCCATGACGAGTTTTATGACCCAATGGATGGCTTTCCTTTTGATCCGAGCGGTCATTACATGGATGATTCTTGGACTAATTTACATCCCTCACTATGTTCCATATCAAATGGCGCATGGAGTGGTTCAAGAGGGGACAATACCCTATGCCTCAAAGGCCAAATCAATGGAAGGACCACTTACATACTCATTGATACGGGCAACCCACATAGCTTTATTAATTCCAAATCACTCAATGGGTTGAAATTGAGTACACAGGATATGCCTTCTTCCCTAAAAATCCAAGTGAAAAATGGAGACTTTGAAAATAGTAATCAATGCCGCCCAAATGTTCCTATCACTCTATCTCCATTGTGCACTACATCACTGAGTTTGATCGCATTAGAAATGGATCCCATTGACATTATACTTGGCTGCAATTGGCTAAAATCTTTGGGCAGATTTACTATGGATCTTAACAAAGTGGAAATGGAATTTCAATGGTGTGGACAACAAGTAATCCTACATGGTGTTGAGAAGAAGAAAATAGAGGTGATTAGCCCCAAGAAGATAAAAAAAGAGATAAATGTAAAGGCATGCATGTTCACTATTCTTCTTTCGAAGATTGATGAGGATCAGTCCTCTCCTCCTACCAATGACATAGATCCATGTCTTTGCAAGTTGCTGAAGGATTATGATGATATTTTTCAGCCACCTACTTCTCTTCCTCCCAAAAGAGAAGTGGATCATCCTATAGACTTGCTGCCCAACACCAAGCCTATTAACAAACCACCATATTGCCTCTCCAAAGTGGAAAGGGAAGAGCTAGAGCGCCAAGTGAAAGAACTATTAGAAATGGATCTTATCAAGGCAAGCCAATCGCCTTTTTCCTCTCCGGTCCTTCTTGTAAAGAAGAAAGATAGCTCTTTTCGCATGTGTATCGACTACCGCGATCTTAACAAGGTCACTATCAAGAATAGGTATCCAATACCTAGAATAGATGACCTCCTAGATGAATTGAAGGATGCTCAGGTGTTCTCCAAGATTGACTTGAGATCGGGGTATCATCAAATATGCATGAAGGAAGAGGATGATTTTAAAACAGCCTTTAGGATGGAAAGAGGCCTTTATCAATTCATGGTTATGCCTTTTGGTTTATCCAATGCTCCAGCCACATTCCAATCTCTTATGAATAAGATACTTCAGCCCTTGCTATTTCAAACAGTTTTGGTGTTCTTTGATGACATTTTAATATATAGCAAGAGCAAAGATGACCATTTACAGCATGTAAAAGAAGTCTTCAATATATTGAGGAAGCACAAACTATTTGCCAAGGCAACTAAGCGTTTATTCATGACAAAGGAAGTTGAATACTTGGGTCATATAGTGGGAGAAGATGGAATCAAAGTGGATCCTAAGAAGGTGCAATGCATCAAAGAATGGCCTACCCCAACTAATACTACTTCTTTAAGAGGTTTTCTTGGGTTATCATCTTTTTACCGTAGGTTTATGAAGAATTATGCTCATGTTGCAGCTCCTCTTGCCGATCGGCAAAAAAAAAGAGGCCTTCTTTTGGGATGAAATCGCCGACAAGAGCTTTAATGAGCTGAAGCAATTGCTTGTTTCAGCACCAATACTAGTTTGCCCTGATTTTTCCAAGACTTTTACCATCTACGCGGATGCTAGTGGTAGAGGTTTAGGGGCTGTTTTGGTTCAAGAGCATGATGTCATTGCATTTGAGAGCAAAAAATTCGATGATGATAAAGAGAGGGAGATGCATGTGTACAAGCAAGAGATGCTTGCTATTCTACATGCGATCAAGAAATGGCATCATTATCTCTATGGAACACATTTTAAAGTCAAAAGCGATCATAGGGTGTTGAGGTATTTTCTCTCACAGCCCAACCTTTCTCCCAAGCAAAAGAGATGGATGGCTACCTTGCAGTCATATGATTTTGAAATAGCATACATGACTGGAAAGGATAACGTTTTGGCTGATGCATTATCTAAAATGTGGGCATGTAGTTTATCTACAATGTCTACAATTTATAAGGATTGGATAAACGACATCCAAGAAGAATATGTGCTGGATGAGCATGCTGTCCAGATTTTACGAAAATTGCAGCAAGGACATGATGAAGAATTTCCAAATTTCAAAGTGCATAATGGACTCTTATGGTTTAAAGGTAAAGTGTACTTGGTTCCTATAAGAGTAAATTCAAGCTGAAAGTGCTCCATGAGATGCAATCATCACCAATGGCTGGTCATTTGGGTCTTCTCAAGACCTTTGACAAGGTCCATAAAAGTTTTTATTGGAAGGGTTTATGGAAGGATGTCAAGGAGCATGTATCCAAGTGTTTAGAGTGCCAACAAAATAAGGACTCCACTTTATTACCAGTCGGACTCCTTCAGCCTTTACCTATTCCTATGGGAAAATGGACCGACATTTCCATGGACTTTATAATGGGATTACCTACTACTAGTCATGGATGGAATAGTATCTATGTGGTTGTTGATAGATTGACTAAATCAGCCCACTTTATTCCAAACAAAATACAATATTCAGCAAGGCAAGTGCCAACCAATTTATGGAAGGTGTGTTCAAGGTGCATAGTATGCCAATGAGAATAGTATCAGATAGAGATACAAAATTCATGGGAAACTTTTGGAGAAGTCTATTCTCTTCTATGGGTACTTTTCTCACTCCTAGTACAGTCTATCACCCCCAAACCGATGGGCAAACGGAGAGAGTCAATCACTGGGTGGAAGTGTACCTTAGGCATTATTGTCATGACACACAAGATTTATGGGATCGTTGGATCCACCTTGCTGAATTTTGCTATAACAGCACGCATCACATGAGCATAGGTATGTCCCCATTTGAAGCACTTTATGGGCACAAAGTCCAAATCCCATTAGTTTTGTTTCATGAAGATATCAACGCCCAAGCAAAGGAAGAGTTGGAAAGGATGGAGACGTTCGTGAGACAATGCAAGGATAGCATAAGGAAAGCACAAGAAGTAATGAAAGCCTATGCCAATGCGAAGAGAAGACATTTGGACTTCAAAGTTGGAGATTGGGTGTTTCTTAAAGTGCCCAAGACACACTATGCTTCATTGAAGGGTGGGAACAATAAGCTTGCTCACAAATTTTATGGACCATATTTGGTAGTGGACAAAGTTGGAGAGCTTGCTTATAAGCTCCAACTACCTTTTTCCACTAGAATACATGATGTATTCCATGTTTCACAGCTTAAGAAGTATGTTGGACCTGATGTGCAAGTATTGGAAGAGTTGCCACCAATGGATGAAGCAAGACTTGTCATATATGAACTTGAAAGTATTATTGGAAAGAGAGAAAAAGTGCAGAAATTGTACTCTTACTGAATACCTCATTAAGTGGAAGAGCTTACCTATAGAGGAATCTTCTTGGCAACCATCCACTTGTGTGAATGATTTCCCTTGGTTATTGCAGAATGATACATGACAGACTGTGCAGGGACAACTTGCTGTGAGATATTACTGTTGGTAATAAAACTGTCCTGACTTTATCAAAAATTGATTTTCACATTATGCCGCGGTACTAGGGATTGTATACTTCAGTTCTAAACTTCATATGTGTCATTTGGACCACTCTATCAAAAGTTATGACAGTTTTGTAAATCAGCCCTGTTTGGACAGCAGCCAGTTTACTCACAGTTTGGTATACATAAAGTTCTCTCTTATATGGGTAGTGCTTTCCTATCATATCGGAGCTACAGATATGTAATGAAGCAATCAACCAGGAAAGTAAATCTAACTAAAACTGAAATAGACATAAAATAACAAAGAACTATTGCACCAAAACATCTTGCCATGTATTAATGATGAGAGTTCCCAAAAATCATGACAGCCATGGCTGATGCTTCATCTAGCAAGAAGAAAGCTAACATCAAGAAAGTGAACAGTAAAATTTTGTTAATGAGCCAAAAGATGTCTTCTCTTAGCCTCTTGCCTTCTTTATCCTAACTCCTCCTCTCCAAAGTTAAGGGTACATTTACATAGGCAAGGGCTGGAAATTACAAGGTATGGAATTAGCATTATTCCAAAGTACAAAAATATCAAGGTATTTTCTTTCATAACAAACCATCTTGTCCTAAGATGGTTTTGTCCTCAAAACCAAATATAAATGAACCAAATCCAAACCAAGGATGATAGTAATCTGTCTTCTATGATATTTGTAAGTCCAAAGCCCATCCTTGGCATTGTCTCCTGACCTTCTTGTTTCAAGCATGGCCTCACTCACTGGTTCTCGTTGTTCGACATGTGCTTGTATCAACTCTTCCAACAAGTCCTTGCTCTCGTTAGCATGCTTGACTGTTATGTCAGCACCTTCCTTGCCTTTCCCTCGAGGTTCGATGAGGTCACCCTTACTAAAGATTGTGACAATCCTCACACCTGGTAGTGCAAAGTGTATCCTCTATGCTACATAATCGGGCTCACACTTGGTCGCCCTCTTGAAGGGTCTTTCTAGGAGGGTTTCCTTTCTGCAATTAGCAGTATTTGGAGGAACATGAAATAGGATAGGCAAGCTCTCAGTTTCAATTGTCGCGAGGATTTTGCACTTCCCTATAAGTGCTTGTGGGTATCCCTCGTAAGGACTAAGAGTTGCATTAGTTGGTGTGAGCTCTGGTTGGCTTAGTAGGGTCCATGCTTCGTAGGTCAAGATATTAAAATCTGGCTCCTTCATTGATCAAATCATTGATAGTGTGCTCTCTTTTCGCAGTGAATTTGACCCTAAGATAAGCAGATGGTACTATGTCTTCGTCTTCTGGGTCTTGGCTTGTAAATTTAAGCCTGCTGACAAATGCCCTTGAGTCCCCAACTGCACGACTAGATGTGGGTTCTCCACTGATGTCTTGGATCGCCTGTGCAGTGCTATTCAAGGTGCATCTATCGTTAGGACTATCATATCTACTCATCCTCTCAATTGTAGCTTGATGTTGTTGCTTTCTGCTTTCACTAGATGCAGTCCGAATGCAACACATACGTGTCTTTGTGGTGTGGCCTTTTTGCCCTTATTAGCTAGTTTGGCCTGTTGAGGTTCTAGGGTCTTTGTTTGTCTTTGTTCGAGTATAGGCTTTTGGTTGCTCTTTTGCAAGTGAGAATCCATGCTTGTGTAGAGCCATTACTACACTAGGGTCTAATTTGGAGGACCTGTCACGGCACGCGTTTTCTCTCCAACCTACTTGGGGGAGGTGCAGAGGGGGCAGAGCCCCCTCTGCGAGGGTCCGGGGGGGGCAGTCTCCCCCGACCCGCAGAGCTGTTACGAAAAATGCCATGCGCGATTTGGAGGACCATTTATAGCCAAACTTTAAACTACTTGCTCCAAGTTTCAGGCCCAATGATCGATCTATAATATGGTTTCGGCTCTATATGGTTTCTTGGTCAGTTTCAGGGTCTACATGTTAAAATTTGAAAAAAATCCAAATTCGGCCCAACAGGTCCGAATTGCAGGGGCCGAATGCCCGATTTGGCCCGTCTGAATGGCCGAGGGCCGAATGTAACTAGGTCGAATGTCAAATTTGGCTAGTCTGAGTGCGTTGTCCGAGGGCCGAGTGGACCGAGTCAGGTGGGCCGAGGGCCGAATGGTAACTAGTCTGAGTGGGTTTGGGCCGAGTGGGCCAAGGGCTGTATTTCGCCACGTCCGAGTTGAGTGGTCCGAATGCTTCACTCGGACGGGCCAAGTGAAAGGCATCCGAGTGTAGTTAGCCGAGTGGTCCGAGGGCCGAATGGCCGGGTTGGGCCGAGGGCCGAATGGTAACTAGTCCGAGTGGGGTTGGGCCAAGTGGGCCGAGGGCCATATTTCACCGCGTTCGAGTCGAGTGGTCTGAATGCTTCACTCGGACAGGCCGAGTGAAAGGCGTCCGAGTGTAGTGGGCCTAATGGCCGAGTGGTCCGAGGGCCAATTCTGGGACTCGGCCCAAAATCATCGACACTCGGATGGGCCAAGTCGTGCGCGACGACAGCCGCGTCGGGAATGATTTTGTCGAATCCAACGATCCTCACAACCGCCGAGCACGAGGCCTTCCAAATCACAACAAATACATAGCAGAGAGGTCCTGACGTACCTGAATCGCATAGAGAGCTCCTCAATGGCAAGATCGAATTGAATCAACAATGGAAACACACTCTTACTCTCTCTCTCACTCTCTCTCAATGTCAGGGTATGAAATGAGCTCTTTCCAGTCCCCTTGGCTCTTAAATCCCTTGTTGGGTAAGGTTTCGGTGTCCCCAATCACTCACTTGCTGACATTAACATCCCAAGTGCTCTTTTTTCCCATTTTCGCATGAGTTGTGCCCTATTTTACCCTATTTTTCAATAGCAAACCCTACGCTTTTCCTATCCGGTTTCCTAATCATATCCTACTCTAAATGCAAAGGCAAAAGACTGAAATGATTTCTCCATCTTTTCCAATCATCAAACTAGCAAAATAATCTGAAATACTTACTTTTTTCGAAGATTAAAAAACCCAAACTTCCTACCTACCTCAAGCTCCGGTTTGGGGATGAATCCCTTACTTCGATGCTCGATATGTGGCACGCGAGGGCTCAAGCTTGAATCCATGGTCCTGGCAACGGAACCAAAATGTGGGAGCTTTCGCTCAACTGCCAAGACCCACGGACTGCTTATTGCTTCAAGTATTCCAGGCCGAGCACTAATGGCTACCTCTCACATAGCCGATGCGCCATCCATATCTACGGGTGTAGTGAGCTTACCTCCATGCCAATCGAGTTACGTCCTCTCCCGCGCACTCCGATAGCTCCACGATCCAAGTGCAAGCTTCAAGCAAGCTCCATTCTCAAGCTCCACGCTCCAAGCTCCATTGCCACGAGCAAGAAAAGAGAAGAGAAGAGAAGAGAAGAAGAGAGGAGAAGATGGAGAGCTTCTCCTCCCCAGTCACTCACCCTCACACACTCACTCCCTCACCCTCTCACACTCCCTCTCTCAAGCACAAGCTCAAGCAAGCAAAACAAGAAGAAAAAGAAGAAGAAGAGAGCCACTTTTGGCCACACACAAGAATGAGCTTCTCATTCACTTTTCAACTTTATATACAAAACCCTAAATCCCTTTTGGGCGATCATCCCCTTATTCCCTTTTTTACATGGCCGACCGTGGCCTAGGCCCTTTTTCCCATTGTCCTTCTATCTTCCTAGCTTCCTTCCTACCACCCATCTACCTTTACAAATTGCACAAGTGAGCGCTCTTTAAATTAAACCATGATGTGCTTGCGCTCTTTTACAAAAGTATTGACTTGTGCTTTTTCTTGTGCGCCTTATTCTTTTATTTAGGACTTTTCTGCACTTCTTGTGCTTCCATATTTTTCTTGGCATGCCTTCGTCTTCCATTTCACTTTTTCCTTGGCCTTTGTCTTCTGCTTTAGATTTTCTAGATTTTCCACCTTGTTTGTCTGACGGTTAACACCAGTATACAATAGTAATCACTATCTCAGTTCAAAACTAACTATCTTGCTATGGACCCTTTCCTATATTGTCTTGTTCATGCACTCAGCCATACTATTTTGGGGTTGGGTGTATGGGGCAGTCAACTAATGCTTGATATCCCTCTCATTGCAAAACTACTCAAAGGCTTTAGAGACATACTCACTGCCATTATCTAATCGTAGGCATTTCAGTCTATACCCAGACCTTATGTCCATAGTATGAATGTGACAAAGTACTTTGTGCCTCCTAAAACGACTGATGAGGCATAGGTACATAGACATCAAAATGAACAAGAGCCAAGGGCTCACCCATGTGGCGGAAAGTGCTAGACTTCTTATGCGTACTACATGTCTACCTACCATATAAACAATGATCACATGACTCAAAACACTTATAGTCAAGGGGCAAAATATACTGCAAAAACGAGTAAGCATTTTCATTCCGTTTAAGTGCATATGCCCGAGGCGATGGAGCCAAAGAGATACATGTGGAATTGCAACCACCATAAACAAAACATGATCTATGAATCCAAATACAACCAAGGGATACAAAGTGCTAGACTTGGCACCACATGTTAGAACAAGGTTCCCACCACAGGTAATCTTCCAAGAAGAATCCCCAAAGGAGACAAAGTAACCCTCATCATCCAATGTGCCAAAAAAGATAAGACTCTTCGTGAGAGCCGATACATGTCGAACATTATGCAAAGTAAACACACTGCCTAAACCAAACTACAGCCGAATATCACCAATACCAACTATCTGCAATGTCAAGTCATTCCTCAAATGGAGAGATCTAATCACACTGCGATAGGAGTGGAACCACTCTCCGTGAAGGTTTGCATGAAGAAAGCCCCTAAATCCATCAACAACTGACACTGTGTAAAACCAAGGGAGGCATCATTCAGCTTTGTGACTCATCCAAAGAAGAAGCTGCAAGTATGAAATCATTATTAGAGTCAGGTTGCTACACTACATTGATCTCTTCGATCTCAATATTAGACTTAGCAACAAGGACAATGACGCGATCATCAGGCTTGTCCTACACTTTCCCTTTGCCATTTTCCTTGTGCTTGTTATCTCGCATTTTATGGCACTATGTCCTAATATATCATGCTTTCCAATAATAATGGCACGTCAAATTGGACTTACGTCCACGCGACTTACTGCGAGACTATCCACGCGACTTAGAATGAGACTTCTGCGAGTCTCTACTATGGTGGGCATTCCTACTCTTGCCATCATGGTGACCCCGAATAGTCAAAGCATGAGAAGTATAAGAAGCATCCACATTCTTCCTATTTATCTCCTCTGTCAAGAAGCATTCCCTACATCAAATAATTTCAACCCATTCTTGGGCATATTTGCACACATAGCAGTAAAAAATGTGTCCCATAGGCAATGTGACCAATAAGAACAAAGGTGGAAGATTGTCCTTAAAGTCAATACCTTGCGATGATAGCTGGCCAATGATAGCATGAAACTTGCTCAAGTGTTGAGAAACATTGGTACCTTCCTTCATACGAAGGTCCATAAGCTGCTTTAGCCAATACATCTGAGAAGGAGGGCTCTACTTATCATAGAGATTACAAATTTTCTCCCAAAGATCCCATGCAGACTACCCATCTATGACAACATTATTATAAACCTACTTGTTGAGGATCAAGATAATCATGGACCTACAAAGCTCATCTAAGTTATCATATATATCCTGATCTTGACCTTCAGCCTTAATGCTCTTGCATTTGATCCACCTAATTTGAGATTTCTACACCAAAACTTGCCAAATTTGGGTCTTGCAATAGCCATAATTGCTACCATCCAACTTGTCAATGTTGAAGATGGCGCTATCATTTGAATGACTAGCCATACTGCAGGAAAAAGAGGCACAGTACAAACCAAACAAGCTATTGTAATACCTGCGGCCCCAAAACCACTTCCAAAACAAGCTGAAAATAAGAGGTATGGACCAAATAAGAAGTTGTCCACAAACTATGACCAAACTAACATCAAATGGAGGGGACTTCTCTTATAAAGAGTACAACAATCTACAATTATAGCATGCTAAAAATGAGGTACAGTAGTAAGAAATCAATGCCAAATGAGGGCAATCTTTGATACAAAACAACCTTACAGCGCGTGAGTAAAAGTTGAAGTAGCTTAAGCTCAACTGAACAAATAAAATCCAAAGATGAAGGTAACATCCAAATGTTAAGTAAGTGGCTCCCACTGGAACAAAAGTCAGATACCAAACAAGCAAACAAAGTTCAAAACTTCATGTGAGTGGCATCCAAGCATCCAAGATACATCAAGTACATAGCAGGGAGCATAAGACCCAATAAAAGTTTCAAGCATGTAAGGTCATAAACCTCTGAAGCATCCAATGAAGTAACTAACAACCAATGTCAAATCAAATCTCAAATGCATTCAATAGCATAACCAAGCATAGAGCTTTAATGTCGTGCTGCACCAATACATCTGATACAATGCCCACATAGCATGAAAGAGCATGAGGCATAGACTGTCTATTTTAAAAGTTTGTTGTCCACTGTATGTACAACAGTAAAATGATAGTCAAAACTAAGAAAAAGTGAGATCAATCAAATCCCAAAAGCATTTTGGGAGCATGACCAAGCATGTGGCATCAACCATAGATATCAATGTATTATGTCAAGTAGCCAGGAAGCATCAACAAGCAATAGGCATATGCTTTCACTGATAAAATAGCCTTTAGCCTTGCTTATTATAACAATAAAAATGATAGTAAATTGAGCCAAATATGGGCTCAAATTAGTCCAAAAGCATTCCAATACATTATTCAAACATTTCCCAAGTGTTCAACATCAAATGAGCATCCCAAGAGCATCACATAAGCCAAGAGCATGACATTTCCCAGAAAAACAGCATTCAGTCCTGTTATGACAGCAGTGATATCTATGAAAAAACTAAGCTAAAAGAGTCCTTAAATCAGTCCAATAACACCTAAACCAATAACATATGATCCCCCAAGTATCCGGCAACAAAATATAGGTATATGGGCATCTCGAGAAGCATATATGAGCTCCAAGCATGCTGCCCTATTTGCACAATTAATAGCTAAAGCTCAATGACTCAAAACCAATGCTCAATGTTAATGATCAATGCCAGGAGGAGATATAAACAATGTCAATGTCTTTGTCCAACGCTGGGGAGCGGTTGAGCAAGCAAAAGTGCTTGAAAATGGCCACAACTGAAAAAAGTTTTTGTATTTCTAGCCCTGAGTACCAAGCTAAATAATCCCTAAAATAAGCTCAATGTAGGCTCAAGAATGCCCTAAGATACCCCCAATAGGTCTTGAGAAGTCCTAGAGCAATGAGAGCTCAATATATATGAACCTCAAACAGTGGAGTTATGGCTGCCAATGGTGAAACCATACTGTAGGTAACTCGAATGAGACCTGAAGCAATGTTGGATTGAGCTCGAGATCACAAAGAAGAAGGCTCTAATACTAGTTGAAGGGAGAATCTTAAGTGGAAGCACGAGCACGCGCAAGTATAACAGGTGGATGGAGAAAAAGAGCGCAAGAGAGAGACTCAAGATGTGGGAACTCCAATAGTCGCAATGTGTGACTGGCCTTCCCTTTATTCGAATGTCACTGAAAGAATAAAGAATGAAGTGACAATGATGGGCATCACCGCCTACAATGTGTAGGGTGCGGGTACTATCGATGTAGTAATACACGGGCAACTAGGCACATGCACCTTTACCCCTAGCAATGAAAAGGGACTACCACATCCTATAGCTTCCTCATAAGTTGTGCCCTCAATACATTATCAAAAGCTTTGCAAAAAGCCACAAACTAGTATTAGATCCTTCTCCCATGTGCATAACCTCTTTAATGATGCTCCATAAGGGTAATTAGAAGTGATTAAGGGTAAAGAGGCCTCACCAAAAACTTGCTTATTCTTACTCTTACTCCCTATCTCTCAACCTAAGGCTTGGCACAAATGGTCATGTAGTTTACCACTCCATGGGGCCCCAAATGTTTAAGATAGGCACAGTGGTTTTGATTAACTAGTCACAACAATGAGTCTCCCATATACATCACCATTGAACATGGGGACCAAGAGTGATGCCAAAGCTTCTTGTGCATGTGAGAAGTGCTGATCCACCTAACCATCATGGTCTTGTGATCTCCCAACCTAAACCTTGTCGATTCCATCACAAGACCTAGCAATGGTAAAGATGGTGCAAAATGTGATGTGAGACTCTAGTGACAAGGTGGGATGACAAGGTGGGATGTATTAAATATTCCATCCTGAAGGAGAAGTAATGACAACATTTTTGCAACATCCACCAAGCCTTCTTACAGTCTAGACCTAAGAACAATTGATATATCTCTTGATCCTGATGCATAAGCTATCATCTTTTCTTTTGGATTCCAATGCTTGAAACAGAAGTTCATTCCTCTTAATGTGTGTGGATACTTTAGGCTATTGTTTACTACAAAGCAAAGGAAGTGGAAAACGAGGCATCAAGAGGAAAAGCGCAAGGCGGAAAAAAGGAAAAGGTGCCCTATAAGAGAGTGGGCCTGGAAGAAATCTAAAAGCATGGGAACAACCACCAGGAGTACAAGACACAACCATGGAAGCTGTAAGAAGCCAAAAGCAAGAAGGTGCACCTTTAAATATAAAGGCACAGCCAAAACCTTTGTAAAAGAGCACCAAGCTCCCTCCTGTGCAATTTGTAACCATGAATGAGTGGTAGGACTAAGCTAGGAAGAGAGGAGGACAATGGGAAAAAGGGCTGGTCATGTAAGAAAATAGGGATAAGGGAATGACCGCCCAAAAGGGATTTAGGGTTTTGTATATAAAGTTCAAAAAGTAAATGAGAGCTCATTCTTTTGTGTGTGGCAAAGTGGACTCTTCTTCTTCTCTTCTCTTGCTTGCTTGTGAGTGCTTGAGGGAGGGAGTGTGAGTGAGTGAGGGAGTGAGTGTGTGAGAGTGAGGGATCTTGGAGGTGAAGCCCTCCCCCATTTCCTCTCTTCTTCTTCTCTTCTCTTCTCTCGTCTCATGCGTGGCTATGGAGGATGGAGCTTGAAGGAAGAGGCTTGAGGATGCTTGAGCATGCATCACGAATCGTGGAGCTATCAGAGTGCTTGAGAGAGCAAGCAACTCAATCATGCATTAAGGTAAACTCACTACACTTGTAGAGAGAGATAGCTCATTAGTTATGTGAGAGGTAGCCATTAGTGCTCGCTTGAAACGCTTGAACAATAAGCAGTCCATGGGTCTTGGCAGTTGATGCCTCTACATTTTGGTTCCATTGCTGGGACCACGAATTCAAGTTTGAGCACTTGCACGCTTCAAATCGAGCATCGAAGTAAGGGTTTCATCCCCGAACCGGAGCTTGAGATAGATAGGACGTTTTGGGTTTTGAATCCGTACTACAAGTATTTTTGGTTTTTGATGATTAGTTGAGTAGGAGAAATCAATTCAGCACTTTGCTTTTGAATTTTACCGCATTTAGAGTAGGATAGGAGGGAGAAATTGGAGTGGAAAGCTAAAGGTTTAATGTTGTAAAACAATCCTAAATAGGGCAATAACAGGAAAAAATGGAAAAAAAAAGAGTGCTCAGATGTCTCGGAGTCGCATTGGAGTGATCAGGAAGGCTAAGGTGCTGGCCAGCAAGGGTTTAAGGTCCTGGGTGACCAGGGAAAACCTCATTTGCAGTTCTAGCTTTGTGAGAGAGAGAGAGCTTGCATGTCACGAGTCTAAGTCAAATCAATCGGAGCGTATCAAAGCTTTCGATGAGATTCAGGTATAGAATGCCCTTGGCCTACACCCCTATTTGATTCCTGGAGGTTCTTGGAGGTAATGCCAGCATTAGAGTGAAGATTTTTGGCAAAAGACGATTGGCGCGCATTTTTGGCCAACTGAATCAGACGTTTTCCATGGTGTCTGATTCCCAAAATCGGACTTGAACAACCCATCCAGTCCAATCAGACATACCCATTCGATTTTGAAATTTGAACCAACTCCAAATCAGACCACTTCCTAATCTGACACCACCTTCATCTGATTCCAAGAATCGGATGAGAAGGAATCGGACATACCACCTTATCATCAAACGCTTAGCTATCTGATTGCAACAATTGGACCAAAGAATTAGACCCAATATCCTGTCCAATATCGGAGACACATCTGAATCGGACCAAGCACCCTTGTCCGATTCCGAGAATCGGACATAACCCAATCAGACCAACTCAAGCCATCCAATCGAACACACCTTGACCGATTGTGACAATTGGACCCGGATTCCTAAAATCGGACGTCCGATTTCCAAAGTCGAACACTGGTAAATCAGACACAGCAGCATGAGAAAGAAAATCTAGAAATTTGACAAACCTCGGTCAACGAGAAGCATGACCTGTGCTGGAAGAACCCACCAAATGCCTCACATGTAGTTACAAACCTAGAAATCATGGCTGAACAATCTGGAATCGTGTCTGGTGCTGTGGGCCGATTGTAAAACCCTAGAAGCCGACGAGAATAACTTGAAACTGAACACACGACCCTATCAAGCCAACCCATAGAGAAGAGCACCAGAGCTACACACACTTTGTTTTCTCACTCACACTGACTTCCAGCACTTGAAACACACTTAAGGAGAGCAAAGAGCCTGGTTGTGCATAGTGCACTGAAAAGAATACACTCGTACGCACATGCACAGAGTGAGGATAAGTTGAGGACTTGTTGCAATTAAGAAGGAACTCACTCAAAAATAAAATCTTGAAGGAACCCATTAGTAGGAGAAGATCCCAGGACATAGAAGGGTGACCAAATCCCCGAAAGTAGGACTAGGTGCATAATGCGACTGAAGAGCTAGACATAGCAAGGACCAACCCTATCGAGGAAGTGGATCTATGTGACCTCATTCACCTGATCGATAACTTGGTGCAACATGAAGCCCTAGACATGAAAGAGGGCAACTCAGAGGTCGAAGAAGCTACAAGGAGCTTGACCTAGGAGACCTTCCTAAAGCTATCCGGCAGTTGGTGAACAAATACGATGCTCAAACCTGGCTAGAACACTTCAATAGACCTATAGAGGACGTCATAACAGACCTCGAGGAAGAAGGAAGATGGCTCATAGGGCTTTGCAAGGCCTAGTTGTATACAACTAGAACCAGCAAACTAGGAGCTTGCGATAGAGCTTGGAAATGAGAGAGATTTAGAGAGTGCTAGCCTTAGCAGGCAGTAGGAATCGATCAGAGAGCGAGAGAGTGCTAGAAGGGGACCTCACACTGAGCGAGCTTTTGACGAAGTGGCTGCTAAATAACATGGCAATAGAGTAAAGCATTGCAGCATTAGCAAGATTGCTACTAGTGGGGTTAGGGGTTAACCAAGGCTCTAAGAGCAATAAAAATTCATGTGGTGGCAAAGCAGCTGGACAAATACCAAGCAAATGATGACCCGTACAGCTTTGTAGAACAGTTTGAGTAGGTCTACGAGGCCAACGGCCTTACCTATCCTACTCAATACTCCCAAGCTTTCGAACTATGCTTAGGTAACAAGGGTCGCACTTGGTACATGAGTTTGGATGTTACAGAGTGTGCCAATTTCAATGGCTTGAAAAATCTCTTCTTTAAGAGACTTTCCAAACCTCGGTACTCCGATAACCTACTAGTGCGACTCATGAACGTCAAGCAGAGAGAAAAAAGGATATTCGAGATTATGTAACGCATGTGAGGAGTCTCTTCAAGAGAATCCCCATGGGCAAGAGACCAACCGGAAGAGTGGTATCTATGGTATTCATTAATGGAATACGAAGTGAAGAGCTCTACAAAGCCTTGGCCGGTAACTCGAGCTTACAGCAAGATGCACAGGCAAGGGTCTTTGAAGAAGCTATTAGAGTGAACGACAAGCTCAAGGAAAGAGGCTCCAAAGGCTTGGATCAAGAAGTGCCAGGAGTTCCAAGAGGGCCTCAATGCCAAGTGAGAGAGCTGACCCAAGCACGCAGGACAAAGGGAAGGGCACTGCTTCAAGACAAGAGCTAGCAGAGATTAGGATGGGCATAGCCAAACTATAGGAGATCATGAGATGTCCAACATGCCCACACGTCCAATGTGTGCATTGTGGCGGAAACCACTTGCCAGCTGAGTGTCAGGACCCTAGGTCACGACCTTGCACTAATTGTGGTAGATTCGGCCATGATAACATGCAGGGTCGATTACCTCGAAGGCTCCCATACCTACAACCTTACGGTCAACCCTACCTTGCGAACATGCCACCAAACTTCTTTGGAAGGGGAGCCCCATTGGCTCTTCTGCCACCTAATGATGCCAAGCCATCCATCCCTAGGATGGAAATAAATTCTACACGTATCCATAGACCTCCTGGACCCTACGTGACCCCCCCATCGAGTGACGCTCCAGTCCAGTATGTGGAGAGCCTTATGTAAACCCATATGTGACGTACGATGAGGAAGGCAACGTAATCCTTATGGACTACCGACTAGTATCGGTGATGGTGTTAGGAAGAGGGAGAGGCAGAGGCCTAGGAGCATAGACCCAAGAGCCTCATGAATTGGACTTGCGGTCACCCAAGACATTTCTTTACATTGCCCCGAGAGGGAGCAAGCAAATAGAGATAAGGCTGACCTGAGATGCGTTGAGTGTGGAATCACTCATCTCTTTGTCGATTGCCCTAGGTGAAGGCCATCTTCTGGGTTAGCAAACGAGCCATCAGTTCCATTAGGTTTGTTCGGTGTCGAGACACTCGATAGGGAGGCCACGTCTATCCCATTGCATGTCATGACCCACATGCAGACGACATAGGCTGGCATATCATTGCTAAGGCCTAGCAACCTTGACGCAACCTGAGTTGGAAAGAGGAGTCAAAGATGAAGGAAGAAAAGACCAGACGCTAAGGTCACCCGCAAAACCAAAAGTGCCACAACACTGTCGGTTGGAAGGAAAGTCATTGACACAAAGGACGAAACGTCAGCCCCACAGATAGCTAAAAAGGGAAATGCTAAGGTCGGGGAGTATCCCAACCTAAAGCGCCAACTTGAAACCATCAAGAAGGTGAAATACTGGGTGAAGGAGGCCCATGAGCACCTAAAGGACATTGAGCCCATGCTAGAAGATGAGATCGATGATCTCTCAAGCATAAGCATGCCAACCTCTCTCCCATGACCAATATCAAGGGAGACGATGGCACCACAAGCTAGGCCATCTAGACAAAGTCTAAATGCTCCAGGCTAGCAAACTAGTCAGGGCCATTGGCCAAGAACCATAGAATTAGGAGAGAGGCAAGTGACTAGCAACCTCCTCAATACAATGGTGACCACCCCCTATAAATCTAAGTTTAGGCAACCTGGTTAGGCAGAATCCAATGCTATGGCTAGAGCTGAAATAGTAGGTTGAAGAACCAAATGATCCAATTACCACAGACTTTCCTGAGCACGATGCAGAAACTCAAATACCAAGTCTGACACTGCACTTTATATCTAAATCCTTGCACATTAATGCCTTTTGGGAAGTCACGAAAATGCATGCAGTCCTGCCAGTCTTAGCATTGGGGGACGTCACCAAAAAGAGGATCGTGGACACAGGGGTAGCAGTGAGTGTGTTAAGCCATGCAGTACTCCAAACTTGGGGTAACCCACCGGTTGAGACTGCTAGGTTCAAGTCACACTAGCTAACGGAATGAAGGTGAAACCGTTCGGAGTGTTGAAAATTTGGCTGAAAATTTGGCCAGTGTAGATCACGGGAATCCAATTCTCTATTGACTTTATAGTCATGAAGGGAGTGGACTATGACACCTACTAGACCGAACCTAGATGTGCAACGTGAGAGTCATGGAGGACTGGGGCAACGGTCTTATCTTCCTGGGCAATCGAACAGATGCTATAAGAGTGGAGATGGACACATGGAAGACTATGCCTATTGACGTAGATGCCATCTCCACCATACTAAAGGGCGACAAACAAACCAAGGGATGCTATGGGGCCCTTACAAAGTATATCTCGTGCCCTGAGGAAGAGAGAGATTGGATGCATGTTCTTGCTTCCATTGACCTACCGTTCTCGGACACTGAGGAGTACGAACAAGCCATCAAGGCAACCAACAAACTCGAGGACATACCCTCAGTGCCAATCTGCATGACAACTGAAAGCCTATGTGGAAGACCAAACCCATTCATATTCCGAGTCCCGATCAATAGACGAGAGCTCCTAGAGATCTTAGGATATCTGATGGACAAAGTGAATGGCAATCCAACCACAAACCTCAAGCCACTCCAAGACCTCTTAGACGAGCCTGAATGGCGATGGTCCAAGGTGCAAGATTTAAACTTGAGGTACAATTGGGCCTTAATCCTTAACTAGCAAAAAGAGAAATGTTAGAACCTGGAGAATGATGAGCAACTGAACAAAGACAGCTCTGATGATGAATATAAGAACTATTGTTCCTTCAATGATGAGAGCGAAAGGGAAATCAATACCATAAAATACGACATTAGGGGACGTATAATCGAACAAATATGAGTAGACTCCAGACCACGCAGGCAGAATGCCCTTAGAGTAGAGAAAGGAGTCAGACATAAGGACTATGATTGAACTTGGTTGGAGCACACAGGTGCAATCGACTACAAGCAAGCAGGCCTAACCCAACCGAGTGACATACCACCACTGCGAACGGACTCACCCTATGAGCTACAACCACCAAGAGAGAGCCCCTCTTCTAGCGAAGACAAAGAGTTTGATTCTAAGTCAAAAATCAACTTAGATAGTGACCCTGAAATACCTCGACCGCCCAAGACTAGACGCACCAAGGGGGACCTACCCGTCCACCTAAGACACCGACGGTTAAGGAGGGAGGAACGACGGAAGCTACCTAAAGAAACGCAGACATAAGAACAGCAAAAACCGCAAGACCTGCCAAAATGATTCATAAAGTTCAAAAAGGGAGATAGGGTGGTGATGTTACTAGGAGCCAAACGATAGGGGCAAGCAAGCGAACCAATCGAGGGACCCGCCAAGGTCAAGGAGGTCAATTTAGCCAAGAAAGAGGAGACCCCACAACTTGTCTTTATAGTCGATGACCTGACTAAGAAAGAGAAAGCATGTCTCATTGCCTTCTTGTGGGAGTATATAGACGTCTTTGCTTGGTCCCTAGAAGAGCTCAAAGGGGTAGACCCGAGTGTGGTGGCTCACAATATACCCATGACACCTGATGCAACACCAATCAAGCAGCAACCATATCCCATGAATCCAAAGCATGCCCATGCTGTCAAGGAAGAAATTGACAAGCTAATGAGAGTAGGATTCATCTATGAAATTGAACACACAGATTGGGTTTCCCCCATAATCAATCGTATTAAAGAAGAATGAAAAGATTAGAGTATATGCCAATTACAAGAAGGTAAATGCACCTACAAAGAGAGATAATTACCCACTGCCATACACCGAGCACATGCTTGAGAGAGTGGCTGGAAAAGAGGCCTACAATTTTCTAGACAGCTTCTCTGGATACAATCAGGTGCAAGTACATCCTAATGATAGGCATACAATCGCATTCGCCCATTGATTGGGGCATCTTTGCCTACATAGTCATGCCTTTTGGGTTGACTAATGTGCCAGCAACCTTCCAACAACTGATGTGTACAATATTCAAAGACATGCTGAGGAAGGAGTTAGAGGTCTTTCAATGGCAGGCGCATAAAGAGGTACTTCCCTCCCACGCACCCATTACATGAGCCCCCAATGCTAACATCTCTTGTCCACGTATGAGTAGCCACTATCACTGAAATGGACGATGAGGATGAGGAAGCAGTAGAACCAACTTACTTAAGTATGATGGTCACTGCTAAGCACACATGCATCATCAATGCATTGATCGATAAACCGCAGTTGCAGCCCACTAATGCTAAGCTCGGCCCTTGTGGAGGCCAACCCTACACACTTTTGAGAAAGTCCAAGGTTGCGATTTCTATCGAGTCTGAAAGCATGCCGATAATCTTCTATGTGTTGCCCAACACTAAGAATGCATGCATAAAATCGTTGTTAGGATGAACCTTCAAGAAGCAAGCTCATTGTATTGCCGACTAAGAGTTGCAACGTATCCGCCTATCCATAGGTGACGTCTGAATAGTTGCATCTTTCAGCAAGGGCAGCGTGACTCCTTCCAAGTCCGCAAAGCCACTGGTAGAGAACCCCACCGTCAATGTTGGGGTAAAAAGCCCTTGAGCCTGCCCATGTATAGTGACTGCCCATATTCTTTATTCATATATATATATATATGAACGTGCAATAAGGCTATCATAACATTGTTGACAACACCTACATTGTGTGTGTTCTTCTCTCTCGCGTCTCATGCATCCCTTTCAACTGGTATCAAAGCAGGTCCTTCGCAAGCACTTCTTGGCCTTCCCCAGCATCTACACGAGGTATGAGAGCTTGCTTCTCACTCAGTTCTTAGCCATCTTTGACATGAACAGCAGGGTTTCATGAAGAGGCAGCCATATCTTCCATCATTGAAGCTTGTTCTCTTCACCTCTTGCTTGGACTTGTCCTAGGCTTGTGTAGGCCTATTGTAGGCCTTCATTGGGCTCTTGCTTATCCCCTAACCACCCTGATTTGGCCCTCAAGTACAATAGCATGCTCATGTTTTATTTGCGCCTATTTGCAAAAATGGCTCAAAGATCGCTCTTTTTGTCATATCTCGGGCTTTCAGAATCCGATTCAGGAAAGGTAAGAGTCTAAGTTGGGGTTTTGGCATGCTCCGGACGCAATGGTAATGTCGGATTTGCCAAATTTTGATGATACAATATTTTGCAATAGATTTCAAGTCTAAGACAGCATGTATTTGTATGCCTATGGCTTATATGATGCTTCTACTGATATCTATTGATATCGAATCACTTGTGGATGTTATGCCTCTTATGTGAGATGCATTTGGAGCTGATTTAGCTCAGCCATTAATTGTTTTGAACAGTCCTAGTCCAAAACAGGGCAACCACCTGTTACTTCAATTTTATGCTTACAGGTCTTGGCATTTGATGCCCAATTGGTGCCTACACATACGGAAATGTATACCTATGGTTTGCCTATGGAATTGAGCTTGGATTGAGCACACTGATTTGTTCAATTTATAGAGGTTATATGCTGCTGGAAACTTCAGGGCTGAAGCTATTTATGCTATAGTTGGGTTATGCCTATTGGTCACGGGGTGCTCCTGGCTACTCGGTATGATGTCATGATATATTTGGACTATACCACATGTCTTGTTTATGCTCCGGAATGCTTTTGAGCTGAGATTAGAGCTCGATTTGGGTTTGACTGTCACTTCGTTGCAACTGGCATTTCATCTATGACATGGTTTATGCCTAGGCTACCCAGTACGGGTTATGATGTCTTGGTGAATGCTTTATGCTTTGGCTGGTGGATGGCAGTTGTTTGAGCTCCTCTTGACATTCATTTGAGTATTCCCTTGAGCAGTTAGACATTGACTTGGATTTTTTTGTTACAACTTGGCTTTTTCCGTTACGACCTTGGATGCTATATGGGATTTAATGCTCTGATTATGGATCTTGGCTATTACTTGGATGCACTTACAGGTATTGAACAGTGAACTGCTCCCTTGTTTTGGCAATTGTCTATTGAGCTGTGATTGCTCGTTTGCATTTGATATGTGGGATACTTACTGATCAGTGGACTTGGATAGTGCTTGGGATTTACAGTTATGGCCGTCCTGCTTCTCTGTTGTATGGCATCTATGCTATTTGGGCTGCTATTGCCCGTGTACGTTAGGGAGCGATTGATCTTTATGGCCACCCGTGTATGCACATGGTCTATTGCTATGTATTTTACAGAGCCTCTTATCTGGATGCTTTTACACATATATTTGGGCTTTTATTGGAGCTTGATTCTTGCAGGTTTATTTGCCACCTATCGTTCTTGGCTGGACATGTATGTCAGTACATGGTATGAGACACTGCAAAGTTATGTATATTCCTATGTTTTGAGGATGCTTATGCATTTATGGCTCCGAGACATGCTTATGCTTTTATGGCTGTGAGCTACAGTGGTTGGATATGTCATGATTTTGTTTGCTAGGCTTGTCCGCGTGGAAGCTTTTGCATCCATGGTTGATGCCTTTCTGTTCTCCCCTTCTGGTTTGGATGAGTCCCCTTATGTTATGACGACTTCTAGCTCTTCTAGTCATGCAGATAGTCCTCTTGTGATGACCCTATTCTCTCTTATGAGAGTTCCCCTGATTCTTTGAGCTCCTTTGATGTATTGGACAGCCCTACTCATGCTATTACAGAGCAGTTGTCCTCTTCTACAGGTTTTACAGGTTGAGTTTGCTTTCATTGTGGAAAGACAGGGCATGTGAAGCGTAAATGCTTCAAGTGGATTAGAGAGCAGAAAAGATTGCGCTGCGCTAGACATGAGAGCAGAGTCAATGATACAATAGGTGAGACCACTGTTGATAGTGGTATGGTGCATGTAGTTACCCATGATGATGCAGCTGAGCCTAGACTCCTGGCATCATGTTACCCTGTAGATTACTTGCTCCGTGATACGGCCTATACCTTTGATTGGCTTTTAGACAGTATGGCATCTTGTCATGTTACTCCGCATAGAGCTTGGTTCTCTTCTTACAAGGAGGTTGATGGATGTATTTCTTTGGGCCTTGAGCAAGATTGTCATGTTATTGGTACAGGGGATATACACTTGGCTTTGCCAAATGGTTCTTCTCTTATGCTCCATGATGTCTTGCATATACCTATGCTCAGTAAGAGCCTAATCTCTATCAGTCAATTGCATGGTGCAAGATATTATGTCTCTCTTGGGGATACTTCATGGAAAGTCCGTCGTGGTTGCTTGGTATTGGCCAGAGGTGCTAGATATGGCAGTGATTATGTAGTGCATGTCTCTCATGTGGGAGATTCTATGGTTGTAGTTACGCAGATACCACATGTATTGTTATGGCATTGTCACCTAGGCCATGTACGACACACTGAGATGGATGCTTTATGTGATATGGGCTTATTGCCTGCTCTTTCCTATGCTACTTGCCCTCATTGTACTCATGGTCCGTGCAGAGCCTCTTTGGCCTATGGCGATCGTGTGAGGCATGCTCCTCTACATCTAGTCCAGGTTGTAGTATATGGACCTATGCCTTCCCAGTCACTTGGTGGAGTGTCGTATTTTGTGACCTTCATGGATCATGCTACCCACCATGTTTGGGCTTACCCTTTTGTATGGATTGAGGATGATGTTACTATGCTTGACTGATTTATGGATTCTGGTGGTAGCAAGCCTAGATGCTTGCATATGGATTATGAGAGTCATGCTATCTCTCCTAGCTTAGGATCTCTTGTTAGCAATATGGCATTGATTTCTTATGCCCATGGTATTATGGGATTGCTCACGGCATGTGCCTGACTTTATAGGCAAAAGTTGCTTCTATGCTTACCAAGGTTGTCTTATGGCTTTTGGGCTGAGGCCCTTATGATGACAGTCTACTTGGTTAATCAGACGTCGTGTTTCTCTTTGGATGTTATTACTCTGCATGAGGCATGGAGTGGCATGAGACCCTCCTATGATCACTTGAGGATGTTTGGCTACCAAGCATATGTCAGTATGCCACATGAGCCTATGTCACGTAGATGCATACTCCTTGGTTATGGATATGGTGACTTTACGGCTTACAGGTTTTGGGATTTAGATGCCCAGCAGGTTCTACGCAACCGTCATGCTGTCTTTTATGAGACGCAGACACCTCTCAGGCCTCTTGATGTACGTTCAGTGTGCTTTATGGCTGATTCTACAGCTGTATGTCAGTCTTCCGCTTTGTTGAGACCACATACTATCTTGAGACCCCGTTTGACTTGTGTCTGGGATGTTGGCTCTCTTTCAATGATTGACTCTAGAGAGTTTGGATGCTCTCTGTTGTCTTGTATGTGCCACATTGATGCTATGTGCTACTCTGATGATGATGATGTACAGCCTTGCACTCATGAGTTGTACTGATTGCTCCATTGTATGGAGCTGTGGGATCACTTGCCTCCTAGATGTCTTGGACTCTGAGATTCCCGACACTTATTATACAACTCGCTTTCCGATTGGGCGTTGGGTGAGATGTCATGATTCCTCACTGTGTCTCTTTTCTTTTGTTTTGTTTTTTCACTCCTTGGCCCATCGGCCTTTTAGTGGGAGGTTGTTGGGGTAAAAGGCCCTTGGGCTTGCCTGTATATAGTGACCACTCATATTCTTTATTCATATATATATGAAAGTGCAATAAGGATGTCATAACATTGTTGACAGCACCTACATTGTGTGTGCTCTTCTCTCCTGCATCTCCTGCATCCCTTTCAATCAAGCCTAAGGAGGGGGGTCGTGATTCATCATAACCCACCAACCCTCAAAGTTGGCAACTCGCTGAACCCAACACTGATGCCAAGAAACCCCAGTTCAAATGGGTACCTAAGTGTCAAGGACTATCACCTCAAAGCAGATACCCACACCCTCATGGTGCTAAGAGCCAACACTCGAAACCTAGAAAGCCAAGATGGAACTATAAACAATGACGTACAATCAAGGATTCCCAAAATCTCGTTGCAAGTGCAAGGCTATTATGAGGGTAATCCCTCGATTTGGCTACCTAAAGGCAAAACAACCAAAACTGCTATTCAAATGCAACCCTCGAGCTTGGCCACACAAAACTATGAGTTACAGACACTCAAACCACAATAGAAGTGGGCCACCAAGTCCATAGAACCACTAAAACCTAGCTCAGCAACACCTAAACTAATCTATCACCCAAAATTGCAGCTTGCTACTAATAAAACACCCAAATCTCACGTTGATGATGCCCCTCAGACCTTAAAAGCACCTCTACACGTGTCAACTGTAGTTATAACCAAACCCATCGAACATAAGGCCCAGCTATAACCTCAGGAGCAAACCAAGTAGCAAACATTAGCTGCTAAACTCTCTAGTGCTGTCAAACCTCAAACACTACCACAGGCTTAGACCCTCTTATGAGCGGCAATCAATTCTAACCTTGGCCACAAACTTAGCTGAAAATACTGGGGATGACTTGGTTGATTGCCTAAGACTCTTGGACACTACTTTCATGGCATTGGCTAAAAGCTATGATCGACTCGACTTAGGCCTCTTGGAAGAACCTATAGCAACAAAAGTACAAACACTCCCTTGCTTTTGGGAGAAGTCAGAATTTGCATTTGTTAAGACTTCCAAAGCAGTTAAGGAGTTAATTGCAAACAACTGAGATATCCAAGGAACAAGCAATCAAATAGTGTCTCATTAAGTTGTCTAGCAAGAACACGATCGTGGTCACAAACCAAGAAATCGAGAAGTTGAAGCAGCTTGCTGACAACGACTCCTTCTTCTTGCGGAAATGGTACGCTCTACTACTACAATGGGAGCTAGAGGGATGCCAAATAATGACTAACGTTGAGCAGCGATGCACAATCAAGGCATCGGGATATGACCTAGCCTATGTAGCTCCAACTTCATATAGGGTGTTGACTACCCTCCATAATCGACCCCTCGAAGAACACATTAAGGAACATCCTTATTTAGATCGCATCCTCACTGAGGAGAAGTTGCATGTTGCTTGCTGAATGGACTCCAGTGACTTCTTGCTTGATGTCCTCACTTACATTATGCATGTAGGCATCTGCCCTTTCGATATGGATAGCTATGCTTTTAGAATATAATCCGAATTTCTACGCTTGGCTCATGTGAAAATAAAACACTAAGATTATGTGTTGAAGACCCTTCATCCTTTAACCCTTTAATCCTAGGAAGGATTCTTCTCATTTCAGAAGGGGGAAGGGATAAGGTGAATCAAGCCAAACACATAAGGAAAACAATAAAGGAAAAGCACACATTGCAAGGGTAGGATGCAACAACTTGTGATTAAGGAAAATGTCAATAAAATTGGAAATCAATAGACTACCGGGAGGAGTCTACTTCTGCACTCAAGCATTTCAGTTCAGCAAGTATGTAGTCATTTCCTGTTGCTTGTAATTATTCTGAAAAACACTAATGGTGAATATAGCTTCATGACAGACACCCATCATGGCATGCCAAGAAAAGATTGGCAATTTGCCTTTTTTTAGAAGAAGAACAAGCAAAATACAAACTTTCATTGGAAACACGAGCCTTCAACCAGTTCAAGTTCCAGCATATCTTCAACCTAGAAGACGTGGCCATTGAAGAACGGGTTGTCCCGCGCCCATCTGACAGTTCCCCAGAACTACCGGCCCATCTGGATGCAGGGATGGATCTGCGGATATCGGAGGTGACGCGGTTCCTTAGGACGAACACATCAGGGAACGAAAGTGTAAGAGTGGTGGGCCTGCATGGTCAAGGCGGCATTGGAAAGACCACACTCATGAATGCTGTACATCACCATTTGAAGCATGGTACTGTGCCACAGCCGCACAAGATAGCCACCCTAGAGTTGGGGATGACCCCGCCACCTTCCACAAAATTGCAAGAGAAAGTAGAGAGGAAGACGAAGAGAGATGTATATGCCTTGCTAGGAATGGGCAAGGCAAAGGTCCACACCAATGATATCATCAGCTTGGTGGATATCACGGATCCCGAAGTCCAACTCCAAGCCAAGATGGTGCATGTGTTGTTCTCTAGTCAGAGGTACAACACCATCATGAGCCGCATCAACATCCCCCTACTAGAGAGCATTGCAGTAAGGTCGCTAGATGAGGTGAACCTCAACTGTTTTGTGACGAAGACCATTGAGGCCTCAGCAAAAGCTTTGGCAATGGGAGGATAGCGTGCCAGAGGAGAATCTCCTGCCACCAAGGCTAAAAGGAAAGCTTCATCTTCAAAGGCTGCAACCATCGGATTCAGTGGGGTCCTCACCATGATCATCAGGAAAGCCTTGGGACAAGGGTAGGAAGAAGCAGGAGAAGGAGTAGATGAAATGCCAAGCAGGTTGCTACCTCACTAGGAACAGGAGGTGCAGTCCAGTGAAAGGACACTGAGTGAGGAAGAAGAAGACAAGGAACAAGAAGAGTAGACTAGTTGGGGGAAGGCTAAGAAGATAAAGAAGATAATTGCAGTAAGAAAGTAGGAAGAGCAGAGGAGAAAACAAGAGAAGGTGGACTTGCGGAAGGCTCGTAGGGAGTCCAAAAAGGTCGAGGAGGAAAGCAAGAAGAGGAGGAAGAGGAGTTGAGAAAAAAGGAGGAAGACATGGCCCTCACCACGCACAGGTCCATTGAGCAGCAGTCCAGGCAGGACGAGCCGGAACTTTCAAGCCCAATTAGAAACGAAGGGTTGAGCTCAAGCACCCATGTGCCAGAGTTCGTGCCACCTGCAGTGCAAGAAGGCAAGGGCAAGGCCCCAATACCCCCATTCACACTCTCCTGATGCCCGCCATCTACACTCCTAGTTCTATGACCCAAGTGGACGCCAACAACTTAATGGCTTGGGTCCAGTACTTTGTGAATAAAGAAGTGGGCCAAGGAGCAGGAGAAGGAACCCCCCTGGTAGGAACCAAAAGGCCGGCTGTGGGGCAGACGCCAAACCCTAAGAGGCAAAAGGTGGCAGGCTCCACAACCTCCATCCCCGACAGAGAGGCCATCCGAAGAATACAACGAGTATGTCAAGGAGCTCCTCTCTCAAGTAGAGAAAGCCAAGGAGGAGGAAAAAATCATGGCAGTAAAGCTCGAAGCCAAAAAAGAGGCCATGGTTGCATCCCAGTTGGAGAAAACACGCCAAATAGCCATGGCCCAAAGGAAAGTTCACTAGCTGAAGGAGCAGCTACAAGAAGCTAAGGAAGAGACAAAAGCAGAATGGTAGGCGCGATTGAATGAAGAAACCGAGGCCATACGACACCTACAATGGCACAATGAAGAGATTGTGGCATGCTACGAATATCTACAAGTTGAAATGGAGAAAATCATTAAAGGCACAGAAAAACTAGAGGAGCTGAGGGAGGAAAGAGCTCGTAGGTACAAAAGAGATGTGGAGAAACTAACCCAAGAGGTTGCCTCAGCATAGGAAGAGCAACAAAAGCTAAGGATAGAAATGGAAGATCAAGAACAAAAGCTAATAGTGCTAGCTCAAAGGCAAGGGGAAAGCCTCGAAGTTATGAACATGAGGGCATATAAATGGGCTAACCAAAACAAAAAAAGAGTCAAAGCCTTGGCACGTTGTCTCGCTCAAGTCAAAAAAGAAAAAATACTTGCTAAAAGCAGAGCGGAAGCCACCCAAGTGAGCTTCCAAACCCAACAACATGCCTTCCTAGATACCCTATTGGATGTCACCTAGGCAGAGGAGGGAGAGTCCATAGAAGCAATGAAAAAGAAACTGGGAATGGCTCGTAGAGCATTGAAAGCAAGATTGCAGATGCCGCCACAACTGAGTGGAGTTGGCCCAAGCCTTGAAGAGCAATGCCATTATCTCTTATTGGCAGGCCTAGCCTCGCAAGAAGTGGATGCACTCGAGTTCATCGAAGAAGAGCAATAGGAGCCAAGCCAAGAGAGAGAGGTGGATGTGAACTTTGGGATGGGATCACATGAAGAAGAGCTCGTCCCACCACCTCCTTCCCCACGGCCTAAAGAGCAATAACATGCAGACACCTTCGCAGAAAGGAAGGTGGCACTGAAGGAAAGAAGGAAAAAAATGGTGGATGACACAAGGAGAAAATGGAATGCCAAGGGAGTGAAGGCGCCCCATGCACCTATCCCACCATCCGAGGATGATGCCCCAGCAAGCTTCCACACCAACCTTGTAATTTGGGAGAGGCAAGAAACATCCAAGAGCCCCTTCAACTCTAACTTCCAGTTCCCCACCACCTTCTGTAGGGTTTTGTCCATCAAGGTGGTGGAGGAAGTGATTAACATCAGAAGCAAGCTCAAACAAAAATGGCTGGAGGAGAGAGAACAGAATCCCACGTTATGGGCTACTGAAGATGTTGAATTTTGGTAGAATAAGGTTTTTGAAGTGCTAAGGTCAGTGGTCAGCTATGAATGTCAACCTAAATGGAGAAGAAGGGTCTGCGACTCCAACATGGATACTTGGATGGCCTTTTGCAACACTCAACCCTTCAAGCAGAATGACCCAACCTTTATGCCTTACCCTCGAAGGGTGGGAGTGGATTTTGACTCCAGTGTCCACGGCCGCTACGACTTCCCTATAATCTATAATCCTCATTATACTACATATGAAGAGGCCCTCGTCTTCACATCAGAGAACTTGTATGATACCCTAATCCAATTCACTAACAAATTCTCTTCATGCCCTAACCCTGCCTTTATTACTACTTGTAATTACCTTAGACTGCTTAGGATACTCCTTAGGCAAGACCCCACCCCACACGAGCACGGCCTTCCGTACTCCATTTTGATCCTAATGCTATAGATAGTTGCGCAATGGCTCAATTAATGATGTGGGCTGCTCTATTACCTTCATTTTGCTTAGCCCTTCTAGAGGACATGAACGATAGCTGCTTTACCCGCTGCAATCATAACCTCCTCTCCACCACCACCCTTCAGGTCAACCTAAACCTCAAGGGGTATCTCGAAAGCCACCATTTTCTTAACAAATCTATTAAGCCCCCCTTCTCCACCTCACTCCGATGACGAAGACTAACTTCTGTCACAACTATGTAGCTTGGGCAAAAAAAAATCACACATAGACACCACAAGTTGCACATTAATCACAGTCACTACACCTAGGGGTCCTCAAGTTAGGTGCGTTCAGTGGCCTTGGTCGGCGGCTTCATGCTTAACCCCCTAGCCCTTTGGGTTTCCCACAATACTTCCTTAGGGCACATTAAGGGCAAGACATACCTAGGAAGGTAATTCTTGCCTATAGTTTAGACCTGTCACCCTAAGCCCCCCGCACCGCACCTCCCTTATGCACAAACCGGGTCCTCAAGTGTGGGACACCACCGAGGGCTAGACCCATTTCCTAGTTCCACAAGCACCAGCACCACACACTCCACGGTAAGGCAAAAACACCCCCAAGTAGTGCACCTTTCTTTTCTTTCCAGGTACAAACAAAGGCCCCGACCACCAACTCCACAGGCCTCATCATCCATGCAATGCACTCCCCATCTTATGCGACATGTTACCATGCAGGCACAACAAATCAAGGGGCAAACGCAATAGTCCCAGTCAATAAGTGAATGAAGAAGCTCATTTGGAACAGTGCAGGAGAAGGCAACCAAGGAGGGTCAAATGATGGAACTGTCCAATTATATCTTCAATTTCAAAGATGGATCCGCACATTTGCCTCTCCATGCAAGAATTTACCCGTACCTCCACCTCTGTCTGACTTAACCAATCTACAAAAGTAAAAGTTTTTACTAAAGCAAGTAAAACCCCCTAAGTTCAATGGTGAGGTGATTAAGATTGAAACCAATGTCAAGATGTGGATACATAAGATGAAAGGTTATTTTTCTACTTTCGAAACAAGTATAGCTAATCAAGCCATGATTGTACGACCTCAATCCACTGGAGAAGTGCACTTTTGGTGGAAGTAGTGGTGCTATAATGAGGCAATCAGCAAAACTTTCCAATCATGGGGGCAAATTAAAGCACATGTTTAAGGAAGGTATATGTCTCCAACCTACTAGATCCACAAGATGAACAAATTATTTAACATGAAGCAACACGATTTGATCATGGAGGGCTATTATTCTTGTGTCATGACACTCCTAAAGTATGTTGCCAAAATGACCATGACCCAACAAGTTTCTTGTTTTTGTCAAGGATTAAACTCACCTCTTAATGGTTAGTTGAAGGCTATGAGCCCTCCAACCTCGAAGATGCCCTACTAAGAGTCGAACCCTTGATTTGATACACTTCCTAAGCATGACTATTGGGTCTTTCCATAACAAGTAAATCGAGGATTTCCCTAACCTAAGAGAGCCCAAGTTAATTTACAAACATGCTATTTAATTGGGGACACATCAACCTTGTCAACAACCCCCAAAATTATTCTCACATCAACAACAACAATAATGGATACCAATGTAATCAACACTGATGTTTTCATTGAACTAGCCTAGTCGCTTTTGGGTCAAGGTCTTGTTTGGGTGAACAATGCCAACACCAATGCTCCTCATAATCCTCTAAGATGAGGAAATTTCAACAATCAAGGTTGAGGATGAGAAGGAAGGCAAGGTTCTGGAGACTGTGTATATGCCCTTATAGGGGGGAAATGAAGTTGATTGTGTATATACCCTTGGGAAACGTAGGCAACCTAAAATTCAATTAACTAAAGCCAATAGGTTTCTCAAAGTGTTGAGAAAAGGTTTTTCTATATAATCAAACTAAATAAGGTCGATCCATTGAAAGACCCAAAAGAATGTTGGTGGCTTAGTGAACATGTCAATATTCTTCTTGAGAAATTAATAGAGTTATCATCTAGCCATGAGGTAGACCATGAGATTCAAGTGACTCCAAGAGTTGAATTAGTTGTGCAAAAAGACCTTATAAGATGTCAATTCTTGAGGCTATTGAGTTGAAGGAATAATTAAAACAATTACTAGACCAAGACTTCATTCATCCTAGTGATTTGCCTTGGGGTGCTCTTGTTCTCTTTTGGAAGAAGAAGGATGAAACCCTCAAGCTTTGCATTGATTACCGAGGGCTAAATCAAGTGACCATAAAAATAAATATCCCATACCTTAGATCGAAGAGTTATTTGACAAATTATAGGGAGCCAGAATCTTTTCCAAAATTGACCGAAGGTTAGGACATGATCAATTTTGAATTAAGGATGAAGATATTCCAAAAACCACCTTCAATACTAGGTATGGTAATTATGAATTTATAGTAATGTCCTTTAGACTAACAAATGCTCCAAGTACTTTTAACATGTTAGTCTAGGATATTTTTAGACTGTACCTTGACAAGTTTTTGGCCTTGCCTTCTTTGACAGCAATCTAACCTAATCTAAGGAAGAAAGAGAAAACCCAATCCATACTTAGATCATCCTTGAAGCCCTTAGGATAAAGAAAATTTATGCTAAGGAAAGCAAATGTACACTTCAAGGAAAAAAAATTTGAGCATATAGGCTTCATTGCCTCTGAGGAAGGAATTTTGCATTGATCAGCTTAGGGCGCAAGATGTTTAAGAGCGGCCACCTCCCTAAAACATCAAAAGATTCCTAGGACTTACAAGAGGTATTGAATCTTTATCAAGAACTTTGTCCTAATAGTTGCACTCCTTACTGAGCTACTCAAGAAACAAACCAAGATAGTGTGGACAATCAAAGAACAAGAAGGCTTTAATAAGCTAAAGGAATATCTCACCACTGCTCCTATTTTGAAAATCCTTGACTTCTCTCATAACTTTGAAGTTTTCATTGATACTAGTATAATACCACTTAGATGTTTTCTCTCACAAGAAATTCAGTTGATAGCCTATCCTTCTCAAAAACTTAAAGCATATGAGAGGAATTATGCTACCCATGATCTTGAACTATTGGTAGTCATATATCCAGAAAAGTCTCAAGCGGATATTCACCAAGTCAGACCTCAACATGAGGCAAAGAAGATGGATTAAAGTCCTTCAAGAATTTAAATTTCAGATTAAGTATCAACTTGGGAAAGAGAATTGGTAATTGATGCTCTTATCTACAAGGCTTTCTTGAATACTTTAATCATAAAAGAATCCTCAAGGTAGGAAGTTCTTGCTAGACTTATCTCTATGCCCAGTAATCCTATCCTCAAAGTTGTGCCTACAAAAACTCCCAATGGTCTAGAGTACCTTAGGATCAAGAAGTTTGTTTAAGTAGAAAATAAAGCTCTAAGGGAAGAAGCTAAGTTTAAAGGCTATCACCTCCAAGGAGATCTTCCATGCTATCAACCTAGGTCATGTGTTCCCAAGACTAGGATCTCAAGAAAAGGATTTTATGCAAGGCACATGACAGTCCCATAGCTAGACAACCAGACTATGCAAAGACCTTGAATATCGTAAGAAGAAGCTACCTTTGGCCTAAAATGAAGGCAAACATGCTTTGATTGTGACTCAATGCATAAGCTACTAAAGGATGAAAGCAAAAAGGGTCAAAATACTTGGCAAATTGTATCCTCTTGATATCCCCAAATGAAATGAGAATATATCACTATGGATTCCGTGGTTGGCCTACCTACTATCCCAAGGGGATATGATTCCATCCAAGCAATTGTGGATATGCTAACTAAGATAGCACATGCCATTCTAGTAAGAGTTACATACTATCCAAGGGGGATATGATTCCATCTAGGCAACTGTGGATATGCTAACTAAGGTAGAACATGCCATTTCAATTAGAATTGCCTTTAAGGCTTATGATATAACAAGATTATTTATCAATGAGATCTTATGGCTACATGATCTTCCAAAATGGATCATCAATGAGATCGAGATAATCTTTTCACATCCAAATTTTGGACTTCTCCCTTCCATGCTATTAGTGCTCAGCTTTGCTTTGCTTTAGTACAACCTATTACCCACAAATTGATGGGCAAATAGAGAGGGTCAACCAGGTCTTGGAAGACATCTTAAGGTCATATTGCAACAGGAAACCAAGAAGATAGATAGTATATTTTTATTTGGTAGAGTTCACATATAATGGCTCGTATCAAAACAACACATTGGAATGACCTTCCAAGTAGCATATGGGCAAGAATGCTTATCCCCTCTCAACTTTTCCAAAACCACCCTAAGAGTTGGAGTCTCTAAGAAGATGTTAGAGGATATGCAATAGCAAGTTAGGGGCAATCCATCAAGACATAAAGGCAAGCCAAGATTGGAAAAAGGCTAATGTAGACCCTAAGAGGACAGATCAAATTTTGAGCAAATTTTCAAGGAAGGAGATATGGTCTTCCTAAGGGTTTGACCCAAAAAAGAATTCACTATCTCTCAAAAAATTCAAGAAACTTAGTCAGAGGTACTATGGATCATACAAGGTCACTAAAAGTATTAGCAAGCATGACTACAAGCTAGCCTTACCTCCTCATCTAAAACTTCATGTTGTATTCCATGTAAGCCTATTAAAATCATATGTTCCCAACCCTAATCATGTCCTTGACGACAATCAAATTGTAATACCAACCCAAGAAACCTTGAGGTTCAACAAAAAGGGATCCTAGAAATTAAGAGAAACCCCCAAGGGATTGTTCCCTACAGGAATATCTAGTATAATAGAAATATTTATTGGAAGAAGATATAACTTGGATTAATGAATCCATCCTCTAAAGGGATCACCTTGAGTTTCTCTCAAGATAAGGACATCTCCATCTCTCTAAGGAGAATAGCATGTAACATACCCACCTTTTTCCTCATATTCTAATAAAATTCCTTCCCCCATATTGATATTCTCTCCCCCCATACTACTCCTTCATGCAAGAAAAGGATATTGATGTAGTAAAAATATATTGTTCTCCACACATTCTTTAAGAAATTATGCACAGATAAAACCTTTGCATGAACTCCCTTTAGTCACTTCCAATACACCTCGCATGTATACAACTCCTAGGGATGCCCTTCTCAATGTGGACATACACAATGATTTGTAAATCTCCCTTGAATGCGAATGATGGCAAAAGGATTATTATAAGCAAGTTAGTTTTAACAATAATATTATTCTTGATAATCAAAATTATATATCTAAAAAGAATGATTATGATGATTTGAATGCAAATGCTAGCAAAATGATTATTATAAGCAAGTTAGTTTTAACAATAATATTATTCTTGATAATAATAATATATCTAAAAAGAATGATTATGAGGATTAAGGGGGTGAGGGCTCCTCTATGGGGGACCAATAGCCCTTGAGCTACCTTGGGGTGGCCCCCATCCACCTCGCCACCCTCGTGGCCATGGGGCCCCCCCAAGGTTGTTGCCTCCTTTGCCATGCCTCCCCTCCCTTGGGCCCATCACTTCCCCCATTGCCGATATTTTGCCGATAATCTTTCACCACAATTGATGGAATTCCCCTTTTCCTCCCCCCTTTTTGGTTTTCTTTTTAAAATTGCGAGGATAAAGTAAAATCCCCCTTGAATCCCCCTCCTCCACTCTCAATAATTATGAGAATCCATTAGTAAAAGTTCATCTACGATCCGAGGACAAAGATGAGTTATTGACCAAATATTTGTCGTTAATAAAATTCAAATTTTAGAAAATGGGTCAAAATTGTCAATTAGTGAGAATTAACTAAGTTACTTTTTGAAGTATTGTGAATTAAAAATATAAATCATGTTGTCATCAAGTGTATCATAATTTGAAAAATGCATCTCATATCGGAAAACAAAATTTCCATCTTGATAAGATTGCATGTTAATTATTTTACCATTGGACTTGATTGTGATTTTCACAAAAAATCTAATATTAGCCCATGCTTATGGGAGCCAGATGGGAGTAAGGGTGAAATACCTCCTCTAGTGTTTTGCTGGGAATCTTCACCTCATCTTTACCTAGAGTCGTAATAAATTGTTTAAGGTGCTCAACTACCACTTAAGTAGTAGGTCCTCCCCATAAGTAGGTTCCCCCTTATGGCAAGGTGTAATATTTTCGCAACGAAATATTGAAGATCCTAAATCTCGCGCAAAAGCGATTCAAAGCAACTTCCCACAACAAAAAGACCCTGGGCTAAGTGCTCCACCCTCGCGCAATAGAAACTCCAGCTCCATGTCGCGTAGGAAGCCGTGGCTCAAAAGCTGTAGTTCCACACGGGAACACCCCTCCAAGGGGAAAAGGATAATGGATAAATTTTTGGCAATTTTTTTACAAAATTAAAACTCCCCTCCCCTTCAGCCGTTGCATGGCGCGGAGAGGGAGTATGAGTATTAGAAGGAGCTTGAGTGGTGGAGGAGCATGGGGATGGGAACATGCTGCCTGCCGCTTGTGTGGCTACCCCTCCCCCCCTGCTTTCCACACTATATATGACCCCCCCCCCCCCCCCAAGCTTGAGGGGAGAGAGGAGGAGGACTGGACCATGCTGTTGTTGCCTGCCGTGGAGATCGTGCTGCCCACCACACTGCCACACCATTTGGGAGCCTATCGCCGTCACCACGCTACTGCTGCCTCCACCTTCCCCATCATTATCAACATCATAATCATCATTGTCGTCATCTTCACCTCCATCCTCATCATCTTCCCAATCATTTTCTCTCTCCACGTCATCAGCCTGGGACAAAAGCTTAAAAGCTTCTATTAGAAGCTTCCATTAAGGTTTCCATAGGCCTTATTCACCCGTGCCTTCCCATGTTCCTTAAAACCGCGACCGCAAGGCCTGTGTCCTGCGCGAAAGAGGAGATCTCAAACTGAGAGACTTCGAAACACATGAGTAAACCAAGGGGGAGTTGCTGCGACGAAATTCACTGCATAAATGGCTCCTAAGCAAAAGGCGAGAGGAGCACATGCGGGAGCTTCCACCTCGAGTATGCGAGTGGACAACGTCCCGGTTCTTAATGACCAAGTTTCGATAAATTTCTTGCATGAAAAGGATGCACTAAGCATTTCTAATTCTCGTAGGCAAGTTTAAATTGGAAATTTTATTTTGCTCACCCGATTTACAAAATTTAGTTGCATGTCGTGCATTTTCAATTGCTTGTACTTTTGTGGTCAAGTTGCAATTCTAAACGTATGATGCTTAAGTTAAAATACGAAATTGTGCAACCCCCAAAGGAAAAGATTTAAGAACTTGATGTTATGCAATTCACATGCAATCATTAGTTACAATTTAGGTTGCGATAAGCGGTAGAAGAAGGATTAAATCAACCATTTTTCATTAAAAGACTAAAGCCTTGAAATTGATGCATATACGTGGGATTTACAAGGAGTAGTTCTGAATGTCAACTAATACCGTTTAGGGCGAGGCAAAGGAAGGATCATTGTAGATCTTATAGTTGCATAGAAGGAAAGAGTCTATGGTCTTAAAATCGCATATTTGCATGGAATGATACATCACATACATCTTGCAGTTACTTGCATCTTTTAGGGAAAAGTACTTGCTAATTTAGAAGAAATTATTTGCATATTTAAAAGGGATGATCGTCTCTAATCGTGGGTTAGTTAAATCAACTAAGTAATTCACGTATAGTTGAGTAGCTCACATGAAAATAATAAAGGTATGATTAGATTGCACACCTCAAAGTGCTAGGTAGGATTAAGTTACGTTAAAATTCTGCCTAGTATTGCACTTGGGATGCCAATTTAAGACTTTCGATCCCAAAGATCCTACGCACATTCTCGAAAATGTTAGGGTTATCTAAACGCCCATCCAAGAATGATCTAGGGTTCTCACCCTAAGGATCAATTGACCAAATACTAAACCTCCGTATAAATTTAGGATCCCTAGGGCCAAAACATTATCGGCCTAGTAGGGTTAGGGTTGGATTGGGTCAATAGGACTCCCAAACCCTACATCTTGACCAAAGGTATTCTTGACCAAGGAATACCATGTGATAGGAGAAATAATCCCACAAGTTAGGTGCGACACCTATCTCGTGGAACAAGTTGCAACGTCGCATGGTTTTGTGTCTAAATCACAAAATAGTATTGCCACTCCTTAGAACAAGGTTGGCGAGTTATAAGTACAAGTCTAATTTTCTAGAGGATGAGTAGTCATCCTGCTACATCACCCTTCCTTGGGGCTGATTTGCCAAGTTGGGGTAATTATGAATTGCCTACCAGGCAATTGACCAAATCAAGTGAGGACAATGGGGTTGTCCAGGATGTATTGACCTTAATATAAGGAAACCTAAGGTGAAGAACGGGTATCAACGGAAGGGATACCCCAAGCTTCCTATGACCTATCGATTCCTGAAAATCCATGACCCCACTCCATATTATTACTCAATTCCCGTAGCTGAATGTAATACAAACCTATTTTCCCTGAACTGATGTATAAGCTCTTTTTACCTTCCCAATATAAATGTACTCGAAAGGGCTATGCCCACATGAATGAAATAGACTTTTTATCACTGTCTGTCATGGCTGTAAGTATTGGTAAAGGAGTTAAGTGATTAGGTCACTTGGCTAAAAGCTGAACTGGGCATATTCATGTAATGTAAGAAACATTTAGCAAGTTTTAACGTAAAGAATCTTAATGCCCAGACGCAACCTCAAGTGCAGATTCCTAGTCCGATCCCTGCACCAAGTACAGCCGTGATTCAAGAGAAGAAGTTCCTTCTCAAACAAATCAAGCCACCTGAATTCGATGGCAAGGGAAGGACCGTCCAAACTGACGCCAAGGTCTGGATCGAATCCATGGAGTATTACTTCGAGGCAGCAGGAACTGCACCCGCTAACCAAGCGATGCTCGCCAAACTGAAGCTTATCGGTGAAGCAAGACTTTGGTGGAAGCAATGGTGCAGAGATCAAGGGATCTCGGAAGGGTTAGTTACTTGGGAGAAGCTTAAAAAAGCTATGTGAGGGAGATATCTGTCACCTGCCTACCGCACGCAGAAGATGAACGAGTTCTATGAACTGAAGCAGCTTGGTCTACCCCTTGATGCATACTACTCAAAATTCGTCTCTCTCTTAAAGTACGTGCCACAAATGGACATGACACAACAAGTGTCAAAGTTTTGTGCTGGGTTAAATCCACCCATTAACACTCGCTTGGAATCAATGTGCCCAACAGACCTACAGGACGCGCTCATTCGAGCTGCACCCATAATACAGGAGGTGCAGACCAAGCCAAGGAATAACAGGACTTAGTCTTATAAGGATTAGAACAAGGGAATGTATAAGTCTCAGGCTAAGAGAGCGCAAGGCCAAAACCAGGGACAAAGGAAGAAAGCTAGGGCGAACTCTATCAACAATTGCTTTCATTGCAACGAGCCTGGTCACTTTAAAAGGCAGTGTCCCAAGCTTAGCAGAGGACAACGTCAAGGGCCATTCCAAGGAGCCGCCCATGGACAAGGAGCCATCGTCAGAGCCAGAGGGAGAACCTCCAGTGTTGCCAACAAGGAGTTGGGTGATGAAGAAGATCCAACCATGGAAGTAGACATTGAGAGGGCAATGGTTCATGACACTCTTCACAAGAAAGGCCCGAATCGCCAATTCTCGGTGATTCAAACCCCTTCGGATTACCAAGGTAAAAGCTTCAAAACCTTGATTGATTGTGGTAGTACACATTCCTTCATTTCACTAGTCTGTGCAAGAAGATTAGGAATCGCCACAAAAGATGCACTTACCTTACTTGTGGAATTAGCAAATGGTCGAGAGGTCACTTGTACCAGGCAAACTGCTAAGATGAAATTCCTGCTGGGTGGAAAGTCGACTTCGGTCAGATTCAGGGTTATGAACCTAGGTGTCCACGAGTGTTTGCTCGGAATGGATTGGCTAATACCTAATGACGCCCACATTCACTGTGGAAAGGGCCAAGTTTCCTTTCGAAATTCTGAAGGAGAACTAGTTACAACTCAAGGAGAGGCTGGGAAGCCAAAAATTCAACTGGCCAAAGCAACACGGATAATAAAAGGAGTTAGAAAGGGGCTACCTGTCTATTTGATTAAGCTAAATAAGCTAGATCAGGATCAGGAAACTAGGGAAGAACCTTCATGGTTAAAGGAATACGCGGACGTATTTCCTGAAGAGCTGACGAAACTTCCTCCTCAAAGGGAAGTCGATCACGAAATCAAGCTAGCGCCAGGAGTTGCACCAATCGCAAAGAGACCATATAGGATGTCCATCCCGAAAGCAATCGAGCTGAAGAAGCAACTCAAGCAACTGTTAGACCAAAGCTACATCCGTCCTAGCAGTTCACCATGGAAAGCCCCAGTGCTATTCCAGAAAAAGAAAGATGGAACGCTTGGGCTATGCATTAACTACAGAGGGTTGAATCAATCAACCATTAAAAACAAATACCCCATTCCAAGAATTGATGAACTTCTTGACCGTCTTCAAGGTGCGAAGATCTTCTCTAAGATAGATCTCAGGTCTGGATATTATCAGATAAGGATCAAGGAAGAAGATATCCCGAAGATGGCATTCAGTACAAGGTATGGATACTTTGAATTCTTGGTCATGTCATTCGGGCTGACAAATGCTCCTGCTACCTTCAACAGGTTAATGCAGGATATCTTTAGGCCCTATCTTGATGACTTCGTACACGTCTTCTTTGACGATACCCTAGTCTACTCTAAGTAGGAAGAAGATCATGAACCCCAGCTTCGTATTGTCCTTGAAACAATGAGGGCACACAAGCTTTATGCCAAGAAGAAGAAGTGTGCATTTTTCAAGTGACAGATTGAGTATCTGGGATTCATTGTATCAGCAGAAGGAATTTCAGTAGATCCGGCCAAGGTCAAAGACGTTCTGGAATGGCCAACACCAACAACTGTCAAAGAAATACATAGTTTTCTTGGATTGACAGGATGGTACAGGGTCTTTATCAAAAACTATGCTTTGATTGTAGCACCTCTGACTAATCTACTAAAGAAGCAAGATTCAATTGTTTGATCACCTGCTGAACAGTCCAGCTTTGACAAACTAAAGCAAAGCTTGGTATCAGAACCCATCCTGAAACTTCCAGATCTTAGTAAGAGGTTTGAAGTGATAACTAATGCTAGCACACTTGCCTTAGGATGTGTGCTCATGCAAGAAGGTCATCCCGTAGCATACTCTTCAAGGAAATTGAAGAGCCATGAAAGGAGCTATGCTACCCACGATCTGGAGCTGTTGGCTGTCATCCATGCTCTCAAGCTTTGGAGACACTACTTGCTGGGTAACAAATTTACATTAGTGACGGACCACAAGAGTCTTAAATGGATTTTCACCCAGAATGAGCTCAATATGAGGCAACGTCGATGGATTGAACTACTGGAAGAATATGATTTCGAAATCAAATACCAGCCTGGAAAGGAGAATATAGTTGCCGATGCACTCAGTCGCAAGGCATTTCTGAATTCTCTGATTTTGCAAGATCCATCAACATCAAGATCTCTAGCCATAAAGGTATCCATGCCAAACAACCCAATTCTTGAGCTAGCTAAAGAAGAGGCATCCCATGACCCAACCTATCAGAAATTGCTAAGGGAGATCCCCATCAAAGATCAAGACCCGAAGCTACAAACAAAGTATCAAGAATTCTCTATCAATAGTGGACTTGTCTACTATAGGACAAGATTATGTATACCGGCAAGCCAATCACTCAAGCAGAAGATACTTTGGGAAGCCCATGACTCCCCTTTCTCAGGACACCCTGGCTATGCCAAGACCCTTAACGCAGTCAGAAAGAGCTATCATTGGGATAGGCTCAAAGGTGACGTTCTCAAGTATGTCACGGAATGTTTATCTTGTCAACGCATTAAGGCCGAACATGACAAAATGCTAGGGAAATTGCAACCACTTGACATTCCCCAAATGAAATGGGAATTCATTAGTATGGACTTTGTTGTTGGCCTGCCCCAAGTTCAGGGAGGATACTATGGTCGTGGTAGATATGCTCACCAAGGTTGCACATCTTATCCCTGTTAAGACAAACTATAAAGCCTCTAACATCGCAAGGTTATTCATCAAGGAAATATTCAAACTACATGGTTTACCCAGAAGAATCATTAGTGATCGTGACTCTCTCTTCACCTCACACTTCTGGAGGCTATCTTTGAGGCCATTGGAACTCAACTTTGTTTCTATACAGCTTACCATCCCCAAACTAATGGCCAAAGAGAACGAGTCAACCAAGTCATTGAAGATATGCTTAGGGCGCATTGCTGTCGCGAACCCAAAAAGTGGATTCAATATTTGCCACTGGTTGAGTTTGCCTACAATGCTTCTTACCAACAAAGCATTCAGATGACCCCTTTTCAAGCATTGTATGGGCACAATTGTCATAGTCCTTTGAGCTTTTCAGATCCAACCTTGAGGGTTGAAGCTTCAAAGCAGATGCTGGAAGACCTGGATGACCAAATCAAATCAATAAGACAGGACATCCACGCCGCCAAGGACAGACAGAAGGCTTACATGGACCTGAAACGGCAAGACAGATCCTTCGTTGAAGGTGATATGGTCTTCATTCACGTACATCCAAAGAAGAGTTCCCTATCCTTGGGAGAATGCAAAAAGCTAAGTCCAAGGTATTGTGGACCCTACAAGATTCTCAAGTGCCTAGGGCCTAATGCTTACAGACTGCAACTCCTTGAAAACCTAAAAGTTCATAATGTATTCCATATCAGCCTATTGAAAAAGTATGTGCCTAACCCTAGTCATGTGCTTGATGATCAACAAGTTGTAATGCCGAGCCAAGGAGTCCTTGAGCTACGGCCTGACAATATCTTAGACGTTAGGGAAAGGATGCACTAAGCATGTCTAATTCTCGTAGGCAAGTTTAAATACATTGGAAATTTTATTTTGCTCACCCGATTTACAAAATTTAGTTGCACGTCGTGCATTCTCAATTGCTTGCACTTCCATGGTCGAGTTGCAATTCTAAACGTATGATGCTTAAGTTAAAATACGAAATTGTGCATCTCCCAAAGGAAAAGATTTAAGAACTTGATGTTATGCAATTTGCATACAATCGTTAGTTACAATTTAGGTTGCGATAAGCGGTAGAAGAAGGATTAAATCAACCATGTATTCATTAGCATCTCATCACGAAAGAATGATGCATTCATGCATAGAAGCTCTTTTATCAAAGTTCGAAATTGGGAAAGGATGCATTTTTCATTAAAAGACTAAAGCCTTGAAATTGATGCATATACGTGGGATTTACAAGGAGTAGTTCTAAATGTCAACTAATACCGTTTAGGGCGAGGCAAAGGAAGGATCATTGTAGATCTGATAGTTGCATAGAAGGAAAGGGTCTATGGTCTTGAAATCGCATATTTGGATGGAATGATACATCGCATACATCTTGCAGTTACTTGCATCTTTTAGGGAAAAGTACTTGCTAATTTAGAAGAAAGTATTTGCATCTTTAAAAGGGATGATCGTCTCTAATCGTGGGTTAGTTAAATCAACTAAGTAATTCGTGTATATTGAGTAGCTCACATGAAAATCATAAAGGCACGATTAGGTTGCATATGACGATCACCTCAAAGTGCTAGGTAGGGTTAAGTTATGTTAAAATTCTGCCTAGTATTGCACTTGGGATGCCAATTAGGATCCCTAGGGCCAAAGCATTATTGGCCTAGTAGGGTTAGGGTTGGATTGGGTCAATAGGACTCCCAAACCCTACATCTTGACCAAAGGTATTCTTGACCAAGGAATACCACGTGATGGGAGAAATAATCCCACAAGTTAGGTGCGACACCTATCTCGTGCAGCAAGTTGCAACGTCGCATGGTTTTGTGTCTAAATCACAAAATAGTATTGCCACTCCTTAGAACAAGGTTGGCGAGTTCTAAGTACAAGTCTAATTTTCTAGAGGATGAGTAGTCATCCTGCTACATCACCCTTCCTTGGGGCTGATTTGCCAAGTTGGGGTAATTATGAATTGCCTAGCAGGCAATTAACCAAATCAAGTGAGGACAATGGGGTTGTCCGGGATGTATTGACCTTAATATAAGGAAACCTAAGGTATTGACAATTTGGGTTAACATGGTATAAACCTTAATCCAAGGATAAAGGGTAAACAAGTAGCTTAGCTTACGAAACCCTTGGGATCTTGCCAAGTCGTGATTGATCCCGGATCGAATGCTGGATGTATTCGAAGAGAAGGATTCACACCTTAGCAGTTGGCCGTACAAACGACCACTGGAGTGCTTGTGTTTGTACAGTTAAGAGCACTGTTTGTACTTCTTTGATCAAGGAACTAATACCGGAAAAATAACTAATGCTTCAGGTTGAAAGCCTGGAGGGAGAGGCAGTATCAGTTATCTCCGACTGTCTGCCTGACCCTATCCAAGGGGGTTGTTAGCCGCGTCGAGTACGTGGACCAAACCCGTCGCGAGAGGTCTCTTCATGGTGCTACTTGGAGCAGGAGGACGCCTGGGTGCCAGTGGGGGCTCTGGCCGTAAATCCCTTGCCTCCGGATCCTGCACAAGAAGCCGATGTGACTCAAGATGGGATCTCGAGGCCCGCATACTAGTCAACGGGCAGAACTTGGAATAGCGATCCCTGAGGATTGCTGGAATAGCCTTCGGGCGGATTATATGATGTATTCCAAAGACTGATAAATAAAGATCAAATGTTGAAAAGGAACTAGTTTGACATTGTTTTTCTATGTCAGTGCCTAAGTTACGTGAAGGAACCAGTGTGTAATTGGTTAATTAAGGAAGCTGTTTTTGCTTGTCAAACTAAATGTGGTAGGTAATTAGATAACTAAACCAACCTAAGGAAAGTGCACTGGATGTGACCCTGGGTTCGTCCTACGGAAAGGTGGTCCCGGTTAGCTGGGAACTTTTCTCAAAGGATTTGACAGCAAGGTAGCAATGACCTAGAATCTAGAGTGCTAGAGTCCTAATTTATATTGTTTTAGGGGAACGAAATGGGACTATGCCTTACGGGCAGAGAGGTCGAGCTTTGCATCCCTCTCATTTCCCATTCTCCTTGAACCAAGTGCGGTATAAATCCGCTTCGACCTTGATGTTTCTGCGTAAAGTAGTTTGTTTGGGGCTCGACGCTAGCTACCATTCTAGGAACTTGACCATTAGGAAAACCCTGATTCAGGTTGGTCCTAAGTGGGAATGCCCAGAATGCTTCCGCTTCATGGCAGACTCGGGAAGACCTAGATCTCAAACCCCGTGACATTCCTTGGGACTGCCAGGCGGTGCTTTCTAGACTCTCTTTCCGATGGGCTGCTAAGACGTGTTCTACAACCGGACAGGGGGACACATTACACAAGGCAAGAACTAGGAGGGGCTTTGGTCAAGTGTTATAATTTCATGCTGGTCCTTAGATAGGGGAGAAAACCTATACAAGCTCGATGTAGCTTGGCATTGGAAGGCTCGTGAAGAAGAGGGCATGATGGTAGCTTAGTGTGGGTTAATCTATCGCTTCTAGGAGCAGATATCTAGTGTACATATATTGCAACAATAAAAATCTATTTGCAAAGGACTATTTTTTTATTCGTACTAAAGAAGAACATGTAAATGAATATTATTTAAAGGTTATTTAAGGATGTTGTTTTTATGTGTTTCACAACTTGATTAGCATGCTTGCTCATATAGCTAAAGAATGCCTTGAATGCATCCATGGGAAGCAAGTGGATGCAATTACCCAACAGAAGGTTGGGTGGACTTATTTAGTCATGTGGCTTCTCAACAAGATAAGAGAGAGTTGTTAATTGTGTCCTTCTAAGGGTCAATGTCTTGGAACCAACACAATATCATTTTAGGGGGCTGGTTTGAGACTATGCCTTATGGGTAGACGGGTTGATGCTCTACTCCCCCTCATTTCTCACTTTCATTGAACCAAATGCGGTGCTTGCTTGCTTCAAGCTTCTAATGGATCATGCAATACTCAACTTCTAAGCTCGATGTTAGAAAGTTGACGATGACAATAGTTGAGTCATTAGTAGCCTTAGGTCGCCTTAGGGTCAATCCTTTGTGGATGAGACTAGTTAGCATTTGCTACAAGGTAGAGTAGAGAGCACCTAGTCATCTAAGCCAATTCATTCTATGCATCATGAATAGTGGTGACTAGGACAGGTTCCTTGGATGACCACCTTAACTGCTTGCTCTTCAATTTAATGGTGGGTACGTTTCAGTATGTCTTTATATCTATATCGTAGGTTTTGTTTAAGTGCTAAATTTCACAATGAAAGTTATAAGTGTTCACACAAAACAAATTTCACATTCAAGTTTAATCATGTATATGCTATTTTGTTGTGCAATCTTTAATTATGTGTACATTTGCTACACATTGGAAGTATTTTATTGGAAACATAAAAGGAATTTCAAGAAGTATGTCAAAAATGCCAATTACAACTTCAACTATAAGAACTGTCCTTTATTTCAACATAGTGGATAAACTTCAATAGGATGGTCATGTTTTGGAATAGCATTGATTAAGTATGAGCTTGCAAAGTGTGTAAGCAAATAAATATACTAAAATGAACACGAGTCAAATTGAACATTCTCTCTATTTGCATATGCACTATCTAGTTTGATTTAGTGATGTTTAGTCACATGGGTTTCTATATGAAATATAGAGCATAATACATAACATAATGTGCACATTACTGTTGTATATTCATTGGTGGCATAATCATTATACAATGTCAACTGAAGGATTAAATGATTGAATTTTCATCTACCTAAATGGTCAATATTATGTCTATCGTCAAGAACCCTTTACCACTTTCTCGGCAATGCACACACCAAAGTGCCACACTAGAATAATGATGGCATGGATGTGGACTTAGCTAAGGCGCTCAAGGATAGCTCATTAGATATGGTTGAATTGGGGAGCTCTTGAGAAGATTGATGGTTGTGTAATGAGATCAAGAGGGCTTCTTTCGTTGGATTAGAAAGAGACGTCCTTAGACTCTAATCGCTTTCTCCTTCATTAGGCTCAATGAAGTTTTATTTCAAGAGAACCTTGACTTGACATGTTTTATTTGCCTTTCTTTAAATGAGTCTAATTCATATGTGTACATAGAATTTAGACAAAGTTGTGCAAAAGGATTCAATGCCATAAAATAATGTGTTAGAGAAACTAATAATAAAATGTCTAACAATGTTTGCAGTCTAAAGTATGTCTAACATGTCTAATGTATTCTATATTTAAATGAAAATGCATGTCTAATATATTCTATATTTAAATGAAAATTGAGTTCTCTCTCTCTCTCTCTCTCTCTCTCTCTCTCTCTCTCTCTCTCTCTCTCTCTCTCTCTCTCTCTCTCTCTCTCTCTCTCTCTCTCTCTCTCTCTCTCTCTACCCCACAATTCTTAGTGTTTATTCCATCAACCTACAATGCTCCCATCAATTAAGCTTCAAGACTATTTTAATTGAAAAAGAGAGCATAAAAAAGGTAATAAAGCTTATCAAATTGTGTCCTCAGTAACGTGGCATTATGCTGAGCCAAGAGAAACTACTTGGAAGTTGGGGCTTACCCTCTATCATGACAATGTTGGATAGTATACTGGCTTATTCTCAAACATCATTCAATGGAAACTTATAGGTGCATAACAACGTGCATAGAACATAAAGTAGAGAGAAGAGAAAATGAAGAGAGCCTAGAAGGGAAGAAGGTAGCTCCATCATCACTTAGCATGCACATGTAAGAACACTTGCACATGGTAGGAACACTTTAGTGCTTCATAATCGATCACTCCTCATATAATAATTATAACGTTTTCTTGATTACATGTTGTTGATTAGAAATATTACTTTCAAGTGCAATTTACTTTGAGAATATGTAATTCTGTTTATTGCACAATAGTGTTCCACAAATGTTAAGTGGGGTGCAATCTTTCGAGTGTTGCAGGCTTACAAACTACATACCACATGGTTGGTGGGCTCTATCAACCATGCCAACTAGCTCTTCTTAAGATCCAAGCAAGGCACAAATATTTGAGTTGGTCATGTTGAACCTTTTATTATGTAGACATATCCACTTATAAGGTTGCCTTAAAAAGAAAAGAGATCTTTAAAAAAACCAAGATCCACTAGCTCAAGTGGTAGAGAGAGTCTGTGAAGCACCCAAGGTCACGGTTTCTATTCTCTTCTATAGTAATAAGACATCATTAGGGTAAGGGTCCATGTTGTATTAAAAAGTTCCTCTTGATTAGTAGCGTTACATACACTCATCAAGCATATGTGATGCCCTTCCATGCACTAGTGTTGTTTCTTGAGAAGACATGAAATTTTGAAAGTGTTGCAAGGGATGTATCTAGTGCTTGATTTGACACACAAGCCACTCAGGATACAACTCCATTGATAAGTTCATGAATAATTAGTAAGTAAAGTTAAAGTTCCAAAACTTACATATTATATCAACAATGTTTTGTGTGCACTTGAGAGCAATGCCACACATAGGTACATTGACTAGGGAGACATGGGGCTTCTTCAACTTCTAGTTTCATGACCACGCATAAGTCTAATTACGATATGATGGATGCTTGACAATGTCAAATGTGAAGATAGAGGGAGAGATTGAACTAATATGCAAAAGTCTATTGAGTGAATCATGGTTAGCAACATGCTTTGACTTTCACGAGTTCGAGTAGGTACCCGCAAGTTGGTTACACACCGAATGACAATGAAGTTTTAACCAATCAAAGTATTTATTTATGGGTTGAACGTCCGCAATCCTTTTCACACTAGAGAGGATATGACCTGTTGTTTACCTACTAAACAGGTAAACTTCCCCGCCCATTCTTGGACGGGGAGTCTCCCTTGCCCACTTTGTAAGGCGATGGACAAGGGTGCACTTTTTGCATTTATAGCCAATCAAAATAATTGAATATTTATTATTTTTTATCTTTTTGCAAAATGTGTCCTTGGGATATGTAGAGATATTCATTATGCCCATGTTTGTGCCCGTTCACACTGGTGCGCGTACCTAGCCTCACTTGTGAGGGTATTCTCTGGACTTTCACGGCAGCCAGGTGCAGGTGGGTGTAGATTAAGCAGGCTCGATTGAACTCCGTGCGTCACGCTTCTTAGGTAGCTCTTGGTCGCTAAGAAACGAAACGAGGGTTTTAGCGTTAGTCGCTTACAAACAAAAAAAATATGCCGTGGAACTGGGCCAGGTGATTTAACCAATCCTGCAAAACGACTAGTAGGAAACATGGCGCTCAGAGGCGTTTGGCAGCTCAAGAAGCTGCTGGTTTCATACTGTGAGTTCTCAGGCAGCAGTCGTGGTATGCGGTAAGTCTTTTATATGGCATTCCAGAATTGCACCGGCAGATGCATCTCTTAAGTTGACTGTAAACTCCTCTTGGAATAAGAAAATCACAGATGCATGATATTTACGATGATGTTTGTCAGGAAAGACACGTTGTCCGATGTTTCGCAGGTCCATCCCTTCCTGAGACCAAACTCGCCTTTTCTCTGTTTGTTGGGAGGAGGTCTCACCTGTTTGAGACAGAATTGAGTACTCGAATAATAACTGCGAGAGGGATAGTGCCAGAAATTCCAAGTCATGAAATGTGTCGATTCTGATGAAAAAAATCTCAGAATCTGTCTGTACAAATTTCATTCACCGAGTGTCATCTGAAGACTTGGAAAATATCTGGTTATTGTATAGACCTGGTATACATCGATGTATCTGGTCAAGGAGCCTGTTTTAAGTCTAATGGCGGAAAGTCTGAGTGGATTTATGGGTGGAAAGTCTTGTGGGCAGCAAGTTTTCTGTTTTCACTCGACGAGGAAAATATCCAACCCATTCTACAGGTCGGTATATTTATCAATCCCTTCATTGACATTCTCAAATCTCCCCAATCACTTGTGATAATTTAAGAAAATTTGCCTCCGATTTGTAATCACAAATTGGAAAAGTTTCGTGATTCTCAATTTAAGGGAAAATTTCACAGCCCCTGAAGGCCTACAATCTTAGAAGAATGCATAATAACTACCATGACCACTAGTCCATCATGACCCGGAGTGCTACTAGCTCATAGGATCATTGGTAGGCTTGTTTGGCTCTATTGTTAGGGGGCGAGTTTGATGCCCGGTCCCTTTCATCGTGAGCATAGCTTGTGTTGTGTCTTGTATGCAAGTTGGATCCTAGGGGGACGTCTTATGGTATCAGAGCTAAACAAGCTCATCAAGGGTACTTTGGGTTCAGGGGAGTTGAGTCCTATTTATAGGATTGAAGGGCTTATTGTGCACATTCATTGTGTGATCACCACTTTTGGGCTCTTGGCCCGTTGATCGACATATCTGTATATTGGGATGGTGGGTTGGTGGTATGGGATACCTGTTATGGGAGCACTAGATTATGCTCGAGAGACTAGACTAGATGCAAGATTTGTTACAAGAATTTTGATTTCAAGATAATCCCACATAGGGATATAAGTATAATAATAACTTAACAAGATACGGAAAATCCCACAACCTAAGACCATAGGTATAGACAACAAGACTCGACAGGATATGAAGGATTCCACAACTCAGGACTGCAGGTATGGATATAAGATATCAGAACTACAAGATCTCCCTCGATGGGGATGGACAAAATACAGGACAATACTAGACAAGATCTCGTACTATGAGATTACAAGGTGACAAGACAACAGGAGTATAATGGAAGACAAGACAAGACTAGATACTATGACTAGACAAGAACTAGAACTGGAACTTCAAGTTACTTTTTTGGAGGTCTGGACTCCTTGAGCTCCCAAGGTTGGCATTGGTAAGACTGCAGAGCTCTATGGCGAGTCCCTTCTTTTATAGGTATTGGAGAGCGACTAAAGATCTTATCGAACGTTTTATGATGACATCAAGATGATTCAAGCGATGACATGGCATATCTTCTAGAAGGTTCTATGATGGTATGGCTCGAGCAAGGGAACATGGAAGACTGAATGGATCTTTATAGATTCCTCTCTGGGAGACATTGTACCCCAAGAATTCCACTTTTGCCAGATGGAAGAAATACTTTTCAAGTTTTGCATATAGTTATTTTTCTTTGAGCTTTTTCATAACTAATTTTACATGGTGCTCATGCTCCTTTGGATCTTTTGAGAATATCAAGATATCATCAAAGTATATAACTACAAAATCATCTAGATGTTCTCAAAAGATATCATTTATCATATGTTGAAATATTGCAAGAGCATTGGTGAGACCGAATGGCATAACAATATACTCAAAGTAACCCTACCTTGTGTGGAAGACTGTCTTCTATTCGTCTCCTTCTTTGATTCGTACAAGATTTTAAGCCCCTTGTAGATCAATCTTTGTGAAGATCTTGGCTTTTCCAAGGCATTCCAAGAGCTCTGGTATCAACAACAAAGAGTATTGATTTTTAACTATTATCTTGTTGAGTCCTCACTAATCCACACACATTTGAAGTGACGTGTCTTTCTTCTTCATGAATAGAATTGGGTCTCCAATAGGAAACTTTGAGTGCCTAATGAATCCCTTGGCTAAGTTTTGATCAATATTCTTGCGTAGTTCAGCTAGTTCATCAAGGGATAGCCTGTAGATGGGTCCAAAAGGTGGTTGAGCCTCCTTATGGAGTGCTATAGCATAGTTGTATGGTTTATGTTCAGGCAAGAGATCTGCATTTTTTTTTCAAAGACATCTTGGAATTCTTGTTACGGGATTGATAGCTTGACTGGCTTATCCTCACTAGATTCTTGAGTTGATATATGATATATCATGGAGGTTGGTTCTTGCCTTGTTGTGTGCATAAAGGCTTTGGCTTCTAGATATACCGACTTTCCTTGATTTTCATGACATGTAATCTTTTACTTAATCCAATCAATTTCTGGGTTGTGTTTCTTTAGCCAAAGCATCCCAAGGATGATTGGATTTGTGGGACTAGATATAGCATTAAACATACATGAGATTTGTGATTGCCAAGAGTTACCATGAGTGGTCGGGTTTCCTTGGTAATATCTCTAGATGCTAGAGGTCTTCCATCCATGACTTCAACTGGTGCAGGATTGGTCTTTCAGAGTATTAGAATCTGGTATCTACTCACAAGGCCATCATCAATGAAACATGTAGAGGCTCCGGAGTCGACCATGGCTTTGAGGGAAAGGGTCTTTCTCGACAGGATCATCTGGATTGTGACAGGAAAAGTTTCCATAGGTATGGTTGGAATCAAGAGACCTTTTCTTATATCAAGGTCTGGTTGTACGATATCATTTACAAGCGGACATCCTCGTTTTCCTACTCAAGGGTGGTTGTTGAAACTCTTGGGATTCTTGCCCTCTTATTTGGGCAATTCAAGGCAATGTGTCCAAGGTTTCCACAATATAGGCATAGATGATTCTCTCTTTGTCTTTTCTTTTCTTGTGGGGTCAAGGGCTGGAATTTGGTATTATCTATTTGTATTGCTTCGAGCTTGGTTTCTTCTTTGATTGGGTCTCTGATGGGGTTGGGTTCCATTGGCGAGGCCTTAATTCTTCTCACTTTTCTTGCTTCCTCTCAAACAATCTATTATCACATTGGATGGCTTGCATTATATATTCATTGAGTGTTTTTGTCTCAGGCATAGTGAGCATGAGGTCCTTGATATCATCTCGAAGACCCCATCTGAATTGGCTGATAAAATACTCCTCATGCCAAGTGAGGTCACAGATTAATTGCCTAAATTTAGATGCATAAGCAGAGGCAGGACGGTTGCCTTGTCGTAGCTTTTGAAGTTTTGTTTCTACTACTCGACCAGTGTCTGCATCTCAAATGTGGAAGTGAGCTCACAAAGAAATGCCTCATAGTTATGAAGTATTGGCATATTCTTTTCTAAGATTGGGGTGAACCATGATAAAGCTTGACCACAAAGCAAAGTCCCAATGAATCCCACCTTGGAAGCATTATTTGGATATCTATCCGATTGCATGCGGATAGAGTTTTACTTGTTGCAGGAATCCCCTGAACTTTGAATGGTCACCATTGAACTTCTCTAGCATGTTGATCTTGGGTTCTCTTGTTGGGGGTTGATAAACACGCAGAATCATCTGATCACTTTGTTTGTTGTTTTGCAAGTCTTGGATCTGGCCTTGTATCTCTTGAAGCATAGGGCCTAGATGCATAGGGTGTTCTATTTGAAGTTGCGCTTGTCATTCATTCAAGTCTTGAATTTGTTGTTGGAGGTTTTGAAAAGAGGCCACGATTATTTCAAGAATCGCCTCCATGGTGCTCACTAGGGCTAGAAAGTAGTCTTACTACATTGATATGGGAGCACTCAAGAAACTAGACTAGATACAAGATTTGTTATAAGAATTCTGATTTCAAGATAATCTCACGTATTGGTAGAAGGTACAATGATAACTTAATAAGATACGGAAAATCTCACAACTCAAGACCGTAGGTATAGACAACAAGACTCCATAGGATATAAAGGATTCCATAACCCGGGACCGTAGGTATGGATACAAGATATTAGAACTACAAGATCTCTCTCGATGGGGATGAACAAGATACAAGACAATACTAGACAAGATCTCGTACTACGAGATTGCAAGGTGACAAGATAATAGGAGTATAATGGAAGACAAGACAAGACTAGATAACATGACTAGACAAGAACTCGAACTGGAACTCCAAGTTACTTTCTTGGAGGTCTCGACTCCTTGAGCTCCCAAGACTGGCATTGGCAAGTCTGAGGAGCTCTATGGTGAGCCCCTTCTTTTATAGGTATTGGAGAGTGGCTAAAGATATTCTAGAATGTTCCATGATGACATCATCGATGATGCAGGTGATGACATGGCATATCTTCTAGAAGATTCTATGATGACATGGCAAGGGTGGATTCGTATGGTTGACTCGAGGATGTTATGTTAAGGGTGCGTTTGCATGGGATGTGGATTCATATGGCATGAGCAAGAATTAATTTGTACACTTGATCACGGCACGTCTGTGACTTTGTATGGTTAGCTAGAGGATGTCCTGTTAAGGATATGTTCGCATGGGATGTGGATTCATACGGCATGAGCAAGAATTAATCCGTACACTTGATCATGGCATGTTTGTGACAATACCAACCCTCAAGATGTGGTTGTGACCTAGAGTGTTGCTAGCTCCCAGGATTGTTGGTGAGTTTGTTTGGCTCTGTGGTTGGGAGGTGAGTTTGTTTTCGAGTCCCTTTCATGTATGGCTTGTGTTGTGTCTCGTGTGCAAGTTGGATCCTAGGGGGATGTCTCATTGGTATTAGAGCCTCAACTTACAATTGGACGTGAGATTTGATGACATGCACAAAAGCACTTTTGCTCACAGAATTGTGATGGTTTACGCTTGACACATACGCTTTTATCTCGTTAAGGGTGGTATGGGACACTGTTGGTGGGATGGGTATGTGTTGCAAATGGTGGGTACGAAAGCAAGGTGTGTTTCTTGAGGCCTTGGATGATCCTCAAGTGTTGCTCTACATGCAATATCTTTTCGGATTGTGGCTAGACTTCTGGAACCAGGCGCTTCGCAATTTGCTTCATTTGCTTGAGGACGCGTCTACAGGTAAGCAAAGAATTTTGATATACTTTGGTTGCAAGTAGGGGTAGCCCATTGATCGGGGAGGGGGGGGGGGTCCCATTGAGCTATCTTTGTCTTTAAGTCAAAGAAGTTAGCTCTAGTAAGAACTTGTTAGCTGACTTGGAGTTTGCATAAGAAGAAGGATGGTAAGCGCAAGGTTACTCGTGGCAGCGAGGATCACTTGAAGGGCCATTGCTTAGCTTGCTATCAAATGGGCCACTTTTACGATGATTGAGAGTGCCCGAGAACAAGAAGGCAAAGTCTACTTTTAAGACTTTTGAAACAAGCCTTCCTCCTTGAATAGGGTGGTACTAACTTGATTTAGCATTAATTATAGCAAGTAATTAATTCACATAAATCGAAAATATAGACTTTACCAGGCTGTCCCCAAGTTGGCATCCCTTGTGGTATTTTTTTAACTTTTATCACAAATGATGGAGTACTACTGAGATTCTTTGATCTCCTTTTCTAATTCGAATGCCTCTTGCTATCATATTTAACTGACAAGCCTTTAAACCTATTTGCCTCTTAGTTTGCTTGGGAATTGGTCTTCACCTAGCTCCTTGAAAGATAAAATAAGCCCCAAATTTGATATGGATTGGTTGCCTCTTGAATCTCCTTGAAATTCTTTAATTTCAACCATTGGAATTCAAGTCATAGGCTCTAAAATTTGACCACACATCTTGAGGTGGCTATCAAACCCTAATTTTTGCTATAAATTAGGGTTTACAGTAGAGATTTTCCAATATCTCCACCTTTGATACTTAAATGGTTGGATTTCATTGAGATAACTTGAGAGATGGCTACAGGATGAGTATGCTATGGAGAGAGAAATTTCAGAGTTTCATCGGAAGAAACGTTGAAAAATTGTTGTTGCCTTGCTCAAACAGGCATGGAAGCTGTCACCTCTACAGCTTAGAACCACTAGAAAGGTTGTTGCCCCCTCTTGTATGCTATCACTTGTACTAGAAGGACCTTGGGTTTTTATTGCTTGCACTTGGAGGGCTCCAAAATGCTGTTACCTTATTATAGGACTGGTCCATGGTGGTTGCAAATCACACTAGCAGTGTCTCCTTGTTCTCTAACAACCTCATTCTCTCTCACAATGGCTGGAATAGACTTCCACTAGTCCCTAAACGTTTTTCCCACTTGCATGGATAAGTTTTTGTTGAGAAATGTGCAATCATACCCACTCTATAGTCTCTTTGTAATGAACAACAAGGCAAAGGATCACACTGCAAATAAAGTCTTAGACTAGGTCATGTATGCATGGTTTATTAAAACCACAGTTGGTGAATATCATGGTTCTTTGCCACCTACCAATACTACCTACTGTAAGCCTATAAAAGGCACTCATCCCCACACTTAATCAATCATTCCCATTCAGTTATACTTGCATTATGCTTGAGTAATATCAGTTGTTCTCTTTTGTCATTACTTATGTCTCATTATGATTGTCTACTTGCTCATTATTAGTGATCCACGCTAGGATGCATCTGTCAGAGTGCAGCGATGCGGAAGCGTGGGACCAAGACTGAGAGACAGAGAGAGTGAATGCAGAGAGAGGAGAGAGAAAGACAGTGGAAGATGAAGATCTGCTGTATAAAGTGTGCTGTATATAAATATATGCAGATATATACACGGGCGCAGTGCGCGGGACTGCGTGTCTCCACCTCGACGATGCAACCTGCTGTTCACCTCGAAGTACGCTGCAGTCTGCACGAATCTCCAGCCTGTAATCTGCAAACAGAATTGTGTAATAATGTGTTGACTGCCGGCTATAAATAGCCAGAAATAATGCGATCATAAATGGTAGGTCGGTGCATTAAATGCAACTGACTGGTCAGTCCGACTGGATTGCCACGTGGCTGGCCGATTGGTCAGTCTGACCAGACTGCCATGTGGCCTGGTGATGTGGCTGCCTGCCCGCGACAGGGACTGATAATTGCTAACATCCCCTCTCAGAGCCTAGACGGGGCAGAAGCCTGAGGGATCTGGCATGTCTCCGAAGTAGAGCCTGGGGAAGCGCCTTCGTAAACAAATCTGTAAGATTGTCCTCTGTCTTGCAATACTCCACAGCTATGGCCGCATCCAGAAGCTTCTCCCTGATGAAGTGGTACTGGATCTCTATGTGCCTCGTCTTGCAATACTCCACAGCTATGGTCGCATCCAGAAGCTTCTCCCTGATGAAGTGGTACTGGATCTCTATGTGCCTCGTCCGGGCATGGAAAACAAGATTCCGGGCCAAGGCAAGGCAACTCTCATTGTCGCATTGTAGCAAAGTAGGACGAGTCTGGGGGCAGCCAAGCTCCTCCAACAATCTCCGAAGCCACACAGCCTCACATGTGGTGGAAGACGCGGCCCGATACTCCGCCTCAGTAGACGAAAGGGCGACCGTGAGCTGCTTCTTGCTACTCCATGAGATAACACCTGCACCCAAGGTTAAACAATAGCCTGTAGTAGACCGCCTTTGGTCCACATTGCCAGCCCAATCCGAGTCGCTCCAACCGGCAAGTACAAGATCGGAACCACCTGTGCCTGCTGGATAATGAAGTCCTAAGTCAGAGGTCCCCCTCAATTACCGAAGTATCCGCTGAGCAGCTTGCCGTCTGAGGTTCACTCATGAACCCTGCCAAGAGACCTACAGCAAAACAAAGATCAACACGAGTGTTGAGAAGCCAAATCAATGATCCAATCAACTGACGATAGCGGGAAGCATCTGCTAAGGGAGAATCTGAATGTGAAGTGGCCTTCGAGTTCGGATCTATAGGAGTAGAAATGTTTCGACAATCCTCCATCGCAAAAGAAACCAAGAGCTCCTGTACATATCTCTGTTGAGAGATGAAAACCCCCCTCTAAGACTGATAAATCTCATGGCCCAAGAAGAAGTGGAGTAGACCCAAGTCCGTCATCTCGAACGCTTGATGTAAAGCTGCCTTCGTCTCTTTGACCTTCTGTGCATGATTACCTGTGACAATCAAATCATCAACATACAACACAAAAAGCACACAACCAACCTCGGAAGCGTGTACATAAAGCTACGGATCGGCCGTGGAACGCCGATATCCCAACTGTGACTGAAGGAATGAGTCAATCTTCTCGTTCCATGCACGCGGAGCCTGCTTGAGGCCATACAAGGCCTTCTTTAACCTGTAGACCTGCCCATCTGAAGATCCAAAGCCAGGAGGCTGCTCTACATAGATCTCCTCCTTCAAATCACCATTGAGGAAGGCCGACTTCACATCCAACTGGTAGACAGGCCATCTCCTATGGCCAGCCAAGGCAAGAACAGCTCGAATAGTCGCCATACGAGCAGTGGGGGCAAAAGTATCATGAGAGTCAATCCCCGGGCGCTGAGCAAAACCTTTAGCAACAAGGCGAGCCTTGTGCTTGTCCAAAGAACCATCGCTAAGGTACTTGGTCTTGAAGACCCATTTGACGCCAATCACCTTCTTATGAGAGGGGCGAGGCACGAGATACCAAGTGCCATTCCTCTCAATAGCCTCCAACTCGGCTTTCATAGCTTTCTTCCATGGTGCGGACTGTAAAGCCTTCTTCACGGAGGTGGGCTCTCGATCCTGCATAACACGGGTCATCAAACAATAGTTAGAGCAAACAAGCTCCATAGAATGTGCCTGGTGCCGCCGTGACCGTCGCGGACCATCCTGTGGTCCCCACTTCTCAGGGACCCCCTCAATCCCTGAATCTCGGAGTGTGTCACAGGCCCAACGAGAAGGAGGAGGCCGGACCTCTCCTCGTCGCTCTCCATCAGCTGAAGACTCTGGGATATCCACCGGGGGTAACTCCTCGGGGGTGACCGGTGGAACAATAGACTTTGTATCGGAAACAGAATCAAAAGGCGCTGGCTCCAAAGGAACTGTCTCGGGAGCCCAACTCTCCCCTGGATCTCCAAGAACGGGATGCTCCTTACCCGCTGCTATGGCCGGAACCTCCACGAACCGCACATCTTGACTGGTGTACACGTTTTGCTTTACGGGATCATACAACCGATAGCCTTGGGACTGAGAGCTGTAGCCAACAAACACCTGTCTCCGGGAAGCTGCTTCAAATTTATCATGATGAGTCTTGGGAATGTGAACATAGGCATCATACCCAAAAACCCTGAAATAAGAAACATCGGGCTTAGTCCCAAAGTAAGCCTCAAAAGGTGTCATCCCATCAACGGCCGAAGTGGGGGATCGGTTAAGGATGTGGACTGCAGTAGCCATAGCCTCGGCCCACAGAAACTGAGGTGTCTATCGGTGCTCCATCATGGTGCGTGCCATCTCGATCACACTTCGGTTCTTCCGTTCAAGAATGCCATTTTCTTGAGGAGCGTTGGTGTTAGCAAACTCCTGGTGAATGTCTTTATCTGCACAAAAACGAGCAAACTCATTAGAAACAAATTCACCACCCTTGCCGGATCGCAAGGTCTTCGATCGCCGACCCAATCGGTTCTCCTCAAAGAGAAGCCAATCCTTGAAGTGGGAGAAAGCCTCCGACTTCAACGCCAAGAAATAGGCCCAAGTCATCCTGCTGTAGTCATCTACGATCAACATGAAGTATGAGCTCCCTTTCAAGGACTCGTTCCTCATAGGGCCACAAAGATCCGTAGATACAAGCTCCATTGGTGAAGTAGATCGCCGCGATGCTTTGTTGGGAATCGCATCCCTATGCTGCTTCCTACGAATGTAGGAGACACATGGCTGCTGGCTCACCACTATGTCCGGCAACCCTCGAACAAGCTGTCCACGTGACGCCCTCCGAAGATAATCATAGTTAAGGTGACCAAACCGAACATGCCATAGCTCTGACTGTGTCTGAGTGGTAAGAAGAAGAGTAGGAAGAGCGGTAGAAGACGTCAATTTGTAGATGCCGTTCTCCTCATATCTTGATGAGAGAACCTTCCTTGACCCATGATCAAGGACTCGCACCGAATCACTGTCAAACTCCACCAAAAGTCCAAGTGAACAAATCTTATGAACTGAAAGTAGATGATACCCTAAACCTGGCACATGCAAGACCTTTGAGGTATGGGTACCACCACGTCCATCTGGAATAAGCTGCATCTCACTCCGTCCTGCAATAGACACCGAAGAGCTATCTCCGATGAGAATTTGCCCATGCGAAGGTCGCAACTGGGCAACACCAACTGATGAAGGAGTCATGTGCCGGGAGGCACCACTGTCAATGATCCACTCTCGAGCCTGGGGGGCTGTCATCGCAGCATCAGAAGCCTTCGGTGTAGAGTCCTCAATGACTGCTAGATGAAGAAACGCAGCTGATGAGGGTGTAGCCACCGCTCCAGAATCCTTCGAGTCCTTGTTGGTGTCCTTCTTGTCTTTGTCGGGGCAATCCTTCTTTCAATGGCCGGTCTTACCACAAATATGGCATGTTGATTCTTTGTCCTTGTCCTTCTTTGACTTGTTGTTCTCCTCCTTCTTCTTTTGGTCCTTCCTCTTCTTCTGAGAGGCTTGACCTATCAAAGCTTCCGACTTGGAAGCATGCTGTCCCTTCAGTTGTTCCTCTTGGTCCAAGACCATAGGAACGAGCTCTTCTCACCGAAGAGTAGACTCACGCCCCGAAGCAATAAGGGCGGAGTAAAAAGCACCGAATCGTGGCGGCAATTGGGATAGAAGTGTGATCGCCATGTCTTCGGAGAAAATCGGCTTCCCCGCATTCTGAACTTGTATCTGAAGCTGTCTAAGCTTGTTGATGTGCTCCCGCAACAAAGAAGACTTGTTCACGGACAAGGTCCGCATCTGCACCTCCAAAGAAACCCGCTTCATAAGGGTCATCCGGTTATACATTTGGTCAAGCTCCAGCCATATCTCCCGAGCACCGTCAAGTGCTCAATGTGGGCTATCATGGCTGTAGTACAAGACAAAAAGAAAAGAACGAATCTGGGCATTCAGTTTGTCCCAGTGAGATTGTGCCTTGGCCAACTCCGCACGAGCATCGGAAGAGTGTTTGGACTCATCTCTCACCGAGGGCCGGTCGATCTCCTCCTGTACAAGCTCCGCCAAATCGTAAGACTCAAGGATGGCCAACATCATCACGCGCCAGATGCGGTAATTGTCGCCATCGAGCTTTTGATCTGAGGGAAGAGCCGGTAAGACAGGCACCTTCCGATCCATGATCGCTTGGAACTCCAAGTCAATCTCTGTAGACATCTTCACCCGTAATGCCTGCACAAAAACGCAAAAGCAGCCCCCTCTGACTGTGAAAACGCAGCCTGCTAGGGCTCTTTCTTCCGCGTCCCGAACCTTCTTCACCCGCCGGAGGCGATGAAAAAGTAAAACCTGCACTTGAAAGCTGAAAACACAGCCTTCCTCCTCTTCAAACAGCAGTAAACAGCAGCAAATCCACCAACTGGACTCCTTTCCCGCGCGCCCACGCTCGCTTCAGCCTTGTTCCGATGCGCAGCCCTCCCGCTCGCCCTTGAACGCTGGAAACGCAGCCTTGTGTCGCGATGGAATCTCCTTTTCAAGAAGGTTCTTCACTCAATCAGCCCTTCTTCACTGCTCTGATACCATGTAGAGTGCAGCGATGCGGAAGCGTGGGACCAAGATTGAGAGAGAGAGAGTGAACGTAGAGAGAAGAGAGAGAGAGAGAGATAGTGGAAGGTGAAGATCTGCTGTATAAAGTGTGCTGTATACAAAGATATGCAGATATATACACGGGCGCAGTGCGCGGGACTGCGTGTCTCCACCTCGACGATGCAACCTGCTGTTCACCTCGAAGTACGCTGCAGTCTGGACGAATCTCCAGCGTGTAATCTGCAAACAGAATTGTGTAAGAATGTGCTGACTGACAGCTATAAATAGCCAGAAATAATGCGATCAGAAATGGCAGGTCGGCTGCATTAAATGCAGCCGACTGGTCAGTCCGACTGGACTGCCACGTGGCTGGCCGACTGCTCAGTCCGACCAGACTGCCACGTGGCCTGGCGACGTGGCTGCCTGCCCGACAGGGACTGATAATCGCTAACAGCATCCTCGATATTTTTACATGGAGCGGGTCTCATTGCTAATCAATAACTAGGGTCATCAGTTAAGTCAAACAGGTCATCACAGCTTGAATTTTGGTTCCCTCCTCCTCTCCATGATTTTTCTACCTACCTCCATAGCTACCTACCTATCTTTGGAGAACCTCTTGGAGAACTTAGATCTCTTCAATCAGGCCATTTCAGGTTGTGTCTTCTTTTGGGGATTATCCTCTCCTGCTCTAGGTGCAGCTACCTGTTACTTCGTAGGGCGACATCAGTCTCTCTTCACTCTAGCATTGCGTTTTTTTCTACCTGCTACCTGTTTTTGTTTGCTTCTTGGTCGTACGCTTCGTGTAGCGTGTACACTCTACAATGGTGATTTGAATCATAAGGCTTTCAAAGCTACACCCCTAAGCTACCTACTCACCAAAAATCTTGGTCGATAATTGCCGCGTCAAGTTGGAGGGAAGAAAAAACCAGTCACTTGTTAGAAACCCAAAAGGCAGCCATAGCCATTAAACTCCAACCTCATATTTCACTCCATTTTCTCACTCCGTTTGGTTTCAGTCATGTCACTTACTCTCTGATCTGTTGCAACACTCGGTCCTTAGCAAAGCTGCCACTTCAAATCAGTAAAGAAGGGGTTCAACATCAAGTATCAAAAGACGACGTACCAGTGAGACAATAGGGTTTGCGGGGAGGAACACGGAGTGAACTCGGTAAACACTTAGAAGAGAAAGAGAAGAGAGAAGAAACTCTGATGAATGGAATGATGAAGATCTGAATCATGGAGTGAATGTGATACAAGGGAACAAGGGTGCCGTAGCACAAGGAAGATGATGAAGACAACCACGAACCACGAACCACGAACCACGAACCGCAATGTCCTCTTGAAGGGGTGTGAGGGTAGTGGAGAGGCTGGAGAGAAGAGGTGACAGATTAAATGAATCAGTCGTATAGAATGAGTGACAAAGGCAGCCTATAAATAGTCAAGAGACTGTCTAGGGTGGCGCTCAAGAGGGAGGGTGTTGATTGTCTAGGGTGGTGCCTCACTGAGGGCGCCTAGCCCCTTTTTGGGGCTATCCACTATGAAACCCTAAACGCAAAACGCAAAACTGCGGGTGAAGGTTTTCTCAACATCCCCTCTTAGGCCCAAAAAGACGAACAAGAGGAGTGAGGTGGAGATGGAATGCTACAGGTTGAAGAATGCTCATGCAGCAGCAGGTGCCATTTGGATAGTGTCCTCGTGGGGAAATTGTGTCAGAGTGCAGCGATGCGGAAGCGTAGGACAAAGATTGAGAGAGAGAGAGAGAGAGAGAGAGAGAGAGAGAGAGAGAATGTAAACACAGAAAATCTGCAATGTAGTATGCTGTATAAGTGTGCATAAATACACGGGGGCAGAGGAAGTATATGCGTGTGTCTCCGACTTGATGAGCTCGATCTCCGTCAGCCCGAGCACAGTCTGTCTCAACCAATAGATCTCAAGATCAGAATCTGAATCACTGAATAATGACAATAGAAGTGTGTACCAGGGGCTGGCAAGAAAAAGAGCAATCACAACAACAGGTCGGCTGCATTAAATGCAGCCGAATTTAATGCAGCCGACTGCACCTAAAATAATGCAGAATCTGTCTGACTGCCCATAAAAGCGGCGCCTATACCTGCCGTGCCATGTGGCACATGTACGCTGCCTGCTGCCTGACTGCTGACATGTCCTTTGCCGTACGACTGTCCAGGAAATGACTGTCTAACAGCCCCTCTCAGATCCTGGGTAGAGAACAGCCGCCAGTAGTCTGGTTGAGCCGCCAGCAGTAGGGAGGAGCTGCGAGCAGTTTGGCTAAGCCGCCAGTAACAGAGAACAGCCGCCAACAGTTTGGGAGGAGCCGCCAGCAGTCTAGGAGGAGCTGCCAACAGCAGGGAGGAGCCGCCAACTGATTGGAAGGTGGAGGTGGCAGCAACAGCCCTGAACGCAGGCCGGAAAACAGCAAATGCAAGAGGGAGCAGCTGCTAGTTAGGGTGTTGATGCAATAGAAGAAGAAGAGAAGTGGATGCCGCGAACCCACCACCGGTCTTTGCCTTCACTAGAGTGGAGGATCTTTGCCACCGTTTGAGCAGATCCAGCTTTGATACCATGTTAAAAGACGACATACTAGCGAGACAGTAGGATTTGCGGGGAGGAACATGGAGTGAACTTGGTTAATACTGAGAAGAGAAGAGAAGAGAGAAGAAACTCTGATGAATGGAATGATGAAGATTTGAATCATGGAGTGAATGTGATACAAGGGAACAAGGGTGTCGTAGCACAAGGAAGATGATGAAGACAACCACGAACCACGAACCGCAATGTCCTCTTGAAGGGGTGTGAGGGTAGTGGAGAGGCTGGAGAGAAGAGGTGACGGACTAAATGAATTAGCCGTATAGAATGAGTGACAGAGGCATCCTATAAATAGGCAAGAGACTGTCTAGGGTGTGGCTTGGAGGGAGAGCGCAGGTTGTCTACGGTGGCGCCCCACTGTGGGTGCCTAGCCCCTTTTTGGGGCTGTCCACTGTGAAACTCTAAATGCAAAATGCGAAACCCTAAACGCAAAACATAGAATGCAGAACTGCGGGTGAAGGGTTTCTCAACATCAAGATCCAACATCAAAGGTAAAACTTGCTAGTATCTCTTGATATTCACTTAGTGTTTTTGGCACTAGTGTTTCTTGTGTCTTTTGACACATTCAACTTTGACTCTCTTGTTGGTCTACTCTTAGTTATTTGGTGCTATCCTACTATCAAAATGGACAAAGATTCACTCTCGTGCTGATTCAAAGGTGTCAGGTTCCACACATGGCAAATAATGATCAAACTGATCTTGACGAGGAAAGATTTGTGGTCTATCACAAGAAGTGGTTAAGAGAAGAAGCGAAGGAAAGCTACACTCTTAGTAATATGGGATAAAAATGATGATAAAGCTCAAGCCATCATTAAGCTAGAGCTTGATGACAACCACATTCATCATGTTGATGAGTGTAAGACCTCTCAGGAGACACGGGGAAGATTAGAGACTCTATTTGGAGCATGTTCTAAATTCTCTAAATATGGTTTGCTAATTGAATTCTTTAGGCTTGATATGAAAAATACTACCTCACTTGCAACTCATTTGAATTATATGGAAAGCTTGTTGACATAACTTGTAGGAATCAACTTGAAGATGGATGAAGACATTTGCATTGGAGTACTTCTCAAAAGTCTTCCATTGAGTATGATAATGTGTCTACCACATTAATCAACATGCCAAGGCTGAAGCTTGTGGATATCAAAGCCTCTCTCCTTAAAGAGAAAAAGAAGATCAAGAGCAAAGGAGAAGCAAGCACCCAAGAGGAGACCAACAACTCCTCTATGTGAAGGACAAAGGAAAGGACATAGTTTGTGATTTTGGTAAAAGAACTGGATAGATTGAGAAGTTTTGTCATGCTAGGAAAAGATCTCAAAGAGCATACCTTGCAACAATTTCAAAGAAGATGAAGACAATAATGGAGCAGAAGAAGAAGAATATTTCCAAGAGCAAAAGAATAGGACTCACCAGTCCCTCTTTTGCAGCTCATTTTTTGATAGACTTTTTTAGGTTTTGTATGTGTACTTGCCTAATGTTCTTATCATAAGCTCTTGTACTTCTCATGTAACCTTTGGATTACAATCTCTACACACTTAGGTAGGCCTTGTGATAGCTTTTAGCTTTATATGGTTGATTTTTCCATGTCTATACTTAGCAAGGTTTTACTCATGACAATCTATGTATGCTCAGTTTTTATCTTGGTTGCGATTGAGGAGGGGTATTGAGAAATGTGCAATCACACCCACTTTATAGCCTCTTTGTAATGAATAGTAAGGCAAAGGATTACCCTACAAATAAAGCCTTAGACTATGCTGTGTATGCATGGTTTATTATAACCACAGTTGGTGAATACCATAGTCCCTTTCCATCTTTTTCCCACCTACCAATACCACCTATTGTAAGCCTATAAAAGGCACTCATCCCCACACATTCAATCAATCATTCTCATTTAGTTGTACTTGCATTATGCTTGGGTAATATCAATTGTTCTATTTTGTCATTACTTATGTCTCATTGTGATTGTCTACTTACTCGTTAGTGATCCACCCTAGCATGCATCCTCAATATTTTTATAGTTTTGCCAAGTGGTAGTCTTCTAATCCCATTTTTCAGCATTATCGAGTTTATTATATAATTTTTAGAATATTAATTTTGAAAGTTAATTTAATAATTATTCTAGTATCCAATTAAATAGCTTATTGCAACTTTTGCCTTTGGCACCAATTGATATCATAGGGTCCTAGGTCTCACATGATGAAATAATTAACTTGCACCTCACGTATGCAAGTCACATTAGCACATTTGATTAACTTTTAATCAAATGCTAAACAAAACAATAAAATTTCACATCCTCATGTGACAGACCATTCCCTTGCAATTCTTGCAATCATCCTTGATTGCAATGCAATGTGCCAAAAGCATCTGTTGCCACCACTGGAGATACATGCTAGCATTGTAGTCAAATGCGTGCACCTATTGCTTAACCATACTTATGCCCTCTGCATGTGAAATTCCAATCACTTAAACTAGTTACAATCCATACACATGAATTATAACTACTATCTGAAGGGATGCATCCACATGCCAAAACCCAACACTGTTTTAACCATTAAGGCATTGTAATGCATAAATTAAGCGTAAACAATACTATCTCTTAGCAATGATGTACCACATGATAGTATACATCAATTGCAAACCACATGCAACTTATGCAATCATATTTCTTTTGCATCATGTATAAATGTACATCGCATACAATCCATGTATTCCATACAGGCCTTATAAATGTACATCACATCAAAATGTACATTGTATGTATTCCATACATGTTAATAATCTTGCAAATGTATAGTTTCAGAGCCTAGGTGCTAACCATATCATATACATAGTGACTCACAGTGACTAGTACATTGAATAGTGATCCCAATGATAGAAATATTGTCAAGATACAATATCGTGGATGCAAATCAAATACATTCGAGATCCACTACACAACTAGGTTGTCCATCACTAGAGGAGTGGAGATGCAACCTCCCCATTGAGCATGGACCTTTTATGCTTTGTTGAGCTTGAAAGAGCCCAATCCAATATCGGCTCTAACTAAAACACATCAAGGTAAAGTGCAACATTGAGGATGATCTGCCAAGTCACTCTCCATCCAATTGCATTCTTTCATAGGTGAAATAATGTTAAAGCTTCACCTGTAACTTTACTTGTCTCAAAACTTGCACTAGGTTCTAGGCTTTTTCCCTCTTGAACATTGTGATGCTTTATACTTTTATATTGTTGCAATTCCAACTTAACTAATATGCAACATTGCATCGTATTGACCAGTCCCTCATGTATAGCTGACATGCTAGAAGCACCAAATGCATTAGGAAATGTTCTTGTTCACATACTTTGGACCATTGCAATGTGATTGTGCATGGGAATTTGCATACTACCAGCCATACCAAGATACATTTTTCCGTACATTGCATGCATTAATAGCTCTCTCATTACTAGCACTAGCATTAATACCATGAGTCCCAAACATAGTGGGCTGTATATATGCATTGCCAAACTTGCCACTTTGTGCCCAAGCATCATTCTAATATTGCTTTACATGGGGCTATACATATTACCAGCCAGGCCTTGCATACTACACATTGGTTGTTGCATACCATAAAAAGTTGTGTCATACATATCTGTATGTGGTCCTTGACCCACCACATCATGGAAACTAGTGCCACCACTAAAGTATCCTGGCTGCCCCATCATTGCATGCATGCCCTGCTATCCAAAAAGCATTGGATTAGCACTTCCAAGTTGGCCTTACATGTGTATCAATTGCTCCATTGGCATCATTTGCTTATACTCACTATCCATATTTGGAACATCATGCTGTTGTATTGGCTCTTCCTTCGGTACATCCTATTGTCTTGAAGCTCTTGAAGATGATTACCTTATCTTGCCTTTGCTGCCCTCCCTTAAGGGATTCAAGAAGTGCATGAATTGAGGATTATTTGCCAATTGCACAAACATTTCAATTACTATCCTCAGCTAATCTTTAAACTGGTCATTAAATTCCTCTTTCTCTTGCTGGTCATTAGCTTCTAAAGACCTAGAACATAGTTGTTAGGTATGAAATGTACGATACGGTACGGTACGATAAAATACGATACTGAATGGTACTTTAAGATTTTACAAGGTACGGTACGATATTAGTACGAAAAAAAATAACTTGATTATTTTGGACTAAAGATAATAGAATAGATATTTTAAGTCTAAATAGCAATGCTATTAGAGTATATGAGATGAGTACTTGAGGGTAACATGCCAAAACCTAATGCTGCATGTGCAACATGCACTACTGCTACCTACTGCTTATAACTACATAGATGGAAGTGGATACATCATACATGCATGATCATACAGATAAGAGAAGTGTGGGCTTGAGAGAGAAGTTTGAGAGAAATTGTTTGAATCTCAAATAACGTAATCTCATGGGAGAATCATATTAATATAAGGAGCACTTAGCTCGTCCCAAAGTACAGTTCTAATGGGAAAGATGTATCCATTAAGTTGGTACCTTATGGTACTAATACGTACGGTACGGTACCTAAAGTATGGTATAGTATCAAACCTTTTATATGTGGTACTAGTGCAACTATGGCCTAGAAGAACCCATGTTTTGGTCTAAACCAACATTATGAGCTTGCTATCCATGTTGTAAGCCCATTCCAAGATTAGACATTGCATTTCCCCTTCATTATGTGCATTTTTAGAATGAGATGCATAATCATTGCTTGATGCTAGCTCATTATTTAAAGGCATCCTTGCTGTAATTGCTCAGTTGAATATAATTTCAGCACTAGAGCAATGCTTTTGACGTTCAATCAAGTCCTTGGGCCCATAAATTTAAGGGATTTGATGGCATCCCGGCAATGAAACCTTGAAACTAGCTTTTCTCGAATAGGGTGGTACTAACATGATTTAACACTAATTACAGTAAGTAATTAATTTACATAAATAAAAAATGCACACTTGACTACTTTAATCTTGGACAATGGATAGTATGTTAGCTCTAAAATTGGTGCCCCTTGCAGTATTTATGTAACTGTTATTGCAAATGGATTGAGTAGAACTAAGGTTCTTGATCTCCTCTGCTAATCCAAGTGTTTGTTGTTATTAAACTAACCAACAAGACTTCAAACTAATTTGCCCCTTGGTTTACTTGGGGATTTGCCTTCACCTGGCTTCTTGAAAGACAAATTAAGCCCTAAATTTGATATGGACTCGCTGCCCTCTTGAATCTCCTTGAAATTCTCTAGTTTGAGTTGTTGGAATTGAAATCCTAGGCCTCAATTCTAAGTACATATCTCGAAGTGGTTGTCAAACTCTAATTTGTGTTGTAATTTGAAATTTACAGCAATGATTTTTTAATATGTCCCCCTCTTTGATAACTCAAATGGCTGGATTTTGTTGAGATAACTTGAGAGATGACTATAGGATGAGAGATATATTGTAGAGAGAAATTTCAAAGTTTCATCCCAAGAAATGCTAAAATATTGTTGCTGTTTTACTAAAACAGCCATATGAGTTGTTGCTTAGGACCACTAGAAAGGTTGCTGCCCCCTCCTTTATGGTATCACTTGTACTAGAAGGACCTTAGATTGTTGTCGCTTGCACTTGGAGGGCTCCAAACTGCTGTCACTTTATTGTAGGACTAGTCCATGGTAGTTGTAAATCGCATTAGCAATATTTCCTTGTTCTCTAATAATCTCCTTCTCTTTCACAATGGTTGGAATAGATGTTCACTAGGCCCTAAAAACGTTTTTTTACTTACATGGGCAAGTTTTGCTAAGTGGCAGCTTGCTAATATCATTTTTTGGCTTTTTAATAATTATTCTAGTGCCTAGAAAATTAATTCCACTAGCTAATAATTCAATTGGCTAGGCCAATTTATCTTCTAAGTATCCCTGGGTAGTTATTAGTTCTTAGATTAGCATTAATTAATTAATGCCTCATTTCTAATGTCATTACTGAGATTAGTGGTTAATAAATTGGTTTATTCCAAAATCTAGCATCAAGTACTATCTAGTATCTATCAGACATAACTTATTACAACTTTTGTCTTTGACAACAATTTATATTTTGGGATCTTGGGTTACACACTATAAAAAATTAACTTGTACATCACATGTGCAAGTCGCATTAGCATATTTGATTAATTTTTAATTAAATACTAAGCAAAGTAATAAAATTTCATGTTCTTGTGACAAGTTCAATAAATACTCTTGAAGCTCTAGGTATGTATTTCGAAATTCTATTCAAAGATTGTTTTGCTAATGCTAGTAATAACAATAATAGTTATATTAATAAAATTGTTTTTATTCTGCATGAGCTTTTAAAGGTCATTGGATGTATAAATAGCCAAGAGGTTACAGTTTTGTTCGATAATGGTTCTACTCAGAATTTTATTTCTCCTCGCTTGGTATAGAGATTGCAGCTCCATATGATACTTGCTGATTAAATTTATCGTGTTTAATACACAAAGAGCTTTACCATGGATCTTTGGAATTACGTAGTATTGGATTTAGGTCTTTCAATCTAGTCGTACCATTAGCATATGGATTTTCGACTTATTGAGCCTTGACCATGTCAATATCATTCTTGACATGCCACGGTTTTTTAATAAATACTTCTCCTTGTATATTGATTATAAAAATGATGTACTTTCTTTTGAGTTTGATGGTCATTTTCATGCGATCGAGGGCTATTTATCTTTTGGAATCACAGAAAATAATATACATATGGAGTTTACTCAATGTTTTTATGATCCAAGTATTACTACTTATATTTGTTTTATTGAGAAAGTTCAATCATCTAGTTTTCAATGTAATTCAATTTCTTTTAATAATAATCTTAATATGAATTCAAATGTAAATGAGTATTTGGATCCGGTATTATATAAGTATGCTAATATCTTTTCATTTGAGCTACCTGAGGAGCTTCGTTGTCTCGCAAAACCTTAGACCATAGGATTGAGATGCTACTTGATAGCCATCCTATCTCTCGGCAATCTAATAGATTTAGCCCGAAAGAGAAGGTCAAGATAGCTAGATAACTTCAAGACTATTTAGCTAAGGGTTTTATTAAGCTGAGAAAATCCCCATGGGACATGCTTGCCCTTCTTGCAAAAAAAAAGGATGGCACAATGCGCTTCTTTGTTGATTATAAAGGTCTCAATAAGGTGACTATCAAGAATATATATACGTTACCTAGGATGGATAACCTTATAGATTAGCTTTGTGGTGCATTGTATTTCACAAAAATTGATCCTAGGTCTGGTTACCATCATATATAGATAGCTTTGGAAGATATCTCGAAAAGTGTGTTTTGAATGCGGTATGGATATTATCAATTATTGTTCCTATATTTTCAATTGACCAACTCTCCCATAACTTTTTAGCGGTTGATGAATGACTTATTTTATTCGTATATTGAAAAATGGATAGTCGTTTTTCTCGATGACATCCTTATTTATAGTTAACTCGTTGGAGGAGCATGCAAAACATTTACGTATTATCCTCTGTCTTTTAAGATGAGAGCAATTGTTTGCGAAACTATCGAAGTGCGAATCTTTTTGCACGGAGCTGCTATATCTCGATCGTGCCATCTTGATTAATGGCATTCGGATTGATCCTAAAAAGGTTTAAGTAGTGCTTGATTGGTCTATTTCGGGGACCATAAGGCAAGTAAAATCTTTTAAAGCTTTTATTGGGTTTTTTTTGAAAGTTCATAAAGGACTATGCTCATATTGTTGAACCCTTTCTATGTTTACTTAAGGTTATCTGAAGCAAGAAGCACATTAGTCAGCCAGTTGTTTGGACTAGTGAGCTTGATCATTTACGTCATTGTCTCGTGTTTGGTATATGGATTCCATTTCCCGAGCATATCTTTGAGTTCTCCTTTGCAATGTTCTCGTGTTTTCTCTTTCCTTTTTTTCTGTCTTGTTTTCAATAGTTTATTTCAGCATTCTTTCATACTTCCATTGTTGCATCCACTTTTGACAGTATGTGGGTTTATCTTAAAGTCTCAAAAGACTCTGATTCAATGACTATCGACAAGTGCTATAGATTATCTTCGAGGTATTGTTCCTCTTAAGGAGTGATCGTCTTGAGTGCTTTAGTTGGAGCACGGTTAAGTATCTAATTTGCACACTGAAGGCCCTCAAGCCAAAACTTGTGTGGCAACCCTTTGCTTTTCAGCATACGTTTCGTCATTTCCATAAGTGTGCGATTTTTCCTTTTAGCCATTTCATTCTGTTGATGTGTCATCCTCACAGTGGCCTGATGTGTAATGCCATGCTCAAGCAAAAATGTCTCAAATGCACGAGATATATACTCCCTCCCTCGATCCGCGCTTGGTGTTTGCAACTTCAAACTTGTTTCTACTTCCATTTGAATGTTTGAAGTGCATAAATACATCTGACTTTGCCTTTGGGTGGAGAGTAGTCATCTATGAAAGTGACAAAATACAAATGACTATTAAGAGCTCTAGTCCACATGTGACCACACATATCAGAGTGTATTAGCTGCATTTGCCGGACAACATGCACTACACCATCCTTCTTAAAAGCAAAGCAATGCATTTGTCCAAGTATACACCCCAAACATGCATAGGGGGATGGAGTATGAACTGAGGCAAAACATCCACCATCTGTTAGTGCTGAAGTGTTATCAGACTACCAAAGCTCAAATGACCATATCGAGCATGCCAAAGCTCTGCATTTTGCATAGCGGGAGTAATTGTACTGACTTTCAAAGCATGATGAGATCTCCTCTCATAATTATCCAACGAGAAGAGACCTTTGTACAAAGTACTTCACAAACGAAGAGCGTGATCAAGCTCTCTGTCTCTAACAATACATTTGTCATATTCAAAGATGACCTAAAAGCCTTGCTTATTAAAAGCTGAAACTGCTAGAAGTTTTTTAGTAATGCTAGGCACAAATAATACATCCATAAGCTAAAATCATTCTGGCTCTTCAGCTAGTGAAAATCAGGGGTAACCCTCTACAAGTCTAGCTTTGCACATTGGACGCAAAGGACTTTCTTGGTGTTTACCCCTAGGAAAGTTCACTACTTTCTTGGTTTCTGTTGTCCTTGGCCTACAGCAGTGGAGTTAACTGAAGATTGCTCCCAATGTCTCCAACTAACCAGTGGTAGGAGTTTGGCCCTGCAAAGGTCCTCCATCAACCTGTGGCAAAACAAAAGAAAGCAGAGAGAAAGATTCTAACTGGTCTTCTGTCATGTTGAATGGAACTTTTCTGTGTGATTGTGAAATTCATAACATGGAGATGATTGGTTAATGGTTAGGGGCACAAGTTGCACCAGAAAATTCTGTTTCCGTGGATTATGAATGCAGATATGCTAGGTGGTTCTTGTGCATTAATGGTTTATGGGAAGCTTTTACATGTATTAAGTTGGCATATATCACTGGATTTTCAATGCACTGCCATCTAAGATCCAGGCAATTCGTCTGTAAACAGTTTTTATATTAGATGTGGTTGATTCATATAAGCCTGATTGGTTTGAGTAATTATGCGTCCTGAAATGTGGTTTCTTTTGGGTGATTTCAAATGGAACAACTTTTGATGTAATATTGTGCAATGTCGTCTTTGCTGTGCTGTAGAGAATTTGTGGAAAAGCACTTGCCATCTTTCAAGTCCAAAAACCCTCAACTTGAAGTGGAAACACAGCTTAACCCAGGACACCACCCTTACTTGAAGGGTTTTTATGGTCTCTCTCTCTCTCTCTCTCTCTCATGTGCACTCCTGAATAAGTTTGAATCAATGAATTCATATACTAACAAAGGGTCATCTGGCCAACCAAGCACGCTCACAGACATAGGAAAACAACACATGGAGCCAAAAGGCTACAAAACACAATGCTGCAATCTCCTACCTACCCCCCACACCACCACCACACCACCCACCACCCCCCCCCCCCCCCCCCCCCCCCCCCCCCTTTTCCAAAACCAAAAAAAAAGAAAAAAGAAAAGACATCCCTCTCTCCCCCTAATTTCTCCTTTTGGTAGGCTTGTGCTGCAACATAGTTTCATTTTCTCTACATGTGTATTTCTGTTTCCTTGTTGGGAAGCCAAATAGTGGTGATGCAAGCATTAATAAGAGGATTTTGCTTATGCTCGTTGTTGCAGTTAACAAGAGAGATAGGATTGTGGGTGTGAAAAATGAAAGCAGTGAAGACATCTTACTCCAAGCAACAAGGCTTAGGAGCTGCTTGGGGCGGAAGGTAGTGAAGTTGAGGTCCCGTGTTTTGACACTCTACCCGAGTGTTCAAGGAACATGGAAGCCAGACACTCAATTTTAGTCCAAGGGTGTATTCAAGCAGCCTCGTTTTGACAGGAAGTGGATAGCTCTAATTATTCTTTTGATGGTTTGGAAATGTTAAAATTTGGTCTACATACAACGCATTGCCTTTTCTGTGTGAGGTCAAAGCATCCATTATGCTTGCAAACGGGGTAGAAAGTTCCTGTTCTGTTTCTAATGAGTTACAAAATTGGTTCATGCTTGCTAGGTGTGAAAAACGTAAGCACAGAAATGAAGCTAGGTAAGTATTTCCATAAAAAGGGTCCGACCTTGCATTATAGATAAATGACAAAGCTAAAGTTTGGGTCACTCATCATTATATTTCAGTTGGGTCAAGTGTCTTCTCTGCCTGCTTTAAAAATGCCCTAAGCTGTCCAGAAATTCCTATGAATGTGCTTATTCGCACTTATTTGCATGGAGCATTTGTGATCCCTTGTACATGCAACCACAATGAGGTGTAATATACTTGATATTTCAGCTTAGTTTTGAGAGTGATACATCTTATACGTGAGCATTTCTTCTTCCATGGCCAAAAAGGTTTTCAACAAAATCTTAACTAGCAATTCTTGGTTAGCCTGTGCTTATGTATGGGTTTGCATCTATTGCATGAATGTAAGATGTTAACAAGATGTTGAATGTGTGACATATGAACATGCTGTAATATAGATGCATCATTGTGTAGTTCTGATCATCCCTTTTCCTATCCGAATTATATCTATAGGCTCTTTGGTCATTTTTGAGTTGAATAAAGTGGTTTTGTGAAAAAGTTACAAATAATTTACTGTGGAGAGATATGTGGAAAATCATAAAGCTTGTTATTACTATATTGCTAATATGCTGTTCATTTACTTCTGCACATAGGAGTAAAGTATCGTGTGTGTACTCCTAAATGCTTATTTGTTGACATCCTCTCTTAAACCCTGCAACTATCTTGCCTTTAGATCCTTCCTTTAATAGGGCTTCTTGTGAGCTTCCATTATTATAGTCCTTGCAAGAAGGGCTTTCATTGTCATAGTTTTAGACTATTTATTATCTGGAGCTTTTTCCTGTTCTCACAATTCGTGATGTATCACTGAAATAATGCATGACCTTTCATGCCTATACTTTTGACTATGATGCTTCAGCCGTCTTTCTCTTTCAAACAAAAAGGTAGGACTCAACAATTCTAGATGTTTGTAAATATCTATGATTCTACACTTAATTTGCTGCATCATAGTATATCTCATGTAAACTTCGAGATTGTGGGTTTGCAATATTTGTGGTGTTTATAAATATCACAAAGAGACATGATAGGGGCTATCATGAGTGTCACTTGATAGGTGCATATATGGCCTAATATGTGCAACATTTTGTGTGGTGTGTTGCTGCTTTATCATAACTGCCTTATAGGGCTTAAAATTTTTAGTCAATAGATGTATAATAATACTAGTATGCAATGTCTTTTCATTGATAACATGATCAATTGCACATCCTTTTGTATGTTGATTAGTCTTGCTCCAACATTGACTGGAGTCAAAGTCTTGGCCATAAATATTACAAGGTATAAGCTTGTCTTGCATTGTTTTAAACAAGATTTCCATTGTGTTCAAGTAAATGATAGACTCAAGAAGAGCTCAATCAATGTCAGGGTGCAAAAAACATGGATTTCATGCACTACAAACATAGATGTGCATGAAATATATGTAATTTAAGCACTATTGTCCAATGATGCACCTTGTGCATGGAATTGTAGGTGCATATCAATAGTGGAGATGAGGTTAGACATAATGTTACAAATTTGTCAGTGTAAGACCTAAATATGAACATTTGAGTAACATGCACGTGCATCGGTGTGCATATAAAAAATCTTGTGCATGCATGTGATCCTTGTAGCTAATTACAATATCGTTAGCTTTCAACCAAAAATATGCATGTAGTCATTATTTGTGGTAATGATGCACATTAAGTGCAATTATATATAAAAACGATGATATGTCAAGGGGCTAACTACATGATATGTAAAGAGGCTAACTACATGCCTTAAAAGTAGAATTTCGTACTTCAAAGTTAAAGAAGAGCACAAGTGGACGAATTAGTATATAAGCAAATTTACAACATTGAACCCTCATAAAGATATAAACATGCTATTACAAAGGATGGGGAGTTGCGTAAACTTATGAACAAATGAGTATAGAAGAAGCATCGTGATACTAAACCCTTGTAAAAATGCAAGTATGCTATAACTAATGGTGGGATGTTGTGGGAACTCAAAAAGCACCTCCCAACTAGTGCTAGTATCCACTTTGCCTAGTCAAAATTATGTAGCATGAAGGAAGGTGGATATACAAAGATGAAGTCATTTCATGCATTACCATCAAGGGTTTAGAGGAGAAGAGATTCCTTTGTTTGCCTCCCTAACTAGGCTTGTCATCATATTTAACAAATCCATACAATGTTTTACAAGGAATGTTCTCTCTCTTTTAAGCTACTTAAGGTTTGTTCTCTATAAAGTTGTAAGAAATTTGAGTTTCAATAGGGCTTGAAACTTGGAATACCATCTTTCGTTGAACCATTTGCTACCTCCCTATTTGTTCATAGGTGCATGAACATATGCCACATGATGTACTCTTGCATTTGTGATGGTGTGCATGCATGCATTGAGTGGCATGTTAAAGGAGGTAGCATTGATATTTTCTTAAATGTTATGATACCCTTGCAAGAAGCCTATGTAAAGCTACCTTAGGGTTCCACAAATCCTAAAGGTAAAAAAGAAAGCTTCTTTTCCCCCTCGCAAACAAGAAGCATCATGGTGAGATTGGCCAACCTTCCTCCAGTTGTGCACTCAGGTCTCTCTCCTCCTTTCGCACTTCTTGGTTTGCTTATTGCTCATGATTTTTAACCATGGAAGCCTGCATGGATGAACCCTTCAAATGTTTCCTCTCTTGCTCCTTAGTCATAGATTAGCCATGGCTCACCATGGAATCAACATGCTACCAGCTTGGTTTGTGAGTAGTCTGCTGATCTCTCATCAATCTTCAACGCCTAATTGACAGATTGTTATAAGAACACCAAGGGGACACATGATTGGCATAATCAGATAATGCAATGTGGACCCGAGACATTGAGGTATGCATGTCTGTGCTATGGAAATTGTGCTTTTAAGCACATGGCTTATACTAAATACACACCTTGATCTTTGCATTGTGGCCTAAGCCATAGAAGAGGGCATGTCTGATCTATGGACAATCATGCTTTTAAGCACATGGCTTAAACTGAACACCTTGATTTTTGTGCATAGGGTAATGGCCTCTTACTTGTAATAGTAAGATATTATAGCAAATCTTGGCTCTCTCTTGTAATGGATTGATCTGAGCCACATTTGGCAAACTTTATAAATACCATACCTTCTCCTTTGTCTCATATCCCCTGCTACTCATAATTTTTGCTATCACTTCATCAAGTCCTAAAAGCATGTGGTCTTCTTTAGCATCTAACCAGGTTAAATTTCTCAGTCATGACATGATAGGGATAACAACCAGGGTGCATCCTTGACACATGTGACCCATTGTAATGTGTTGGTTCTTACTAACCCTTGATTTTGGTTGGTTTTAGTTTTCTCAATTCTGTTGTTTCCAATCTTCTATGCTATCATCGTTGTAATTCTTATATATAGATTGTGATCAATATGATATAGTCTTTGGGAGTGTACATGGTGTGTCTCTTCTCTCCCTCTCACGTCTCTTCTCTCTCTACATCTCAACAAATTGGGTCCCTTGTATATGTACAACCTTTTTGAAGAAGTCTACATAGGTTTTCAATATTAAAGATAATACCAGAAAAGTCCTTGTATAAATATGTAGTGAGAGACCATATTTTTGCTTTATCAAAACCATTTTTGCAAAATGCTTTAATGGTTTTGTGAATGCTAAAAGCAGCTTCCCAATCTGAGTTTGTTGAGTAAATATGGGTGTGAATTTGTGAAAGAATAGCTTTGTGGGACCAACATGATGGTCGGTTGCTATTGTGGTGGAGAAATTTAATATGAGAGAAAGGCTATGTATTTGTGAAAGAATAACTTTGTGGGACCAATAGGATGGTCAGTTGCTATTGTGGTGGAGAAATTTAATGCAAGGAAAAGGGAGAAGCTTTCTTTTATCATAGTTTTCAATAAGGTGACCAATGTTCCAACTATAATTTCCTATCATTTCCATGTTGAGAACAATTGTTCATGTAGAGACAAAATGTCCCATGGGAAAGGTGAGAAATTGATTTTCATAATAGCCCAATTGGATGAACTCTTTTGGGTAGATTTGGAAGCATGATTTGTCATTGCCATGTATAGTGCTTAAAGACATAGTTGGATTAGGGATGTTTTAAAAAAGTTTATCATCATAATATCTAAAGCAATGGGAAAACAATCCTAATATGTCCCATCTTTTGTTGTTCACCAAGTTTTGATAGAACCTGAATTCAAAATAGAAAAAATATAGATTGCACCATAATGGTGAGCATGAGAACCCCATGGAAATACCACAAGCTAGCCTGAATATTTTAGCATCAAGTTGTATATATGTATAATCAATCAACCAATTGTTGACGTTTATGACATCATCTACATTGAAGGAAAATTATCTTTTTTCATTGGACCAAGTTCCTTTGCAACAATGGGAAGGAATTTTTTTGAATGAGATGTAGATTCCTTTTTGTTGGCTAAAGGCCCATTTTATAATTGTTGCAATTATATTTTTAAGTCCAATGTCCCCGTTGTGGGGGATGCATTCATAGCATTTCTTGATATCCAATGTCCCTGTTGTGGGGGATGCATTCATAGCATTTCTTGATATCCAATGTCCTTGTTGTGGGGGATGCATTCATAGCATTTCTTAATATCCTTGGAACAAGCACTAAAGATTCTTTGTGCACGTTAAGAATTGATTTGATAATCCAAAAATTTTGGATTTTCAAACCCACTACTAATAAGATGTGTTTATTGTACATTCCACATCTCTCATGAATTGCAAATTTGTGTGTACTAAGTAGGGAATCACAAAGAGGAGTTATTTCAATGTAAACGTGTTTTGAGGCATTGGTTAGCCATCTAAAATCTTTATTATGTGCTTTATATGTAGCCGTAAGAAATGGTAGTGCCGGGGTTTGTGTAGGTATTGTGATACCTAGGCTTTTGATAAATTCAAATAGCAAGTTAGGTATAACATGGCTATTTGTGTCATGGGTTCAAAGTCAACCCCATTAACCCTTTCAAATGCTAATTCCAATGGGAATTTTTTGCATATGAGAGATGCATTGTTGGGGGCTTTATTGAGTCCCAAGACATAGAAATGTTGTAATAGTTCTTTGAAAATATGTTTGAGGTATCCATATTCCCAATTCTCATATAGGAATGTATTATCCATTTTGTTTTGTATAAATCTACAAAATAGATCAATCAAATGTGGTTCATCTTTTTCTTTTTCCAATACTTCATGAAACTTGGTGAATGCATCTAGTAAGGATTTCTCAACCAATGAGTAGTCATTTTCGCTCAATGGGATGTGATCTAGACTCTTTATGAGTAGGGATTTTTCAATAGGTTTACTAACAATGGCCAAGTCATAGGTCACAACATCTTTATCATTGATCGAAAAGTAAAACTTGGGGTCATATAGATGACAAAAACATTGATGTTCATTATTATCCAAAAATCATGCTCAAGGTTGGTACAAGAGATCTTTTAAGGAAGAGCTTCTTAATAGTGCTAACACAATCATCAAAGGAGATACCTTTTCTCTTGAGGTTACTAGATGTTACATTTCTAGTAGATAGATCATGGAGTTCCATTCTATTGCCAAAGTTTCTAGGACTTGCACAATAATGTCCTCTTCTACTTCCACGAAATGGAAATGAAACTTGGGTATTTCCATGTTTCATTGATTGTGGAGTAGATTCAAGATTGTTGTTACTTAGTAAGGGGAGGATACATTTATCAATGAGTTCTATCCAATCACCCTTTAGATATCCAAGTAGGCTATTGCCATGATGAGTGAGGGTTTTCTTCATTGCAATGAGGATTAACTCTCTATAGTAAGCAAATACTAAAGAGTCTTTGATGAAGTCATGTGCATCATTGATCCACTTGAAGAACAGAATCATGGATTCCCTTAGTGATCGCCAACAAATATTTTGTCCACATTATGGATAATGAACCATAAAGCATGATCAAACCATAGGATAGTACTATTTTTACATTTTGACTTATGCCTCGTAGCATCACAAGCACATTTGGTAAATGGGTGAAAATAGTTCATGCATCCATATAATAACTTGGCATCCTTTATTCCTTCAAGTTCTTTATGTGGTTTTGTAGCAACACATAGGCCATATGGCGATGGGCGTCTACCTCCTTCAAATGTCTACACGGAAAAGGGACCATGTAATTGAGTTGTGCCAAAAAGTGATGAGGTAAAATAATTTCTAGATATCTAGGAGGGATGAATGCATAAACATATAAAGGTTCATCCTTCTTTGCCACCCATTCTGGGGAGCTTCCTAAGATGTAGCAAGGATATTAGCTTCTTCCTCAATGAATGTCGAGGGGATGAGTGATGTGCACTCCACCTTAGGGCTAGATGAGGGTGAAAGAATTTTGAAGGCCTATCAAGGTTTTGGGTTTTCAAAAGAGAAAGGAACCTTGTTAATATAGAGTACATGCTTCAAGATTTTCTTTGAAGATTTTGCCCATTCCATGTGTGCAAGATTATCTTTCTCCATAAGTTTGTGGAGGTTTTGTGCTACTCCCTTTATTTTGTTAATGGAAGTTTCACGGCAAGAAAGATGTGTCTGACACTATTTCAGCCATCTAGCAATGTCAAATTGCAACAGCACACGTGCCTCAAAATCGGCATCTTGATTGATGATCTTGCTAATTAATGTGGATAACTATCCTATGGAATTCCATGTCTTTTATACATGTAAAAAACCTTGCACAAATGTAGATGGTCATGGAGGGGATCTCCATATCCCAACTACATGACTTCATCAAGCCAATTCTTCTAAAATAAACCCAACGGCTATAAGTAGCATGATTATCATAGAAAGGATGGATCATGGCTGCATTTTAAGCACCATGACCCATATTGCGCGTGTTTTCACGAATATATACCATAAAATTAAAACATTAAAAACAAGTAATCTACTTGGACCTAAGAAACATGCACAAGATGAGACCTAGTCTAGATAGGGTGAGCTATATATAGCTCCAAAACCCCCACTCAAACAAAGGTCTCTAGTTGTAGATGAAAAAACCCTTGGGGCACAAGGGAAAAATCCAAGCTTCTATATACAAATGTACAAACATGATCAAGAAGGATTATTGTGTGCATTGAGAATAGTCCTATTTTTACGTTCAGCAATACCATTCTATTGAGGAGAGTAGGGAACCATATATTCATGATGAATAACTTGATTATTACAATAATCATCAAAATAATTTGAAATGTATTTTCCACCCTTATCACTCTGCAAAGTTTCTTGATGCCACAACCAGTATGAAGTTCTGTAGTTTTTTGAAATTGCTTAAAAGATAATAAAGCTTCTGATTTGTGTTGCAAGAGAAAAACAGTGGTGTATCTTGAGAAGTCATGAATAAAAGTCATGAAATATCGATATTTAGATTTTGATGGAGGAAAAGGTCCACAAATATCAGTGTGAATAAGATCAAGTAAATCTCTAGAATGAGTTGTGGTGGAAATGAAAAAGGGTTGTGAAAATGCTTTCCAAGTGCACAATATTCACAAATACCCATATGAGGACGAGCTTTGAATTCCATACCTTGAACAAGGTCACACCGATAAAGATCAATAAGCTTAGAAAAATCAAAGTGAACAAAGCGATGATGCCTTATTTTGTTGTTAAGATCACCAGGAGCTATAATAACATTTACAACATCTTCATTTAAAGATAACAAAAAAAGATTACCGTTTCGAGGAGCAACAGCTATGGTTTGTCCATCTTTCTCAATACAACACTTGGTATGGTCAAAACCGACAAAGAGACTAAGATACACAAGTCTTGCAATTCAAAGAAGATTCCTTTGTAGATTTGGGACATTTAAAACTCTATGCAAAATTCTCGTTGAAGAAAGAGTACCGAGATATAAATCATCTATACCTTTGACTTGACAGGTTGTGTCATCAACAAGATAAACCAATTTCTTAGCAGGAATAGAATGATAATTATGTAACCATTGGGACATGATATGTCATGTTTCATGTAGCACTAGAATCAATAATAAAAAGAGATCCATCACGAACATGAAGTATCCTTTCCAGAGAGACAGAATAACTCACACAATGTGCTTCTTTAGTAGTGTTGTAATGTGTAGCAACATATGTTCTATTATGATTTGAATCAAAACACGTCTTGAAACATAGATGGGTTGGATGATCACTCTTTTTGTAGTAGTCACAAGGAGAATAATCTCTAGATAGACGTGGTTGTTTATTTGTAATACCATGTTCTTCATCATATTGTTTTACCTACCAATCATCTGTAGTGTGACCATTTCTATTGCAATAAGAACAATATCTATTAGGAAACTTGATACAAGAGAAGTTACCACCATGATGGCTCCTACTACATGTAGAGCGTGGAGAGGGATGCTTTTGAGCAAGTAAAGCTTGGTTGATTTGTTCTGATGACTGTGCGTCCTCTTGTGAGAACATAACTATTTCTTGATTTGTGTGTCGTCGTTCGTGTTGTTGTGAATATTCAATCAAAGATATACAAACTTGATCAAAATCAATCCCATCTTTGTTAGATAATATGGTAGCAATATTATTATAAACATGATCCTTTACAGTATCGAGAAGATGTGTTAGCAATTGCTTGCATGGAATAGCATCACCAGCATCAGCAAGCTGATTGATAATGTTCTTGAATGATTCGATATGTGTTGTCATAGAAGTTTTGATGTTGTATTGTAACTCAATGAGCTGACTATGAAGAAAAAGTATTCATGTAATAGATTTCTTCTCAAATTTTTTTATCAAATACTCCCATATAGCTTGTGAGGTTGAAAGATTACATACATCAAGTATAAGAGATTCTTGAAGAGCAGAAAGAATATACCAACGAGCTACTTTGTCGTGTCTGACCCACTCATTATAAATAGTTTGCCATTCTTTTAAGATAGGTCCTTTAGTTTACAAGGGTATGATCTATTGGTTGATGTGAAAATCTATACTATTAGTTAACGAAAGGTGGGGAGCAGGTGCCACATGGCAGCCCCCCCACCTCCCCCACAAGGGAAAAAAGAGAACGCGGGGGCGGGTGCCACGCATCTAGCACCCGCCTCCGCTCGCAAAAATCGGGCCCGCCCCGGCGCGAAGCCTCCGCCCGCAAAAATCGGGCCCGCCTCGGTGCTTCGCGCCAGGGCGAGTCTAGGCGCGGAGCGCCTAGTTCATAATTACCAAGAACAATATCATGAAAGTCATGGCCTTCAAGAATTAGTAGTATCTTTACTTTTCACCCAAGGAATCTTTGTCCTTGAAAGTGAGGAACGGAACATTGTCCAAAAGGAAATCCATTGACGATTATAGAATTCGACATAGCTGTGGTGGCGAAGAGAATATGTATAATATGAGATCACAGAATCTGCATACCATATAGGAAATGATGAGATGAAAGTTCACACCAAATCGTACGCAAAAGCTATGCTGTAAGGAAAGACGCTTAGTTCAAAAAGCATACTCCAAAAGAAAGAGACCCAAGATAGACAAAATGTGGGCAAGAATAAAGTGACCCAAAATAGATAAAATGTGTGAGAGAAGAAATCGGTCCAACATAGACAAGAAATATGAACAACGCTCAAAATGTTATCGCTTTACTTTTTGGCCAGTAATAGATGATGATTTGTCTAAGTATAACATAAACGAAGAAACGCAAGAGAGTAATCATGACAAAACTTGTGTTGGAAGTCTGCTCAAAAAGCTATTGTCCTGTTTGTTTTTCTATTTCAAGTCTAGTTTACTTGAATTAATATAACTTTTGACATAGAACTCCAAATTGAGCGTAGATTTGATAACAAGAAAGCTTGTGAGTCCTAGCACATCATACAAACTGGTTTTCTTGAGAAAGGTGTTTCCTTAAGAGTTTCCCAAATAGAAACTTTTAGGGTGTCTAAACAAGGCATATCTACAATTCAACATATCTGTAATCTAAATGATGATCGAGTGAACTTCTTCTATGCTTAAAATTCATAACATAAGATGCTCCTAACATACACAATACATCAAATTTAAGCATGAAAAGAACATGAATTAGGAATTGAAGAGATACTACATAGATATACTTCGTGATTGTCTTCTTCAAGGAATTGGTTGTAGTCAATCGTGATAGTTGTGATACCATGTTGAAATGTAGAGAGAGAATATATGTCGAGATGCGAGAGGGAGAGAAGAGACACACCATGTACACACCCAAATACTATATCATATTGATCACAATCTACATATGTGTATATATATATATATATATATATATATATGGGTAGGTCCCTCTATACGGCACCTACCCATTTTACGAGTACCCCTCAATATATAGGTTTAGGTGGGTAATTTTTAGCAAAACTTTATGTGCATTAAGTGGCATGTTAAATGAGGTGGAATTGATATTTTCTTAGGTGTTATGGTACCCTTATAGGAAGCCTATATAGAGCTACCTTAGGGTTCCACAAACCCTAAAGGTTAAAAGGAATAAAGAAAGAAAATAAAGATTCTTTTCCCTCCCTCTCAAAAAATGAATAGGAAGCATTGTGGTGAGATCGGTTGGCCTTCCTCCTATTGTGCACTCAGGTCTCTCTTCCTTTTGCACTTTTTGGTTCAGTTACTAGTCATGATTTTCAACCATGGCAACGTGCATGAATGAGACCTTCAAACATTTATTCTCTTCCTCCTTGGTTATAGATTAGCCATGGCTCACCATGGAATCAACATGTTACTAGCTTGGTTTCCGGGCAGTTTGTTGCTATCTCGTCTATCTTAAACACCCAATCAACAGACTCTTACAAGGATACCAAGGGGACACATGATTGGCATCATCAAACAATGCATTGTGGACACGAGACATAGAAGTATGCATGTCTATGCTATGAAAATTGTGCTTTTAAATTACATGGCTTATACTAAATAAACACCTTGATTTTTGCACTGCGGCCCGAGCCATAGAAGAGGGCACGTCTGATCTATGGACAATTTGCTTTTAGGCATATGGCTTAAACTAAACACCTTGATTTCTGCACATAGGCTAATGGCCCTCTTACTTGTAATAGTCAAATATTATAGCCAATAGGGGACAATCCTTCACTTATTGAATTGGAGGATTGGATTAGCAAGTTGGAGATGTACAGTACCCTCTATCCATGGAGGAAAGAAGCCAAAAATTGTTATGTAACCCTACACCTAGAAGGGTATGCACATGCGTGATGAAGGTGTATGGAAAATATCAATCATAGATTTCTAACTTGGAATGCATTTAAAACATCCATGGTTGAAGTTTTTGTATTGTCTATGGAGGAGAAATTAGAATACAAATGGTATAGTCTTCAACAAAGAGGTTCCTCTGTAAGGGCTTACTCCAATCTCTTTTTAAACCTATCCATGTATATTGGGTGATCTCCAACTCAATCAAGTTGAATAAATATATTTTTGGCCTTGACCTACTACTCTCATCAAAAGTAGGAGTCATGTAGCCTGCTATCATCCATGAGGCCATCCAATTTGCGGCAAGGTAGAGCCAAAAGCATAGGAGAGAAATAAAAAATTCTTAGCTCAAAATAGATGGTGTTATTCAATTAAACTATCTCCTTCAAATTAAAATTGCTTCAGCCAACATAGTGATGGATATGAGTATGATAGAGGCTTTCTTGTTCACCTAGCAAAATCCTACTATCTATGCTTGAAACACAGGGCACCAATTTTAGGTTCAACGATGAAGTAAAAGTGATTATAAATGAGCTAATTATATGGGCAAAGTTTGACCTAGTGCTACTCAAAGCAAGTAGCTATCTAGTGATAAGCTATGGGACATGCATTCCAAGGGTTGATGTTTCAAGTGTGGCGAAAAGTGGACATCAAACCATGCATTCGAGAGCACATGCATAACGTAAGTGACCAAGCTTGTAACCAACAAAGCTCCAAAAGCAAGTAGCCACTATAAGTATCTATCCAATTGAGCTCAAATCCAAAGCAGCTTAGAGATCAACATAAGCATAGCTAGGCATTATAATAAATGCCAAGCATCCATGCATCTATGTAGCATTCCCAAAAGTGCCCGTAGGCATTCAATACATAAGTTTTCATAGTGTATGCTTGTTGTCCACAAGGTATAATAGTGAAGAACCCTTCAAGGATAGAGCTATTCAAGCTCTAAAGGATCCAAAAGCCTATCAATGGAGAAGGTAATCTACTTCAAGTTATTGTAGCTCTAGCCAATGAAGGCATGCATCAACCTATGGAAGGACACTTTGAGAAGTATTAAGGTACTATGGATATTTTTTCCTTTGACCCAAGTGGTTGGAAGTGTAGTAAAAGATGAGATTTTTAATGCATAATAAGACCTAATGGATGGACCCCATTAGATTTGGGCGGTGATTGAATTTTCTTCCACAATAACACTCACCACTTGAGTATTGGCATGTCTCCAATTGAATACCCTTACAGTTAGATTCAAGTACACTCAACCATTTTTATGAAAACATGATGCTCTCAAACAACATTGTTATATGAGTTCTATAAATATGACACCTTGCTATATAAAATCTTAGCAGCAAATTAAAATACCTTAACTTCATCAAAATTTGGTTTTTATATGATGTACGGGTGCCTATTCCAAAATTGCACCTCATTGTGTACATTGGAGTTGTTTATCAAAATCTATGGGTATTTTTCCAAGGTGGCCTTGTTCTTAACTACATATAGGATACTTACAATTTTGGATCTCTATTTGAAGACTATTTTGATTGAAGAACTTCATTCTTTTATGAATTATCAATAATCAAATACCTTCATGATATAAGCTTCTTTTGAACATGAGTTATCATTGTATATTGTATCCCATTGCAAGTTTTCAGGACAAAACTTTGTTGGGCCGGAATGGTTTGTAATGTAGTATATTTTAGGCATGCCATTTATGCTAAACCTAGGGAATTAGGGTTTACCATAAAAGGTGGAGACTTAGCTTTGTGCCACATATTTTAATCTTTGGCACATCAATTGTACTCTCCTACTTTGAGGATCTCAAACCTTCCACCTAGCATGAAGATGTGCATTCATGTCCACCTAGCATTATGGTGAGTTCTCATGCATGAGTATGGCCTCATCAAGGGTTATCTTCTTTGTTTAGTGCCATCTTTAATTTCAACCATGGTTTCTTTATGCCATGTGCATTATATGAATATATGCTATGTCTATGGTTTCTTGGTTCATTTCTTTGTATTTTGCCACCATGAGTATTAAGTTTGACTTTAGTTAGAATAGGCTCATCCCTAACAACATGTCACAGCCTCTAATAATGAGTGTACTACATCAATTAGGCATTTGACCCACCAGCCCTCATCTTCTTTCATAGATCATTTCACTTATTCCACTGTTCCTCACTTCAAATCCCTTATGGCCGTCACAACCTAGATGCTTGGATGCATAAAATGTGAATGAAGTGTACTCAAGCATCTTTAATGAAAAAAATAAAGTGCACGTGCAACAAAAAGTCTTTCCACTTTTTCCATGAGGTTCCACAGACCCAAAGGCACTGAGTCTTCCTAACTCATGCTACCTTTGAGCGTACACATAGCACATAAATGTCTTACTTTATGACATGCATAAAAAATCAGTACTTTTCAACAATATTGATCAAATCTGGTATAAATGACAGAAAAGTGGTCTAGGCCACTAAAAATGGATACATTACCACTATAAAGAGGTACCCAATACTAAAAAGCTATCTTCTACTACCTAAAAGTGGCACTCTGTCACTCTAGAAATGGTGTTATATAACTTGCACATCCACTTTTGCATGGTGATACTCCACTTTTTTATGGTGATCACCAATATAAAGTGGAGTAAAACCATTCAAAAGTGTTGTGCAACCTTTTTTGCTTTAAAGGGGAAAAGTGATGTTCCTCTAGTTGAAAGTGGTTCAAGACCGAGTTTTTGTGACGAATTTTCACTTTTTTGGTAAAGTGAGGACAAAAAGTGGAAATTAACTAGTTGAAAGTGGTTTCAACCACTCCCAATCTAAAATGAAGTGGTGTTGACTTAGTTAATGTCATTCTATTCTAGTTTAGAGTTCTAACATTTTTACAAGTGGTACAATATCACTTTGCATTCTTGCTACACCAATCAAATGCTTTGTAGTTTTATTTAAGTAGTGGAGAAGCATTCCAAAGTGGTTTACAACCATTGTTATAATGTGGTAGAGCACTTTAAAATTCAACTAAATTGCTTCACTACTTGAAAGTTGGCACTCTAGCACCTCAAAAGTATTGCTCCACCACTTCACATTTAGTAGTCACATACATGGTATTTGAGTGTTGGAGAAGCTAAAAAGTGGTTGAAGACCACTTTGGAATGGTTCACCACCAGAGCATAAGTGTAGTGCTACATACATTAGAAAATGAAAATTTCACTCTTCTACAAGATTTTTCATTTATTATCTAATTGCATACTTAGTTGATTTCATATACATTTTTCCACAAGGAGCTGGTCAACACCACGAATAATGTTACAAATTCAAAGTAGGTTTTGTTTTACAAAGGAAGAATTTGGATCAAAATATGAGATGAGCTAGATTGGGTAGGATCCCAAACTTCTTTGCGATGATGATTTTGTGGATTCAAAATGGTTGAGAATTTGGCTACATATATGGCGTCGAAGGGAGAAGGTTCACTTGAGGGCCTTAGGGCCGGAATTCTTCGAGGAGTGGGTTATTTTATATCATAAGTTAGATCAAGGAGCACCTTCAAACAATGAGGTGAGTTTGCATTTTGCACATGGATTCATGTGGCAAAAATGCAAAGGAACGGATAATAGTCCTAGTCTTGTGGCATGAGCTAATTTTGTGGAGGGAGTATTCATGATGATACGGTAGTAGAACAAACTGGATAGGAAATTGGAGAAGTGGAGGTTGAGAGAAATGGACCAAGCCAGGTAGCTAAAGGGAAACCCTTTGCTAAAGATCCATCTCTTTACAACAATGATGCAATTGGCACAACCTATGACCAACTTACACACTTTGGTGCAAACATGTTTTCAAGGCATGTTGTAGAGTTTCTGAATGAGTAAGCTTTTGGGTCTATATCAAATATCTCCTTGATCACCCATTTTGCATCAAGTTGTTGATATAGCAAAAGTTTGTAACATGAGGGCTACAATTTCTATGAAGCTTGACACAAAGCACTAGTGCCTTGATGTAGTAAAAATTACTCTTACAGCATCCAAAACTCACAGACGAGTAGTTTGGCTCAATGTGTAGAGCTCGAAGAAAATTGAGAAGGTGAAAAAGGATATGGAAGAGGTTCAAATGCACAAATTTGGGCTGGTGCCAAATGTGGTCGAAATTGTAAAGCTTGAGGGGATGATCGCCACAAAAAAGGAATCCCTAAGAGACATGGATGTGAAGGTTACAAACATACTCAACATCAATCTGTTTGGTGAAGAGGTGGCAGAGCTATAGGATTGCAAGCTTGATTTCCACAGCTAGTAATAATATTTGTTCTTTAATGGCCATAAACTAAATCTATTGTAAAGTATGTTGTGTCATTTTCATTACAAGGATAACACGATAATCTAGTATGCGAGGTATAGGCAGAAGCAACAAATCTTTGATTTGTGGAGACAACTATGAATTTGTTCAAGACAAAAATGTATGTCCTTCCTGTTAGACCACTTGTTCAATTGGGCATCACCCATAGTAGTGCACCATTTGGTGATTGTGCTAGTTGTGCAAAATGTCGATAATGCAAAGTGTTGTTATGGGTGTATACATACTTTGGTGTCTACACCCATACCACACACTTTGCTTTGTGACTACATGTACCTCTTGGTCCCATTGTCTGTTTCACAACTTTGAAGAGTTTCCTTTTTTTTTTCCATGTAGATAAAGGAGAGAAAGGACCAATTAAAGCTACATTCAGATCACCATTTTGATGGTGTTGGTAATACTTTGTAATTTGATTTTACATTCTTCTCTTAAAATATTTGATTATGCATTCTCCTGTTTGCAATTTGATTATGCATTCTCTTCTTGTAGTGCTCAAAGAAATTTAATGTTGAATATTATTGTTTTGTTGTTTTTGTAGTGCACTCCTATGCTAGGTCCTCTAGAAAGCCTGACATTGATAGTGCATGTGGTGGGGGAGCAAATAAAGTGCTTGGTACCATAGAGGGTGGCAAGAAGCCCCACCATATAGTAGAGGTATAGGTAGAAAAATCAACACATCTAGTGGGAGATGGAGAGGACACTATTTTGAAGGAGCCATGCCAAGAGATAGAGAAGATAATGCCTAAAGTGCTTGAAGCAAGGCAACATCTACAAGAAACAATCTGCTCTTGATCTTCAATCTCTCTTTTCAGCCTCTGTTGCTCCTCCTACTCTGAGGTTGACTCTTTTTTCAAATTCTCTATCCCTTCTCGCTCTTTCCTCTCTGGCCACCTCTAACTCTTTTGTGGCTTTATGGACCTTTTCCATCTCCTCTTGCAGGTCTTCATAGAGCCCTATGAGCTCGTCATTATGGCATCACAGTCTCACTAGCACTTGAGTCTCTTCATCTAGCCTTGCCTGCCAATCAAATTCTGCTTCATCCTTGGCTTGCAGCTGCTCCTTTAGCTCACTTATCTCCCTTTGGCACATGGCTACTTAACAAATTTTCTCTAATTGGAACTCAGCCATGGCCTCCTTTTCTACCTCTAATTCTAGTTCTCAGCCATGGCCTCCTTTTTTGCCTCTAGTTCAACCATTCCTATCTTCTTATCCTCTTTTGCCTTCTCTACCTGCGACAGAAGCTCCTTGATATATTTATCATAGTTTGCATGTGGCAGCTCTATCATGGGAATGGAGGCTGTGGATGTTTCCAGCTTTTGCCTCTTGGGATCCTGCCTAGACTCGGCGTCTACTGCTATTGGTCTTTTAGTTCATGTTATTGTGAGGTTGTTAGCATCCACTTTGGCCTTGGATCTTGGTGTGGATATGGTTGTGGGGGTGGTTGGCACTAGGAGAGTAGGGATGGGATCGATTGGGGCCTTGCCCTTGCCTTTTTTCACTGTGGGTGGCGTGATCTCTCACACTTGTGCGCTTGAGCCTAGGTCTTCATCTCTAGCAGGGGACTCTCCTTCTATGGGTCTTCCTCCTATTGCTAGTGCTTTTGTTGAAGACTCAATGGTCTTCTACACAAAGCCATTTAGGTTCACTTCGTCAAGAGATCTTGCTGCAATGCTCTTCAGCATAGGCACGTTGATTTGGCCCATTATTGAGTTGTACCTTTGGTTAGAGAATAGTGCATGCATCATTTTGGCCTGGAGCTGGATTTCGGGGTCAGGGATGCCTGCCAAGCTGATGCCATCATTTTTGTGGATCATCACCTTGTCCATTCCTAACATGGCATACACATCTCTCTTCGGCCGCTTTTCCACCTTATTGGCTAGGCCCAATGCTTTCTCCATCAACTCTCGAGTCTCAACTCAATCTGAACTCAACTCTCGAGTCTCAACTCAATCTGAACTTGGCAAGTTTCTTGGCTAGGCCCAATGCTTTCTCCATCAACTCTCGAGTCTCAACTCAATCTGAACTCAACTCTCGAGCCTCAACTCAATCTGAACTTGGCAGGTTTCTTGTCTTTCCCACATTGTCACAGTGCCGCAGTTCCTACTAAAGGTCCAAAGGAACTCCACGCATTGGCTATAGTCCACTCCTTGACCAACTTCCTCCATGTACTTTTGTAGATGATGGCATTGTTCGACAATATGCTTCACTGCTTGTTCCTCCATGGCAACATCCTCCAAGTTCAAGACATGCCTGAACTTGAATTGGTTAAAGGCCCTTGTTTCCATGGAAAGGCCATATTTTGCCTGCTCTTCTTCTGAAAACAACAACTTGTTGGCTTTCTCTTGGCATGTCATGCTAGGTGCCTGTCATGAAGCCATGCTCACCATTAGTGCTTTTCAAAATAATTATTTGCATAGAAAAAAGATCACATGCTTGCGGAATTGAAATGGTTAATTATAGAATTAACCTTCTCCCTCAAGCAATCCATACATTCCAAATTTTATGACCCTTTTTCTTAACCATGAATTGGATTTGATTTGTTTTCCTTAGCTTTTGAGTTTCATTATTATTTCCATCTTACCCCCTCCCCTTGTGGAAATAAGAAGAATCCTTCCTAAGATTATAGGTTAAGGGGTTAAGGGCGTTTCACGCATGGTTACTATGTTTACTTTTGCATGAGTCAAGGATAAAAATTGGGGTTGTATTCCATTTGAGCATAGTGGTCCATGTCGCAGGGTCTGATGCCTACATGTGTGATGTAAGTGAGGACCTTGAGCAAGAAATCACTAGAGTCGACTCTACTAGCAATACGGAGCTCCTATTCTGTGAGGATTTTATCTAAATAGGGATGCCCTCTGATATGGTCCTCAAGGGGTTAATTACAAATGGTGGTCAACACCCTAAAGGAAGTTGGAGCTACATATGTCGGGTCATACTCCGAGGTTTTGATCATGCGTCTCTATTCAACGTTTGTCATGACTTGGCATCCTTCTAGTTTCCATTGAATTCAAAGAGCATACCATTTGCGTAAGAAAGAGGAGTTGTTGTTAGCGAGCTGCTTCAACTCCTCAGTTTCCCGGTCCGTGTCAAGGACTTTGCTCTTGTCATAAGATGTGATAAGGCATTGTTTGCGTGCTTGTTCAATGGAAAGCTCGGTGGCAATGAGTTCCTCGACTACCTGGGAAGCTTTGACAAATACAAATTCAAATTGCTCCCATGAGCAAGGTAGCGCTTAGACTTCTGTTGCTAAAGACTCGTCCAAAAGACCTAAGTCTAGTCGATCGTAGCTTTTAGCAAGCGTGGTAAACGTGGCATCCAAGTGTCTGAGGCAAGCAACCAAGTCGTCACCTATATTCTCAGCTAAGTCTGTGGCCAAGGTTAGAATGGATCTCCACTGGTAAGAGGGTCTAAGGTCAGTAGAGGTGGCTAATGTTTGGTTGGGCTTGACAATTCAGAGCTGACAGGTACAGCTCTGGTTGCAGTTCTGGCTGGGGTTTTGGCCTTGATGCACTAGGTGTGGCCAGCAGTGCAGTGGGTGGCATGCTACTACTAGATGCTTCGGCGATGGTTGGGGTACTAGCAGGGCAAGGTTGAGGTGATTTAGGAGTAGCGGGCTGTGGTTTGGTTCAATAGACTTGTTGAGTCTCAATGGGTTTAGGTTTTGGAGGGGCAATGGGCCCTACAACCAGAGGCTTTTGTGGTGTTGATGCTTGATTCATCTTGATGCTTCACGTGGTCAAGCTTGAGGGTGGCGTTTGAGTAGTGTCCTTGGTCGTCTTGGATTTAGGTACCCAAATTCAGGTATTACCCTCGTAATAGCCTTGCACTTGCAATAAGGTCTTGGAGACCCATCGCGGTTGACCGTTCGTCGATGCATGTAATTTCTTCTAGGCCTCCTAGGTTTTAAGTGAAGGTTTCTAGCCTTGTGAGCTCGTGGTTGGGTGCTCCTAAGCGGTGTCTTGGATTTTTTGGTATCCATTTGAACTAGTATTCAAGGTTTTTAGCTTTGTGGTCGGATTTTTGCCAGTGATAAGGTTTGGCGCGTGGTGACGAATTATGACCCTCCTCCTTAGGCTTAATGTTGGATTTCTCTATCAGTGGCTTTGATGTAATATTCCCCCCCCTTAACATAGGAACCCCCCTAAAAATAATTAAAGTTAATTGAAATTTTTTTATCACCTCTCCCCCCTTCTCGTCGCCGAATAAGTGGCGGGGGGAAGAAGTGGATGATGACGACATGGAAGAAGTGGAAGATGATGACAAAGAAGTGGAAGATGATGACAAAGAAGAGGAAGATGGTGATGATGATGATGACGAGGGGGAGGCCACGTGGCCTACCCCCCTTGGGAAAAATGACCAGTCCCTGTGGACCAAATGGGTTCCCCACCGCCATGCAAAACGGATGGGTGGTGGAGAGACCACCACCACCACTCCACTTCCTCCCCCCCTCTTCCGCTATAAACCCCGATGCTTCGGCTTGGGTATCTTTGCAAAAAATAGGATGTCCAAGCCCTGATGCTAGAATGCTGCCAGGAGACCTTAACCACTAGGAACCCAAATTTCAAGTCGATCCCAGTGGGTTTAGTCGTGAACGTTCCATTGCGAGGCGGACTCAAGAAACCCTAGGTGACAAACCCCGTAACACTCCATGGAATTTTTGGGCAGTGACGCTTAGATTCGTCTCTCGATGGACCACTAAAAACGTGCTTAGACAACTGATAGGCAGGTACGTTACAGTTGGTATCAGAGCGAAACTTCGTAATGAGGGGTGACTGATTAATGTATGCTTCGTAGATATATTCACATCAATTGTCCCAACATGACTCAAAGAGAACTTGAACGCATAAGAAATGAAGTTATATAAGCTTCAGTAATCCATAACCTACCAGGAAATTATCAAATACTTAGGGAAAACCTAAAAGATATTCATGAGATGTAACTACAATAAACTTTTCTCTTGTAATCCAGATTTGGATATATCAAATACAATAAGTTGTTGTTTCTTCCCTCACACCACAGAGTAGCTTTTTTATTATTAATATTGTCAAAAATATTTTTAAGATAAAGAAATAATCTCATTTAGAGAATGTATGAAAAATCAAGAGCTAAGAAGATACACATACATGTGTTTTAGACAAAGATTACCATTACTTTTAATCACCTCAAGGGTGCATAAGATTACTCTTAGAACCCTTAAAAGTGTAGGCATAGAAGCACAATAAGCCCTATAAATACTTCCTATGCACCCTTCAACAAACAATCAAGACTTCGTGTCTGATTTTGGACCTTACCCAATCATTTCACACATAATCACACAAATGTCTACAATCTTCATATGCATATATTGTATATAGGCTACAAACATGCGTCTAGGCACACACAGATACACATTGTTCTCCCCTCTCTCTGTCATTACAGAATTTATAAAATTTAAAATAAAGAATGCCAAATATACACATCTACACATGATTGTTAAACACATCCTTGCTTCGCATAGCGTTACAAAAAGACTTTCTCTAGGAGGAAATCTAGTCAAAACGAAGGCCTCTTTCTAGCATTTATGCCACAAAGGGAAGGTATAAGACATCTTACTTTCCATCAGCAAGCCATGAAGGCTAGGTTTAAAACATCCTACTTTCTATCTATGCATTCCCAATTGTTTCCAAGTGTTACAAAAATGGCCCTATTCCAATAAAAAAGGCTAATGTCACTAAGGAACCTAACAAAAATAGAGCTTCCTCTTCTTTGAGAAATCATTAGCAAAATCCTTATCCTCAAGCAAATCATGTGAAGATGAAGCAAGGGCTGATCCCACACTTTTTGTTGTTAATGGCATGGGGGATGTGACAGTTTGCTCTCTCTTTTTGCACACACACACACACACACACACACACACACACACACACACACACAAATGCATTATATGAAAATCTTTAAATGTCACTCAACAATGCCTCCATAGAAACACAAACTCTATATTGCTCCAATATATCATATGCATATTCACCTTCCAAAAGAGGATTAGCACACAAAGATTTTGTTCGTTGAGGTTCTGGAAATCCATCAAAGTCAAAAAATCTTCGCCCATGCTAACGTAAAAGATCTTAAGATGCAAAAAAGCCATGTTCAATGCCTCTTGCTGTAGAATTGTAGAAGAGTCATGCACATGTTCTAGCTATAATCTATACAATATATCCTCTACCATTGGTATCATTAACCTATCCCAAAGCTGACCAAGTTGAGCAAGCTCACAAAAGACCAAAATTACAGTAAACAAAGCACGAAATTGGGCAGCACCAGTTTGTACAAAGGCAGCTTCATCCATACATATAGCACACTCATCACCACTCTCTAACATGCCTTTGTGATGCAAGCCTTCTTAAGAGGATTGTACATCACATTGCCAACAGAACATAAATCCTCAAAAGATGTACATCCTTGCGACATTGTTAAGAGCACTCGCAAGTAATAACGCTCACCACATGTAGGTAGCATAAAGTATACTCGACCATATGTATTTCTACACTTTCTCTCGGTCCACATTTTTCGTTATGCATTCTACACCCAACACATTGGAAGTCTTGTGGAGCCCCGAGAGGAACACCAAAGAAAATGGAATTCTCTTGCAAGAAAATCTATCTTGTAACATCAACAAGCTTGTTTATCATGTTTCATATGATCACAATGAAGAAAAGAACACCAGGCACAACAAATCTTCATACAGCATCATGTAGATCTCCCACGGTTTTTAATAGAATCAACCATATTCTTCAATATCTTCATAAAATCCATCAATAGAACAAAGAAAGCAAAGGAATACACCATCTTTGAATGGAAATACATCACATAGTATTCATCTTCAATATCTTCATAGTCTTCTCTCTCAATCTCTCATATACAATCACTCTATTTGAGTAGAATTGGCTATCTCTGACTCTCTCTCTCTCTCTCCATCAATAATACACCATATCCTCACTAAAATCTCTCAAAATCACTCTCAATAATCACTCTTAGGTCGTGGATACCCCTCCCAAGAGGTATGTCTGATATGAAGGGTCACCAGAGCCACTACAGTGTCCTTTCATAGCTCACTACTGTCACTTCACTCTAGTCTTCACTTGAGTCTTTAGCAGCTACTTCTTCCACTTCTTTCAGCTCTTTTGCACTTGTATTCACCTCTTCCCAAGGCTAGAAAACTTTCCCAAAGTCACACATACATTCCACAGAACACTTACAAAAGCATACAGAACAGTCTACAGAACAGTACCAGAACAGCTACAGTACAGAACAGAACAGAAGCAGAACAGAAGCAGAAGCTCTACAGAAGACCTACAGAAGGTTACAGAAGGTCATCAAAACCACATAACTCATTCTCAAATCATTCCAAACTCTCACAAACCATTCAATAAGCTTTCACAATATCTCAATCTTCATCAATCAATAATCCATCCCTCCTTACAGAAGACAATCAGAACAAAACAGAACAAAACAGAAGCTATACAGAAGGTATACATAACCAATCAGAACCTATCAGAACATCACAAAACCTCATATCTCTACTAATAAACATCATGAACTTCCAAAACACAATCAATATCATCCAAAACACTCTCAAATCACTTCCAAACCAATAAATCATCTCATAAAATCAACCATTCAGCTCTCAAAAACAACAAAAATCAGCCAAAAAACAAGTCATTTCAACACTCAACATATCCCCACACTTAATAAGGAAGCGTCGTCGCGACCCAGGAAAAAGGGAATACAAGTTCAAGGAAAAGCTCAACTTTGATCTTCCATATCTTCTCACAAAGAATCCATCCACCACGACCCCAACTTATAACCTGTTTCTGATAGAAAAATACAAAGAAAGGAAAACTCTTTATACATTAATACCTCTTATCAAACTAAAAAAAATCACAATAAATTTGTAAAGGATATAAGAGGTTGTCTTCTTCATCAGCATCAGCTTCAACTCTCCAACCACGACCCCATCACCACAAATCTCCAAAACGTAGCTCGTACACGAAATCCAATAGGAAACCACCATGTTCGTTTTACATAAATAAACTCACAACACAAACACTAATACACAACACAACCATCTGAATGACTCCTTCAAAAAGAGAGTTGTTCATTAAAAAACTTCCATTATACATTGGAAAGGTATCAATGAAGATGATCCCTCTTAAAAGATTGATGTTGTCGGAATCGATCCATAGATAAGGATTCATTTACAAAGTTTTTAGGAGGATTTTGAAAAATTTGGAGACAGCATATCCTTTCCAACAGGACCATGTATCTGCTAGGCAAACAGAGGGCATGAAAATACAGTATCTCCAGCTATTGGGAATCAATGCTAAGATTGACATTCATGCACAACTTTGGAATAGGCTTTGAATCATTATGAGAGTGCCTATGCATATATGCCAGGTACCAAGCAAAGTGAGCAGTTAATCTCACTGAGGGATCTGCAGACTGTGAATACTATTGGGCAAAATGAACATAATTCTGATAAGCTTGACTGGAAGCTTTCCATTCTCCTGGAATTACTGGCCAATTAATCTGCGGTCCTGTAAGGCAATCATCCGAACTCCATCCCCTTCTTCTGGAAATCTGATTATCAAACCCGTCACAGTCACTAACCAACTGAGGTGGTTGAGATATGGAAGTGTTAGGAGAGGGTAGTGGAATAAGGGAAAGTGGATGAAGGGAAGGATAGGAAAAATCATAAAAGGAAGAAAAGGTTAAAGAAGGAGTGGCAGAAATTTGTAAGGAATCACTAAGGAACGGTGTTAACTGATAAATAGGAAACGTGGAGGGTACATTAATGGAGGGAGAAGGACAGGACGGAGAAGGGGAAAATACCCTATCCTCAATAAAGGAACAGTAAGTGAAAATAGGAATTTGAGGGAAAGATGAAGGTTGGAAAAGAAGGGGTAAAATGGTTGTGGAATTGGATTGACAAAGGGAAAGATATATATAATATCGGTGAGCCATTTGTTGGTAATACAAGAGGGTAGGAACAGAAGGTCCTAAGAGAGATCTTCGATGATAGGCATCAAAGAAGGTAGCATCAAATGGATTATGTTTGGAAAGATAAGTTAAGAGATCTATCCTCAGTTGGTTAGTACTCTGGGCAAAGGTAGGAGCTGTGTTTTGTCTTTGATTTAGGACCACTGAATCAATCATGGGATGCCATGAATTATCATGACAGTCAGCTACTTTGGAGGAATAACTTTGGAACATATCAGCTATGCGCAACTCCAAATGATTGACATATAAAACAGCCTGTAAGACCACATCCCCCACATACCATGCCATATCTACCTCATCTGGAATTAACAAATCTCCTCGTAGATACATGTATGACATCAACATGGTATCTGGCGTGACAGAATCTTCAAACACCATCCTTACCATCTCTGTCAACAACTCAGCACACCAAGCCCCACTCCAGCCATCCTCTGGAAAAGGTAAATCCATCGTGGAAAGCTTCATATAGAAGACCAACTTCTGTAAGTGGTAGTGGACAAAGAAAGAATGGTCTGGTAAGACATATTCCTGAAACTGCTCAAAAGTAGACCATAATAAGTCCATTCTGGACTGCAATCTTTCCACTTTATCTTGGAATAGAGGGCACAAAGTAGCCTGTCTCTGAAGAGCAGCCAAGTCCTGCTGTGAAAGAGAAGGAATTAATGGAACAGGAGGGCTTGGAGGAACAGAGCGGGACTTTGCAAGCTGATCTTGCAACTGCTGGATTTGGGAGGCTTGGTTGGCCACTGTGTCATTAGCCATCTGTAAAGCTGAAAGCTTGTCATCTAAGATAGCGTGGAATTCTTTCGCGTCTCTGGACATCCTCTCCTTCTCCTCTGAAAGGCTAGTAACCTGGGATTGAGCCTCGAGTAACTGGGTCTTCAATGAAGAAATCTCATCGCTTTGGGTGGCAACCAGTTGGGTTTGCTGTTCCATTTGCTTAAATAAATCTGCTAGGGTATTCTTAGCAGAAGCTAACTCAGATGTTGCCTTATGCAACTGGTCTTTGGATTGCATGAGCTCTTCATAGAAAGATGCGTACAACTGTTGAACACAGGCTGTCATCACTGACAACTCAATGGAACTTTGAATATCCTTGCAGAGGAAAGGAATGGCATCTCCTGAGACGAGACTGTTCAGGGAAGGAACTGAGATCTCCAAGGATCCTTCTCGATGTGCTCGGAACAGGTTATTACAAGTGACATACCCAGGGAGTTCACTGCCAGAGGTAGCAGGGATAGGCACTGAGGGAAGTACAGCAGGGGCTTTATCCGCTACCCGCTTCAAGCGTTTGCGCTGTATGACCAGGGGAGACGGAGAATCATCATCCTCTATGTCAATGGGTACTGACTCTTCTGAAGGTGGAGGAGGAGGTACTGGATCTGATGGAGGAGGTGGAGGCACAGTCTTCTGTAAACCTGAATAGGTCAAGAAAGCAGACAAATATGATCCGTATGTAACATTGGTAACATTACCTCTAGTGACTTTAACAAAATGCTGATCCATTTTAGTGAGGAGGTATGTGCTTCAATCAATAGCAACTCCTTTCAGCACCATCCTGGAAGCTGTGAAAAGCTCTTTGGACAAATAGTGGGATGGCGTTTTGGCAGGCATAAACCTGTCCTGAAGGAACTGACACATCGTCTTCCATACGGGATCAGTGATCATAGAAAAGGAAACTCCTGAAGAGTTTATCACCTTCTTAACATCAAGGATTTCCCTTGTCTGCTTCTGCAACAGCTTGAGAATCTCTTCATTAGAGAAGAGCTGACGAGTGGTCACAAAAGGTTCTCCTTTGAAGGGTAAAGACAGAGCCTTCCCTAGGCCTCGAGATGTCAAAGTCATAGACATTCCTTAGACTACGCCTGTCTTCTTGCTGTAAGAGGCCAAGAACTCATCACATAAGGACGGATCCTCTGGAAGCAATGGAAAAGGAGTGGCCACAAAAGCAGCAAGTCCCGCCTTCGTGAGAGGCTCAAAAGTAAGTAGGGAAGAGTAATCCCTACTAACTAATGGGACGTACTGGATAGGGGGAGGAGCATGAGAAGGCGCCATTCAGATGGTTACACACACACCACAAACACAGACAATCAAGGAGAATGCCTGAAAGCAACAGACAAAAACCAAGGATAAGAGAATAACCAAATAAGACGTGACACGACCAACTAACCCCAAGCAAACCACATCCTAGAAAAAATTTGACATGACCTTGAGACAAATGCGACCGAAAGCTTCATGCGATGCATCAGACAAATACCCAGAACCCCGTATCAGGCAACAAAAGAAAAAAACTACATACCGTACCCTTAACCGTAACTAAGACAAGAAACCAAAATAAGACCACATCCGACACATATCAAGACTATATCTGTGATAAACCAAGACTGGACCATGGAAAATAACACTAATGACTGCGCATACCCATCCCACGAAACGGTTCATTAAAAAGGGGAAGTAAGTGCAGTGAGGGGGAATTAAGTTAATGAAGGGTTGATTTTAATCAATTATTAAAAATGGGTGAATTTTTATTAGGTGATAAACCTTAGCAAGAAAATGGCGGTTGCTTATTATAAATTAAATTACCAATTATTAGGTGAAGCGGTGCAGTTATTCGATTCCCGGACTTCGATACCCGACTGGGTCTCTAAATGCAATTCATTGATTACAAATTAAGGTGATGTGGAGCGCTTTTTTGCCAGCGCGTGTTCTTGTGACGGCGGGTTCTTTTTAATTAAAATTTTAAAGTGCCTCTGTAGCGCACGTAGCGCGTGCTAAGTGAACGGCTGGTTTATTTTAATTAAAAAGAATGTGTGTTGAGCGCGAATGCGCGTGGAAACGGTGGGTGAATTAAAGGGTTCATTTGAACAATTAATTTGTGATTAAGGGGGAAATGAAAATAAATAAAGCACATAAAATAAATACCTGGAAGGGGTGTGTATGTAATGCAGAAATGCGCACGAAAGAGTCCCCCAAAAGAAGTGAATCCAGTAAAGGAAAAGTAAAGATTACTGATGAAACAACAACGACAACACCTTAGCGGATGGGTTAATTTGGTTTTTGGGGGTTTTTGATTTTTATTTGTATTTTTATGTTTATTTTTTATTATTTTTTTATGTTTTTTTTTGTGTTAAGGTTGGAGTAGTTATGGTGGAATAAATGGAAAATGAGCAAGGGAGGTGAGGGGAATTTTTGAGAATTTTTTTACTATTTTTAAATAAATTTTCTACATTTATTGGCAATTTGGGGAATTAATTAGGAAATATTGAATTTGCAGAAATTTTAGGGTAGGTAATTTCCAGCGGACAAACTCCCAAAAATTGGCAAAAAGCAAAAGGAATTTTTAGAAATTTTTCTGAATTTTTTAAATGGAAAAATTAAGTTAGAAATTAATTAAATCACATAAATCATGTTAATCAAATAAGTCAGTTAGAAATAAGTCAGGTAAGTCTGGTTAGTGTGGGTAAGTCATGTTAGTCTACCTAAATCAAGTCAGGTTAAGTGAGTCAGCTAGGTTAGTCAGGGTAGGTTAGTCAGGGTAGGTTAGTCAACTAGGTTAGTCAACTAGGTTAGTCAACTAGGGGTGGGGTGAGGTTAGTTAACTAGGGTTAGGGGGTGGGGTTAGGTTAGTTAACTAGGGTTAGGGGGTGGGGTTAGGTTAGTGGGTGGGGTTAGGTTAGTAAACCTAACTAATGTTAATTTAGGGTTAGGGGGTGGGGTTAGGTTAGTGGGTGGGGTTAGGTTAGTTAACTAGGGTTAGGGTTAGTAAACTAACTAGGTTAGTTAACTAACTAGGGTTAATAGACTAATCTAACTAGGGTTAGTAACAACTAACTAAGGTTAGGTTAGTTAGCTAGGGTTAGTTAGGCCAACTAACCTGAGTTAGGTAGGAAGGAGGTGGTGGAAGAGTAGGAGGAGGAGGAAGGGGAGGAGGGCGGCGCGGTAGGCAGCGGAAGGAGGAACCAGGGCGGCGGCGAGGAGGTCGACGGCGGCGAGCGAGGAGGTCGACGGCGGCGAGCGTCAGCAGCGCGCACAGGCGGGGAGGGAGGACGTCCGTCGGCAGCGGCGCGTGCAGGCGTCTTCGGCAAGGAGGTCGACGGCGGCAGGCGGCGGGAGGAGGAACCAGGGCGGCAGCTGGAGCCCGACGGCGGCGAGGAGGTCGACGGCGGCGAGCGAGGAGGTCGACGGCGGCAGGCGGCGGGAGGAGGAGAAGAGGGGGAGGGCGCAGACAGGCAACAGCGAGGAGGGGAGGTAGGAGGAAAGAGGGGGGGGAAAGGCGTGGGGGTGGGAGAAGAAGGGAGGGAGCAGGCGTAGGGAGGAGAGAGGGAGGAGAAAGAAGAAGAAGGTGGGAGGAGGCGGGAGAGGGAGGAATAAGGGGAAGAAGAAGGGGAAGGAGGAGTAGGAGGAGGGGAGGAAAGGAGCAGGAGGAGAGGGAGGAGGAGGAAAGGAGGAAGAAAGGGAGGGAGGGAATGGAGGAAGGAGATGGAGGAGGAGGGAGAGGGAGGAGGACGCAGAAAGAAGAGAGAGAGGGAGGAGGACGCAGAAAGAAGAGAGAGAGGGAGGGAGTGGGAGGGAAGAGGTCGGGCGGTTGGGGGGAAGGGGTGGGCAGTTGGGGGGAATAGGGGAGGGGGCCCATGGGGGGGCCATGGGTTGGGTAGGGGTCAAGAGGGTAAGGGGTGGGTAGGGACAAGGGCGCGTACCCCCGTCCCGCGCACGTGCGCGGGGCGGGGTAAAAAAATTTGCCGTGACGGGATTGAAACGGCACCGGGATGACGAGATGGGTCATGCGGACACGACCGGGGCGCGTGGAGATACGTAAAATCGAAAAAAGGGCGCGTTCACGCGCGGGACGGGGCGCGCGAAAACACATAAAAATAAAGAAAAATTAATAACTCCCAATAGCGTAAAAACAAAAAGTGGGCAGGACGGCAGGCGGAAAACAAGGAAAATATGCGATGGAGGTTCCGGGAGGGAAAAAGGGCGGTCACGTGCAAAAACCCAAAAAACGAACCAAAAAACGCAATTAAAAATTAATATCGAAAAATCCGTGCATCGGAATGAGGTGCAAAAAAAAGAAAAACTGTGCAGAAAGATATGCCCGACAATGCTATCACATCAAAACATAATTCCAACTGAGATAAGACGCGTTCACATGAGAAAAACCCAAAAAAAACCCTGAAAATGGGATCGGAAATTAATATCGGACGAACCGTTCACCGGAAAGACATGCAGTAAGAAGGAAAAATGTCCGCAAGAAGGAGTGGCACAGGGTGATTACGTTAAACCGCAGTTCCGGTGGAAGTAGGAGGGGTTCACATGAGAAAAACTCCAAAAATACGCCCGAAAACTTATTTTAAAAATTAATAAGTAAAAATCCGGAAGTCGAAAAAGGATGGAGGAAAAAGGAAAAAGGTGGGGGAAGGCACAGGGGACACGACTGTCAAATCAAATTGGAATTCCGATGCAAATAGGGCAAGTTCACATGGAAAAATAGCAAAAAGACGCAGGAAAAAGTCTTAAAAAACCGGAAAATTAATATTGGACAAACCGTGTAGCAGAATGACTCGGAGTAAAAAGGAAAAATGTCAGGGGAAAAGTGGTTGGCAGGAAGATGACGTCAGATCACGGTTCCGAAGCAAGAAAAGCGCGTTCACATGGAAAACCGGCTAATTTGCGCAAAATGCTTCAAAAATTAATAACTTGAAAACCATGCACCGGAACAAAGGTAGGTAAAAAGGAAAAATGGTCAGTTCAATGGGGGGAACAGGGCTATAAGGTTGGATTGGGACTTTGATGAACGTAGGGTGCAGTCACATGGAAAGACCTCAAAATCAGGGAATGAAGGAAAACTGCAGGGGAACAGCCCCAAAGGTGGGTGGAACATAACCGGGTGGATGGGAAGGGACCCCATCAGGGTAACAACAAATCATGGCATACATGTATGAGCAGGGTAAGGCATATGCAGAGGATATGCAATGTACACTTAAGACCTCAATGGATAGGGTTAACCGAGCAACAGGGACCTAGGACCACGCCACAGACCATCCACTAACGTCCCCACACTTAAAACATGAACGTCACTAAGAAACAGGATGTAGGGTTAGAAGAACTTGGCCCATTTCGTCAAGAATCAAGGTTGAGTGTCGACGGCACGTCCAGTGTGGTTGTCGGCGCTGGAGGGACCAAGGCATCTTCTCAGCACACGTCCGTCATGGCAGGGACCACGCGGCAGCACCTAGGGAGGTAGCTGGTTGAAGGAATCGAAGGAAATTCGTCGATGATGAGGGATATTGCACTCAACTCGCAGTCACTCAAACGAAATGAAAGAACAGTCACTCGCCCCATGACTAATATCTCTCGAGGAAAAATGATTAAAACCCATATCTCATACCCGGTTGAGGAATCGACAAGGGGGAATGGTGCAGAAGGAGTATGCCAGGGTGCACAGTTGATGGTGCAGTAGTGCGTCCAACCCGTCTAGCATAGGTGCAAAGAAGAAGGCAAGGGAGCCTTATGGTGCAATGTACAGAACAGGGTGATGTGTCTGGTATTGACGGTAAAGACCCATCCCGTGCGTGCACGGGGAAACTGAAACATACCTGACTCCAAGTGTCGTAACGTCCCTCAATCTCACCTCTCGGTAATTGATTGAAGAAACTCCAGTCACACTCATCCCACCCTCTGTCTCACGCTCTGTTGATAAATACAGAAGGGCAGCCTTTTCCTGAAACCCATTGATGTAATCCTCACAGTCACTTGTGCAAAGGTTGTATGCCTTGTGCGCATTTGATGGTGCAACAGTGCATCCCGCCCTGTGCCGGCATACGGTGCGAGAAGGAAGGCCAGGGAGCCTTATGGTGCAGTGCACAGAAACAAATTGTGCTTTGTGCATTGAGAGGCCCATCCCGTGCGTGCAACACTTCAGTCACACTTCTCACCTCTCATTTGATTTGAAGGGAAAAGACTGGTCTCTCGCAAGGGGTTGTCGATGAAGATCGCTTCGTCAATTGTTGAAGAGGCGTACCCAGGGAGGTAGCCATCACATCGAATGTTTTATTGGACAGGAATATGTCGTCTGCTAGAGGACAGGTAGTCACTTTGCAGAGAGACCCAGGACACAGCGTACCAAGGGAGGTAGCTTCGGAATTGGATCCTGGGGATATCAATTAATGAATCCACTTTCTGGACTGCTGGGTGTTACCACCTTTTCCACAGCCAGCTTCCCGCCCAAGGGTGTTTATCACATTTTCTTGGAACGAGGCCTGCTATGACAGGGAATTGCTTCCTTTTCTCTCATAACAGATTTGTTTGTTGTTGTTGTTTTTTTTTTTTTTCTCTTGTTTTCCCCCATTCCCGAGGGTGTTTCCACCTTTTCTCGAAGAATAGGTCGGCATGACAGGGACCTAAGTCCTTTTCTCCCATGACCGATATGTTTTGTTTTGTTTCGTTTTGTTTTTGTTTTTGTTTTTTTCTTAAATTGAGTAAGGGAATGGTAGAACTACCATTTGTCAGAACCAACTTCGCCACTGTCGCTGGTGGAAAATAGAGTATAAGAGATCAAGGCTGGAAGGGGGGTTTAAGGGGACAGAGGGTTGCGCCCACTTCATCAGGAATGATTGAAGAACGGCTATCAGAAGTAGCATCATAAGAAGTACAGTGCCGCGCCAACGAGGGAAAGGATCAAGTGGCCGTAATTGTCAAGATCCCCAAGGAGGGAAGTACTTCTTCAGGCGATATCCATTGATCAGAAAGGGATCATCAGAGGCATCAACGGTCTGCACTTGGACAGAGCCATTAGGGTTGACGGCAAGTACCTTATAGGGGCCCATCCACCGCTGTTGAAGCTTGCCAGGAAACTTGCCAAATCGTGAATCATAGGCTAGGACCAAATCACCTTCTTTGAACTCCTTGTGCTTGATGAAGCTATCATGGTAAGCCTTACGTCGAGCTTGCGTGGCTTCCATGCACTGTAGAGCCATCCTGCAAATTTCGTCCAAACATTCCAAGTGCAGGAGACGGCGTTGCAGTGAATCATCATCCCCCAAACGCTCTTTGATAGCCACTCTCAAAGAGGGTAGTTCCAATTCAACAGGAAAAACAGCTTCTGTTCCATACACCAACTGGAAAGGTGTCTGTCCTGTTGCGGCTTTATGGGAGGTTCTGTACGCCCAGAGGACCTCTGTAAGTCGATCATCCCAATCACGACGATGTGCGGCAATTGTTCTTGTCAGAATCGAGCAGAGGATACGATTGGTGACTTCAACTTGGCCGTTGGCTCTGGGGTAATAAGGAGTGGACTTGCGATGGCGAATCTTATACAACTCTGTCAACTCTTCCATGACTTTGTTGAGGAAATGAGTGCCTCTATCACTTATCAGCTCTAAGGGACTACCAAAATGGGTGATGATATTCTCGTACATGAACAGGGCTACGTTGTTACCATCATCCCGCTTTAGGGCTTTAGCTTCACACCACTTTGTAACATAATCCGTACATACGAGGATGTATCGGTTCTGTTTCCTTCTAGTGGGAGGGTCGATCGGACCTACGAAGTCAATGCCCCACTTAGGTTGCAGTGGCATGGCACTTGTCTTCGTGGGTTTCCCCATTCTTTGACAAGCATCACATCTTTTACAGTAATCATAGGCATCCTTATGAATGGTAGGCCACCAATATCCTGCTAGCAGAGCCTTCCTGGCTGTAGCTTCTCCTGCAAAGTGACCTCCACATGGCTCGTCGTGGCAAGCCTTCAGAACAATCCCAATCTCTTCTCTTGCAACACATCTTCTGAGCACTTCATCTTTGCCTTTCTTGTACAGTGCACCGCCTAGCAGGGTGTAGGGGGCTGATTCTAGCATGAGCTTCTTCCTTTCCCGACTAGAAATACCAGGAGGGTACTGTTGGGTTGCCAGCAGATTAGCAATGTCTGCATACCAGGGAGTTACAGTTTCTACCAAGAATAGGGAAGCATCAGGGAGGTCTGGATCATCTTGATCCTCATCTGCAGTTTGTGGGATACGCGACAGATGATCAGCCAGAACATGGGAACGACCAGGCTTAGTAATCACCTCAAAGTCGAACTCCTGGAATAAAAGGAGCCATCTCATCATTCGTCCTTTCACATCCGCTTTGTTCATCAAGAAGGACAGGGCCTCATGATCCACATAAAATTTAAAGTGGGTAGATAGGAGGTAATGGCGAAACTTTTCTAGGGCAAACACCATTGCCAAGCACTCCAGCTCTGTCACTGTATAGTTCCGTTCCCTATCAGTGACTTTTCGGCTTGCGTAATAGATCGGTTGATCTAACTTCGAGGAGCCCTTTTGGCAGAGGACAGCACCTAAACCTTCAATTGATGCATCAGTGTGTACATGGAACTCTTTCGTCCAATCAGGAGGTTGCAGAATGGGTGCCTCTATCAGACACTGCTTCAAAATATGGAAGGCTTTGTCACATTCTTCTGTCTAAGTAAACTCTGCATCTTTTCTCAGGAGCTTGTGCAAGGAGGTTGCCTTTGTTGCAAAGTGGGCTATGAACCTTCTGTAGTAACCCACATGGCCTAAGAATCCCCTCAACTGTTTGAGGTTGGTGGGTGCTGTCAGAGCTACGATCTTTTCAATCTTTGCAGGGTCTGTTGATATCCCTTGTGCAGAGACAATGTGGCCCAACAGAACTCCAGAAGAGACCCCAAAGATGCATTTGTCGGGGTTGAGGGAAATCCCATACTCCCGGCATCGATCAAAGCATTGTTCCAGGTGTTCCCAATGTTCACGGATCGAACTATAGACACAGAAGTCATCCAAATATACTTCAATGAAGTCGTGCCGATGATTTTGAAATGCGGCCATCATGACTCGTTGGAAAGTAGCAGGGGCATTGTAGAGTCCAAATGGCATCACTCGGTAAGCGTAGGTCCCCCATTCTGTGGTGAAGGTTGTTTTGGATTGGTCTTCTTCTGCGATTTGGACTTGATTGTATCCACTGAATCCATCCAGAAGGGAATAAAGCTCATGTCCTGCCACTGTGTCCAACAGTTGGTCTGTGAAAGGGATAGGAAAGTGATCCTTCTTTGTCTTGGAATTAAGCTTTCGGAAATCCACACATATTCGCAATTTGCCATTCTTCTTGGGTACAACCACGATGGGTGAAACCCATTCACTATTTGCCACTGGATAGATGAACTCGGCTTCTAGAAGCTTCAGCAGCTCCGCTTTCACCAATGTGGAATAATTCGGGTTCATTCGCCTCTGTCGTTGCCGTACTGGCTTGGCATCAGGCTCCAAGTCAATATGATGTTGACATATTGTGGAATCAATCCCCTTTAGGTCTTTGTAAGACCATGCAAACACGTCCAAATTTTCTTTCAACAAGTTGTACAAGGTTGACAACTCCTCTTCTGGGAGGCTGCTACCCACCTTCAAGTGGCGTTCAGTGCCTTCTGCATCCACAAAGGTTAACTGGCTTTCACCTTCTACTTCACGGATGAAGGTCCCGCGGACTGCTTCTGGGTAAGATCCGACTCCTTCAAAGGAGTGGTGTCCTCTTCTGATGTCCCACTAGAACCAATTTCTCCTTTTGGTGGAGACTTAGGTTGCTCCTTGAGATGTTGAAATGGGATTAGAGCTGTTTCGGGTTTGGTGTCAAAATTAATTACCTCTTGGCTTGAAGACTCATCTTCTGATGATGACACATCCAGGAACGTCACATAACAGGGACCCTCTGATGCCTGTTGGGTTTGTGGGACTGGTGCTTGTTGGCACGGTGCATCATCATCATCTTTCTTTGGCAAGGATGGGTTAGGACGGCAGGAGCCACTCTTGAAAGACGGCTTGTTCTTCTTAATCCATTCCTTATAAAGGTTTTGCATATGAGAAGATCCATTTACTAGACCAAATGGTACCATCACCATTCTGTCCCGTAGCATGAGGTCGTCTGTTTCTGATGCTTCTGGAACTTCTTCTTCAAATGTATCCTCTTCAGGTGGGATAGACCCTTCCATTTCACTTTCATAATCTTCTTCGTCCATATCATATCCATCCTCTTCTGTCTCTGTTTCTGCTTCTGCTTCTGTTTCTGTTTCTGTCTCTGTCTCTGCTTCTGCTTCTGTCTCTGTAGGAGCTCTGTAACAGAAGAACAGATTCTCTGTTTCCTCTCCTGTCTCTGTCTCTGTTTCTGCTATGGCCATGTAACAGGGGGAGCAGTACATCCATACTTCTATCTCACTGTTAGAAGTGATTTCAGAAGTCATTCCTGGTTCAGGCAGGAAGTATTCACCCATTGATAATGGCTTTGCCTCTTTTGGAAGTCGGCTTACAGTATCCACTCTTAAGGAATGTGCCACTGTTTTCTTGGGAAGGATCTGTTTGACAGCATCTTCGTCTGCTGATGTTCCATCCGCAACCTCATTAGGAGAGTCAGAAGATAATTCCAAGGAGGTGGATCCATGTCCTTTTTGAGAACCATACAGTTTCAGAACCACTTTGTTGGGTCCTCTACCCAAGGTCAAGGTTCCTTTGAACCAATCCGTCCTTGCTCGGGCTTCAAAAAGCCATGGTCTGCCCAGTAACAGAGGATAGGATGTACCATAAGAGTTTGGCTTCACCACCAGATAGGTTAGCCAATAATCTTTTCCAGCCACTGTAGTCTTCACATATGGAAGAATGCCCAAAGGCTTGATTCTACTCTGATCCGCCAGTCTGATGAGCCATTGGGTTGGTTGCACACCTTGGAGGCCTAGATCCTTCATCGTCACATCCGTCATAATGTTCACTGATGAACCTCCATCAATCAGTGCATTTGCAATGAAGCAGCCTTCTATCCACACGCCAGTCTCTGGAGTACCCGGATCTAGGAAAGCATTAGCCACATCCACTTCTTTTACAGGCTCTGGAGCCTTGTTGGGCTTTGTTGCTGTTGAGGGAGCAATCCTTAAGCCACGTCTTCTTGTCAGTATACTTTTGAACCTTTTCCGGCAACTGGGGGACAACATCAATAATTGTCGGAATGTGAGGTTTGGTTTAAAGGTATCTAGATCTCTGACCAGATCGTATTCCTTAATAGGATCCACTGGCTTCTCTAACCGATTAGGGAATGGGGCAACACCCATTTTCATTTTCCTTCTTTCTTCCAACAGAGGAATTACAGGAACTTCGTCTGCCACTTGTGGCACTTCCTCCTCTTCTGTATCCTGGACCTCTGGTCCTGTCTCTGTAACTGTCTCTGTAACTGTCTGTGGCACTGTAGGGCTCTGTACGGCACTGTTAGGCTCTGTTCTGTTATGTTCTTCTGGTGGAAGACTGAACTTCACTGTTCTGGCAGGAGGGTTATTTTCTTTCTGGATAGGTGGTTCCTTCTGCTTTGCACGCGTGATGGCAGCAACTTCCAATTCCACCAAATTGGAGGTAGGCTCTTGGGCCTTGGCCGGACTATCAGTAGCACTGTTTTTCACTCGGGCTGGGCTTGGACAGTCTTTTGCAGTGTGGCCTTCTCCTTTGCATCGACTGCATAAGGGCTTGTAATCCACTGACCTTCTGGGATTTGGACAATTTGGTGAAATGTGTCCCTTTTCTCCGCATCTGTAACATTCCACTTCTGATCTCTGACCACCGCCAGACTGTCTTCCTCTGTAACTTTGAGAGGGAAATCTTCTGGGCCCGAAATTAGGACCAAACTCTCTAGGCTTGGGTCCAATATCTTGTGTTGTCATTTTGGATTCCAGCAAGTTAAATCTTGCGTCTTCTTCCTTCCTTCTCCTATCATGCATCTCCTTCAGAGAGCAAATGTCCTCTGTATGGTTCTTCCGCAAACAGTAGGAACAGAAGGCTCCAGGGATGGTTGGTTTTCGTGTACATTCAGTGGCTAAATGGCCTGCTTGATGACACTTACCACACCAAGTATTTGACCGCATCACATCTCTTCCTGCTCCTGCAACGTTGGATATGCTAGCGGTATTCACTTTCAACGTCTGTAGTTGCTCTGTAATCACATCCATCAACTCCTTTTTGATGTTGGCAACTGAGTTGGATAAATAATCCTTCAAGCTTTCTCCTCCTGACGTACTAGCAGGAGGGTTTTGAGGAGTTTCTGTAATCACTGCATAAACGGGCTGGGCTGGTACAGAGGGGTCTCTGTTCTGGTTCTGATTCAGAGCTCCTGTTTGATCTGTTGGCTGTTGGCTCCAGTTGGTAGGGTTCCATTGTTGCTGCTGATTTGATAATGAAGAAATTGGTTGGGACCATTGTTGTTGAGGTTGAACCACCATTTGAGGCATGGATTGTGGCCACTGTGGATTTGGTGCACTGTACTGTGATACCGGGGGCATCTGTTGGTAGGGATAGGGAACAGTCCCTGGAACTGCATTTGGTGGGTACATCATTCCTGGCATCAGAGGAGGTAGGACCTTGTAGCTCCACAAACTTACGGACTTCTGGTTGTAATCCTCTGAGAAACACCCCCTTCTGAATGCCATCATCTAGATTATGGTTAGTCCATCTCTTCAGGATGGATTCCATTCGTGAGACATAAGCTTCTACTCTTTCTCCAGAGGACTGACTTAGGTTCATAAATTCCTCTCTCATCCGCTCTTCAAAACCTTCACGCCTGAATTTAGTGAGGAAGGCCAACTTCAGGTCGTCCCATGTGCCAAAAGTTCCTGCTGCTTGTCTCTCATACCACTGAAACGCCGCGCCCTTGAAAGTGGCGGGGAATATCGCTAACCAATGCTCAGGGGTTCTGGCATTGTTAGCCACACACGCTACCATAAACTCTGCTACATGAAGATCGGGGTCTTCATTGTACTCTCCCTTAAAAACTGGCAATGGGACTACATTCGCTGGCCTGTCATCAATATTTCCAGGACGGATCTGGCTTGGAAGTGGACCTCCAGCAGGAGGAGGAAGGGCTTGATGTGCCATTGGGACTTCTGTAAAGAGTTCCGCAAGGGCGTCAAAGGCGGCTTCTCCTGCGAGCTTGCTCTCGGCTCTGATTCTTGCTTTCTCTCTTCTCACGTACCTCTGGACTCGTTCTAACGCTTGCCTCTTTATTGCGTCATTCATCAGGGGTGTGGCTCCACTATGTTGTTAGTGCTCCACAGAGGGTTAACAGAAGGCTTCAGTCTCTGGAGGACTCTCTTGCCAACATTTCTTCTACTTCTTTTTTTTCAACGTCCCTGAATTCTGCTTTCATGCCACTGCACAGAGGAAGGTATTCGGTTCTGAATGTGTCAAAATGCATACGTCTGAGCATTGTGGTGGTGCCATCATCATAGTAATGCCAACTTCTGATGGTTTCAATAGTGTATATTGTGAAAAACACTCTGTCTACCAACTTCTAGTGGGTTGCTAATTGAACAAACAGAAGATTATCAGTACACCAAGCATCCCATGTATCTTGCTGTTGAGCGTCCACGAACAAATTCCAACTCTTTTCCTTCTTGTCTTTGTGAACCTCTACAGACCAAGACTCCTGAAGCTTCTTCACAATCTCCCACTTGATGTTATCTGGAAACTTCTCAATGAATGCCAAATCTTCCATGGATGGTCATTCTCTCTGTTTCTGCTCTTCAGTTCGTTCCCAAACAGTTTGCCACCAAGATGCAAGTTTCTGCTGCTTCAACAGGAAGAGGAAACTATCCACCACATAGAGCATGCATCATGATGGTGATGTGTTTCCGCCATTGTGGGATGAACTTCTTGTGGAAAGTGGCTTTGATTATGAGAAATTCCAACTCTTCTGTGGAAGAAGGAACTTTACAAACATCCATTGAATTCTTCTCTTCTTGACAATGCCATTTCCTTCATTTTCAGCCTCTTTTGGTGCTTGTTGATGGCAAGTTTCCCCGGCTGCGCACCAAAAACATGGAGCCCCGAGAGGAACACCAAAGAAAAGGGAATTCTCTTGCAAGAAAATCTATCTTGTAACATCAACAAGCTTGTTTATCATGTTTCATATGATCACAATGAAGAAAAGAACACCAGGCACAACAAATCTTCATACAGCATCATGTAGATCTCCCACGGTTTTTAATAGAATCAACCATATTCTTCAATATCTTCATAAAATCCATCAATAGAACAAAGAAAGCAAAGGAATACACCATCTTTGAATGGAAATACATCACATAGTATTCATCTTCAATATCTTCATAGTCTTCTCTCTCAATCTCTCATATACAATCACTCTGTTTGAGTAGAATTGGCTATCTCTGACTCTCTCTCTCTCTCTCCATCAATAATACATCATATCCTCACTACAATCTCTCAAAATCACTCTCAATAATCACTCTTAGGTCGTGGATACCCCTCCCAAGAGGTATGTCTGATATGAAGGGTCACCAGAGCCACTACAGTGTCCTTTCATAGCTCACTACTGTCACTTCACTCTAGTCTTCACTTGAGTCTTTAGCAGCTACTTCTTCCACTTCTTTCAGCTCTTTTGCACTTGTATTCACCTCTTCCCAAGGCTAAAAAACTTTCCCAAAGTCACACATACATTCCACAGAACACTTACAGAAGCATACAGAACAGTCTACAGAACAGTACCAGAACAGCTACAGTACAGAACAGAACAGAAGCAGAAGCTCTACAGAAGACCTACAGAAGGTTACAGAAGGTCATTAAAACCACATAACTCATTCTCAAATCATTCCAAACTCTCACAAACCATTCAATAAGCTTTCACAATATCTCAATCTTCATCAATCAATAATCCATCCCTCCTTACAGAAGACAATCAGAACAAAACAGAACAAAACAGAAGCTATACAGAAGGTATACATAACCAATCAGAACCTATCAGAACATCACAAAACCTCATATCTCTACTAATAAACATCATGAACTTCCAAAACACAATCAATATCATCCAAAACACTCTCAAATCACTTCCAAGCCAATCAATCATCTCATAAAATCAACCATTCAGCTCTCAAAAACAACAAAAATCAGCCAAAAAACAAGTCATTTCAACACTCAACATCTTGATAATGAATAGCTTGAGTTTTTGAATGAATACGATTGCATACAAGCCATTCCACAAGAATAGTTATGTTGATATCTTCATTCTGCATAACATCCGATGTATTGTTTGTATCTTGTAACACCACACAATTCTTATCATGCAAGTATACCTGCAACCGTTGTGTATTGAGCTTCTCATTATGCAATGCATAGTCATATATTTGCCAACATGCTTTTGAATCAGAAAGATACCATATATCTAAGTAACACTCAATCTCATCCACCTCACAGATGCTTGTGCCATTCAACCTTGAGTTTTCAATAAAAATTTTGATGGTTGCATTGTCATGTCCCTTGTATATACACATACAAATACTTAGCAGTTGCCACAATTGAGCATACCTCAACACTTATATGTGCATTATGTTTTTTATGTAAGTAAGGATTGTATGGAAAACCCATCAATTATCAATAACATTAGCCTTTATTGTGACCATGTTTCCATCATCCCATCTTCTATAGATGGGATAGACCAAGATATCAATAGTTATCATATTCATAAACCTTTGAGGGAAATTTTTAGGACATTGACAATCATGCATGCAAGGACTCTTGGGATTCAATGCACCGCAAGGACCATGGACATTACATTTTGAGATAGTTTCAAACAAAGTTGAAAACTTTGCTTTATCAAGAAACTCAACACAAATAAATCTATCATAATGGTGCACTTTAGAGGGTTTAAAAGGATGCTCCAAAATTAGCGAAGTATGAGAATGCGATTGCCCTCTCTTTTGAAACTCAATTACACTAATAAAGCGTGCAACATTTCCAAACAGATTCTTTTTCAATAATGTGTGCATCATATCAACATGTTTTTAATGAAAGACTTGAGCAGTCACATCAAGATGGTCATAAGCAATGAAATCACACTCACTCACTCACTCACACACACACACACACACACACACACTCTCTCTCTCTCTCTCTCTCTCTCTCTCTCTCTCTCTCTCTCTCTCTCTCTCTCTCTCTCTCTCTCTCTCTCTCTCTCTCTCTCTCTCATATGCATGCAATTAGGTGTATAGAGACTCATATATGTGTGCAATGACTTTTATGGACCAAACCTATAAACTTGTATCCATACTTGCTTTGCATGACATTTAGAAATATAATTGTATTCAAACGTTATAAAGAGGGTCCCAATGTGAACAAAAGATCAAAAACTCTCCATGGGGGCTAACCAAAATAAAGCTTTCTTTTCTTTGAGGAATCATCAGGAAAATTTTCATTTTCTAATACAACTTGGACAGGCGAGGCAAGTCCCATAACTACTTCTTGTTTTGGCAATGACACAAGGGACATGATAGTCTTTCCTCTCTTTCTTGCACCTAAAATTATAGAAAGCCACAATGCAAGTATAAATATATCTAACAATTAACAAAGATTAGTTAACTTCAGAATAACAATACCTAGCCTAACATCTCTAAACCACTTGTTAGGCATTGTCACAACTTGATGCAATGTCACAAAGCAACCAAGGTCCTTAAATTCATACTTCGGCCACCCCATTGGCATCCTATCAGTGTGAGATCATGGAAACCTCATATCATATTCAACTTCACCCATATGCACTCAAAAACATTGAGTATATCCACAATGTACCACCTCAATAAAAACTGAAAGTAAAATCTCTATATTGACATCATCATACAAACACTCAATGACCCTTGCAAGCATTCCTCTTATAATATCACGTGTTGTTATTGCGCGTAAGATACATTGCAATTCCTTTTGATACTCAGAAGATGGATAATAGTCCCAACTTGGAGTAGACATATGCAAAAGTCGAGTAAATACTTGAATATAGTATAAGAAATAATCTATTACTACCAAGGATATGCCAACCAAACATGACATAAAGGCCACTTCACACATGTGCAAAGCAGTGACCATGAAGGCATCCAATTTCAGTAGATATCTCTCTACAAAAAAGCAATACATATCATTCCACCCTCTAAAGATACATCTCTGTATACATCCCTACAAAAAAGCAATATAGCTCATTGTATCTTCTGAAGTACAACCTTGTATATAATGTTAGTTGTGACATTCATAGCCCCTCCATGTTCATCTGGTAAGACTTTCACACCGTATGAGGATTTCACCCTTGAAAATGCAACATAAAACACTCTGTGTGTAAACACTAGTGCCTTTAAATAAAGATTAACAACCAACAAAGTCTGACTCTGTGACTTATTGATCTTCATAGCAAACACCAGTTGAATAGGAAATTGCCTCTACTTCATAGTGCCATGAATAAAAGTGATCCTAGAAATAATAACACATTTTCCTACATTTGTTCGTATTATTATCTCAACATCTATTACCTTTCTATTTAATGCCTTACATATCAATCATGTGCCATTGCACATAACTTTTCTTGGATTTAAGTTTCTAAGTAGAATAATAGGTGCATTCATCTTTAGCAATAACAAATGGGGAGGAAATCCACCTCCAAGATCTAGCGTATTTAAGTCCTCTATAGAGTACAAAAATGAGCTATCATCCATCTCTGCAATTGAGTCCACACTATAGTACTACATAACCTCTCTTGGCATTGACTACAATGCATGATGATTCAAAGAATCTACCTCTATATCTCGTGCTACAAGTATAGCATACTTGCTGAAATATGTTCCAAAGTCTCTCATTGTGGACAATTCACTATACACACTATCAACCAAGGTTTTGACAAAGTGTCCTTTTAACACCATGCTAGATGGAACACATAACTTATCATAATTTTTTTATAATACCCACTCCATCCCCTATTCCTAAATCCAACTAATGAACCCATTATCAATTACATGACCAACTACTATTGACATCCCTATATTCCCAAATAACCTTGGCACTTAAATATACTGCCACAAATGAGAGTAACATAGTGCCACATTAACAATATCTTCATGGAAGCCCTTCATTACAACATGTAAGATCTATCTAAAATCACCCCAAGCAAAGTGACCTTTCCACCAAATGGTTTGTCACAACTCATAATATTCCTCAAAAGTTTTGGTAGCTACTTCAAATGCATACTTTTGAATCATGGGAGCCTCATCCCACAAAATAAGGCTAGATTGTCTCAACTGTTGAGTAAGATCACTCTAAAAAAGAATATTACATGTGGATCAACTACTTAATTCTAATGGAATTTTAAACCTTGATTGAGCAATACGGCCATCCGGCAGAAGCAAAGCAGCAATGCCAAATAATGCTATTGCTAATGCTATATGATGATCATTGCGTAGCTTAGCAAGCAAACACTTATCTTCCCAAACTCACCAAGACCATCTAAAAGAAATACATCCCTAGATTTTGCACCAATAGCATCCATAACTGCAGTTATATGCAACTCTTTGTCCATCATTCAACATTGCCTCCATAGAAACACAAACTCTACGCTACTCTAGTATATCATATGCATATTCATCTTCCAAAAGGATTAGCACACAATTAAGAATTTGTTCCTTGAGGTTATGGCAATCCATCAAAGTCAGACGGTCTTCATCCATGCTGACATAAAAGATCTTGAATATGCAACAAAGCCTTGTTTGATGCCTCTTGCTGTAGAACTATAGAAGAGGCATGCACATGTTTTAGCTCCAATCTATATAGTATATCCTCTACCATTGGTATCCTAAACCTATCCCAAAGATCATCAAGTTGAGCAAGCTCACAAAGTCCAAAATTGCAGCAAACAAAGCACGAAATTGGACACTAGTTTATATAGAGACAACTTCTTCTAAGCACATAGCACACTCATCGTCACACTCTCTGAGATGCCTTTTGCAATGTAACCCTCTTTAAAAGTATTGTGCATCACATTTCCAACAATATGTAAATCCTCAAAAGATGTACATCCCCGTGACATTATTAAGAGCATTCGCAAGTAGTAGCACTCACCACATTTGGGCGGCACAAAGTATATTTGACCACATGTATTTCCATGCTTTCTCTTGGTCCACATTTTTTGTTGTGCGTTCCACACCCAATACATTGGAAAGTCTTGATGTTGAATAGCTCGAGCCTCTGGATGAATAAGATTGCATACAAACCATTCCACAAGAGTAGTTCTCTTGATATCTTCATTCTACACAACATCTGATATATTGTATGTATCTTGAAACACCATACAATTGTCATCAAGCAAGTACATCTATAACCACTGTATATTGAGCTTCTCATTGTGCAATGTATAGTCATATATTCGCCAACATACTTCTAAAGCAGAAACATATCATGCATCTAAGCAACTCTATCTCCTCTGCTTTAAGAATGCTTGTGCCATTCAACCTTGAGTTTCCAACAGAAAATTTAATGGTTGGATGGTCATGTCCCTTGTATATACACATTCTTGTATAAATACTTAATAGCTACCACCATTGAGCATACCTCAACATTTATATGTGCATTATATTTTTACTTAAGTAAGGATTATATGGAACAACCCATCAATTATCAATAGTATTACCCTTTATTGTGACCATGTTTCCATCATCCCATCTTCTGTAGATGGGATAGTGAAAGCTATCAATAGTTGTCATATCCACAAACCTTCAAGGGAATCTTTTAGTACATTGACCATTATGCATGCAAGGACTCTTGGGATTCAATGCACCACCGCAAGGACCATGGACATTACATTTTGAGAGAGTTTCAAACAAAGCTAAAAACTTTGCTTTATTAAGAAACTCAATACAAATAAATCTATCATAACGGCACACTTCAAAGGGTTTAAAAGGGTGCTCCAAAATTAGCAAAGTATGAGAATGGGGTAACCCTCAGTTTTGAAAATCAATTATACTAACATTGCTTGCAACATTTCCAAACATGTTCTTTTTCAACAATGTATGCATCATATCAGCATGTTTTTTATGAAAGACTTGAGTAGTCAATTCAGGACGGTCATAAGCTATTTCTCCAAGTAACAAAGCATAAGTTATCTCTAACCACTTTGGATTACATGTCATTATTATAAAGAGATCAAGTTTCCCCTTACTGTGCACTATAGCCACGGCATCTTAATACAATTGATACATGCACCTTGGACCTACATTGCTCTAGACTACAATAAGCATTAACAATAAATTGTTGCAACAATCAACCACCACACAACATGCACACATTAATGTCTTCACACACTTGAAGTCGAAATGCATAAAATTGCATCTAAGTAACACAATCCTTATTAGACAATTCACGCATATTGCCTAGCATATTAACATTACTATAAGGCACCTTTACATACCAACCATCATCACCCATAGGAAAAAGGGTATATTCGTTCGAAATAGCACTACATCATCCATCTAGGCTATAAACATGTATGCCTCGACAATTAAGAGTATTCTCATCACCTTGTCCTGGCATGATAGCTGCAACCATAGTTGCCACTGGAGCTGAGTATTGTTGTTAGTTTGTTGAATTCCAAAAATAGTCATTCTTAGATCATGTAAGGGATTATTTTACAATATATATTGTGTCGATGCATCATAGACTAAAGCTCCCTAAGTAAATTTGGTAACAAATCAGGCATAACCTCCAATCAATTAGATAACTCATGCTCAGTATCATAAACATAAAGTTGTGCAAATCTTGACCTTTCTTGTCATTGCACATTAGGAACCAAAGAGCCTATACGATGATAAATGGAGCCATGCACTCTAAAGGTATAAGGATTCCCCACAACAAATAAAAGCTCATCAACATTGTGCCAAGTGACACAAATGCAAGAGCACTATTATATGCTCCTGTATTATTTTTAAATACTTTAGGTTGAGAATGCACACCATGCAACAAATCATGCAATGGCTACGGTGGACATTGCAATAGTGGCAATATTACTTTTTTATTTTTACAACAATGTTTGCCAAACAAAACCAATCCTTGCACTTGAGTCTCACATCTCCATAAACTAGGTGAACATCACTCACATATCTCATGAATACTTCCCATGGAATGCACAATTGGATCTTGAAATAGCAATATTGTAGTTGTAGGATGAATGTCCATTACAGGTAAAGTATGCAAAATAGAGCAAAAACCTCCATTTTGGGGACAAAGTTCGAACATTACTAACCCATGACTCATTAATCACATGATTTTTTAGATTTTGATGATTTTTAGCATTGCAATTATAATTTACAACAAACTGTTGCTCGAATGATTCATTATTTCCATTCAAAATTTCCATATGAGAAGGTATATTTTGAATTCCATACATTGAACTCTAAATGCCTGCACAAATCAAGCTATCATGATTTAGAGCTCCTTTCTGTGAAATGTTCTAGCATACAACATCTCTCTTCATGCCCCCTTCAATCATGTTGAACCATTTGAGCCCTAAGCCCAGCAATTTGTCATCGTCTATGTCGCATAGAGTTGAGTCTATGCCTATGAACACATAACACATAATCTCTACTAGTTGTTCGATGCAAAAATCCCATATTGATTGGATTCTCACAAAACTTGTATGGCAAGAGAGGTCATGCACTCTTTTAGGCAGAGACTCGATTGGTATTAGTATTGTCAAAAAGACACTATGATGGGCATGGTCAAAGCAAGGCTTAAAAGTAGAATCAATCTAGAATCACATAATTCAAAACACCGTAGTAATTTAAATCAGCATAGTGCTCTCTTAGAACCTAGGCAAAGCTTTACTTATCTTGAAACAATTGAAAATCTTAATGCTTCTCAAAGTTATTTCCAACACCAATAACTTTCTTTCTTGAATGTTATAGATCTATGTCACTAAGACTTAGCATAGAGAGAGAGAGAGAGAGAGAGAGAGAGAGAGAGAGAGAGAGAGAGAGAGACAAAGGAATGAATATGCATTTAACATTATTCAACATTAAATTTTCTTCATATGATCTACATGCAAATCTAAACACAAATAGCTAAGTACAAATTGGAGATGTAAATGATTCTCAAACCTTTTTTCATTATCAATTACTTTCCTAAATGCAATGGATGAAAAGAGAGAGAGGGGGGGAGAGGCAAACTAATGCACATGCCTTTAACATGAAATTATGCTAATACTTCAACTGGAGATTCAATGGAGATTCAAGAATTATCTTTGCCGTGATGAAAATAGTTATACAGTTATTTCTTCACAAATTGCAAGAGATAATAATCTTTTTATAAGTTAATCTTTAGGCCTAATACATCTTGTCTAGCTTAATTTAAGAGTATCATATCAAAAGTGCTACAGATCCTCGTAGCACATGAAATTTAAGTTCACAAAAAGAAAGCATGCAACATTACAAGAAACACTTGTCGAAGCACTTTAAGATGCGCCATAAAAGAAATATATAAGCTCTACATAGAGTAAGAGAGGTTATGCATTTTCAAAAAGACACATCGATGCACATGGTTAAAGTGAATCACATAATTCAAAACACTAGCAATTTAAATCACCATAATATTCCTACTGCAAGGAACGCTGGTAGTCAAAATCAAAATTAACCCAAACCCAAATCAAGAAAGAGTTTCAACTTAACAAATTTAGTTGTTGTTGAGAAACAATCCAATTGCAAACTTACCCCTATGGCAAATCAGTGGCTCATGCTCATCCCCATGTCCCCAAAATAATGTCCACATATCATTAATGTCAAAATTTCCTAGAGGTTTACTTAGAATTCCAAAGAAACAAAGAGAGAAAATTTAATGTTTACTTAGAATTAGAATTAAACGTAATATTGGATAAATGGATATATACTTAAAATTTAAAATGTGTATAATGTTTACAAACTCTCTCTAAAAGAGTGAGAAATGCATATGATTCTAATCTAATGCAAGCCCTTATACATTGAACGAAATATTGAAGAGAGAGAGAGAGAGAGAGAGAGAGAGAGAGAGAGAGAGAGAGAGAGAGAGAGAGAGAGAGAGAGAGAGAGAGAGAGAGATTGCATGCATCAAAATATTAAATATTAGATATTAGAGAGAATTGCAAGAATGGATATTCAAATTGCAAGACATGATAATTCTACAGAGAAAATTAAACCATATACTAAGCATCACATTGCAAAAATCAACAATTTTTTCTTTTTAAATTGCAAGACAAGATAATCCATTTTGTAGATCAGACCTCAAGAAAGAGACATCACATTCTACGCACCCAACACATTGCAAGACAAGATATTAAAATTGCAAGATATGATAATTCTATAGAGAAAATTAAACCATACACTAAGAATTACATTACAAAAATCAATAAAGTTTCCTATCTAAATTGCAAGACAAGATAAACCTTTCTAAAGATCAAACCTCGAGAAGCAGGCATCACATTGTACGTAACCAATACATTTTACTCAGTTTAGCCTTGCTACATCAAAGGCTTTACAAAAAGAAAGCATACATTATCACAAAAAAGTGGTGGCCCAAGCACTTTAAAAAAGTTTAGCTTATAAGCTTCATTCCGAGCAAGTCTTCCTCCTTAGTTGTGAGCATTCATTTGACGACTCAATTACTGCAGCAAGGCATTAAATCTACTAACATTCATTTGGAATTGCAGGAAGGATAGTTGATAACCCCTTTGGCTAATCAGAGGCTCTTGGTTTTCTCCAAGCCCCCAAAATGATGCCCACCTATCATTCACCAATAAATTCATCAACCAACTTGTCTCAGACACAATTATTGAAAGTGCCCTTACTTCACCACACAAACCACTCGAGACTTGTTGAAGCACACTCAGTGTGCTTTGTTAGACACACAACACCATACAAACCTTTAGCCTATTTGTGTAACTCGGCTGAGTAAATGGCAAGTGCATGATCAACACGTGTGCACAAACTCGTCTGCAATTCCATCAACTCATTCATCCTTGTCCTCAAGATGTTTAAAGTTTCAAGAGCTTGAAGTAGCCTATGTTTCTTCCGACCCTTGCAATTTTTGTAGAATTAGCAACATACGTTCCTTGTTGCCTTGCCACTTCTTTCATTCTTCAAAAATTCACTCTATTAGAGTTCACATTTTGGCTACAACAAAATATATAAATGATTATCTCCAAAATATACATACAAACATTTGACGCAAACACAATTAGAACAACTATCTTCCATACCCATACGAATGGCTCCAAGCAAGCAAGCATTGAAGAGACGATGTTATGGCTATTTTCTTCAATCCTACTAATTCCATTGCATTTGATGGAGTTGATTGCACTATGTTTGGAATATCTTCCATGGCTTTGTTTTGTTCCATGACTACACAAAACTTTCAAGAGTGTAAGAGATCCAACATAGGAATCCCAAAGCTATTGAAGATACCATCAATAAACACATTTGCAATTGAAAACCCTAAATCAAAGGTGTCCAGGACTCAAAGACAAAAGAATAGCCATGCATGAGCACATGCGTATATGGCCATGCATGAGCACATGCATACACGGGGTGCTCACTCCAAACATTGTCTAATCCCCCCCTCTCTCCCTCCCTCTCTCTCTAATAGATGTCCATTCACCCACACTTGCACATAGCACTCGTTGAAGCCCTAGCAATCATCACTCATAAACGTGAACATGTCCTAGACTCAAAAGTGAAAGAATAGACATATATTAGTTGCAACATGCATGAGCAAATGCATACATGGCCATGCATGAGCACATGCGTACACAATGCTCAATAAAGGCTAGCCAATCATTGTCTAATTGCTCTCTCTCTCTCTCTCTCTCTCTCTCTCTCTCTCTCTCTCTCTCTCTCTCTCTCTCTCTCTCTCTCTCTCTCTCTCTCTCTCTCTCTCTCTCTCTCTCTCTCTCTCTCTCTCTCTCTCTCTCTCTCTCTCTCATGGATGTTCACTTATCTACATCTGTACATAACACTCACCAAAGGTGTTGTAGACCCAAAGGCATTCGAGGCTTGAAAGTGAAAGAACACCAAGTTTAAAGAGGGGAAAAGAAACTATTAAAATGGTTTTTTGAAAAGTTTTATAATTCAAAAGAGATAGATAATGTATTTTAAAAGGAGATTCTCATCAAACATAACTCATTTAAGAAGTCTTATAGATGTTATATATATATTAAGCAAAGCATGGATTTGAGGATGCGCTTACACCGTGATTCATCCAAGTCACCATTTCCAAAAACCTATCAAGATAAACTTTCAAAGAAGCAAGTCGCACATTAAGGGAAATGTTCTTCGTTGCAAGGGGATGAGGCCACATAACGATTCATTTGAGTCAACATTGCCCAAAACCTATTAAGATAAATCTTCAAAGAGATAAGTTGCACATCAAGGGCAATATTCTCCTGTGCAATCAAGCTCTCATTCTTGTGAGCAATTAACTCACATACTTCATCGTCTATACAATCTGCACTATCAATAAGGTCTAACCTCATTTGAATTAAAAACCCAACTCATTGGGAGCTGTAGCATTAAGTACAGCAAGAGCCAAATGATAGTATTATTTATATTCATCGCTTGGAGCTTGAGAAGCAAGTGAAGATGTTATTTCATCATCAAAAAGCTTCGATTTCCTTAGTGATTAAATTGGTGATCATATGTAGAGGATCGAGAGAAAATTGAAAGAGAAATATGAAGGGAAGGATATTGATGGAGTGAGGATACATAATGAGTTAGAGGAAATCAAGGGTTATATAGGAGAGATATATGAACACATTCAAAAATATTGGTCATGTGCTCGATCCTTGGATGATCATGAAGTAAATTAAGATAATTACATTAGGTCATTAAATTTATCAAGTAGAAGTACCCTTTTAATTGAGAAAATCTCACTATTATTAATTAAGTCAAAATTATTAATTGCATACATAGCCATCAGAAATTATTGAATGGTATACATAGTTATTAGAACCTAGGGTATTCGAATTGACTCATTGCCAACATGACAAAGTGAAGTACGAACCCTAGGTTATGAAGTAACCAAAAGCATGATATAATTCTCCTTTGGAAAAAAATAGAAGTCTAAAAATTCCTGAGAAAAATACTTGTCTTATGGAGCCTTATGGTCCAAGAGTGCACACTACACAATATCCTTCCCTAGAAAATCATTACTTGATAATTTGCAAAGAACATAAGGATAGAAATTTATAGTTCCTACTTTGGAGTTCAAGATATATGGGTTCATCTTGGTACCTATAGCGGTTGATAATATGATACACTCTTTTATTGCCATAACCATGCTTGTATGGTAACATTATACATTAAATGGTCCATTAAAGTGCTAAGAAGGAAAATTACATCTATCTCACAGAAGCAAGCCATGTTGTCACAGAACCTATATAATTACATTGCCCCAAGGCACACTAAACTTTACACATCAAAGGTGTCCTTCATAAGAAATGGATGAGTATATCATGCCCTAGCACAATGTGACATTCTCCATTTTTGCTAATAGAACCATAACTCACACATCATATGACTCCCCAAGTTTGAAAATGGTAATGATAGGATCTTTTATCTCATCGAATTGTTATGTGTACTAGCCCCACAAAATATAATGAGCAAATTAGAGAGCGAATCTATCTCTCAATAATGAAAGCCATGAGTAAACAATACTATCATTTGGCCTTTGTCTTTTTCTCTGGGACCAAGATTCCCATTGCTTCATCTCATTCACATGCATAAAATGGACCCTTATGGTCCAAGGGTACACATTACACAACATCCTCCAGTACCTATAGGGTTTGATAATATGATACACTCTTCTATTTCCATAACCGTGCTTGTATGTATCATTATACATTGCAATGGTCCATCAAAGTGCTAAGAAGGAAAATTACATCAATCTAACGGAAGTAACCCATAACTCACACATCATATGACTCACGAATTGTAATGAGAAAAGTAGAGAGAGGATCTACCTCTCAACAATGAAAGTCATGAATAAAAAGTAGAATTATCAGTTGGCTTTATCAAGGACATTTTGGGTGTACTCCTTCTGTGATAAGTAGAGGAGCCCCTTAGAGTGATCGCCCATAATGCGTATCCCAAGAATATGTGAGGTTTGTCCCATGTCCTTCATCTCAAATCTCTTCTTGAGCTAATCTTTCAAGGCATCCAACTCATCTTCATGAGCACTCCTAGCAATCAACATATTATCCACATAGAGGACCAAAATCATAAGGCTGCCATCACAAGCCTTCTTATATAAACACAGATCGATATCATTGAGGGAATATCCCTGTGAATGCATAGAGGCATCAAAATTGTGGTACCATTCCCTAGGTGCTTAGTTAAGGCTATCAAAGCTCTTCCTCAATCTGCACACTATGTGTTCCCTCCCATATTCTGCAAAGACCTTAGGCTGCTCTATGTAAATCTCATCATGTAAGTCCCTATGAAGAAAAGCCATCTTGACATCCATCTAATAAAGATGAGAAACCAAAGCCAATACTAAGCTTAGAGTAGTCATCTTCACAATAAGAGAAAAGATTTCATCAAAGTCCACAACATGTTCTTGCTTGAAGCCCTTAGTAACCAATTTGGCCTTGTATCTTGACTTGGGATGTCCAAGGGTACTTTTCAACTTGTACATCCACTTGCGTGGAAAAGCACACTTGCCACTAGATAAAGGAATCAAATCCCACGTGTGATTTTTTGGTAGTGAGTCATACTATAATTGCATGGCCCTCTCCCAAGAGTGACTACCACCTCTGTGCATAGCCTCATCATAAGTAAGAGGCTCACTAGTATTTGTCACTAAAACATAATCCATAGAGGGCTCAAACCGTGTAAGCTATTGTCTATCTCTAGTAGACTACCTTAAAGCTAGTTGTGGGGCTGTATGTCCTAGGGAGCATTAGGGACCTGGGCCACTGGGGCACTGTTGCATGCTGTTCAACTAGTTGTACAGTAGCAAGAGGTTCCTCCTGAAAGATCATCCTACATACCTCAACAACATGTCAAGCCACTTATGCATTTTTTCATCATGGAAAACAACATCATGGCTGTAGATAACCTTCTAAACCAGTAGATCCCATAAGCGATAGCCCATCTCACCTGCATCCCCATAACCAAGAGAGATGTGTTTTTGAGACTTAAGATCAAGCTTATTGTGCTTGTCCTTGGGTACATGGCAGAAAGCCTCACAACCAAAGACACGCAAATGAGCATATGAGGGAGGTTTTTCAGACCATACCTCCTCTACAACTTGATAGTCAAGAGCAGTATACAAGGACCAATTTTCCAAGTGTATGGCAGTAGTGATTACCTCACCCCAAAAATATTGTCCTATTCATGCACTCAACCATATCATTCTGGGGTGGGGTAGATGGGGTAGTGAGCTGACGCTTAATACCCCTCTCATCACAAAATGCTCAAAGGCTTTAGAGACATACTCACCCCCATTATTTGACCTTAGGCATTTCAGTCTATACCTAGAAGACTAGTTCTCAACCAAAGCAAGACAATGTTGAAATGTAGCCAAGGCTTCTGATTTCTGATTAATAGGATATGTCCAGACCTTATGCATATAGTCATTAATTAAAGTAACAAAATACTTTACACTACCTAAGTACGACTGGCATGGCATGGGACCATATACGTCCAAATGAACAAGAGCCAATGGCTTGCCCATGCATGCTATACTACACTTTTTATGTGTATTATGTGTATGCCTGATATATAAACAATGATTGCAAGGCTCAATGCACTTGTAGTCCAGAGATGGAAGATACTACAAACAAGTAAGCATTTTTATTCCTTTTAAAGACATGTGCCCAAGGCAACAATACCAAAGAGTTATACGTGGAACTGCATCCATTGCCAAAATATAGTGAACTAACCCAAATACAAGCAAGGGGTAAAGAGTATTGGACTTAGCACCATGTGCAATGACAAGATTCCCATGGTTAATTTTCCATGAGGAATCACCAAAATAAATTACATAACCTCTATCATCCAAAGTGCTAGCAAAGATAAGACTCTTCGTGAGACCCAATACATGATGTACATCATGAAGAGTAAATATGCAACCTAAACTAAACTACAGCTATATATCACCAATACCAACTATCTCCAATGCCAAGTCATTATCCAAATGGACGGATCTAGTCAAATTGTGATAGGAGTGAAACCACTCTCTATGAGGGGTCACATGAAAAGAAGCCCCTAAATCTATCACCCAACACTGAGTATACCCTAACAAAGCATCAGTCAGCTATAAAGTATCAAGAGAAGAAGCTACAAGTATGAAATCATCATCAAAATCAGTTTACAAAACATTAGTCTCTTCAATCTTAACATTGGACTTGTTAAGGACAATGCTACAATCATCATTTTTGTCATGTACTTTATCCTTGCCATTTTCTTTGTGCATGTCCTCGCGCATTGTGGGAGCTTTCGCTCAACCGCCAAGACCCATGGACCACTTATCGTTCAAGCGTTCCAAGCCGAGCACTAATGGCTACCTCTCACATAGCTGACGCGCCATCCATATCTACGGGTATAGTGAGCTTACCTCCATGCCAATCGAGTTACCTCCTCTCTCGTGCACTCTGGTAGCTCCACGATCCAAGTGCAAGCTTCAAGCAAGCTCCATCCTCAAGCTCCACGCTCCAAGCTCCATTGCCGCAAGCAAGAGAAGAGAAGAGAAGAGAAGAGAAGAGAAGAGAAGAGAATAAGAGAGGAGAAGATAGAGAGCTTCTCCTCCCCGGTCCCTCACCCTCATACACTCACTCCCTCACACTCTCACACTCCCTCTCTCAAGCACAAGCTCAAGCAAGCAAGAACAAGAAGAAGAAGAAGAAGAGGAGAGCCACTTCTGGCCACACACAAGAATGAGCTTCTCATTCACTTTTCAACTTTATATACAAAACCCTAAATCCCCCTTATCCCATTTTTTACATGGCCGGCTGTGGCCTAGGCCCTTTTCCCCATTGTCCTTCTATCTTCCTAGCTTCCTTTCCACCACCCGTCTACATTTACAAATTGCACGGGTGAGAACCCAGCGCTCCTTGAATTAAACCATGATGCGCTTGCGCTCTTTTACAAAAGCATTGACTTGTGCTTTTCCTTGTGCGCCTTTCTCCCTTATTTAGGACTTTTCTCCCTGTGCGTCTTTGTCTTCCATTTCACTTTGCCTTGGCCTTTGTCTTCTGCTTTATCTTTTCCAGATTTTCCACCTTTGTTCGTTTGAGGGTTAACATTACCCCCCTCCTAGACAAGTGCCAATCCCATGGCACTCATCGTTGTAGGTAGCAAGCTTAAACATGCACCAAAGACGTGGGTGGCAAGGACGTCTACGGTTGACATGGGGGAGTGCTGGTAGTGGTGGGGAGGGAGGTCATTGGGGGCATGTTGGTGGTTTAGGTGGCTGGTGGTAGGGCTATTCTTTGTGGGGATTGCACTGATGGACTACAAGTGGCGGTTTGTTGTGGGGATTCTGCACATGACGATTCTTAGCGGGCATGCAGGATGATAAAGGATAGGAATTTAGAGTTGAGTGTCGATGAAGAGCGAGTGACACCTTCGTTGGAGTCTTCAATACCTGCAATTGAAAACCTCTCATAGGTGGTCTCTCCCTAGGGATAGTGCTAGTCTTCTTTATCGTGCACAAGACATAGTTTAATTAGTTTGGGAAACAGATCAAACTCTAAGTGAGCTGAGAGTATTTTCCTATACTTGAGGACCCAAATTGTGTATATATTTGGGTGCAGATATTGTGTGAGTGCTCGTGCATACTTAGATATTATATAGTTAGAAGACCACGGGCTGGTTTCTCATAACAATGGGGGGATGAAGCAAAGTTGTCCATGCTGAGAAGAAGTACACATGAAGGTGTATGCGACATCCTTTGCATTGTGACTGCACGACATAACATAATTGAACATAGGGGCACTGCACTATCGATAGATAGCTGGTAACTATTAGACCTGTGTGATGAGGACAGTGTACTTTTCATGGCCATTCGTGCAGTGCTTACCACAATTGATTGCAATGGTACTAAGGCAAAGTGCAAGAGGGAATCGTGCGAATGGGTCAGGGGAACAGGTATAACCATAGGCGAGACAAGCTCCCTAGATATGTCCTGCCCTTGATGTGCCCTGAACAATTATGGGTGATGTTAAGGGGCTAGGGGATTAGGAGCGGAGCCAGCCGACCAAGGTCACTAGATGCTCCTAATTTGAGGACCCCTAGGTGCTATGCTGTGATCGTAGGTGCTTCTTATCTTTTCGTTCTTTTCTTTTCTTTTTTCCTTTTCTGATTTCTCTTTTTTTTCTTCTTCTTTTTCTTCTTTTTTTTTGCTTAAGTACAACCATTGCAATATGTTGAGGCTATCAGCCTTTCAATGGGTTGGGAAATGTCAAGCTTTGAAGGCTCAGGAAATGGATATTACAGTGATGATTGTGCCCTAGCCTCGTTGTCAGAGAAGCAGTTGTTGAGATGGGGAGATACACTTGAGATATTGCAAACCTCTTTGCGACACACGATGTCGGTACAATTGAGGTAACAACTGTCCTGAGCCAATCGTAGAGCTTGACCCAAAAAGAGAGCGTAACCCATGACTATGCTTTGGATCATGCGATGTGGACACTCATAAGGCTGATTCTTTGCATTTGGCAGCATGGTTTTGTCGCGGTTCTTTGTGAGGTTGGTGGTCTTGCGGTGACTTGGGCATTGAACACGTTCGCACGAAAACCTGTGTCATCTTGCATCCATTTGTCACTTCATGAGAGTATACGCAAGTCACATGTGTCAAGTACAACGAACAAATGCAATCACGTCAAGATATTACTTTTTCAAAATCCTATGATGCTAATTACGATGCCTATTCTGGTGCTTGTTAAAGACTTGGCATATATTAGCAATAGGTGTGGAAAGTGTGTACAAGTGGGGAGCCTGCCCCTTTAACCCTCACAAGACAAAAAATTATGGCAGGATGGCCTTTGTTAAGTTGCTTGCATATCATAGGAGCTACTCTATTTGCACAAGGCGGGGTGAGTCCGAGTGGTCAGGCGACTGAGGCTCTAGGTGAGGGGCTCGTATGAGGTTGGGCAGGGAAGATGTCGGCCGGGATCTAAATGGTGTAGTCTCTGGCCGCCACCGTTTCCAAAATGCTTTTGAACAATGCATCGAATTCTTCCTCATCTTGAGCTGCCCTTTCTACCTTCAAGCACTTGGTGCCCGAGCGTATGTTGGGGGCTCGCGCAACCGGTGTTGCCATGCCTTGTGTGCTTCTTTGAGCTTCTATTCCCCTGGCCCGGGGATTCTTCGGCCTACTCTGGGGTAGTGTCGCTTGGGACCTCATTTCTTTGCATACCTTTTGAGGCTAGGCACGTAGCACACCAACGGAGGAGCTTGTGCTACATGTTCCCTTCGATGGCAGAGAGCGTCTTTGCAAGCCAGCTGCCCTTTTGCTCCATGTCTTCCACATAGGGGGATCTGCAAAATGTGAACCAAGGATTAGGCCTTGATACACGATAAAACCATTCACATGGAAGGGATTATACAGTGGTTTATCTGGTTTATCAAAGTGCATATAACGAGGAGGGGAGAGGTAAGTCATGTAGTGGTTGTAGTAGAGGGACGGCCCCTGTGATGATGTTCGTTGGCCTCTAGCCATTAGCAGATCTTGGCTTATGCTAAGTTGCATGGACCAGTTGTCAAGGAGCGGGGCAGGGCTCATCTCGGAAGGATAGATCATAAGGGGAAAGGTGCATAGGAAGGGACAGTACCCTGTCCATACCCTCAGAGATGTTGGTCAGAGCTTCCTTTGGTGGTGATGAGGATTGCATGCCCTCCACCTAGAGGCGATAATGGTCACACGACTTCTAAACGTGTGATGAGAGGAGGACCTAAGGATCTTAGTCTGTTGAACCCAACTCTTCTCCTTGCGCTTAGCTATCATTGCTTGTGTTTGTTGATATTGTCTATATAGGGTCACAAAATTCATTGTTTATTTATGTACATATTTACGAATCCTTGTCACATCATGAGGATAAAAGCCAATTGTAGAACTCCGTGGAGTGTGACATACGCATCTAGTACTCGTGGCAGCTTACTCAATACCGATAGATATTTTGCAACATCGAGTAGCATGGAACCTTGTCCGAGTCTACTGGCAACATGCAACTCCTCCTCAGTGAGAACCTTATCACACAAAGAGTTCTCTTGGATAGTTTCAGCTAAGTCCGTACCCCGAATGGCAGTCAGCACTCAAAGGGAAGTTGGTACCACATAGGTTGGGTCTCTTTGAGACCGCCATTTGGCCAATTGCTCCTCTGAGACTGTCATAATCTAGGCTCCTAGTTCAGCCATTGCAATGCGGTTTTCACACCAACGTTGTTCAAATTGACTTTGGCCCTCTGATAGTTGCTTTAGTTACTCTATCTCTAAGAGATTTGGTTGGCAGAGCACATCATTGAATGTGACAGTTAAGCGTAGTTCGTCGGCTTCCTCGTCAGAGATGAGTCGCATGCGTTCATATAGAAGCCTGTTATGGTGCTCGTCAAGATGTTCTTGCTCTTCTCAGGATAAGGGAAATGGCAAGTATTCTTCAAGCTGCTCTTTAGGGAATGTGCCCATGTTTTCCAGGACATAGACATGTACGAACACTTTGAGCTTAGCATCCAACTCAGTTAAGCATTCTGTGACACTTCTATGTTCAACAAGGGCTTGCTCAGTTGCTGTCTCATGCAAGGTTCTAGGAGTTTACTTGGGCTTTAGCATAGCTGGGGGCTCAGGCCTAGACGAGCAGGTTTGGCCAACGCTAGGATTTCTTATTCTCTCAGAGTTTCCATGTTTCTGCTGAGGCTTCGTTTTATTGCGCCATGGTTCTCCTTGGATGTGACTGGTATAGATTTGTTACCCTGTTGTGACAGTGTCGTATCCACTCTTGATTGGTCAATGCAAGTTCCATTGTCGATGGATTGAGTGTTACAAGCAGCCGTTGATGGTAACGACTGCTTTGATTTTTCAAAGCACATGGATGTGTCTAAGGTTTCACCACTATTAGGAGAGGCATCAATGGGATCATTGGTGGATGGACTCAATGCTTTATTCCTGAGCTCTCCAGCACTCTTGGTGTCAATGTTCTCAGGATCCCCAAATGTGTGACTGATGTTGTCTTCGTTGTTTTCTCCTCTTTTTCTTGGTTAGCGAAGGTGCATCTCTCAACGACTCAGGACCTTAGACTAGGTCAATCGTTGATGTGCTTGGTCGGGCCTCAACATTCTCTCTCTCTAGTGTGTCCTCACGGGACATAGCCGCGGCCTGCTGAATAGCCTCACTAGGTTGTGAGGGTACAACTACCTCCCTTTTTGGAGAGTCTAGCTCTTCAGCCAATTCCCTTGTGTTTAACTCCTCCAGCCTAGGCTGTAGGCACTTTGGAAGTGTTGGAGTTGTCAAGGAAGTTGATTGCGATACCTCCTCCATAGGTAGACTACTAAGGACACGTTCCGCAAGGGGCATTATCACGGCCAAGGGCTGTGACTGTTGTGATCCCTGATTGGACGTAGTAGTGGCTCGTCCAGTGGGCTAGCTACTCTTAGTGGATTGGGGTGAGGTCCCTAGGGCGATCGGAAGTGGTTGTGTCTTTTGTTGCCCTTTGAGTATTCATCTGTGTAGATCCAGCGTGAGTTGTCACATTAGGTTGCACAGGCATATCCTTGGGCCGAGAGCTACGGCTAGTGTCATGTCCCACCTCTTGGACATTTGGAAGCTTAGATGGAGATAGAGATTGGGAGTGAGCAGCCGCCCTTGACGACCGTTGATGTGCTTCGTGTGTTCATTTGGAAAAAGAGGATGTAGGAGATCTAGGACTCTTAGGTGGACTGGGCACTGGCTGAATGATTTGCTTAAGGCTATCAGGTGATTGTGCCATTTGCTTTATTAAGCGATCAGCCTTGCCATGAGTAATGTTATGGCCATGATGCCTGTTATCCTCTTGGGAAATCAAAGGCTTTTTGGGCACTAATGGCTTTTGCGCACGCTCGATGGTTACATATGACATCTGCTTATTAAGCATGCTAGGCTGAGGCTCTCTCTTTCGAACACTCATGTTTGGTTTCTTGCCTCGAGACTTGGAGTTTCTCTTAGATTTCCTCCAGTGCTTCATTGCTTTTGATGCAATCTGGCCTTCAGCTGATAGAGGTGGTTTAGCAGGGGGTTTTGGTACCCAAATCCATCGATTACCTGCGTAATACCCTTGAGCGCGTAGCAATGCTTTGGATATCCATCGTGGCATTGTGCTGACCCTCCATCGATGCCTTCGTCTATAAGGCTTGGGATTCTTTTGGGGTCTTCTATGATATTTGTAAGTCCAAAGCCCGCTGTTCTTAGCATTGTCTCTTGACCTTCTTGTTTCAGGCATGGCCTCACTCATTGGTTCTCGTTGTTCGACCTGTGCTTGTATCAACTCTTCCAACCAGTCCTTGCTCTCGTTAGTAGGCTTGACTGTTACATCAGCACCGTCCTTGCCTTTCTCTCGAGGTTCAATGAGGTCACCCTTGCTAAAGGTTGTGACTATCCTCACACCCAGTAGTGTCAGGTGTATCCTCTATGCTACATAGTCAGCCTCACACTTGGTCGCCCTTTTGAAGGGTCTTCCTAGGAGGGTTTCCTTGCCGCAGCTAGCAGTATTTGGAGGAACATGAAATAGGATAGGCAAGCTTTCAGTTTCAATTGTCGCAAGGATTCTGCACTTCCCTATGAGCACTTGTGGGTGTCCCCCATAAGGGCTAAGAGTTGCACTAGTCAGTGTGAGCTCTGGTTGGCCTAGTAGGGTCCATGATTCATAGGTCAAGATATTGAAATTTGCTCCTTCATCAATCAAAGCATCGATAGTATGCTCTCTTTTAGGTGTGAGTTTGACCCTAAGATAAGTAGGTGGTACTATGTCTTCGTCTTCCGGGTCTTGACTTGTAAATTTAAGCCTTCTGACAAATGCCCTTGAGTCCCCATCTGCACGACCAGATGTGAATTCTCCACTGATGTCTTGGATCGTCAGTGCAGTGCTATTCAAGGAGCATCTATCGTCAAGACTGTCATATCTAGTCATTCTTGCTATTGTAGCTTAATGTTGCATTTTGCTTTGACTAGACACAGTCTGAACACAATGTCTTTGTGTTCTTGTGGTGTGGCCCTTTTACCTTTGATGGCTAGATTGGCCTGTTGTGGTTCTAGGGTCTCTTTTTGTCTTTGTTTGGGTGTGGGCTTCTGGTTGCTGCTTCGTGAGTGAAGATCTATGCTTATGTAGAGCCATTACTACACTAGGGCCTAATCCGGAGAACTTGTCACGATGCGTGTTTTCCCTCCAACCTACTTGGGAGAGGTGCGGAGGGGGAAGAGCCCCCTTTGCGAAGGTCCGAGGGGGGCAATCCCCTCAGCCCGCAGGGCTGTTACGGTAAACGCCATGCACAATTTGGAGAACCTTTTATAGTAAAATTTTGAACTACTTGCTCTAAATTTCAGCCCAGAGATGGATCTGTGATGTGCCTTTAGCTCTACGTAGCCTTTGGGGTCAATCTCGGGGTTTAGATGCGTCAAAATTTGTGTTCTAGATACCTATCCGATTTTGACAGTTTTTTGTCCGATTCTCAGATGTCTGATTATCAGGAGTCCGATTATCAGAATCAAACGTCCGATTTCGGGTTGGTCCGATCGGTCCAGTGGTCCGATTCTGAGACTGGGTCCGATTATAGCAGTCGGATGGGGGTGGTCCGATTTTCGAAGTGGTCCAATTTTCAAAGTGGTCCAATTCTGGTCACGTCCGATTTTGACATGCATCCGATTCTGAACTCGTCCGACTCCTTGCGTCCAATTTTTGTGTGACCGACTCTGAAGTCTGACTTTCAATGTGTCCGATTTTCAAGGTCCGAGTGTCCGATTTTGAGACTGGGTCCGATTATAGCAATCGGATAGGGGTGGTCCGATTTTCAAAGTGGTCCGATTCTGGGAGTCGGATCGGAAAAGTGGTCTGATTTTTGGAGTCGGACGGTCCGACTCCAAGAATCGAGCAGTCCTATTCTGGGACTCAGACGACCTGGTCCGATGGCACGGACGACAGCCCGCGGGTTGCGCGTGATGCCTCAAGGTCAATGCCTACTCCACGGAATCGTGCCGTGCCTTCCAAATAGGTGCAAAGCAATACAAGGAAATGCCAGACTTACGTGGAATCACTGTGGCACTCGAATCAAATGGCACTCCAAGGATCTGTGCCCCTATTTCCCTATTTCAGCCTGTTACACAGCAACAGAAAACCCTACTATTTTCCTTCTTTTTTCATATCCTAATCTTAACCTAATGCAACAAAAATCAAAATCAGATATGGAGATGGATGGTCCTACTCTAATATTCAACAACAAATCAAAAACCTACTTGCTAAGGAGATCGAATACCTCTTCAAACTCCCTCGCTTCCTACCTATCTACCTCAAGTACCGGTTCGAGAAAAACCCTACTTCAATGCTCGATTCGAAGCACGCAAGCGCTCAAGGCTTGAATCCGTTGGTCCCAACAACAGAACCAAAATGTGGGAGTTTTCGCTCAACCGCCAAGACCCACGGACCGCTTATCGTTCAAGCGTTCCAAGCCGAGCACTAATGGCTACCTTTCACATAGCCGACGCGCCATCCATATCTATGGGTGTAGTGAGCTTACCTCCATTCCGATCGAGTTACCTCCTCTCTCGCGCACTCTGGTAGCTCCACGATCCAAGTGCAAGCTTCAAGCAAGCTCCATCCTTAAGGTCCACGCTCCAAGCTCCATTGCCATGAGCAAGAGAAGAGAAGAGAATAAGAGAGGAGAAGATGGAGAGCTTCTCCTCCCTGGTTCCTCACCCTCACACACTCACTCCCTCACACTCTCACACTCCCTCTCTCAAGCACAAGCTCAAGCAAGCAAGAACAAGAAGAAGAAGAAGGAGAGAAGAGCCACTTCTGGCCACACACAAGAATGAGCTTCTCATTCACTTTTCAACTTTATATACAAAACCCTAAATCCCCCTTATCCCCTTTTTTACATGGCTAGGCCCTTTTCCCCATTGTCCTTCTATCTTCCTAGCTTCCTTTCCACCGCCCGTCTACATTTACAAATTGCATGGGTGAGAGCCCGGCGCTCCTTGAATTAAACCATGATGCGCTTGCGCTCTTTTACAAAAGCATTGACTTGCGCTTTTCCTTGTGCACCTTTCTCCCTTACTTAGGACTTTTCTCCATGTGAGTCTTTGTCTTCCGTTTCACTTTGCCTTGGCCTTTGTCTTCTGCTTTAGCTTTTCCAGATTTTCCACCTTTGTTCGTTTGAGGGTTAGCACCCATCTTGTAGCACTATGGCCAAATATGCCTTGCTTTTCTCTAGTAATTTCAAGTCAATGAGGACTTACGGCCATGGGACTCACTATGAGACTATACATGTGACTAAGAGCGAGACTATTGAGAGTCTCTCCCATGGTAGTCATTACCGCTCCTAACATTATTGCCTCTAACTACCAAAGAGTGAGAGGTATGGGAAGCATCGACATTGTTTTGATTAACCTCTTCAGTCAAGAGTGCACCTTTTACATCATGCAATTATAACCCATTAGTAGGTATGTTGGCTCACATAGCATTACAAAAGGTATCCCGTGATTCAAGCAACGTAACTAAGAGAAATAAGGGAAGAAGAGTGCCCTTGAATTCAATCCCCTACGAAGACAAATGACTAATAATGAAATGAAATTCATTTAAGTAAATTGACACCTCCTTCATGCGAAGGTCCATGAGTTGCTTCAGTCAATACATCTACGATGTGGGGCTCTGCTTGTCATAGACATTGCAAATCTTTTCCCATAATTCCCATGCGAAATGCCCATCAGAGACAACATTATAGAATACTTGCTTAGAGAGGGATAGTATGATGGTGGACTCGCATAGATCATCTCATCTCGAACGAAAGTTGAATGCCATACGAGCAAACAAAGCTCAAAACATCATGTGGAAGACATCCATACATCCAAGATCCAAGTAGCATATATCTGGGAGCATCCAACCCAAGTAACTTGCAAAACGCTTACTGGAGCATCAAATAACTATGCATAACAGTGAATGACAACCAATGTCAAGATTCAAAGCTCCAATCTCATCTCAAAAGCAATTCAAAAGCATAACCATACATGTAACATGAACCATAAGCATTGATATATCAACCCAAGTAGTCGATAAGCACTTGGGAGAAATAGGCATGTATTTCACTAATTAAATGAGCATCAATCTTGGTTATTACAACAATAAAAAACCTCTGTAACAATGTATACCTCAAGGTGAGGAATCCATGGCTACCGTTGAAGCTGTGAGTTGAAGCTTTTCTTCACAAGCTAAAGTAATGTCGGCTTGAGCTCCTCAATGCCAGTGCAATGGCTCTAATACCAATTGAAAGGAGTGAGCCTTGAAGTGGAAGCATGGAGCAGAAGCAAGAGCTATGGTGAAAGGAGCAAGAGCAAAAGAGAGAGACACACAAGATGTGGAAACTCCAACAATCACTATGTGTGACCGGCCTTAATTTTATTCAAATGTTACTAAAAGAATAAAAAATAAAGTAATAGTGATGGGCGTCCACCACTTGCAGTGTACAAGTGTGTGGGTACTATCAGTGTAACTAATACATGTGCAACTATGCACATGCACGTTGAAGGGAGTGAGCCCTAAAGTGGAAGTATGGAGCGAAAGCAAGAGCTATGGTGGAAGGAGCAAGAGCAAGAGAGAGAGAGACATACACACAAAAGATATGGGAACTCCAATAGTCACCATGTGTGACCGGACTTCCCTTTATGCAAATGTTATTGAAAGAATAAAGAATAAAGTGATAGTGATGGGCACCCGCCACATGCCATGTACAGATGTGCGAGTATGCGAGTATTGTTAGTGTACAGACGCCTTTACCCCTAACACTTCTATTGCCATAACCACGCTTGTATGATATCATTTTACGTTGGAATGGTCCATCAAAGTGCTAAGGAGGAAAATTACATCAATCTCATGAAAGCAAGCCACAGTAATATAGAACCTATAGAATTACATTGCCCTAAGGTACATCAAACTTTGCACATCAAAGGTATCCTTCCTAAGAAATGGATGAATATATCATGGCCTAGCATGATGCAACATTCTCCATTTTTGCTAATAAAACCATAACTCACATATCATATGACTCCCCAAGTTTGAAAATGTTAACAATAGGGTTTTTTATATCATTGAAGTGTTATATGCACCAGCCTCACAAATTGTAATAAGCAAAATATTATCATTTGGCCTCTGGCTCTTTCTCTAGGACAAAGAGTCTCATTGCTTGATCTCATTTGCATATATAAAATGGATCCTTGTGGCCAAAGGGTACACATTGCACAACATCCTCCCCTAGAAGATCACTACTTTGGAGTTCAAGATAAATGGGTTCATTCTAGTATTTATAGGGGTTGATAATATGGTACATGTCTTAAAATAAGTAGTATAGATATCTTCCACTCCATGTCTCAAAACACATATCTTAAAATGTTAATTCTAATCTAACATAGATCCTCATATTTCAAATGTGTGTGTGTGGGTGTTTTCTATACAAATCGAATGTTGAAAACTCCTCTATTTTAAAAGCTTGGAGAGAGAGAGAGAGAGAGAGAGAGAGAGAGAGAGAGAGAGAGAGAGAGAGAGAGAGAGAGAGAGAGAGAGAGAGAGAGAGAGAGAGAGAGAGAGAGAGAGAGAACAACTCAAAACATTGATATCTTAGAATCGTATTTTAGACATCTTAGGTATGTTTCCAATATCATCTAGTATCAATCTATCTTAAAAGGTTGATATCTTTCTACTTTGGATTTAGAAGCACGTTAATATGATCAACTTGTAGGTTAGAGAGAGAGAGAGAGAGAGAGAGAGAGAGAGAGAGAGAGAGAGAGAGAGAGAGAGAGAGAGAGAGAGAGAGAGAACGAAGAGATGTACTATTCCTATTTAATCATTAGTTTTCAAAAACCAATGATAAATTAAACACATCTAAAAATGAGAGAGAGAGAGAGAGAGAGAGAGAGAGAGAGAGAGAGAGAGAGAGTCTGTCTGTGTGTGTGTGTGTGTGTGTGTGTGTGTGTGTGTGTGTGTGTGTGTGTGTGAGCAAGTGAGAGAAAGACTTTTATTTCTATATAAATCAAACAAATGCTAAAGATCTTTCCACATAACTATATTGGACCTTGGAAATCTCTTTCTCTCTCTCTCTCTCTCTCTCTCTCTCTCTCTCTCTCTCTCTCTCTCTCTCTCTCTCTCTCTCTCTCTCTCTCTCTCTTTCTCTCTCTCTCTCTCTCTCTATGCTTGACTAGTTAATTAATAAAATGCATTATTATTTTTCTCTCCTTCTCTCCCCCACACCTATATTAAGAGAAAGAGGGAGAAAAATAATTAGCAATTACTAATAAATAATAACAATTAATAATGGATGTGTTGAGAGAGAGAATGAATAAATTAATAATTTATAATTTATTAATCTACTAATCCTAACATAAACCAATACTAACTAACTTGCTAACAAATAAACATAAATATAAACAAAAGCAACTTACCAACACACACACACACACACTCTCTCTCTCTCTCTCTCTCTCTCTCTCTCTATGCTTGACTAGTTAATTAATAAAATGCATTATTATTTTTCTCTCCTTCTCTCCCCCACACCTATATTAAGAGAAAGAGAGAAAAATAATTATAAATTACTAATAAATAATAACAATTAATAATGGATGTGGAGAGAGAGAGAGAGAGAAATGAAAAATTAATAATTAATAATTTATTAATCTACTAATCCTAACATAAACCAATACTAACTAACTTGCTAACAAATAAACATAAATATAAACAAAAGCAACTTACCAACATAAACAAAACTAACTTACTAACCCATTAACAAAACCAATCTCTCTCTCTCTCTCTCTCTCTCTCTCTCTCTCTCTCTCTCTCTCTCTCTCTCTCTCTCTCTCTCCATGCTTGACTCGTTAATTGATAAAATAGCGTTATTATTCTCTCTCCCATGCCTATGTGAAGAGAAAGAGAGAGAGAAATAATTAACAATTACTCATTAATAATAACAATTAATAATGCATGTGTCAAGAGAGAGATATATCATTTAATTAATAATTAATAATTTATTAATCTACTAATACTAACATAAACATAAACACAAACACCAACATAAACCATTACAAACTAACCTGCTAACAAATAAACATCAACATAAACAATAGCAACTTACCAACATAAACAAAACTAACTTACTAATCCATTAACAAAGCCAATCTCTCTCTCTCTCTCTCTCTCTCTCTCATGCTTGACTAGTTAATTAATAAAATAGCATTATTATTTCTCTCTCCTTTTCTCTTCCCCCATTCTCAACCTATTAACAAAACACACACTCTCTCTCCAACCAACCAACCAACTAACCTACTAGCAAAACTAATACTAACATAAACATAAACCAATCCTAGCCAACCTGCTAACAAATAAAGATAAATATAAACAAAAGCAACTCACCAACATGAACAAAACTAATCACAAATAAACATGCAATAATAAATTAATTAATAACAACTAATCAATAAATTCTCTCTCTCTCTCTCTCTCTCTCTCTCTCTCCTCCCCACCTCTCTCTCCTTCTCTCAACCTACTAACAAAACACACACACTCTCTCTAACCAACCAACCAACCAACTAGCTAACCTACTAACAAAACTAACCAACCAACATACTAACATAAACATAACATAAACAAAAGTAACTTGCCAATATAAACAAAACTAACTTATTAACCTATTAACAAAACTAATCACAAACAAACATGTAATAATAAATAAATTAATAATAATTAAACAGTAAACTCTCTCTCCTCCCCTTCTCTCATCTACTAACAAAACCAACTAACCAACTTGCTAACAAAACTAATACCAACATAAACATAAACCAATACTAACTAACCTACTATCAAATAAACATAAATATAAACAAAAGCAACTTACCAACATAACTTATTAACCCATTAACAAAACCAATATATATATATATATATATATATATCTCTCCCCTATGCTTGACTGGTTAATTAATAAAATGCATTATTATTTTTCTCTCCTTCTCTCTCCCCCACACCTATGTTAAGAGAAAGAGAGAGAGAAATAATTAACAATTACTAATAAATCATAACAATTAATAATGGATGTGTTAAGAGAGAAAGAGAGAGAAAGAAGGCTTCTCACTTCCGCCGCCGCCGTTCACGAAGAAGAGGAGAAGATGTACGGAGGGCGAAGAGGAGCCGCCGTCACGAAGAGGAGATGTACGGAGGGTGAAGAAGAGGATGAGTCCACAAAAGGTCGATAGACATGCCATCACGAGACTCAGGAATGGTATTTGTAGGTGGTAATATATGATATCTCAGTAACCTGAAAAAAATCATAAAACACCTTGAAAAAGCACAAATGTTTTTAATGATAGTGCCAAAAAGAAACCAATGAAGCATACGTACAAGGTACCTAAACAACTCGGTCACACTCGCATCGCTCCACCCGTATTTTGCTTGCACACTTAAGAGTGCAAGTAGTGTTTTCAAGCGAGATACTTGGCACTCATCATATAATGGTATGGATGCTTCCTCTTTAAGCGAATCAGAAGTCTCGACAACCATGGGAATCAATGCATCGATCATTGCCTCCATCTGAGGCTCCAAGATTGTAGGTAGGTCTGGAAGGCTGCCTGTCTCCTCTGGTATTGACGGTATAGAATGGGTAGTATCTTCCAAGTGGTGGATTGGCTCAGGCACTCCATCCATCGCATGCACACGAACTCTTCTAATTGGCCGCAAAGGGTGCATTCCTCCTGGGACGAGACGTCATCTCCCTGGACAGAAAATTTGCCAACCACACCCAATCTTCTTGTATATGGTATTCAATTAGCTTGCAAGTACAATGCATGATTGATATTAACTTTTCTTACCGTTTACTGAAAATCCAAGATCGCCTGATCAATGATCTCAGATTGAAACTCGCCGAAGCGTCATACGTGTTCTATAGACAATCGACGTTTTCGTCTAATTGCCAGCTTGCATTGAGAGCAAGAACATGGGACATGCTGATTAAGATACACCTCGCGATCTTGAACAACAAGACCTTTATCGTTTTCCATTTTGTCTACGTTACGACAAAAAATTTATTTTTGTTATCATTCTTTTTTTCTTTCTTAAATTGTTCGAGAAGGGATTTCTTCTCTTGTAACTCAATAAAAATTAACGTATATAAAGTCTCCATCTACCCACCCACATATTAACATATATATGTCGGAGTGTTTCCCGTCTCGTGATGTTGCACCGGACCTCCCCACCACTCTCTCTTTGTTTTTTATCCATTCATTATCTTCTCTTCTTCCATCTCTCTCTTTTTCTCTTTCTTTATTATGTTGTATGTTTATTCCCTCTCTCTCGTTCTTTCTTTTTTTTTCTCTTCCTCCCCCTCTCTCATTTTCTTTAACGATCACGACTACGACTACGATGAAGGCTACAACCACGACCACGACTACGACCACGACCACAACCACGACCACGATCACGACTACGACGACGACTACGACTACGACGACCACGACCACGACCACGACCACGACTACAACCACAACCACGACTACCACTACCACTGCCACTACCACTACCACTGCCACTACCACTACCACTACCACTACCACTACCACTACCACGACCACTACTACTACGGCTACCACTACCACTACCACGACTACGACCACTATAATAAACAAGAAAAGAAGAAATACAATAACAACAACAACAACTACTACTACTACTACTACTACTACTACTACTACTACTACTACTACTACTACTACTACTACTACTATAAACAACAACAACAACTACTACTACTATTACTACAATAAACAAGAAAATAAGAAAAAACTACTACTACTACTATTACTACAACAACAAAAAACAAGAAAACTAAACAACAATAAACAAGAAAAGAAAAAGAAAAACTACTACTACTACTACTACTACTACAAATAATAACAATTAATTTCCTTTTCTCTCTTCCTCTCCCTCTCTCATTTCCTCTCCCTCCCTCACCCTCACCCTCTCTTTCTCTCTTTCCCTATTAGGTTTAATGTTTTTTTCTCTCTCCTCTCCCTCTCTCATTTCTTTTTCTCTCTTCCTCTCCCAAAAGCAACTTACTAACATAAACAAAACTAACTTACTAATGTCAAGATTGTGGGAGAGAAGGAAGGAGTCTCACTTGTAGCTTTCTCACTTGCACAATGGGGGAATACACACAAAGGTGGAGGCTGAAAACAGTTTTCCTCTTCTTAGTTGTGTAAGCCAAAAAGAACTCTCATACAAAGAAATAGAAGAACCCTATATATGGGTCTCAAACCAAACTCAACTAACTAAGGTGGCATACTAACTGAACCACGAACTAGAGTAGATAAGGATAGCTGTCATCTAGCTATTATTCATGGGCGGTGTACCAACCGCATCTGCAACTAACAAGTCGGTGACATAAATGCACAACGGTCACCTTGGCATATCACGAGTAGAGCTCGATATCTCAACACTCCCCCTCGAGCTCAATCCTAATTCCTGCACACCAAGCAGGTCTCTGAACTTGCGCAGCTTCTCTGCGCCCAATGGCTTCGTAAATATGTCAGCTACCTAATCCTATGTGCTGACATAAACTAGATCAATAAGACCTAGTAAAACCCTCTCCCGTACATAGTGATAATGCACCTCAATGTGCTTTGTTCTAGCATGATAGACTGGGTTATTTGCCAAGTGTATACTACTCATGTTGTCACAATAAATGACAACTGGCCCATCTGTAGGTTGATGCATATCATAAAGTAGCTTATGCAACCAAGCTACCTCACATGCAGCCATTGCTGCACCCCTGTACTCAGCCTCTGTGCTCGACAAGGCAACTGTAGGCTGTTTCTTGCTGCTCCAAGTGACTGCAACACTCCCAAAAGAGAATACATATCCACTGGTAGATCGTCTATCAGAAATACTACCAGCCCAATCAGCATCAGTGTATCCATGCAACTGTATCTGAACCCCAGTCTCATAAAATAGTCCATATTGCAATGTGGACTTCACATACCCGAGTATGTGTCTAGCCGCATCCAAATGCGGTTTCCTTGGAGCCTGCATAAACAGACTTACCAATCCAACAACATAGCTCAAATCTGGCCTGGTAATAGTCATATAAATCAAACTTCCTACTATGCACTTGTACATAGTAGGGTCTTCCAGAAGCTCACCTGCATCTGCGCTCAGCTTCACATTCTGCTCCAAAGGAACTGAAATAGGCTTACAACCTGTCATCCTATATTTGGACAGCATGTCCAATCCATACTGCCTCTGCAAGAGCCATATCCCACTTGGTGATCTTATCACCTCAATGCCCAAGAAATAACGCAGCTCTCCCAAATCCTTCATCTCAAACTTCTGCTTCAATAGCATTTTCACATGAATGATATCTTCATCACTATCACCTGTGATAATCAAATCATCAACATAAATGACAAGCAGCATAATATCTCTCTGTTTTTCTCACATAAAGTGAGAAATCTGCCTTGGAAATCTGAAAGCCAATAGTGACAAGATATTATCCTATCTTGTCAGACCATGCTCTAGGTGCTTGTTTCAAGCCATACAAGGCTTTCTTCAACCTGCAAACAAACTCAAGATGAACAATATGCACATAACCTGGTGGCTGCTCCATATAGACCTCTTCTTGCAAATCACCATGCAAGAAGGCATTCTTTACATCCATCTGATGTAAAGACCATCCCTTTGATACAGCCATAGCAATGACTGCTCTTACGGTTGCCATCCTTGCAACCAGACTGAATGTTTCTTCATAATCAATGCCATATGTTTGTGCATACCCCTTGACTACTAATCTTGCCTTGTATCTATTCACAGAACCATCTGCATTGTGTTTCACCTTATAAACCCACTTACAACCAATTGCATTCTTATCTTTAGGCAAAGGTAGCAATTCCCATGTAGCATTTGCTTCCAAGGCATCCATTTCTTCATCCATGGCTTTCTCCCATTTTTCTTTTCCCATGGCTTGCTCAAAAGAAGTGGGTTTTGGTTCCTGTATCACTTTGACCATATAGGCATAGTGAATGGCTGTAAATCCATCATATTTCAGTCTATTCACAGGATACCTAGCTCTGGTAGACCTGCGCAAAGTAGGTTCACTCCCAGGTGCTCTCAAAACATCCCTGGTCTTCCTTACTCCAGGTGTAACAATAGAAGGAATACCCAACTCATCATCAATGCTCTGTTCTGAGCCACTGGATTCACCATCCACATAAGAGTGACCTGCATTCACATCAAACATGGGCTGATCTACCTTCTCTTTTCCTTTTCGTGATACCTGTATACCACTATCTGCATTGCTTTGAGAAGATTCTCCTGATCTCAATCTGCCTGTCCATGGCGAAGAATGTGAACCGCTGCTAGAGGACGCTCCAGGTCCACTAATATTTTGTGACTGCTGCTGTGAATTCTGTGCAGCATTACCATTTTGTGCATCTACATTATCAATCACATTTACTGGTTTATACCAGCTACTCATCTCATCAAAAACAACATCTCTGCTCACTGTAAAATTACGAGTAGAAGGGTTATAGCATCATACCCTTTTTGCTGCAGAGAGTAACCAATAAAGATGCACTTCTCAGCTTTTGGATCCAACTCATCTGGCACATGTCTGGCACATGAGCATAGGCAATGCAACCAAAAATTTTCAAATGAGAAATATCTGGTTTCCTATCCACACATCAGAGTGGATTAATTCCAATGGCTTCTTACTCTCTTGAACATGTCTAGGAAATGGTTTCCTTGCCTGTTTTCCAAATTGACAGGCTTCACATACCTTATGCATTTCTGCAACCTTGAATTTAGGCAATCCTGCAACAATATTTTGGGCTTGCATTGATTTAAGTCGTTGTACATTAACATGACCAATGCAGTTATGCCAGATATCAATATCTGCAACTACACTGGTCCCATGTGCAAACATTGCTACACTCAATTCAGGCATGTCTGCATTCAACGTAAGCATTCTGCCCTTCTTCTTTCCTTTTGCTATCAAGCGACCTTTATTTTTCATATCCTCAACAAAGCATCCATGAGAATTAAATCTGACCTGCAAGCCCTGCTCAACCATTTGACCAATAGAAACCAGGTTCTTGGTGATATTTGGGACATGAAATACATCCGACAGATATTTCTTTTTCTCATCCTGCATAGACAAAGGAAATTTTTCCAATCTGCATAATAGGATGTGCAGTATCATCACCAGTCTGCACAAATCCTGGTTTTTCCATTTCCCTTGCATCCTGCATCCATTCTGCATGACCTGTCATGTGGTTTGATGCACCTGAGTCAACATACACACATTGTTGCTTTCTTCTGCACTTGTCACAGAATTGGTCATGTGCTGCACCATAAACAAATGCTCATTTCTGTCATCACCCTGTCTACTAGAAGATACATAATTCCCTTGTTGCAATTTTCCATTCATGATGTCATTCTGCTTTTTATAGCAGTCTTTAGCCATATTACCCATTTTACCACAGTAGTAGCATTCAACATTGCTGTTTGCATTTTGGCCTCTTTGCCATCCACCACGACCTCTTTGGCTCCCCCTGCCTCTAGAGTTACCACGTCCTCCTCCATAGGACTGGTTTTCTTGAGTTTGCTGCATATTCTGATTTCTACCATAGCCTCCAGATCGGCCTCCTCTACCTCTTCCAACATTTGAGTAGAAGACAGCTTCTTTTGAAGTTCCTCCTGAAGAAGATGCACCACCATTTCTCTGCTCCTCAGAAATTAGAAGAGCAATCAACTCCTCAAAATCAGGAAATCTTTCACGGACGGAAATCGATGTTCGGAACTGTGCATAATCCTTTCCTAGACCATTCAAAGTCACAGAAACTAAATCATCATCTTCCACTGGCGACCCAATGGAAGCAAGTGCATCTGCAATCTTCTTCACCTTCATGTGGTAGTCATTGATGCTCATACTTTCTCTTTGCACATTATGCAACTCTTGCTTGAGCTGCATTTTCCTGGCTTGCGTATCTGTGCTATACATTTTCGATAAAGTATCCCATGCCTCCTTTGGCGTACTTGTATCCTGAATATGCACAATCATAGAGTCTGAAATGTTGATAGACAGCCAGTACATAATTTTCCTGGCTCTCTCATGCCATCCTTTAAATGCCTGCATTTGCTGTTGATTGGGAACATCAGGAAGAACTGGTTCTTCTTCATTTCCTGTAACGAATTCCCAATATCCTTGAGAGAGGATGACAATGAAGACCAGTCTGATGCACCATCCTAATTGTAGCACCACTCAGTTCCAAAGATTTTAGGATGAAAATAAGAGAGAGACAAACAACCAAGATGAGGTGTGAAGAGAGAGAGATAGGACAACATACAAGACATGCATTAGAGTGGCCTAAAACGGCCTCAATCATCATGTGTTATGTCCATTAATCAACACATTTTCAAATTTGAATTCAAAAAGAGGCTTGGGAAAATGAAGAGTCTTAGGATAAAAATGGAGGTTTAGGATATCACCGAACCAAGAGCAAAAATAAAGTAGTAATATAGATATATATCCTTTGAATAACTTGTGAACTCTCAACTAAATAGCATTTCTTGATGTCTTCATTTTTCAAGGTAATGTAAGGTATTCTAGTTACGACTCAATTGCCTAAGATCTAACTAAGAGACTCTGCTCATGAAGATAGTTTAAGTTCTTGAACTCTTTTCTATTGTAAGGAGATTTTGAAATTACAAAAGGAATTTCAATGGTCTACATTCTATTTTTGATCATTTGTTTTAAGAGTCTAGTGTGGATGTGTCATTAGAGTTACCAAGTTTCATTGTGACTTCATGTGCTTTGACTATCGTTGTAATGGGACGTTATATATTGGAATAAAGATAGTTACATCAACCAGATAAACTGGTATAGCAGGCAAAGGGCCATTGTCTAAGTGCAAAGGAGCCTGTAGATCTTCAAGCCACAGCCTAGATCTACCCACATTGCGAAACAACTTATACATCCAAAACTTGGGCTGAAGAGAAATTCGTATTTAAGATCTTTGACGAATCGATGTGAAGTGAGAAGAAGATGAGTCGTCGTCCCGAAATCTGTCGGAATTTCCTGCAAGGCAGGCAAGGCTTCTTCGCTCCAAAGCTTTTGAAAAACTGCTGTCCCGTGATTGTTTTAAACAAGCAAAACCAAACAAGAAGGAAGAAGAGCAACTCGATTGCCCTTTTCCTTGCATATTCTCACAAATGCATCGCCTTCTGAGCTTCTTTCTGCACATACATTCGAGCCGTTCTACTTAGTCATATCAAGCAACAATTTGGCTGGGAAAAAGAGAGACAAAAAGGTTAGAAAAAAAACAACCACCCCACACGCACACACAGAGTCTCTGCGATTGAGCGACAATTGGTAGCCTATCCCCCAACAGACTTGGTTCATTGTACATGAGTGTGACAGGCTGGCCTTCGATAGAGGGCATTAGGCATCATTGGCACACTCTAAAAAAACAAGAGGAAGAACATGCACAGGTTCGATGACTCAGAACGACTTCTAAAGAACAGTGGAACTATTAGCATTCCTGTGCATATCATGCTGGTCATCTCCTGGTTGTGAGTTCCTTCAGAGTCTGACAGAGACACTGGAGCTTAGATAGCCCATGCATTTCAGTTTCCAGCCTTGCATTTCATTTTTCAGTGTATTTGAGTCTGTTCATACTGCTAGATAGTGATCCAGTTCCACTGCATTTCAAATTTCTGGCTCAGACTGGCTACGTTCACATTGACAGGAGTCGTTTGACCAGGAGGCAGCATGACTGGGTTGGTTGGATCTGCTGGTCACCATTTTCTACCTGTTGGACACCCTCCTTGAGTACCTTAGTACTTGACAAGTTGTTCCAAGCATCCGTTCTGTTCATCCTCATTGTGGACAGCTATGCTTTTTAAGCTAAGATTAATCAGCTGCCCTACTGCTGCACAGCTCTTGGATGTCATACATACTGCTTTGTCACATCCCTACAGGCTACATTTTTGCTGCCTACATCATCTTCATCCCTTAGCTTTGATTGGTGGTTTCAACTCTTGGGATCTGACTCTGAGGGATGATACACTCCGACATCTCCGTCAGCCCACTCCCATGAGAGCCATCAACTGTTGGACAGCTTTGCCTTTGAGCACTGTGTACATACATTCATTACGTTCAGCATTCATTCAGTTGTATCAGATTCTCTTACATACTAGTGTATTTGCGTTTTTGTCTAAGATAATGTGTTGTAGTTGTGTTCATACATTGTGTTTTCTTAATGCAAACCCTAGCATATCTTCACATGATATCAGAGCCAGTGCTTTGTGGAAGAGTATCCCATAGCTATTGTGGAGGCTTGGTTTGTGCAAGATACAGAAGCAACAAATAACCAACTCACAATGGTTGAGACTATGAGAGTGCATAAGACAAGAGAGAACACGAACATGGAGAGACAAGGGAAGAGAAAGATTGCAATGGAAGAAGAGAACAGAAGAAGAAAATTTACATTGAACTTTGAAAGAATGCTAAATACAAGGAGGACAGTCCTTGCACGCAGCCCAAGGTGTTAGTTAGGACATGGGATCAAGATGATGACGAAAAACATCCATTTGCCAATGTAAAAGTGCTGATGTGGCATTTGGGTGCTAGTCATAGTTAGTAGGGAAAAGGTAGCATGGACAATATATAATGTTAGCCTACCTATTTTAGGGTTGTTAGTTTGTCATCTCTTGGTTGTGAGTAAACATGTACTTTAGCCTCAAATAAAGATATGAAAAAGTTTGTCATCTCTTGGTATGTCTATGGGTACTGCAGTTTTGGGATGTGATAGCCAGAGTGTTGTGTATCTGGCTAATAATGCCATGTATCATTCACGCACAAAGCATATAGATGTGCGATATCACTTTATTAGACAGATTTTGGAAGATGGTCAAATCACATTGACCAAGATCAAAACACAGGACAACCCTATATATGTTCTCACTAAAAATCGAAGCAAAGCTCAGTATGGGCATTTGCATACGACTAGTGGGTGTTGGTTAGAGGTTCACTTGAGACCTTTAAGTGGGAGGTTGTTGGGATAAACGCCCGTTTGACCTCCATGTAAAATACATGCATATTATCTAGCTGAACATGTGAATGCATCCTTACGTGCCCTAAGTATAAATACATTTTATTCTTTGTGTACCAACACATTGTTGGTACACTCATATCAAATAGTACTTTCACTCTGCTATCTCTCTCTTCAGCCGTCACACTCACGCTTACTCCTTGAACTTTTGCACAGTACAGTTGAGCTACAATATGAGCTGGCGTGTAATGCCTTTCTCCTGTAGAAACTCAGAGAAATCGTGGGATGTAAACTTACCACCTGAATCACTCCTCATAGTACCCACATGATGACCTGCTTGGTTATGAACCAGTAGCATCCAAGCACTGAAATAAGTAAAGTCATCTGACTTGTGCTTGAGGAAGTACACCCACATGTACCAAGAAAAATCATCTACTATAAAAAAGAAGTACAACACACCATTCAAGGCGGCAGTGGATGTGGGATCACAAAGATCTATATGAATGAGGCTAAGGGGTTTCGTAGCATATGTGGTAGACTGCGGAGGGGGGAAGGGTGCACGATGCTACTTACTTAGTTGACACGCTTTATAGGCCTCTCGAGATAGTTTAAGGCGTGGAAAACCCTCAATCATCCCCCATTGCAATAGCTCATAAAGAGAGTTGTAGCCAAGATGTCCTAAGCGAAAATGCCAAAGATGCTTAGAGTCTATGGGCTCCCGTGTGGTGGCCAAGGCATGGAAGTGATGGAACTCCGAATCATCGGCAATCGGCTCGAAGAATGGGTCATACGGTAAAGGCATAGTATGGGGGAGTTTCAGAAACAGGGGGAAACGGAAATCGGAAAAACCGAAGTTTCGGAGTTTCGGCCAAATTTTGGAAATGGGAAAATGACGCTTCGGATTGTACACTAAAAAAAATACAGTAATATGTGGGTATGTAAAAATATCAATGCCTACAACAACATGTATCCGAATTTCATACAAAACTTTGAGTCTTTATGTCATATGATTGAAATCATGATTCATTACACATTTCATGAGTCATGACTCATGAGTGAAGATTGAGGAGTCAAGATTGAGGACTCAATGGTTGAAACTTGAAACTTAAGACAGCTTAACACAATTAAGACTCAATTTTCAAAACTTAAGGTAAAAAAATGAATTAGAATTTATGACTCATGAATAATCTATGATCTAAAGAGCAATGAAGACTGAAGTCTGACATCAAGAACACTGGAATAAGAATCAAGATGCAATCAGTGGGATCAAGATATAATGATAGTAACTATGTCATGTGAATAATCTGTCAAAGCTCCAAAGTCCAATGAGGCTATAAGTATCAATATCAATAAACAACTGGTAACTCTAGTCTCGACTCTGCATTGCTAAACTGACTCCTGTATATCATGAGTCATGACTCATCCGGACTCTGAGGATCTGTGCACCATCTCCTCATCCGACTCGGAGGACCTTGATCGAGAAGTTGATGAAGCAACCTCAGTCTCATCCTTAGACTTTGGCGCTAACTCTGCCTGTGATGCATGACCACATGTGGCCCTCACTCTAACTCTCCTCTGTGCACGAGTCTCATGCACCAGTGCTGATAGCTCCTCATAGAGTATGGAGTAGATATCCCGCTCCTCCTGTGGTATCTGCAGAATGTCATGCATCTTCTCTATATCAATCTTGTCAACATTCATCTGTAAAGGTGAACGAGACAAAGATACATCATATAAGAGGAGATTCAATATGTTCAATGTTCATACATATCACAATTTACAATCCAACTTCCAAGCAAATTAGCAATGTCAAGTGTCAAGGACTCAAGGTATAGAGCGGTCCTCTCAAGAAGCTGGAGATTGCAATGGCAAAACACTAAATGCTCTAGTTGGTCAGTTGTGAGCTTGTTTCTCTTTTTGGTGTGGAAGAGGGCCCATGTACTCTAGTTCCTCTCAGCAGGCCTTGAACTACAATCTTGCGAGAGGACCCGAATAGCAATGCGTTTCTATTCAAATTTAAGAGATTGAAGTTAAGTAATTGGCAATTGCTAATATGCATGCCGCAAAATCAACATTTGAGTGGGCAATAGATTACAGAACTTGTTACCTAGGTTACATAATGCATTAGATAATCAAGATTTAAAATATAAAAGTCACCAGTCACATATCAAAGTAGAAGCACAATTGCCGTATTTCTCCCACCAAGAGACAGGCTGAAGCTGTATGTCTCGAAGCCTAGCTGCGGGTTGGCCAAAATGAAGAGAATGATTGCGGAATGCCAACAAATCATCCTCTATTTTTCTTATCATATCTATATCATCCCCTGTGAGGTGCCTCATGTACTCCATGAAGCCCTCCTCTAACTCCTCACTAGTGTACTGCTCCTCGCTACACCAAAGGGGATGCAAGATATGTGCGATAGCATGGATTGATTTATGGAACCAATCTCATCATGTATTGCACACTGCATGAATCTCATCAACTCTATAGATAAAATAAGTTAAAAACTTAGAAGTTAGAATAATGATCAATCATACCAAATAATTATATGTGTAAAAGTTAAACAAAAACTTATTTGTCTTTGGGTAAAAATCTGTTGCGAAGCAAGGCCTTGCCAATTTTATCCATATACTCATATAGAAGCCCCAAAGTACTCTCCTCCATATCAGTGATGCGCAATACAGTGTAAATAGGAGTGAGACTTTTCATCAATGCCTTTGTCTCAGTCCACCAACTCTCATTTAAAATATTGCGTCTAAAAGCAAGAGCCTTTGGAGACTCTCTCTCACTTCATGTGAGCCATTCCTGGCATGCGATGGTCCATATCAAATTTGGACGGACCCGTATTAACCTCTCCAATACAATAAACATATAAGCAAAGCTAGCGGTGGAGGGCTTCAATAGCTCAAGTGTGCTATTAGCTCGAAACATGCTTGTGACGGATGGCCTCTTCTTCACAAATCTTACCATGCTTGTTACTGTCTTGAAAATGTCATCCACCCACTCAACATTTTCAATAAGCAAGTCAAGGCAATGGGATGCACATGAAGTCCATACTATGCTAGGAAACTTCTCCTCAAGCATACATCCCATAGATACACAATTGCTTCCATTATCTGTCACCACTTGCACCACATTTTAGAATCCTATGTCCATGATGACCTGTTGCATGTGCTCCCAAATGAAAGCTCCTGTGATGGTAAGACCTGAGGCAAAGGCATCGATGGCCTTAATGAACATTATGCCTTTACATGAAGACACCAAAACATTGTAAACATTCCTTCGGCGCATATCTGGCCATCCATCGCATAATATTATACATCCATATTTCACCCATGTGTCCTTCAAGGGCTCCAATTGAGCCTCTATGGATGTTTTCTCCTTTCGAAGCTCCCATGTGCGTAATGCATCTGGGGATGGACCTTCCCACTCACACCCTATGTGGCTTACTGCCTTGATTATCTTCTTCCATTGATGTGTAGTGGCCACATTGAAAGAGATAGCATACTGAATAAATAAGTGTGTGAGTTCCCTAGTTACCTCCACAATTGCCTGCTTTTGAAGTCTTGCATGGACACTTGCACCATGCAAGGAGTCCTTTTGGCCACCACCACTAGAAGATGACAACAGGGTCCTTTTTGCACTTGGCCCCGATACGGATATGGATGCACTTCTTTTTGATGGCCCACTGGCACCTCCAATTTGGCTAGTGCCACTAGGCCCACTATCCTCTCTTTACTCCACTTGTGCTTCATTAGCCCAATGTGGTGTTGATTCATCCTCTTCTAGCTCAATACCCATACGCTTTCAGTGCCAAAGAAGATGGAGACTTACTGTTACTTTTGCCGGCACATTTGCGCAAGGCTCGATGTCTTTGTTGGGAATGCAAGCCAACTAGTCTTTCATGCGGGTTACACTCCCTGATTTCTCCAATCCACAATAGTTGCACCGCCACTTCTTTGATCCGCCGGAGCCCTCGTATCCCTTGATTGGAGTTATGTGCCTCCAATATGGGTCCCGCGCTATGATATGATTAGCCTTTAGGAGTTAGGACCTAGGTAATGGATTAAAGGAGGAGGAGGAGGAGGAAGAAGAAGAAGAAGAAGAAGAAGAAGAAAGTCTGAAGGAGAAGGAGAAGAAGAAGAGCTTAGAGGAAGAGGAAGAGGAAGAAGAAGGGGAAGAGGAAGAGGGAGCTGGAGGCAGGAGCTGCAGGTCCGAGGAGGAGGAGGCGAGAGCTGTTGCCTCTAGCTGCAGGTCCGAGGAGGAGGAGGCGAGAGCTGCTGGTGTGCCGTGCGTGCGAGTCCGAAGTTGGGAAGGAGAACGGGTTTCGTCGTGCTGGATAACCACCCGAAATGGGCCGCAGGACCGCGCAAACGGCGGTCTCCCATTTCCGTCATGGTCTGAAATAATTGGTCTGTTTCGGACCTGCCAAAACACCGTTTCGGGGTACACTGGGTAAAGGCCATTAGGCTGTGCCTTACCGTGAGCAATCACTAAGCCAATGTGAGGGTCTAGGACTTGGACTGTGGTCACTGTGAAGAAAACTGCTTGCTCCAAGTGACAAAGCTATTGAATGGATAACAAGTTCAACCAAGCTAGGAGACATGATAGACATCATCTAGTGAAGCTAGATGCGGACCCTAGTTAGTGAGAAAATTGATGCGACCTTGGGCCTGAATCTTGATTGAGGAGTTGTTTCCTATGCGGACTCTCCTAGCAGCTATAGGGGCTTGGGAAATGAAAATGTTCTCTATAGGAGTCATGTGATGGGTAGCTCCATTGTCCACAAGCCAAATAGGTGCTAATGTGGTCGACTGTGACGAGTGGGCCTTTGCAGTCATCTCCTCAAGAGGCAACTTGCATCTAATGTCTCTCAAGAGACAATGTGGGCTTCGCCAAATCAGTTAGACAAACCCTTCGAGTTGAATGCTGACTGTGATGGTTGACTAATGGCAGTGTGGGTTTGGCCTCGCCACTGTTCTTGCTGGGGCTTGCCACCACCGTGCTTCCCTTGCTGGGGGTTACCTGGGGTGTGGGGGTCTGATTCTTCGATTTTGGTTGTATACCTCTTGCCTCAGATCAACACTCGTTGTAATGGTTAGCATTTTGACAATGTTGACAATACCTATTATTCTTAGGTACATTTTGCCATCCTAGTTTAAGAGTAGATTGTGTGGATCCTTGGGATTCACTAGCCTTGTTTTGTGATTTGAATTTTGTTTGCCCTTGTCTTGTTGCCTCTTTTGAGAAGATGCAACAAGCGTCCCCTTTATTAAGGACGCATTATGAAATTGATCGAACAACCATGCATAATGCAACATCTAACACTCAAACTCATAAAATATGGGCATCTAAGGCTGTGAAATCACCTGTTGCACAAAATTGAAATATTTTCTTGGCACTTGATCATCAGAGGACTTAGGAGCCCCAGTGGTTAAGAACTCAGTGAGGAGACATCGATACTCAACCAACTTGACTTTCAAGTCATCTTTGTCTATGATTTTTTGAAGTTTTGGAGCTCATGATCCAAATTGATGTGATGGGTCCTATCTCAAGCCGCACAGCAGTTAGTCAAGTGTGCCTAACACTGAGATGCTAAGTTGAAATGCTGCTAATAAGGTTTTTTCATTAATTGTGTTTTGGGGCTGTTTAAGTCATGCTAATGTATTTTTAGCTCAACACCTAGATCTTGATGGATCATCCAAGCCACCTGAACGTCATTGGACTAAGTGGATCTTTAGGATTAAAATAAAAGTTTATGGAACTTCGGATAAGTACAAGTCTCGCCTTGTAGTGCAAGATTTACGATAAAAGAATGGCATAGATTATGAGGAGACCTTCGCACCCATAGTGCAGTTGACATCATTTCGCCTATTAGTTGCGCTTGCCGCTCACCACAGTTGTCGATTTATCCGATGGATGTCAAAAGAATCTTTTGAATGGTTATCTAGAGAAGGAATTCTATGTGGAGCAGTCTCTTGGATCTTCTCTTTGCAAACTGTTAAGGTCTTTCATTTGTGGAAAGCTCTTTATGACTAAAGTAAGCACCACAATCATGGTTCCATAGAATAGACGAGTTCCTTTACACATGGTTTTCGTTCTACCCCTTATGACTCGAACTTATATGTCTGATGCCGATTAGGTAGGAGATCTTGACACGCGGTATTCCCATGGCGGCTACATCTACTCTATGGGCATGACTCCCATATTCACGGTAGCTCCCATGGCAGTCTCCTTGCTTGCTTCACCACATTCTTTCCATACTTTTTCTTCATCATTGATACTCACGGGTGGTTGGGATATCTTGTTTGCATTTTAAGATGTGTTGGGTATAACCATCCCTTTTATTCTCTGCTAGAGGCACATATTACTCAATAGGACGATGATTTAAAACACTTCAGAAAAAAAGAGCTCAATGTGGTTCCATCTGCCTTTGTAGGTCTTGATAGGCCACTACCTCTGTAGTCTTGGTAAGTCATTGGGCAACCAACGAGCACCCTTTTTGCCTGATGCCATGGTTGCTTTGGACTGGGAGGCCTAGGGGCAAAAAGAAAACTTGGGCTTGAGCTAACTTGACATGTTTTGGGCCCAAGAGGGGTTGTTGAGCTAAAAATGCATTCTAAACTTAATTAGCCCTTAATAACAGCCCCAAAATTCAAAATTACCGAACTTTCATTAAGAAAGAAATGTGATCCTAGAGAGAGTCTCAGTCCCATAAGCCGCACCCTAACTTGGGAGGACCCATCCATCTATATAGGCTACCCACCTCTCAACTTTAATCTTTTTTTTGCAGTTTGCAGGTTCCTTATCTCTACTTTTCACACCTTGTTCACAGAGGATATCTTCGTTTGAGCTGTTGCCCATTGCTGTCCATCATCAGGCTGCTGTTGTCCAGCCTTCCATCAGTTGGTGACTGTTTTCAGCTTGCTGTTCGACCTGCATCTGATGTGTTTACTACTAACATCATCACCTTGATCAGTGTTTCACCCAGATCTGCCATCAACAGCTGCTGATATCATCAAACAGTCAGCATTTTGCTGTTTGCTTAGCTTGTGTTGCCAGGTCACTTGGGAACTTGTATTTTGCGGTTTCCAGCCTTTGCCAGTCTGCCACATCATCATTACTGTTTGCGTTTGCTGCTTTCCTGCTGCCCAATTTTGTTTGACACTAATGCGGCCATCATAGATCAGCATTTGCTGCAGCTAGACAGTTAAGAAGGCCGTTTGTTGCGTTTTAGGATCTATTCATTCATTCATTATCTTCTTTAGTGTTCATTTTCTCCAAGTTACCCTAGCCCTAACAACATTCTTTATCGGTCTGTGCTTTGTTGTTGTACGATTGTGTTTATCTACAGACAAGTATTTCTTTACACTCTAATATGTCTCCATTGCAAAAACTTTCTCAAGAGTTTGGATAGAGATCATCCATGCTCTCCATAGGAAATGGGAGAGATTGCAGAGTGGCTTTTAGAGAAAGAGGAGTGATGCCTTCTTGTGGACCTAAGACTTTGGTACCCTTTTTCATATAGCTAGATTGGTTATTCACACAACCATTGTATTTGTGATGTATTTAGCTACTCTCCATAGGATTCCTTGTACTTTCTATTTTACCTCAAGAGGATTTGTGAGTGAGGTATTATTAACAGAACTTTTCTTTTCTTTAAAAAATGATAATGATTCAAGTTCAAGACACTATTAAAGCAGCCCGAGAATGACAAAAGTAGCGGGTGTAAATGAAAAAGCATTCAGGTTTTGAAAAGGGACAATATGTTTTGCTAAAATTTGATAATAGTACAACTTTCATATTTTCCAAAGCTAACCAATAGATATTTTTGACCCTTCAAAGTAAGTGATGAAATAAATTAAGCGTCTTACAAGTGTAAGCTTCCTATGCATTGGAGAATGCATGTGTAAGTTTGCTAAGCTTTATATGGGACTAGAGCGAGAGGAATCTGTTATATGTCAGAGTGGATACAACAATGGAAGCATAAACGAGTGCTGAAATAAACAGCTGAACACAAGACAGAAGAGAGAGAGAGAGAGAACATTGCAAAGAAGAGAACTCAGAAGAATGCTCGGGAATGTACCAAACATGAGATAATTGCATACAACAGTGAGTCATTGGTTGTGTGGGCATTGGCGTTGGATCCTCTCTCCACTAAGGTATGCACTAGATCTGCAAGTGATGAATGAGAGATTGTGGAGGAGAAGTGTGAATAAATAGGTAAAAAAGAATGCAAATAATGCATCAAGTCGGTTAACAATAAATGCCAAATATGCACCATATAGGCCACAATAAAATGACTAAAAATAGCAACTAATACTAGGCATGACCTAAACTCACTCATGAGTTGACAATACTGCTAACATCTTCTCTCAAATCATGGGTGATCATAGTTCTCACTATTTGGTTGTTTCTATTCTTGATAGTCTTAAGCTAAAGAAGAAAAGCCATAAAGAAGAGACAAGTGTCAGGTAATTTGTCATTCAAGCTTCTAAGTGAGGCTCCACTTGTCTCATTTCATGACCCATGGCTGGATACTTGTCTTGTGCTTCTTCACTTTCCCTCATCATCCTCCATTTTTTTACATCAAGTCTTTGAGTTACCTCTTCTCTCACTGCTGTTTTCCAAGATAGTAGACCTGCTAATCAACTAAAAGCACCTCTTTTTGAAGCTCTTCTTCAAGTTTAGGATCATGAAAGAAGCCATGCCAATGCAATGTTGGAAAACCATTAAGAAAGCCTGATTTTTCCTCTTTTCTTGCTATTGATTTGTAAGAAAACTTCAAATGTTTTGTTTCATAATAAATGTGTGCACGTGATGTATGTGTGTAGGTGCACACATGTTTCACATGATCATGTGAGAGTGAGAAATGTTTCTCCTCACTCTTAGGTTTATTATAACTTAGTTCAACACTAAGGAACTAGGTTGAGTAGAAATATTTTCCTTCAGGGGAGGGGGTTTTTACCCATTTTCAACCCTTAACTTGTCTCAATTTGTTATGTGTCTATGGCTGTAATTTATTTCTGAATTGTCATATTCAGCTTTTCAAAAGTTGGTTCTTTCCTTTCTCTTGATATGTTTCGTCATGAAAATAAGTGACAAGGAAAATTGAGGGGTTACTTCTCTTATGTATTTGGCATCTTTTTGCAGATACATGTATTCAGCTTTTCAAAAGTAGGTTCTTTCCTTTCTCTTGATATGTTTCGTCATGAAAATAAGTGACAAGGAAAATCAAGGGGTTACTTCTCTTATGGATAGTTTGGCATCTTTTTGCAGATACATGTATCCATTTTTTTGATAGTGATATTGTGAGTGTCAGCCTAGCTCGAGTTGCTCGTCGTTGTTTAGGCAAAGGGGAACAGTAATCTAGGCTCTATTCATGTCCCTTCTGTTTGATACTAGAAACAGGGTCCTCCATAGTTCATGTCCAGGTTCCTCCGTAGTTCATGTCCTATGCCTTGCTTGGTGTTGGTAAGGAGAGGAATAAACACTTGTCGCAGATGATTAGAGAGGCTCATGAACTATCCACCTTGGTGATGGGTTGGTTGAGTACAATTCCTGAGCTGGGTAGTTGTTTACCCACACTTGAGGGATGTTCTTGCCCTGTAATAGCATTCGTTGGTGAGGCATTCCCTAGGCATTTGAAAGCACTTCATAAAAGATCCATCTCACATTTGGATGGCAGTGACAAAATCCTTCTGATGTGATCTGTTGCACAGACTCTTGGTATCAATGGTGTCAGTCCTTGCTAGAGGAAATAAGAGCTATAGGGATAGTAGATTGCTTGGTGGGTTAGGACACCACCTAAGAACTGATGCCAATAGGTAAATGACTTTTTGTTTTACAGGAGCCACTGAGGTGGTAGTTTTAGTGTGAGAGCTGCCAGAGAAGTCCCATGCTACTTGGCCCATGAACCAAGGCTGTTTTGTTTCTGCATTGATTCACAAAGGAGTCCTAGCGTGATGCATAAGGAAGTAGCGAAATCGGGGAACTAAGTGATTCTGGAGATCCAACAAAGCTAAACTGAAAAGAAGAGACTGCAAAGCAAAATGGGAAGGAACATATTGAAGTGTTCTATGAGCTGTTGAAGAGACACAAAGTCAAGTGTTTTCAGTCCTCAATCAAAAGGCATGCCCCTCAATTGAGCCGTGTTCTTCCATTCTTTGTGAATAAGCCAGTCAATAAGCATTTCTATAATACAACTATTACTTCAATTTTCAATATCTCTCTGTCAAGCTTTGTACTTTTGTCTCTCGTCTTTTCATACATGTCCAACTGATAATAACAAAGTACAAGGTTACTGCATTTTACAAAAGTGGAATGTCTTTCTGGGGGGCTTGACATCTAAATCCTGATCTTTTTGACCTTTTTGGTTGTGCTATCCTCTTTTATACTGTGGTGGTGGTATTTGGAATCCTGATTGTACTTCACTTGTGGTAGTGCAACCTTAGTTGGTAACAAGGAGTTAGGGTGTTGAAATGGCACATTTGTGTTCTTGGCTTTACATGTGTTATCTGTTAAAATGCAGCTGTCGATTTGGCTCAAAATGTAAGTTTTTGCACCACAACCCTCAACAACAGAAGCAACCAAACAATCCGTTTGGTTTCGGATTAAAGAACCAACCACAGCAGCAGGTCACATTATTTGCTTGGGGAAATTTTATCTGGATTCTGTGCGTACCATTTCTGAAGTTTCATTGTCTGCCTCCAACAGCTTTCCAACAAAGGAGGAAACTACTATGCTCCTTTGACTGACTTCACATCTCAACAGAGGCAGCAGAATCAGTCACACTCGAAAGAGCACAGGTGCATATATTTGATGTCTGCAACAAGTTAAAGATACATGTAATTGCACATGAAATAATGTGGTGTTGATATCTTGCATTCATCAATGCTGTTTAACTGGTATCAAAATTTTTGTTAAGGCAACAGACTCTTGTGAGTTACTTCTGTATATTTGAAAATTAATGGGTGTGCCTTGTATTATAATGCTTGCAACTTGACTTCATATTACCTTGCTGTTTCAGAATCTGCATATTAATACCCAGAACAAGTGCTGAGTGATGTATCTTCCAACTGCATTAGACCATCAGAATCATCAGGATCTGAGAATGTGAAAAGAGTATGTTTTCACTTGGAAACTTTTTTGGACCTGCCTTTCTTGAAGCAGAACAGTGTCAAGATTAAGCAGGGTCTTAAGACAGAGTGGAATGGTGTTTAAGAATTTGTTTCTAAATTAGTGAATAGACAGAAGAAAAAAATGCAGGGAGAGGAATGATGAATGTTTGGAGCTACAGACCTGCTCAGCCTGCATTTGGGTAGCCACACCAGATGGGTTCAGTCACTCCCTTCTCTCCCCTACTTCACTGACAAGAAGTAAACCTCAAAAGTGAAAGCTTGAACACTTTGCACTGAAGGTGCACAATCATAGATGCAAATGTGCCACCTCAGTCCCTTAAACCAGTAAACTTGAGAGTGCAAAGAATATGCAAAATATAAACTACTAGCTTGCTTGGATGCTTCGCATGACAACATTTGTGAGACTCATGGTTTTTTTGCTCCTCTCCTTCAGAAATATGCCTGGGAAAATATTGTGCGCTGCTGGCTACTCAAGGGGCTATTGTTATTGAGTCTCAGACTATTATTTAGATGTGTCTAGATTTGTCATGAGGACATGTATTTTTGAAACCTCACTTAACATGTGGATTAATTTTTAATCACATGGTTAAGTAAATGTTGCAGATGTGAGGTATAACTCGGGTTAGAGTAAGTTTATGAGCCCGGGATCCGAGGAAATCGCGGGATGTCAAAGGCAAAAGTTACTATAAGTTATGCCACACAGGTACTTGGTGGTATCTGGTGCCAGTTGTTGGCCTAGGTCATTCATTTGGCCATAAGTGTCGGTTGGTGCATAGTAATCCGAAACGGCGTTTTAGGGTTGCCGAAACGGAAATGGCAAACCGGCGTTTCAGCATCCTGCGGTCCGTTTCAGGCACTCCAGCTCCCGCCGCCGTGGCCTCCTCCTCCTCCTCCTCCTCCTCCTCTTCCTCTTCCTCTTCCTCTTCCTCTTCTTTTTCTTCTTCTTTCTCTTTTTCTTTTTCTTTTTCTTCTTCTTCTTCTTCTTCTTCTTCTTCTCCCCATTACCTAAAGGCTAATCATGGCGCCGGATCCATATTAGAGACACGTCACTCCAATCAAGGGATATGAGAGCTCCGGCGGATCAAAGAAGTGGCAGTGCAACTATTCTAGATTGGAGAAATCGGGGAGTGTAACACGCATGAAAGATCACTTGAAAGTTGGCATGCGTTCCCAACAAAGATATCGGGCCTTGTTGTCCAAACTATAGTTGCCAGTTGCTCATTGATGTTGATACTTATTACTCAGTAGTTACTAGAGTCTAGAGACTATTACACAGTGCTCAGTGCTCACTGGACTTTGGAGTTTTAACTGATTATGCACATGACGTAGTTACATGTATCATTGTATCTTGATTTCACTTATTATCCATCTTGATTCTTGTTCCATTGTTCTTGATGTCAATCTCCACTGTTCTTTATGTCAGTCTTCACTGCTCTTTAGATCATAGATGATTCATGAGTCATAAATTATAATTCATTTGTTGCCTTAAGTTTTGAAAATTGAGTCTTAATTGTGTTAAGCTGTCTTAAGTTTCAACCATTGAATCTTGACTCTTCAATCTTCACTCGTGAGTTGTGACATGTGTAATGAATCATGATTTCAATCATATGACATGGACTGAAAAGTTTTGTATGAAATTTGGATACATGTTGTTGTAGGCATTGATATATTTACATACCCACGTAATACTGTATTTATTTTAGTGTACAATCCGAAACGCCGTTTCCCTGTTTCCAAAATTTGGCCAAAATTCCGAAACTCTGGTTTTTCCCGTTTCCGTTTTCCCCGTTTCCGAAACTCCCCCGTACTATGGATTGGTGACACTAGAGAAGTGGTGTTTAATGGTACCTAATGCCAATCTGATGGTCAAAGATGGCGCAAAGACACTCGGGAATGGAAGTTGCTTAGCCAATTTAATTATTGGCCAGTCGGATTATTTTCAGGGCATCGAAATAATTATTAGATTAACTTTCAGTATTTAAAGATCGAACATTAATATATAATTATGGCTAATGCTGGAAAAACCATTTGGAAAGGTTGTCACTTGTCAAAAATGCCCATGCAAGACTGAAAAACGTCTTTAGAAGCTGGAGAGAGGCATTTTTAGTGTATTTAGCTTGCAAGAGAGAGGGAGGAGATGCTGCTGGTCTGATTTGCAGCCATTGGAGGACCTTCTGAGGCAGCCAAGGGCAATAGAAGACTAATCAGCAGCAGGTGATAGCATCTATAGGCTGTTGAGATGGGGCAGCAAACAGTGAATGACTGATTTTCTTTAGTTCTTTGCATCTACAAGCTGTTGAGATAGGGCAGTAGCAGTAAATGACAGATTTTCTTCAGTGCTTTGTGAAGAAAGTCTGAATTTTCTCTCTTCTCAACTTTTTCTCTCATCTCCTAGCCATTTCACAGTCTTGCTCTCAACATTTGGACCCTTGGAGGTGAGAAATTGCAAATTTCTCTATTGTAAACCCTAATTTACAGTAGAAATTAGGGTTTAGCAAGAGCCTCAAGAAGCATGCCAGAAATTGGAAGCTCCAAGACTTGGATTTTTTAGGGCTGAAGGTGAATTTCAACTAAATTCAGGTGGAGGACTGGCCAACCATTGAATTTGGGGCATTTCCATCGTCTATGAAGTGAGTGAAGGCCAATTAAGTGTCCGAATCAAGGGGCAAATCAGATTGAAGACTTGCTGGTCATTTTGAACAGTAAGGGGAGTTGAAATACTGAAAGGGATTGGGAGAATCCCATTGTACATCAACTTATTCTTGAATTAAGTTAAATAAATACTGAAAGGGGCGCCAGTTTTGGGGCCAACAGGGTGTCCATTGTCCAAGATCAGTAGGTAAATTTGTATTTTCAGATTTGCATTTATTGTTTGTTGCTGTAATTAAGTTGTAATCAGGTATTTACAACCCATCCATGGAAGGAAGGCTGGTTACAAGATTACTATAAAACTTTGTTGGATTCATGGGAAACTCTCATTGATGCTGTTCATGCTGCTCGACATTACATTATGGACATGGCGCAGGACTAGGTAAAGCCAAAGCTTATGGATGTTGATATCAATAAAGTAGAGGTGGAGGACTTGTCTCATCTTCCACACAAGAAAAGTCTTGGATAGGGTGGCTTGCCAAATGAACTATTCTCAGCTTATTTTCATAAGCTTAAGGAACCACTCACTTGGCTTTGTTAGCAAGTTTGGAGAAAAGCCTCCACATTTGTGACTCAAAGTTGCACAAACATTGATGATAAGTATAATCTCGTATTTCTTGCCCGTACTTCCTTGGACATAGAAGTCAATGCAAGAATTGGTGCAATTAAATCATTTTATGGTATGGAAGAAGCAGGAAAATTGTTTGGATCAGGTATGGGTCTCTTGGCAATATGTTACTACGCCATAGTATTTGGGTGGTGCTGCCTGGTTGGATATCAAGATTCATATGACAGCTTTGCAAATGCCCCTACTACAATCCTTATGTGAGGAATATCATCCTTGGATAGACATTGCTATGGCTTTTATTGACGAAATTGGCATTTCACATGGTCGCACTAGAATCCAGGGTTGCATGCTGAATTCGATGCAAGTAGCCGGAATGCCATAGCCTTCTCTTCTTTCACACTTGATTGCCTCCTTGCAGGAGATCCTTCACTTCACTACATGGTGCCACCTTCACTCAAGAAAGGAGGCTAACTCATTGCACCTTAACCAGTGGATAAGGTAGATGGAAAAGTGGAGATAAGGTAGGTGATGAAAGTAAGTTCCTATGGTGCGGTGGGTGTAGGAGGACTCTTCCTTCATTGATGGAGACAAAGCATAGGATAAAACATAATTATTACTAGCAGGTGTGCCTCTTGTGCAGTCCCCTCAATACATACATGGGTTTGTATTTTTAATAGTTACCCTCTCTTAGAAGAGCAGGAATTCCACAACTATAGTTGAGCTTATGCAGGGTCTATTACTTGAATTTCACTCTCAATTATAGTACTTTGACCTTGCAATTGATCAGTGGGCCCAATTCTTCGAGTAGTGCATGGCATATTCACAAAATATAGCAACCCTTGATGATCAACAAAGAGGTAAATAAGGTTGCTAAAAGATAATGCCTAAACTTCTTAATTTCATAAACTATTCCCAATCTCTCTCATTAGTATGTACATTGAAGGTGATGGTCCAACATGGGGCTCACAAGATTGGTGCAGAAATTAGAACCTTTTGAGCCTAAGCTTCCTGGCATTCCTTGGTTACGTGAACACCAAGAGGAGCTTGTGCAAAGGTCTAGGAATCATGGATAGTTTGACATGAAGCACCTAGACTATCTAGTGTGACTTGAGAAGCTGTCTCATCTTGTCTCTTTTAGTGGTATGAAGTGGATATGCCATTTTCAACTTTGGCTATTAGGCTGAGAGTTTTTTAGTGAGAACTCTCTTCCGATGTGTGAAGAGTGTCTCAATTTCAGTTTTAGGTAAGTACTTAGGGCTAACATATCCCGAGAGCAAGGGTTTGTAAGGCTCAGCATTTGCAATCAATATCTTGAAAGATATGTACAGTAAATCTTGAGGATTGGGATTAATTCTTTGATGAGGGTGGATCAAGAACATGTCCCTCCTGCATCATCTGCTTTTTCTTTTCATTATTATTTCAAATTTAGTTGGATGCATTATCTGCCTAGCCAGCCCCTATGTGACATAAGCTTGAAAAGGTAAGATTGCAATAGGCAAATATTTTCTGATTCAACGTGCATCCAATATTTAAGTGGACCAACACATAATGAAACCTTGTTCTTCCATAGGTGTTCTGATCCAAGAGAATGTAAAGCTCAGATAAAGGAGGACTTTCAAAACGAAAAACCAGTTTTCTGGAGGCTCACTTGTTATGCACATGGGAAATAGTAAGTTTTGTGCGCTCTCTCTCTCTCTCTCTCTCTCTCTCTCTCTCTTTTTGGTGGGCTCTGGTGGGTTCTATAGCATTGGCAATACACTTGTGAACTTAGCTTCAGCTCTAAAATAGCTCCGAGTTTGAGTTGAGTATTTAGAAAAGATTTATGCTTCTTAGGCTTAGATTCTATGGGGAATCCAGTCTCATGGGTGTAACTGTGTGGGGAACTCTATTAAATGAGTCAAAAAATGGACTGCTTTAACTATGTATAATCCAGATCATATGCTTTGCATGGCAGCCTTCCTAATGATGTGGTAGGTGATGTGAGTTTCGAAGAGTTGCGAGCTCAGTCCTATGCTGCAGGGAAACAAGGGGTGCCATTCGAGATTGTGGTATGCTTTGGACTGTTTTTTCAAGAAAACTTGAAAGTCATTTATCTGCTATATCAGGATAGTCTAGGGGACATTGCTAACCTTTTATATACATTTGTCTGCTTTAGCTCTACAATTTCTCCAGTTTTTTGAAAGAATATTATCAAGGTATTTTGTAAGAGACATTCTTGTGAGTAGAGAGGGGACAAACTTTGATTTCTCAACCAAGCTATGAAAGTTATGCAGGATGCTCAAAGAATTCTGGTGGAAGTTTAAATTTTTGATATAGTAGAATCCTTTACACGCACACACACATCATTGTCAAGACTTTACAAACAAGTAACGGTAAACATGCATCCTCAAATCTTATACTTTCCCTCTTGGAGAATCTCACTTATTGTTTGAGCTGCATTAATAGGGGGCTCTTCTCGCTGGCATACTCTACAATCTTCATTATGGTGTTTAAAGCCTAGTTGAACTGCTCATTTGGTGTGCGGCTTTTGAATTTCACCTAGTGTATGTTTTTGACCAGCAATCATGGATGACCAAGTTGTAGGATATGAGTGATATCTATTTACATGCTTGAACTTTATAACCATGAACAGTTTGGTCTCATGGGTTGGATTTCCTCAAATTGCTCATGTATATTATGTTACTCACTAATCTTGTCTTTGGTATGTGCTCTCAGAAACAGAATGAGAGAAGCATGTTCAGTGCTAAAGAGGTGGTATTTCAGGATTTTTTGAAGAACCCTTATACAGGCCCTTCATCTGGAAGTGGATTGCATGCATCTCCAGATTTGTCAAAGGTGATGTTTGAAAAAGTCCGAAACAATCCACCTTTTGAGGCATCAGGTTTTTCTGGAAATCCTGCAGCAAACAGCTTTCAATCAAGGTGCTATTTGCTTAGCTTAAAATTAGGTTATCTCTATGAGTATTATTGCATATTTTTCCCTAGTGTGGAGATAAAGGGATTAACCAGTGTTCAATAAAGGTCTTAACCATCATATGTTCAAAGTATTTATTCTGGTGGTGAAGTTTGTTGTTTTGATCCATTACTGTGTGCCTTATATCTTGGATTCTAGTATTGTTGTGAAAGAGAAAGTCTTCTTTATCTTTGTTATCTCTCTCTTCCAATCCCTTTGTGGTGTTGGGCAACTTCTTTGAAGACGGTGTATTGGTGACATTGGTAGTGAAGGCCCAGGCCCACACGACAAAATCTCGCCACAACCCTTGATGCTTTGTGTCTGTTTAGTCCTGAGGTGCCTTTTGCACTCTTGTCTTTTGTTCCATTGAATCCATTGTATTTGGTTCAAACATGATGGCTTAGAGCCACCTTGCACTTTGCAATCTTGTTATCCTATACTTTTTTTTTGTAATTTATACAATTACTCATTACACACAGAGAGAGAGAGAGAGAGAGAGAGAGAGAGAGAGAGAGAGGGAGAGAGAGGGAACTATCATGTTTCCCAAGTACAATAAGGAAACCGTATGCTAAAAGGAAACATCTGGCTAGGAAACAACAAATAATTGGAAATACTAAAAAATACTAGGAATATAATACAATGTGGAATCGATATGAGGATCAATATGGTCCCAATATAACTCTCATGGGTCTATCCAATATGGATAAGCTAAAGCACTGAGTTAGAGCTTCTTGGTGACATGCCAGTATTGTGTGGACTTTTGGTGGTGCCTTGAGTGAGGATGTGGACTGACAAGCCATGGGCAGCAATGCTCTGCATCTCTTAGTGGCTGTGTGAAAGGTGACTCCTTGTGGTGGAACCAGAAGTCCATTAGGAGTATGCTCGAAGGTATCAGATGTAGTTGTTGCTATGAAAAAGTGAGTAAGGGTGTATTGCTGTGGATGCCTAAGGTGCCTCCATTGGGGCTGTAGGACGTGATCTCTATGTCGACTGTTGCACCCAAAAAGAAAGAGTCTAAGGCAATGCTAATCTGGGAAGTCTGTCACCCTGAATAGTAATTTGAATCCCTCTTAGAATAGACAGTGGAAGCACCCTTTGATCTCATAGTACACTTGGCACTTGCATATGTAGTGCTCCTCAGTCTCATGCTCAAGCTGGAAAATCTGGCATATCCAGCCCTCCAGGGAAAGGGAATCTGCTCCATAGCGACTCTTTATCAGTACCCAGGTGAGGATGTGGGGAGTTGACCAATGGCACACCATACTCCATGGGAAAAGTGTGGCCATGTATCTTGGCGGGATCTCAAAACCATGGAGGGATACATGTAGAAGATGCTTATAGCAAAAATCCATCTTCATCCCTAGATCTTGGGTAGGCATCAACCAAGTCTTGGCTGTGTATAGCTGAATAATCTCCATCTTGATGACCCTGTTGAGATCCTCTTGACTAAGCTCTAAGAAAGGGGAATTGAAGTTTTACTGTAGAGATGGAAGGTGATCCATATGTAACTGATGTTGGTGCAGCAATGTGTCTGTTGGGGCAGCATACCAACACTCAATGTCAGCCTGTGATGCTAGATGTCTAGATGACGCTAGAGCAAGTCTAGAGTATTTGTGTCTCAAAAGGCTCCAAAGCCTGTACATAAAAATCATTGTCTAGAAAAGGGCATCAGCCACAGTAGGTGGTGCTCTCATCTCTCCTCTAAACTATGTCATGTGGCATTAAGGACTTACTTCTGATCGTATGGGAGATCATCATTACTAGGGGCCTCTTCATCTTCTCCTATCCATTGTTAACCTTGCCTCCATCCGGTAGTGACTGCTCTGGTTGTAGATATCTTGTGGTAGAGGCTGTTATAATATGTTGAAAAGCTAGTGATTGCTCCATATAAGGGTGTTGTTGTAACTGGTATATCAAAGAGCTAAAGCTTTGTCCGGGGTCCTTGGAAGTGTATTATGCATGCATTGGTTCTCCATGGCTCCCATTGCTGTATAGCCTCAGGTTAGCCTATTCTCAAATGCTCTCCTCATCGTGATTCTCAGTCTTGCAAAAGTAATCCCTAGATGGACATATCTAGGTTCACCATGAGGTCTCTCCCCCCACAAAAGACATATAATGCATCTAGGTGGGGCTGCAACCCATCTTGAGTGTCCGAGATAAGCATAATATTATCCGTATATAATAGTAGAGGCATAAGTACTCCCCCAAGGCTAGGTCCATTTCCTCCCAATTTGTCAATATAATCTAAAATCTCATCAAAGTATAGCCCAACGTGAGTGTGATAGGGAGTAACCTTACTTCACTTCAATAGTGGTAATCTCCATTGACATTCCTCCTAGAGCTGGGTGACTTGTCTAGTGGTTGACATTATTGTACTCCCCCAAGGCTAGGTCCATCTTCTCCCAATCATCCAATATAATCTTAGAACTCGTCAATGTATAGCCCAAAGAGAGTGTGTGAAAGGGGGCAACATTGCATCACTCCAATAGTGGTGACAATCTTCGTCGACATCTGAAACCGGCCTTCCTTCTTGGAGAGGGTGGTAATGCTGTTATCAACTACTTAATTTCAGCAATTAGCAAATAAACATAAATTGAAATGCACAATTTACCTTAATAATCTTGGACATGGGACACCTTGTTGGCTCCAAGGGCCAAAATTGGCTCCCCTTTCGGTATTTCTTTAACTTTAATTGCTAATGGACTGAGTACAAGCTGAGATTCCACAATCTTCTTTGCTGATTCAAAAGCCCCTTGCTGTATAAACAATCAGTAAGCAATATGGGCCAATTGCCCCTTGATTTTCACCTAGGACTTGCACAATTAGGACCACCAACTTGCCAAATGCCACCCCAATTCACAATGGATGGCCTAGTATCTGAAATCCCTGTCAATTCCATTAATTTCATGTGTTGATTTCAATGTATGATGCCTTCTCTTGTTGGCACGGATCCCAAGGTGGTTGATAAAACCTAATTTTTGTAGAAATGTAGGGTTTGTAGTAGCTGTCTACCAAATTTGGCTGAGATTTGCTCAAAATGGCTGAGATCTCTTGAGAAGGGGTTGGAGAAGGTGAGAGAAAGCCAAGATGAGAGAGAAATTTGATTTTTCTTCAGGAGAAAACCCTAAAATATACTTGCTGCATGCTCCAGCCTGCATTTTATGCAGTCACCTACAGTTGCCAGGCACCTCCAAAATGTTGTCACCTGATCAACAATGCTATTGCTAGCTCCTAGAAGATGTCTCCCTGCTGTCCCCAGCCTGCTGAGTGACCTAGATGGTTGTCTTCTACAGCAAATTGTTGTTCTTTGATTGGAAAATGGACTAGCAACACCCTCTCTCTCTCTCCTAGGCTCTGAACTAACTGAATGGCTGAGACCCAGTCCCCAAAAACGTTTTCTCACTTTGTGTGTGCATTTTTGCCAAGTGGCAGCCTTCTTAACCCATTTTTCAGCATTTTTCAGCATTTTTCAGCCATTTAATTAATTTTCAGAATTAAATAATCCTTAAAATTAATTTCAATCCTTTTGACCTTGCTTAAAATTAGATGTGCCCATCCATAATTAAATTGGCTAGGCCATTTGCAACTTGGAGTGGTCCCCCAATCTCTGTTGACCCTTAGATTGGCATTAATTAATTAATTAATGCTAGTCCCTAGTGTCGCATTTGACAGTTATTGGCCAAACAACTGTCCTAGGGCCTAAACAACTGCCCTAGGGCCAAAATTGATATCAATTGACCACCAAAACTTTGTTGGCATAACTTATCACAACTTTTGCCTTTGACATCCATTGTATCCTTGGGGTCCTTGGCATGCTACCATGAAATAATTGCCATGTGCATCACATGTGCTAAACAACCTTGTACATTTGATTAGTAACTTAATCAAATGTTATCGGTAAGATTAAAGCATCTCAAAATCTCACGTCCCCGTGACAACATTCCTCTTGGAGCCTAGACTTGTCTAGTGGTCGACTTATATAATGCTAGGACAAATAACTACACTTCAATAGGGATTCACAACTCCCATAATTTGTGCATGAGCTTGACTCATGACATTGTATCAAATGCTTTGTGGAAGTCCACAAAGCAACAATAGACCTATCTCCCATGTGCTCTACCCTCCTCAATGATAGAAGTTTGGGGCTATGATCAATTGTAGAATACCCTCTCATGAACCTTGCTATCCACATGCTTGATGTTGGTGTATCTTTGCCTATTTTCTTAGCTTATGCTCTCACATTGATCCATAAAGCTTGGCTAGCACATGGCCAACCATGATGGTTTTATAGCTAGTGGAAATCATAGGATCTCGAGCTTTTGGGATTGATACTATAGTATTACTTGACCAACTAGCAAGGAAGTCTTCACAAAGGGCTCTATCAAACAAGCAAGCTAGTAGTGTTGACAACATGTCTATGGTATATGAGATGTGCTTTTCTACAGGTCCATCATGGTCTTGTGTTTGACCCTTTTGGAGTCCGTCAATGGTGACTTGGACCATAATTGTGCTAAAGAGAAGGTGGAGGAAGTGGGTCTGCTCTCTAGTGGTCAAGGGAGAGGAGGTTATCTAAGCACTTGGTAGAGCAAGGTAGCATATGTGTGCCATATCTTTGGAGAGGTAATAGGGATATGGGCTTTGGGCTCTTGAAATGCCTTTCATGTCACTCTTGTCCCAAGAATAGTTGATAAAACTCATGCTCTTACTTGGTCAAGTATGCCTTTTTCTTCCTTTACACTAGATGGCAAAAGAGTGTGCGCACTTGTCCATGTGTACAGGTTCCTTCTGCTTCCTCTCGCTCGAGATGAGCATAAGTTTTTCAACATTTTTCATTGTACCAGCTATTTTATGGGACATTCTTACTCATGGAGGTTGAGTGTGAGGGAGATACATGGTAGCCGAGGTATAGAATATGGAAGCGAGCTATCATGACCTCCTCCAAGGATATGTATGGGTCCATGTCTTGCAAGGCCTGATACATGTGGTCAGAGTAAGCGCTTGTTGTTGTGAGAACAGAGGATCAAGGTACAGCAGATTCAGTAGACAGTGTGAGAGTGTGAGAGACAGAGTTGAAGCACAACACCCAAGAGAATAGACTGAATGAGTGTAATCTGAAAGTACAAAGTACAACCCTTAAACCTTAGGGTTGTAGGGGGGTGTTCACACCCGACACACACTAAGTGCCCAAATGTGTGTAACATAAGCACATAAGTACATACGATAATAAGACCATAAGTCTGGGGGAAAAAACCTCTCCTACCGAGAGTAAAAAGTGTCCCAGTGTCCTACTGATCACCGACACTCCCATATGAGCGTAGGCGTAAGTAAGGTGTAAGTAAAATACCCAACAAACCCCCCTGGAGTGAAGAGTGATCAAGAGTACAAGGATCATCCGCCACCAAAGGATATCAAATTTAAAGCATCGCGAAATGCTTCAAATTTGTCACGAGGAAGAGCTTTGGTGAAGATGTCTGCCACATTACTGGTGGTAGGACAATAGACAAGGCTGATATCACCTGCATGTAGCCTCTCTCTGACAAAGTGATAGTGAATCTCAATGTGTTTCGTGCGAGCATGAAACACTGGGTTCCGTGCCACTGCAATGGCACTCTGACTGTCAGTGAACAATGGAGTAGGCTCAGTAACAGATACATCCAAATCAGCTAGCAAGCGTCTAAGCCATACGCATTCAACTGTGGTAGTGAAAGCTGCCTTGTATTCAGCTTCACATGACGATGTGGCAACAGTGGATTGTTTCTTGCTAAGCCAAGAAATGCAAGAAGTGCCAAGAAAGAAACAATTGCCACTAGTAGAGTGACGTGTATCATAATCACCAGCCCAATCAGAATCACTGTAAGCATGTAAATGCAGTGGTCCCCCCTTGGCATAAAGCAACCCAAGAGAACGAGTACCCTGCAAGTAGCGAAAAACACGCTTGACAGCTTGCCAATGTGACATACGTGGCTGATGCATATACCTGCTCAAAGCTGAAACTGCAAACTGTATGTCCGGCCTAGTATTGCATAGATAGATAAGACATCCAACTGCAGGAGCATATGTATGTATATCAAACAAATCACTGTCATCATGTAATGACAGTTTCAGTCCAGGTTCCATGGGAGTAGTAACTGGCTTGCAATCCTGTAAGCCAAATTTCTCAAGAAGCTGCCCAATATACCTTGACTGTGATAACCCAATACCTTGAGCATTATGTATGAACTGGATGCCCAAGTAGTAATGCAAAACTCCCAAGTCAGACATGTCAAAGGTTTGCTGCAAATTTTGTTTGAATGCTGAAATTTGATCAGCATGTGTTCCAGTGAGCAAAAGGTCATCAACATAAAGACATAAAATCAGCATAGATCCCCCTTCTTTACATACGTAAAGGGTAGACTCAGATGAGCTGTTTAGAAATCCCTGACCAAGCAAGAAAGCATCTATCTTTTCATACCAAGCTCTAGGAGCTTGTTTTAAACCATATAGTGCCTTTTTGAGCTTGCATACCAAATGTTCTGAGCCTTCAACTGCAAAACCAATGGGCTGGTGTACATAAACTTCCTCCTGAAGTTCCCCATGTAAAAATGCAGTCTTGATATCTAGCTGATGGACTGTCCAACCATAATGTGCAGCCAAAGCAATCATAGACCTGATGGTCGTCATACGGGAAGTAGGAGCAAATGTCTCCTCATAATCAATGCCCTTTTTCTGTGCGTAGCCTTTAGCTACCAGCCGTGTCTTGTATTTATCAATGGATCCATCTGCTTTTCTTTTCAATTTGTAGACCCATTTTGTTCCAATGGCTTTCTTCCCAAATGGCAAGGACACCAAATCCCAAGTTTGATTCTTAGTAATAGAATCTAATTCAGCTTGCATGGCTGCCATCCAATGCACACTGTGTTGTGCATCCTCATAACATTCAGGCTCTTCATTATCAAAAGTACTTGCTGCCATAATACACTCCATGGTATGTGCTGAATCATGCAAACGAGTTTGCCTTCTAGTACGACCAGCCATGGGTGCATCCAAAGGACTATCTTGCATAGTCTACAAATACCATCTAGGTAGCTGTCTAGCATCCTGGCTGTGTGCAAGCTCTTGCTGAATTTCTGTTTCAGCATGATGCTGAATATTCCGATCAGCCAATGGCTGAATTTCTGCACTTTCCATAGGACCAGCTGGTTGAACATTAGGTTCATTTTGTGAACCTCCAGCTGAATCACCAAAAGTAATGGGCAGCAGCCCTTCAAAAACATCACGGGCAGCCTGATATGTGTCCAAACCAGCCAAGGATAATTCTGATTTTTCATCAAAAACAACATCCCTGCTGACAAAAACCTTCTTCGTAACGGGATCATAGAGTCTGTAGCCTTTGCTCTCATTGCTATATCCCATAAAAATGCACTTAACAGCCTTGTTGTCCAATTTTCTTCTAAGTACCTGTGGAATATGGGCATAGGCAAGACACCCAAAGGTACGAAAGTGACCAACAGAAGGTTTACGGCTGTTCCAAGCCTCAAATGGTGTGATGGTCTTCAAGGCTTTGGTAGGGCATCTGTTCAAAATATGGCAAGCACACATGACTGCTTCCATCCAAAAACTATGAGGCAAGCTCTTTGCCTTCAGCATACATCTGGCCATCTCCATGAGTGATCGATTTTTCCTCTCTGCTACCCCATTCTGCTGTGGAGTATAAGCTGTAGTATACTGATGTACTATGCCCTTCTGCTGCAAAAAAGAATTCAGCCTAGAGGACATGTATTCCCCCCCTCGGTCCGAACGGAGAGTCTTAATGTGGCATCCAGATTGGTTTTCAACAAGTGCACTGAAAGCCAAAAATGCATCATACACTTCTGACTTCTTTTTCAAACAATAGACCCAGCAAAAACGTGTGAAGTCATCAATGAATGTCACAAAATAATAACAACCACCCAATGACATGGTCTGCATAGGACCACAAACATCTGAATGCACCAACTGCAATCTGGTTGTTGCTCTGAAAGCAACATCACGAGGAAATGAGAAACGATGCATTTTCCCCAAAATGCATCCCTCGCATAAGTGCTCAGGAGGTCTCTCCAAGAGAGGTAAGCCATCCAGCATCTGAGTACGCTGTAAAAGCATCAAGCTGCCAAAGTTTACATGCCCTAAACGAGCATGCCATAACTCCGCCTGTATCATAGCAGGAGTAAGAGTGAATGTCAAGTATGCTGACTGATCTATTGAAAGAGCATCCAACTCATATAAACCATGACACAAAGATCCTGTCAATACCAATGTCATGCATTCTTTTTCTCGAACCATGCAACGGTCATCATCAAAAGTGACCTGCATACCACAACGTGCCAAAGAAGAAATAGAAAGCAAATTCTTCTTTATTCCAGGCACAAACAAAGCATCCTGCAGGCGGAGAATGGAGCCATCAATGGCTGTGAGCTGAATCTCCCCAATACCACGAACAGGGTATGATGCATTATTGGCACACTGTACCGATTTCCCAACGGGAGGTGCACTAACCGAAGCAAACAAATCTCTGCGAGATGTGATATGTTTAGAAGCACCACTGTCAAAGAACCAAGTGTCAGCATCCTCTGTAGAGCTAAGTGCTCTATCGGCCCAAGAGATGTCATAACTGCAAGTGTAAAAACAATAGTCCCTGTCCACAACAAAAGACGCGGACTCACTAGCAGTGGAAGGAGTAGTAGAAACAGACATTCCTGACTCCTTTTTCTTCTCTTTGGCAATGCGCTTTCTGCACTCAGTGATATAGTGGCCGGGCTTCTTACAATAATGACATTTTCCTTTCTTTGCTTGCGTCCCCCCTTGTGACTGATTCTGCGATGTGCCCGAAGTGCCAGAACTCTGTGGAGCATTTTTCACCTTGCTGTTCTTGCCTTTTTGTCTTGCCACAAAAGCCTGCTCAGAGACTATAGCATCCACACCACTATTTTTCCGTGTTTGCTCCTCCTCTAGAAGCAAGCTAACCAGCTGAATAAAAGTGAGTGGGTGCTCAGCAATCCTCATGGTGAGGTTCAATGCAGTATGAAAAGACAAGTACGAAGGAGGTAAGGAATTCAAGGTGGTGGATATCAACTGTGCATCCGAAAAATACTCATCTACATTCATGAGCTGCTCCCTCAAGTCCTGAATCTTGTTTAAGTGATCCTGCATAGAATCACCTTCATGCATCTTCAGAGTTTCCAACTCTTTCTTCAAGAAAGAGATCCGAGTCTCATTCTTTCCTGTAAACATATGCTCCAAAGTCAACCATGCATCTCGTGAAGAAGATGCCGAACGGATATGAGGTATGATGGACCGCTGAACTGCCAGAGCAATCAGCGACAAGGCCTGTGCATCACAGGTATCCTAAGCTTTTTGAGTTGCAGTTCTTGGAGGAAGTGGCTGAGGTGGAGCGGGCTGAGGTCCCCGTTGTCCACGTGCGCCATGGGGAGGAGGAGTAGCGGGAGCTACAACTCCCGGTCGAGTTTCCTCTCCACTGACATAATCCCATAAAGTCTTGGCCACTAATACATTTTTCATCATGAATGACCAAAGGGAATAGTTGTTTCCGTCCAGTCTGTCCTCCTTGGATACATACGTAAAAACATCACCTCCCTGATTTGCCATGATGACAAATTTCCAAAGACAAAATGAGCAATGCCAAAGCAGTACGAACTGGAAATCCACAAATTTCCAGAAATTGCAGCAAATACGTTTCTGCAATTAATGTGCAAGGGCGTACTCTGTCAGAAAATTGTCTTTTACTGCACGCTTCCCAAGGTGCAAACAGTGCAATACAACACTGTTATGTCAAAATCCCCAAAATTTTTGCCAACATTTCTGTCAAAAACAGTCTTTCTGTGACTGTATCAGCAGTCCAAATGCAACTGTCTTCCAAATACACAAAAGCCCCAAAATGTCTGACGATCCAGTCCAGAAATTTGCATGAAATTTATTCCTACACTTGTTCTGTGCTTGCCGCGTGTGAACCTCCGCTTCCAGAACTGTGTTCTGGGCTGAAATTAAAAAAAAAAGTTGAAAATTTTACCTGACGTGGTCGTCAGACGAGCAGGCTACACGTGGTGGGCAGGACGTTGACTGGCGGGCCAGCGTAGAAGGCAGCGACTGACGTAACGTTTTAAAAAAAAAAAATAAATAAATTAAAAACGGCGGCAGGCGGGCAGGCGGGCTGCACGTGGTCTGACGGGCGTCGTCTGACGAAGAGCTGCTCGTGGTCAAACAGGCGACGCAGGCTGACGTGGCGGGGTGCAGACGAAATGTTTTTAAAACGGCGGGCAGGACGGGCTGGACTGTCGTGAGCAAAGTGGCAGGTCGCTGGTCGTCAGGCGGGCGGGATGAACAGTCGCGAGCAGACGTTTACGGTGAGTGACGTCTGCAGCTGGCGGAATCTGATGACGACGTGGCAGTAGCTGACTGCTGACGACGCTGATGTCTGACGAAAGAACAGCGCTTGGGCTGACGTGCAGGCTTTTGCGAGTTGCTGGCGGGTGGCTCGCTGTGCAGAGGAGGCGACGCCTCCAGCTTACAGGTGGCGCGCTGGGCAAGGCACGCGGAGCTGTGCGCTGACGGCTGAAGCTGACGGCACGGGGGCAAAACTGGCGAGGACTGCTCTGATACCAAATGTGAGAATAGAGGATCAAGGTATTCTCTTATGGTGACTTTGTAGGTGCAACTCAAAGAGATGCCATGACAACTTGTCGAGCTTTGCACTCCACTTTCCATTTGTGCTCTAGGCATGCACATGTTGCCTCTTCAATTAGACCTGATCCCTTCAATGGGAAGAAAAAGGAATGTGATGAGATGGACATTGATTCTTGATGGAACAAATGGATGGCGTATCTTGATCTATATCAGTATGATGATGCACAATGCAAGTAGAAATCGTTTTTTCTAAGTAGTTTGTAACCAACGATCAGATTGAGAACTTTTGTAAGCTATTTGAGATGAACATGAAAAAGACGACGTTGAATACATATGTCATGAGGACATGAAATTTTTGGATGCTTTGCTTTTGCTAGAAACATTTGATTAATTTAATAATCAAATGTGCAATATTGTAATGCATATGACATTTATTTCATGGTAAGAGGCCAAGGACCTTGAGGAAGTAGTGGGTGTCAAAGGCAAAAGTTGTGACAAAGTTATTCCAATTGGGTTTTGGATGAGAGTTGGTGTTAGTTTGGCCCTAGGACAATTAATGGGCCGATAAGGACTAGGCACAAATTAATTAGTTAATGCTTGTCCAGTTGAAGTAGGGGAGGGTGTATCCAAACCGGTCTTGGGTAGAATATATTGCAACATTGGTCGATTGACCGCCTTTTTCAATATGTTTGCAAAGTTATTGGATGAAGGCACAAACTCTAGACATTTAGTGTCTAGCTGAACTTGTGCTCTAGTGAAGTGGAAGTGGATCCTCACATGCCGCACCCATAGTGTAATGATTGAATTGTCTGCAAGGGTAATTGCACATTGGTTGTCATAGTAGACAACAGTGGGAGGTGCCGCTAGTAAGCTCCTTCAATAGAGCATTTGTGGTACTATCAAAAAGAGCATGATACTTAGCCTTGCCTGTGAAAGGTGCTACCATCACCCCTTGCTTACGGCTGGCCCAAGAGATGGGTGTTGTGCCCAAGGTAAAGAGATAGCTACCATGGGAATGCTGGGTGTCGGGATCTCTTAACTAGTTATAGTTAGTGTGTCCCTGCAAACATAAACCAGATCCATAAGTTAGGCCATAAGAATAGGTATATCGTAAATATCTCAAAACATGAAGAGATGCAATTCAATGTGACATCCTAGGTGTAGTGAAATGCTGGCTAAGCAAACTAACTGAGTAAGCTAAATCTGACCTAGTGTGAATCAACCAAAGAAGCTTCCATATCACAAATCTATAGGTGAGCTAGGGTAACCTTAGAAAGATCGATTGTGGGTTTTCAAGGCGTGGCCATATGTTGTGTTTGAACTGTGTAATATCGGTTCACTAATTGAAAAGTGTATTTTTGCTCTGACACAAAGTACTACCCCTAGATCAAACTACCACCATCCCCAAAAAATTGGACAATAAATCAAGGTTACTCATCTCAAAAGTAGAGCAAAGCTGATCCTTTATTTTTGTTATGGCAGTAGAATTTGAGCCAGTGATAAGTAAATCGTCTATGTACAATAGGATATAACTAACCTCCTCTAAAGCAGTATGGACATATAAGTTTGGGTTAGAAGGGGTAGAATGGTATCCATGAGTTCTAAGGAACTTATCCATCCACTGGAATCAAAACTTGGTGCTTGCTTTAGCTCGTAAAGAGCTTTTTGCAAGCGAAAGACCTTATCTTTCTGGTTAGCAAAATAAAATCTAGGAGGTTGCTCCACGTAGCCTTCCTCCTCCAAATAACTGTCCAGAAAGACACTTTTGATGTCCATTTGATAGATTGACCAACCGTGATTAGCGGCTAGCGCAACCTATAGACGAAAGGATGTTAACTGCATAGTGCAAGCAAATGTATTTTTATAGTTAATACCTTGCTTCTATGGAAACCCTTGCACCACAAGACTAGCCTTGTACTTGTCTAAAGTCCCATCAGCCTTTAGCTTAGTCCTAAGACTCCACTTTGTCCCAATGATTATCTTGTGGCTTGGACAATCCATCAAGGTCCAAGTCTCATTTCGGTCAATGTACCAGTAGCACCTAGACAGAAAAGTATGTGATGGCATTGGAGTTATGCTTGAGAAAATACAACCACGTACAGCGAGAACGATCATCCACAATAAAAAAGAAGTACAATGCATCGTTCAAGGCGGTGATGGATATCGACCCACAAAGATCAACATGAATCAATCTAAGAGGTGTCTCAGCTCTATGTGTAGAGGAATGGGATACGATGCTGTTTCTCGACTTGACAAGCTTTATAGACATCTTGCGATAGCTTCAGGCACGAAAGGCCATGGGCCATTTTTCGACATGACAATTTAGAAAGAGAGTCATATCTGAGATGTCGTATGGGAAAATGCCAAAGATAATCAGATCGTAGGCTCCTGTGTAGTGGCTAAAGCCTAGAAGTGATGGACTCAGAGCCCTCGGCTGTTGGCTCGGAAAGAAACCGTGTCATGTGGTATAGGCGACTAAGTTGCGCCTCACCAAGAGCAATCACTAAACTAGTCCGAGAGTTAAGGATCTTGATTGGGTCGTTGTGAAGAAGATTGCTTGACCCAATCGGTAAGGCTGCTGAGTGGATAATAAGTTCACCTGAAGTTGGGGGACATAGTATACATCATCCAACATAGCACGATCCGAGCCCTGGTCAATGGAAAAATTGAAGTGGTCGTGAGCTTGAATCGTGATCGAGGAGTTGTTTCTAACTCGATCGTGCTCATTGGAGGGGCTCGAGAAATGAAAATGTCCTTGATGGGGATCATATGATGGGTAGCTCCACTGTCCACAATCCGAGTAACTAAATTACTTGGGTGTGACGAGTGGGCCTCTACAATCACCTTGTCAGGAGACAACTCAGAAATGTGGATGAGACTCGCATCCTCTAATATATCTACAAAGGTGATGTGGGCCTCTATAGCCTCTATAGACCAGTAAGACAAGCCCTGTGGCGTTGAGAACCTTGTTGTCTGTGATAGTTGATTAGTGGCAGCGTGGGTTTGGCCTTGCCACTACCCTTGTTGAGGGTTGCTCCCATCCAGCCTTCCCTGCTAGGGGTTTCCCAACTGAGGGGTGGGGGTCTGGGTCTTAGCTTTTGTTGCTGTGCCTCTTGCCTTTGATTGGCACTCCTCATCAAAGTGGCCAACCTTTTGACAATGTTGACAATAGCAATTTTTCTTTTGGTGCTATGCCTCTTATCTTTGATTGACACTTGTAGTCAAAGTGACCAGCCTTTTAACAATGTTGACAATACTGATTTTTCTTCGATACACTCTGCCACCCGGGTTTTAGAGATGACTAGGAGTTGTCTCGGGTCTTATTAGTTTGATTTTGACTTAGTTTTTGATTTTGATTGGAATCTTGATTTTGTTTACCCTTTCCTTACTATCCCTTCTGAGAAGAAGCAATGAGAGTCCCCTTTGTAGATGTTAAACTATGAAACTAATCGAACAACTGAGAGTAACACAGTAGTTGATACTCAAACTCATTGAAAGTGGGTATTGTGGGTTGTGAGATCACCTGTTGCACAAAATGGATGTATTTCCTTGGTAGCATGTTTAGAAACAATGTGACCTAATTAATCGAGGACTTGGAAGCTCGCGTGGTAGAGAACTTGGCGAGAAGATGCCGATAGTCAGCCATCTTGACTTTCAAGTTATCTCGGTCAGTGATTTCAAAGTTTTGGAGCTCATGATCCAAATTGATACGAGTTCTATCCCAAGCCGCATAGCAGTCCAAGTCAAGTGTGCCAAGTGCTCAGATGCTAAGTCAAAATGCTAAAGTTGTGAATGAAATATAGGATATAGACCTTGCATCAACTTGACAATAGCGGAGGCATTTTGAGCTGTCCATTAGTGAACAACCTTGTGTGGAACAAGTGCGAGATTAGGTTGGGTTCCAACCCTTGCACAAGATCCTATAGGTTCTAGGAGTCAAGGACATGTCTCATCAAATTTGACCAAGTAGTGAAGTACAACTTGTTAAAACAAGTCTAATAATTAAAGGCTTGTTTGGATAATGAGGAGGAAGAACTATGAGGTGTCAGATAAGTGGAATAAGGAGGCGGGGGAGGGGGATAAGTAGGAGGGGGAGGTGGGTAGGTAGAAATAGATTGATAATGTCCAATGGGTTTGATGCAGAGGCATTGGAACATGAATGTTTCCATAAAGTGCTGGTCTAGATGGAGGCACCGGGACATGTAAGCCTTGTCCAACGGTCGAGCGGGGCACAACAAAATGACCAGAAGGCCCACTAGGTAATGCCATAGAGGCAAACTATGGTACCAACCAATCCACACTCGGTGATGGTTGGGTGGCATTCCCAAGCCGTGAAAAACCCACAAGTGTGGGCATGGGAGGATGAATCTCTATCATAGAGACACTACCTTACTAAGGAAAAGATGAGGTCCTAAAAGGTGTGCCTAAGGGTGAAGGACCCCTACGTGTGATGTGTGAAGATATGTAAGGTGCACTTAATAAAGGCTGAAAGGACGGTGCAATGGAAATAGTGGATGGTGTTGGGTTTTCACTCATGCCTACGCCCACAGAGGAGTGTCGGTGATCAGTAGGACACTGGTGCACTTTTTACTCTCGGTACGAGAGGTTTTTTCCCCCAGACTTATTGTCTTCTTTCGTATGTGCTTTTGTGACACACTTACAGGCACTTATCATGTTCGGGTGTGAACACCCCCTACAACCCTAAGGTTTAAGGGTTGTATTTTGTACTTTCAGATTACATTCTTTCAGTCTATTGCATTAGGTGTCGTGCTTCACTCTCCACACTGTCTACTGCACTCTTAGCTGAGCTTCGATTCTCTCTTCATCTCACATTTGGTATCAGAGCTGAGGGTTTGCTCAGCATCCGGAAGTTCCCACTCAATCGAGCTCTGTCTGGTAGAAGACCGCTAGTGCTGCCCGTCTCCTGCAGCAAGTCGCCAATAGTGCCCCCTGCCGCCCCACTGTTCAGTAGGTCCGCCACAACTGCGCCAGGTCCACCTGCCCACGCTGCCTACGATGCCCTGGCCCTGTCAGCGCAACCCCTGTCTGTGCCCTCCTGCCTGCGCCTCTTCCTACTGCTCTGCCCCTGACCAGCGGCCTGGGCCACACCGCCTCTGGTCACGCCCGCCCCTGACCAACGCCCAGCCCGCCTGTGCCTGTCTGTGCCATGTCCGCATGGAGTGCCGTCTGCACCTGTATGTGCAATGCCACACCCTGTGGTCTGTACTGTACCTAGTCGACTGATTTCAGAGGTATTTTTTAAATTTTACTTTTTTATTCCAGATTCACTTCTGGAAACAAGGCTTTTGCCTGGGCAGGCATAGAAATCTGAGTACGTGTTTGGGACACGGTTGATGCAAATTTCTTGGCAAATTTATCAGAAATTTTGGGGCTTTTGTATTTTGGGAACACATTGGCACATGTATTGCAGTCTCAGTCAGAGATAGACTGCTTTGGACAATTTTGGGGCAAGAAATTTTGGGGCTTTTGCTCATATAGTGTTGCTGAACATTGAATGCACCTTGGACTGCGTGCATTACACACAGTTTTGACAGAGTGTACATCAGTGTACTAATTGCAGCAAGCTATTTGCTGTAATTTCTGGAAATTTTTTGAGATTTCCTGGTTATTCTAGTTTGGATATTGCTCTTTTGCCTTCTTTTGGTATCGATTATTATGGCAAATCAGGGAGGAGATGTATTTACCTATGTATCCAAAGAGGACAGATTGGATGGTAACAATTACTCAATCTGGTCCTTCATGATGAAGAATGTATTTGTTGCGACAAAGTTTTGGGACTGTGTCAGTGGCGAAGAAGTTAGGCCCGGAGTTGTGGTGGCTCCTGCTACTCCTCCTCTAGGAGGATGTGGACAATGGGCACTTCAGTCTGTTCAGCCTGCTCCACTTCAACCACTTCCCCAAAGATCAGCAACTTAAAAAGCATGGGATACACGGGATGCATAGGCTTTGTTGCTGATTGTATTGGTAGTTTAGCGGTCCATCATCCCTCACATTCATTCTGCAGCTTCTTCACAAGAAGCTTGGCTAACTTTGGAGCATATGTTTGCTGGTAAGAATGAGACCCACATCTCTTTCTTAAAGAAAGAGCTTGAGACATTGAAAATGGATGAGAGTGATTCTATGCAGGATCACTTGAATAAAAATGAGGACTTGCGTGAGCAACTTATGAATGTCGATGAGTACTATTTAGATGTACAAGTGATATCTACTACATTGAATTCATTGTCTCCTTCCTACTTGGCTTTTCATATTGCCCTAAACCTCACAATGAGGATTGCCCCACAACCTATTTCCTTTCTTCAGTTAGTCAGTTTGCTTCTAGAGGAGGAACAAACAAGAAGAAATAGTGGTGTGGATGTCATAGCCTCTGAGCAGGCTTTTATGGCTAGACAGAAGGGCAAAGGCAGCCAAGTAAAGAATGCTTCGTAGAGCTCTGGGCAAAGGCACTTGTTGAGAACCAATCTGGCTGTAAAATAAAGACTCTCCGTTCGGACCGAGAGGGGGAATATATGTCCTGTATGCTGAATTCCTTTTTGAAGTAGAAGGGCATTGTTCATGAGTTCACTATTGCTTATACTCCACAGCAGAATGGGGTTGCAGAGAGGAAGAATTGGTCAATCATGGAGATGGCCAGATGTATGCTGAAAGCACAGAGCTTGCCACACGGTTTTTGGATGGAAGCCGTTATGTGTGCTTGGATGTCCCACCAAAGCATTAAAGAAAATTACACCTTTTGAGGCTTGGAACAACCGAAAACCTTCTATTGGACACTTTTGTACCTTTGGGTGTCTTGCATATGTACACATTTTCCAAGGTACTTAGAAAAAAGTTGGATAACAAGGTTGTCAAATGCATTTTTGTGGGATATAGTAGTGAGAGCAAAGACTACAGACTATGATCCAGTCTCTAAAAAGGTGTTTGTCAGTAGGGATGTACTCTTTGATGAAAAATCAGAATTATCCCTTGCTGGTTTAGACACATATCAGACTGCCCGTGATGTATTTGAAGGGTTGCTGCCCATTTCATTTGGTGATTCAGCTGGAGTTTCAGGAAGTGAACTTAATGTTCAGCCAGCTGGTCCATTGGAAAATGTAGAAAATCAGCCATTGGCTGATCTGAATATTCAGCAAAGTGCTGAAACTGAAATTCAGCAAGAGCTCGTGCACAGTCAGGAGGCAAGACAAATGCCTAGATGGTATTTACAGACTATGAAAGATAGTCATTTGGATGCACCATAGCTGTCGTACTAGAAGGTAAGCTCATATGCATGATATTGCACATACCATGGAGTTTGTTATGGCAATAAGTACAATTGATGATGAGGAGCTTGAATGTTTTGAGGATGCACAAAAAAGTGTGCATTGGATGGCATCAATGCAAGCTGAATTGGATTCTATCACTAAGAATCAAACATGGGATTTAGTGTCTTTGCCCTTTGGGAAGAAAGCCATTGGAACAAAATGGGTCTACAAGCTGAAATGGAATGCAGATGGATCCATTGAAAAATATAAGGTAAGGCTTGTAGCTAAAGGCTATGCACAGAAGAAAGGCATTGACTATGAGGAGACATTTGCTCCTACCTCCCGAATGACGACCATCAAGTCTATGGTTGCTTTGACTGCCCATTATGGATGGACTGTGCATTAGTTAGATATTAAAACTACATTTTTACATGGGGAACTTCATGAGGAAGTATATGTACATCAGCCCATTGGTTTTGCAGTTGAGGGATCCAAACACTTGGTTTGCAAGCTAAAAAAGGCTTTATATGGTTTGAAACAAGCTCCTAGAACTTGGTATGCAAAGATAGATGCCTTTTTGCTCAGCCAAGGGTTTATAAACAGCTCATCTAAGTCTACCCTTTACGTATGTAAAGAGGGGGGATCCATGCTGATCATTTGTCTATATGTTGATGATCTTTTGCTTACAGGGACACATGCTGATTAGATTTCAGCATTCAAACAAAATTTGCAGGCAAACTTTTGAAATGTCAGGCTTGGGATCTTTGCATTATTACTTGGGCATTCAGTTTATACATGATGCTAGAGATATTGGTTTATCATAGTCAAGATACATTGGTAAACTTCTTGAGAAGTTTGGCTTACAGAATTGCAAGCTAGTTTGTACACCAATGGAACCTGGACTAAAGCTATCATTACATGATGATAGTGATTTGTTTGATATACACACATATGCTCTAGTAGTTGGATGTCTTATATACCTATGCAACACTAGGTTGGACATACAGCTTGTAGTTTCAGCCCTGAGCAAATATATGCATCAGCCACGTATATCACATTGGCAAGGTGTTAAGCTTGTCTTTCATTACTTGCAGGGTACTAGATCTCTTGGATTGCTTTATGCCAAGAGGAGACCACTGCAATTACATGCTTACAGTGATTTTGATTGGGCTGGTGATTATGATTCATGTCACTTCACTAGTGGTAATTGTTTCTTTCTTGGCTCCTCTTGTATATCTTGGCTTAGCAAGAAACAATCCACTGTTGCTACATCGTCATGTGAAGCTGAATATAAGGCAACTTTCACTACCATAGTTAAATGGGTATGGATTAGACTCTTGCTAGCTGATCTGGATGTATCTGCTACGGAGCCTACTCCTTTGTTCACTGACAGTCAGAGTGCCATTGCAGTGGCACGGAACCTAGTGTTTCATGCATGCACGAAACACATTGAGATACATTATCACTTTGTCAAAGAGAGGCTACATGCAGGTGATATCAGTCTTGTCTATTGTTCTACCACTAGTAATGTGGCAAACATCTTCACCAAAGCTCTTCCTCGTGACAAATTTGAAGCATTTTGCAATGCTTTGAGTTTGTTGGGTTTTTACTCACGCCTACGCTCAGAGGAGTGTCAATGATCAGTAGAACATTGGGGTACTTTTTACTCTCGGTACGAGAGGTTTTTTGCCCCAAACTTAGTCTTCTTTCATATGTGCTTATGTGACACACTTACGGACACTTATCGTGTTCGGGTGTGAACACCCCCTACAACCCTAAGGTTTAAGGGTTGTACTTTGTACTTTTAGATTACACTCTTTCAGTTTATTGCATTAGGTGTCGTGCTTCACTCTCCACACTGTCTACTGCACTCTTAGTTGAGCTTGGATCCTCTCTCCATCTCACAGATGGGATGGGTGGGAGATTAAATGGATTTGTCATTTGTGTAGATGTGGGAAATGTGTTAGGTTTGTTTAGTCCATTAAATGCAAATGATGAAAAAGATGAATCACCAAAATCAGATTGACCATGAGGTGTAAAAGCGGAAGGAAAAGATGGAGCACTCACCATAGATTCTTGCAATTTTTGTTTATCTTTTCTTGAGTTCAAAAAGAAAAATGTATCCTCTTCAAGGCTTATGAACCAATACTTTGTATGAAGAGTTTCTTCATCTAGAGTATCACCAATATCTTGCAGAAAAGAGAAAGTAAACTCAAAAGATTGAGAGGTAGTAGCATGTGTACTTGTTATGTGAGTGAATGAAGGTGGAGAAGCGCGTGGAAAAGATGAAAGAGGTAAGCATGGAGATGATGGTGGTAGAGAAAGAAATGGTTTGTATTGCATGCTACTTTCCACGCCTAAATGGCAAGTCCTTTGTGGAGCTTTGGTCCTTTCTACAAAATCATTAGATGAGTACACCGAATTTAAAGGGAAAAGCTCAAATTTATCTTGGTGCACCATTTTAGGGTTTTCATTAATTAAGCATTTTTGGGATTGTTTGAGTGGCTAATTTAGCATGTAATGCTTGTGTTAGCTCAACAAGGCTAGGCACAAATTAATTAATTAACGCACGTCCAAGGGTTAAGTAAGGCTAGGGACTACTTGGGGTCTCAAAAGGCCTAGCCAATTAAATTGTGGATGGGCACATTTAATTTTGGGTAGAGTCAAAGGGGCTGAAATTAATTTTTTGAAATAATTAATTCTAAAAATTAATTAATTGGCTAAAATTACTGGAAAATGGGATTAGAAGGCTACCACTTGGCAAAAATTCCCATGCAATGAGGGAAAAAGCTGTTTGGGGGCTTGAGAGGTGGATTTAGTCCATTCAGGTGGGGAGGGAGAGATAGGAGAAGTCATTGATCAGTTTTGCAGCTGTAGGAGACCATCAAGAGGCTACAATCTGCTGCAAGAGACCCTGGAGAAGTAGGTGACAACATTTTTGGTTCAAACAAGAGATAGGGACAGCAGTTTGATGCTGGCGACAACATTTAATGTACCATCAGACAGTAGGTGACAACATTTTTGACTGATCAGAGAAGGAAGCAATTGTTTTTAGGGGTTTTCCCGTGTGGAAAATTGGAAATTTCTCGCTCCTTAGCATTCTCTCACCTTCTCTAGCCCATTGTCTGATTATCTCAACAAACCTCAGCCATTTGAAGGAGTTCTCAGCTAGATTTGGTGGATAGCAGTGGAATTTCTAAACCCTAATTTACAATAGAAATTAGTGTTTAGTAGCCACCTTGGGACCCGCGCCAACAATTGGAGGCATAGTACACTGAAGTTAGCAGCTGGAATGCAAGGAGTTGCCACAGATTTTAAATGCTAGCCCATCCCATTTGATTCGGGCTGCATTTGGCTAGTAAGGGGTCCAATTTGTACAAGTCTCGGGTAAAGACCAAGGGGAAAATTTCATGAAAGGCTTCCTGATTATTTATGACAGCAAGGGGCTTTTGGATTAGTGGGGGAGATTAAGAAATCTTAGTTTGTACTCCATCCAATTGCAATACAAGTTATAGAAATACCACAAGGGGCACCAGTTTTAGGGCCAACAAGGTGTTGAATGTCCAAGAATGTTACAATAAAGTGTGCATTTCAATTTATTGAATTTATTAATTATTGTAATTTAGTGCTTGATCAAGTTTTTACCACCCTCTTTGAGAAGGAAGGATGGTTTCAGCGTACTTGTATTCAGGAACCTTCTTCATAAATGAAGGCCTTGGAGGACCCACAAGCATTGCTTTATGTGTGTTATCTTTTTGGATTGCCATCGAAGTACCATAATGAGGTATTGTGTAATCCTCTAAACTCATTGGAGGATATCCATAGGTATGCAAAGAACTTCGATAATACCTTGCTTATGAGTAAGGGTGGCTAGTCGAAGACCCCCATAGTAGCAGCTTCTCATTAGTAAATTCGAGATTCATAGAAAAAGACGGAGGGCAAATGTGAGGTGACTTGTAGCGAAGATTGACCAAAGGGTATTGCTTAATGTGGCATTAGATGAGTCACTTCCATGGTGACGAGGACTATCCACATAATGAAATGGTGAAGATGAGCTCCAAGGCATTGGTAATTGGCATTTTAGCTTGATGTATGTCTTTTGATTTTTTAGTAGAGGGTTGTTATGTTAATGTCTAGAGTTGCCCAAGTTGTCTTGTAAATAAGATCATATTTGGCTCATAGGACCTTTTAAACGATAGTGGTACCATTAATGACTAAGTGGTCAAGGTATTACTCAATAATGGCTCCACCCAGTATTTTCTTTCTTCTCGATTGCTGCAAAAACTTCGACTTCAAACATTTGTTGGCCAAGCGTATGGTGTGTATTATGTGGACCCTTCATTTGGTGCCACAGCTCGATCTTTTGATTCAGCAATACTATGAGGCCCTAGACTTTTAATGGACGTGCGTGGACCATGTGAATGCCATCCTTGGCATGCCTCATTCTTTGATAAATCTTCCTCACTCTTTGTAGATTACAAATACCATATAATCTCTTTTAAGTTTGATGGTTGTTTCTATGTAATCCAAGTTTGTCCACCCTTTATGTTCACAGTATCTAATGTAAATATCATCTTAGTCTTGGAATTCTCACTTGATGGAATTCTTTGCTTGAATCACTCAACGGAATTCAATCATCTTTTGGTACATTAGATCACAAGATAGAGACAACACTTGGTAGCTATCCCTTCTCTTGGTAGTTTTATAGGTCTAGCCCGAAAGAGAAGGACGAGATAGCTAGTAAGTCTTTGTGGGGCATGCATATTCTTCTTGTGAAAAAGAAGGATGGCATGATGTGCTTCTGCGTTGATAGCAAAGGTCTCAATAAAGTGACCATCGAGAATAATTATCCGTTATCTCGGATGGATAATTTTATGGATTGACTATGTGGTGCACACTGCTTCATGAGAGTGATGATTAAAAGAAATAAAATTCATGAGTGACTCTTGCCACTAGTTTGCATGTGTCCCCTTGGTCTCTTTCTCTCCAATGGTAGTGTTTCATACAACTCTATGCAGGAGTCGAGAGGGCTTGTCATGTGGGGCCATTGTGGTCCCATGAGCCCTAGTTGTTTTGTGCGTCTGGTGTTTGTTGGAGAGCAAGAAGAGGCTCTCATACCAATATGACACCTTGTGAGGATCCATCTTGCACACATGACAAAACGCAAGTCATGTACATGAGTAAAGAAGCATATGGAAACAAATATCATGCTCACCTCCTTGTGATAGAACCACTACGGGCTCACCCCTTGAAACCAGCCTTTCTTCCGTGGATGGGTGGTAAATCCCTGATTACAACTTAATAACAGCAGCAAATAATAAATGCAAATCTGAAAATACAAACTTACCTACTGATCTTGGACAATGCACACTCGATTGGCCCCAAAATTGGTGCCACTTTTGGTATTTCTTTAGCTTTATTGAAGAAGAAGTTGATTTACAATGGGATTCTCCCGATCCCCTTCACAATCCAAAATCCCCTTGCTATCCAAAGTGGCCAGCAAGCCTTCAATCTGTTTTGCCCCTTGATTTGGGCACTTAATTGGCCTTCATCCACTTCATAGACAATGGAAATGCCCCAAATTCAATGGCTGGCTAGTCCTCCACCTGAATTTAGCTGAATTTCACCTTCAGCGTTGAAAAATCCAAGTCTTGGAGCTTCCAATTTTTGGCATGCTTTTTGAGGTTGATGCTAAACCCTAATTTCTACTGTAAATTAGGGTTTATAGCAGAGAAATTTGCAATTTCTCAGCCTCCAAGGGTCCAAATGCTGAGATCTTTGGAGCAAGGTTGTGAAATGGCTGGGAGATGAGAGAGAAAGCTGTAGAGAGAGAAAATTCAGAGTTTTGTCATAAAGAATGACTGAAAATCAATCAAATGCAGCTGCTGCCCTGCCACAACCGCATTAAATGCTGTTGCCTACAGATGAGATATCCAAATCAGCTGTTACCTTGTACTGGGATGCAATCGCCTAGCTATGGAGGGTCCGAATCTACAATCACCTCCTCAAAACTCACTCGTGGCTGGTTGCAATGGCTGAAAATAGGCTGGCCATGGTTGCTCACAACTCTCCCACATTTGGTACAGCAAAAATGATCTCATTTTTCCTCTTCTTCAGCCTTTTACCAACCTCTATGGGCAAGTTTGCCACGTGGCAGCCTTCCCATATGGTTTTTGCAACATTATCCATCATAAAATATTAATTTTCAGCCTTTAATTACTAAAAAATTATCTAATAATTATTTCGACGCCCACAAAAATAATTTGACCGGCCAATAATTAAATTGGCTAGGCATCTTCCACTCCCGAGTCTTTTTGTGCCATCTCTGACCATTAGATTAGCGTTAGGTACCATTAAACATCACATCTCTAGTATCACCAAAACTGACACTTATGGCCAAATGAATGACCTAGGCCAATAATTGACACCAGATACCACCAAGTACTTGTGTAAGATAACTTATAGCAACTTTTGCCTTTGACATCTTGTGATTTTCTCAGGTCCTAGGCTCGTAAATTTCCTCTAATCCCAGTTGCACCTCACATGTGCAACATTTACTTAATCATGTGATTAAAAATTAATCCACATGTTAAGTGAGGTTTCAAAAATACATGTCCTCATGATAGCTCGTCCCCTTGAAATCCTTACAATTGTTCTCGATTGCACTGCCAAATTCATGAAAAGCAAAGTGCTACATTGGAATTTTCATATGGCATCATAGTCAACACAACATTGCGCACTGTTGTTCAACTGTTCCATATGCCCAACATATGCTGAAAATTACCAACGAACATAATATAACATAAGACTCACAAAGAATCTCAAAAACATTGCCAAATTATCCTGTGACATGTCCATTTCTCATGAGCTCAACTCATGTGGTAAAACCAAACTATAGTATAGCGAAAACCAAGCATAAACCATGGCTGAAACATCAATGGCATCATAAGACATGTTGCTGTCCACAAAACCAACTGAATACACTGAATATTAATGATCATACGCTAAAAACCAACATTCGATAATCAGCCCTTGATGATCATGAACTGATGTTACACCAAGCATAACCAATGCCATACCAAGCATAACTGATTACACACCGAGCATAACGGATGCAAATGTACAGTTTCAGAGCTGTAGTGAAAACCATACCGATCTGCATACCAAACATAGTGACTAGTACATTGAATAGTGATCTCTTGGCAAACATACTAAACAGCTTTAGTACCCTGAATGTATGCTGAATACATTCGAGATCCACTACTTCTAGAGCTGTCCATTACTGAGGAGTGGAGGTGCTAGCCCCCTCACAAGCATTAGGTAATACTCTGGACCTCTGCTCTGCTGAACCTGATTGAGCCCAAACTAAAGTCGGCTCTAACTGGAAAGCATTAAGGTAAAGCTGCAACAATTGAGAATGGTCTGCCAAGTCATTCTCCTCCATCTATTTGCATCCATTGGTGAATAATTCTGAAACTTCACCAAGTACCTTCTGGAACCCTTACCACTAATCTTCCTCTCTTTGTGTGCCAAAATTTGCTCTGGCACCAGTATTTCATTGAGCTCTTCAACCTCCGGCTGAATTTCAGTAGATACATCCTTTGGCACATCTCCATGAAAAGGTCTAAGCAAGCTCACATGAAAAGCATTGTGTATTTGTTAGTGTGGAGGCAATTTTAGCCTATAGCATGCATCACTGATCCTCTCCAACACTTGAAATGGCCCATAGTATCTCATAGACAACTTTGGATACAATCACTCTTTGCCTTTTTCCATTATCACTTCTATCCTTAGTGAAAACTAAGTAAGTTGAAAGATGATTTTTCATTACTTTGGAAACAGCCGAAGCAGATACAACAGGGACAGATTTCCCTTTCAATTTTACATCCAAAGTATGAACTTTGCCTCTATGGAAGAGGGTCACAATCTTATCATGAGTATCAATCACTGTATACACACGATGATACCAAGGCATACCAAGCAAGACATCACATCCTTCCAATGGAGCAATAAAGAACTCTTCGCTGTCCACATAACTTTGAATGTGCAAACGAAGCTTTCCAATGATAGGAGTGACTAGCTCTGCATGTCCCTTGCATGCCATACCAATCTCACCCATGGGCCCCATCTCATCCTCTTTGCTGCCTAAACGGGCTGCCATATCAAGAGAGATGAAATTTGACTGTGCCCTTGGATCAAGAAAAATCAATACATGCTGATCTCTGATTTTGCCCTATGTCTTGCAAAGTTCACTACTATTTTGATTAGGTTGATCTGCCACTACATCAAGCACTAAATGAGCAGTGGTTTTGCCTTTCTTTCCCTTATTATCATCCTTTTCAGCTTGTTGTTTATTAGGACAGCTGTGTGCCATATGCCCTTCCTGTTCACAAATATAGCATTTATTTGCAGCCATCAGCTCCTTATGTCGTACACCACTTTTCCCACCTTTTGTTTGCGATCTGTTTCTCTTTCCGGCCCTATTTTCAGCTTTATTTTCAGATTTACCCTTTTTCTCAGCCTTTGCCTCTTTGACATGTGACTTGGTATCACCATCGTGGAATCCTGCATCCTTTCCATGCAGCAATGTGTCGGTTGTAGTAGCAGTTCTATAAGCTGAGACATGCTGGAAATAGCAGACTTAATGCAAAAATCCCGAATACCCTTTGGCAAACTACAAATATACTTCTCCACTTGCTCATGGAGGGGTACTGTGCAATAAGAAGTGGCAACAATGCATCCCAAAACTTCTTATTATACTAATCCAAGTTCTTGCAGCCTTTAGAATTCAACTGATTCCAAGTTGTCATAATGTCTACTTCAAAGGTACTTGTCAACCAATTTGAACCAAATATTTGCTTGAAGTGGACCCAAGTGGTAGGTGACTTCTCTTGAATAAGAGTGTAGACCACCAGTGGAATGCATTTCCCTTCAAAAATGTGGCTGCGTTGCATATCTTAGATACCTTTGTGAAGTTGCCTCTAAAACAGGTGGCATCAAACTGCTGAATAAAAACAAGTGCTTTCAACTTATCTTTTGCACCACTAAAAGGCTCAAACTTCACACTTTTGCCACCTTCATCATAGTCCTTCGACGGACCTATGGGAGTCAAGTTATTATAAATGTGCTGCTGCAAAAAGGGTGCATTGGCTGTATTTGTATAAAAACCAGTACTATTTGAAGCACATACACGACCAGCACGAAATCCTTGTGCTCTAATAGTCCTTGGGAGTGCCGATACATATCCATATGGCCTGCTTTGTGCCCTAGGCATCATGCCTATGCTGCCATACATGGGATTAGGCATTCCACTTGCATTACCCAGATACATTGGGTGTTGTGAGCCATGCATTGGCTACTGCATTCCATAGTGTGCTATACATTCCCGCATGTGGTGCCTGTCCAATCATAGCATGAAAAATGGTACCATCACCAAAGTATCCTTGCTGTCCCATGCTTGCATGTGCATAATTGCCTTGCTGCCCATGTTTCCATGGATTGACACCACCAAGTTGGCCATGCATTCACACTTGCTGCCCCATGGATACCAACTGTTTGTGCTCATCAGGCATTTTGGGCTCTTCTAAAGAAGGCTTAGGCATTTCCTTTGGTTCTTGTGGTTGTCGCGAAGCTGTAGAAGGTGTCTTTTTCTCTTTGCCTTTGCTATACTTCTTTGGGAAATTCAAGAATCGAGTAAACTGGGGATCCTTTGCCGATTCAGCAAAAGGATTTGCTGTTGTATGTATTTGATCCTTGAAGCTATCATTAAATTATTCAGCTCCTTGCTGGTCATCAGCCTCTTTATGCATTGAAGTGCCAACATTTGGATCATTTCCCACATTTTCAGCATGCTGTCCATGCTAAGAACCATGCCCAACATCAATCATTGCATTTCCCCCTTTACCACGTGATTGACCAAGGAGTGATGCATCCTCTCCACTTGATCCCATATCACCATGTGAAGACATGCTTGCTGTAATTCACTGCTGAGAACAATTTCAGCAATAATGCAATAGTCCCAAGTTGCAATCAAGTACCATGGGCCCACCAATTCAAAGGATTTGATGGTATCCCAGCAACAGAACCAGGAAACCAGCCTTCCTTCTGTGGATGGGTGGTAAATCCCTGATTACAACTTAATTACAGCAGCAAACAATAAATGCAAATATGAGAATACAAATTTACCTATTGATCTTGGACAATGCACACTCGATTGACTCCAAAATTGGCGCCCCTTCTTTCGGTATTTCTTTAGCTTTATTAAATAAGAAAGTTGAATTACAATGGGATTCTCCCGATCCCCTTCGCAATCCAAACTCCCCTTGCTGTCCAAAGTGAGCAATAAGTCTTCAATCTATTTTGCCCCTTGATTCGGGCACTTAATTGGCCTACCCACTTCATAGACAATGGAAACGCCCCAAATTCAATGGTTGGCTAGTCCTTCACTTGAATTTAGCTGAATTTTACCTTCAGCCCTGAAAATCCAAGTCTTGGAGCTTCTAATTTTTTCACGCTTCTCGAGGTTGCTGCTAAACCCTAATTTCTGCTGTAAATTAGGGTTTACAGCAGAGAAATTTGCAATTTCTCAACCTCCAAGGGTCCAAATGCTGAGATTTTCGGAGCAAGGCTGTGAAGTGGCTGGGAGATGAGAGAGAAAGCTGTAGAGAGAGAAAATGCAGAGTTTTATCACACGAAGAATCACTGAAAATCAATCAAATGTAGCTGTTGCCCTGCCACTGCATTAATTGCTGTTGCCTACAGATGAGACATCCAAATCAGCTGTTACCTTGTACCGGGATGCAATTGTCGAGTTGTGGAGGGTCCAAATCTGCAATCGCCTCTTCAAAACTCACTTGCGGCTGGCTGGAAAATAGGCTGGCCATAGCTGCTCATAGCTCTCCCACATTTGCTATAGTAAGAATGATCTTGTTTTTCCTCTTCTTCAGCCTTTTACTAGCCTATATGGGCAAGTTTGCTAAGTGGCAGCCTTCCCAAATGGTTTTTGCAACATTATCCATCATAAAATATTAATTTTCAGCCTTTAATTGCTAAAAATTTATCTAATAATTATTTCGGTGCCCAGAAAAATAATTTGACTGGCCAATAATTAAATTGGCTAGGCATCTTCCACTCCCGAGTCTTCTCTAACCATTAGATTGGTGTTAGGTATTATTAAACGCCACATCTCTAGTGTCACCAACTGACACTTATGGCCAAATGAATGGCCTAGGTCAACAATTGACACCAGACACCACCAAGTACATGTGCAACATAACTTAGAACAAATTTTGCCTTTGACATCCCATGATTTTCTCGGGTCTTGTAAATTTACTCTAATCCCAATTGCTTCACATGTGCAACATTTACTTAATCATGTGATTAAAAATTAATCCACATGTTAAGTGAGGTTTCAAAAATACATGTCCTCATGAGACCCCCCCAAGCCTAGGAAACCAGATGGTGAATGGGCCAAGCCAATACTAAAAGGTTGGGTGTTCTATATTGCCAACCTAGATGGATATGAGTGTTTGCATAGAGATGCTCAGAGTCTTAGTCCATGAATGAGCCTTGGGCTTTTATAGAACCTAGCTGCCGAACCTCTAAATTGCCATGAACGTGTTAACCGTATTAGACCCTTTAGCTAACCCTAAAGTGCCGTGGGTGTGTTCACATTGGAAGACCATGCTAACCATTGGAATGCATTCATGCTTGGTGAAACTTAGTGGCCAATGCTGCAAGTGCCCATCCCTAATGTCCAAGGATGTAACATTAAGGCTTCACATTTAAAAATGTGCATTTAAGGTTGTGGCCAGCCATTCAGCAGTCAAAAATTGCAAAATCCAGCACTCTGATGATGTGGAAGGCAGTAGATAGTGCATAGATAGTAGCATTAGACTGTAGGGTGGTTGAGTTTGGTGGCCGGATAGGTCTAGGCAGTAGAGTCAGTCACTCCCTTACAATAGAGTTGTGCACATGAATGACCGACAATAACTTTTTATGTTGGATGGTATACAAGATCCAAGGAGAACTTTTAATTTTCCCTTTTTGGCATTGTACAAGAGTTGAATAAGTTGACAAATACTTGGGGATTAATATTGACCTGATTTTTCAAAGCGTAACACCCACACCCTCTCAGGCTGAAAAAGGAGGCCAAGATGAATCGATACGCAATGTTGAAGAGAGTGAACCTCGAGTGGAAGCAAGAGCTATGGTGGAAGGAGCCAGAACAAGCAAGAGAGACACAAGATGAATCGATACTTCTGAAGGGAGTGAACCTGGAGTGGAAGCACATGAGTGTGGAAGCAAAAGCTATGGTGGAAGGAGCAAGAACAAGAAAGAGAGACACAAGATGTGAGAACTCCAATAGTCACAATGTGATCAGCCTTTCCTTAATTCAAATGTCACTGAAAGAATAATGAATGAAGTGATAGTGGTGGGCACCCGCCACTTGTAGTATGCAGGTGTGCACGTACTATCAGTGTAGTAATACACAGGCGGCGGGAGTGAGCTTGGAGTGGAAGCACACGAGTGAAAGTAAGAGCTATGGTGGAAGGAGCAAGAGCAAGAAAGAGAGAGACACAAGATGTGGGAACTATAATAGTCACAATGTGTGACCGGCCTTTTCTTTATTCAAATGTCACTAAAAGAATAAAGAACGAAGTAGCAGTGATAGATGCTTGCCACCTGCAGTGTATAGGTGTGCAGGTATTGCTAGTGTAGTAATTCACGTGCGGCTAGGCATTGGTGCGTTTATCCCCAACAACCTCCCACTTAAAAGCAAATGTGTCCCCAATGAGGAGGGAACAAGAAAAAAGTGACAAAGTACATATGTATATAAGTACAACAGGATGAGGAAAGACGTCATCTCATCCAACGCCCAACAACTTCCTAAGGAAGACAAAATGCTCTGTTGAGAGACTTTTTGTGAGCAGATTTGCAGGATTTTGGTTAGTTTAGATCTTGACAAGGTTAACAGACTTGTCCTCAATGATCTCTTTGATGAAGTGGTAACACATCTCAATGTGTTTTGTCTTCACATGGAAGACTGGATTCTTGGCTAACTAGATAGCACTCGTAGAATTTGAATGCAGTGTAGGAACCATATCAGTAATACCAAGGTCTGGTCTAACTAGAGAGCCTCCTTGCAAGTCTCAGTGATTGCAATCTACTCGGCCTTGGTGGTAGAGAGGGCCGTGCATTGTTGTACCTTGGACATCTAAGAAACAACACCTCTAGCAAAGGCGAAGACATAGCCAAAGAAGGTGGACTTCGTACTGTCTACATGTTGTGCATAATCAGAGTGAGTGTATTCCACGACTTCTGTATCTTGGCCACCATAACATATGCACATAGCTGCTATGCCCTTCAGGTACCTCATGATATCCTTGATGGCATCCCAATGCCGTCTGCCAGATGTAGCTATATAGCGTGTCACGATTCCCACTGCAAATGCTATGTTAGGATGAGTGGCTATCGTGATATACATCAAATTGCCCATGGCAGATACATAAGAGACCTTGGCTATCTTGGCTTTCTGCTCATCAGAATGCGGACAATCGGCCTGACTAACCTTCACATGAGAAGGTAGAAGATAATCAATAGGCTTACCATCTTGTATATGAAACAACTCAAGGACTTTTTGGATATACTTCTTTTGTGACAGATAAAAGAGTTCCTTAGAGTGATCACGTGTAATGCGCATCTCAAGAATATGTGAGGCTTGTTTCATGTCTTTTATCTCAAAGCTCCTCTTGAGCTGAGTATTCAATGATGAGCTTTCCCAACAATAAGTATATCGTCCATATAGAGTATAAAAATCATAAGGCTGCCATCAGGAGCCTTCTTTGTGTATAAACATGGATCCATAGCACTACGGCTATATCCCTGTGAATACATAAAAACATCATAACTTGTGGTACCATTCCTTAGGTGTCTGCTTAAGGCCATAAAGACTCTTTCTCAACTTTGCATACTAGGTGTTCCCTGTCTTTTTCTTAAAAGCCCTTAGGTTGGTGCATATAGATCTCATCATGCAAGTCTCGATGTAAGAAAGGTGTCTTTACATCCATTTAATAATGTTCCAGATCTAGCTAAGCAACCAATGCTAGTACCAAGCCTAGGGTTGTCATTTTGACTAGAGGAGAAAAGACTTCGCTGAAGTCAACACCATGTCTTTGCTTGAAACCTTTAGCTACCAATCTGGCCTTATAAGCGGGCTTGGGGCATCTAGGGATACTTTTCAGCTTGTATACCTACTTGCATGGCAATGCCTTCTTGCCACTAGGCAAAGGAACCAAATCCTTTGTATGGTTCGCGTCTGTAAGAAGTCAAACTTTGATTGCATAGCCCTGTCCCATGAGTGACTGTCATCTCTGTGCATGGCCTCATTGTAAGAGAGAGGCTCACCTTACATCTATCACCATAACATAATCTATGGAGGGCGTAAAGTGCTTAGGCTGACGTTGAGCTCTAGTAGAGCATCTCAAAGCAGGTTGATCTTACATAGTAGGTGGGCCTTGGGCCATAGGAGCATCAGCTACTGCAGATTGTCTAGTTGGCTGTATGGGAGCAGAAGGCTCCTCCTGAAAGATCACCTTGCATACCTCAACCACATGCTCAGGTTGCTTATGTATATTTTCCTCATGGAAAACAATATCATGGCTGCGGATAACCTTGCGAGCTTGCAGGATCGCATAGGTGATAACTCATCCCACTGTATCCCCATAACTAAGAAAGATGCATTTCATGGACTTAGGATCCAGCTTATTGTGCTTGTCCTTGGGAACATGGTACAATGCTTCACAACCGAATACACACAAATGAGCATATGATGGAGGTTTTCCAGTCTATACCTTCTTTGCAACGTGGCAATCAATAGCAGTGCAAGGAGACTTGTTAATCAAGTGTATGGTGATAGTAATTGTCTCTGCCCAAAAGTGTTATGGTAAGCTTGCCTGGCTAAGAATACTGCTGACTCTCTCTTGAATCATCCTGTTCATGCACTCGGCAATACCATTCTGGGGAGAGGTGTAAGGGGTGGTCAATTAATGCTTAATATCCCGCTCATTACAAAATTGCTCAAAAGCTTTTGAGACATACTCACCTCTATTATGTGACCTTAGGCATTTTAGTCTATACCTAGACTTATTCTCAACAAGAGCAAGCCAATGCTGAAAGGTAGATAAGACATCCGATTTTTGCTTAATGGGTTTAGCCCAGACCTTATGTGAGTAATCATCACTGAATGTGACAAAGTACTTCCCACCATTGAGCTATTGACAGGGCATGGAACCACATATATCCAAATGAACAAGAGCCAAAGGCTCACCCATGTGCTTCATGCCAGACTTTTTATACCTACTGTCTGTCTCTCTGCAATATAAACAATGATCACAAGACTCAAAACACTTATAGTCTAGGGGACGGAAGATATTGCAAACTGGTAAGCATTTTCATTCCTCTCAAAGACATGTGCCCAAGGCGAGGATGCCAAAGAGATACCTGTGGAACTATAGCCACGGCCAAAACATGGTCAATTGACCTAGATACAAGCAAAAGATAGAGGGTGCTAGACTTAGCACTACGTGCAATAACAAGATTCCGATGGGAAATCTTTCATGAGAAATCACCAAAAGAGACAATATAATTTACATCATCCAAGGTACCAAGAGAGATAGGCTCTTTTATGAGAGCTGGTACATGACATACATGATGAAGAGTCAATATGTTGCTTGAACCAAAATGCAGCTGGATATCACCAATACTAACGATCTCCAATGCCAAGTCATTATCCAAACAGATAGATCCAATCATACCGCGATAGGAGTAAAACCACTCTCTATGAGAGGTCACATAAAAGGAAGTCCCTGAATTTGTCAACCAACATTGAGTATATCTTGACAAAGCATTAGTCAACTGTGAAGCATCCAAAGAAGAAGCTACCAAGATAAAATCATTAGATACATCAGGTTGCACCACATTAATCTCCTCAATCTTGACACTAGATTGCTAGGCACAATGCTGCAATCATCATTCTTGTCCTATACTTTACCCTTTCCCTTTTTCTTGCGCTCGTCTTCGCGCATTTTATGGCACTGTGGCCGAATATGACCTGCTTTCTCACAATAATGACAAGTAAGACCAGACTTTCGGCCATGGGGCTTACTGCGAGATTGTCCACATATTCTTTTTTTTTGCAAGTAAAATGTAGCTGATTATATTACTTTAAAAAAACCTGATTACAACGGAGTACTCATACTCAACAGACAAGGTGGAGCTGATGAAAGTCACAGATACATCATATATACAAGCCTCTCAAGGCGGTCTGGGGGGGAATGGGGACAAGAAGCCATGAAGGGGGGGTGTATTGCCATCTGGGGCTGCCTGCATGCATCACGAAGAACAGGTCCTAGCCACCCCAAGTGCGCATGAAATGACATCGGAGCTCCTGATGAGCCCTGGACTCGCCCTGCACTTGATCCCATCGGCCTCAAAGGGAGTGGATGATGGAGGTCCAGAGCTCTGCTAAGGTCTCTTGTATTGAAAGTCTCTCTCTGCCGAAAGCCACCTAACACCGCGCCTTCCAGATATGCCAACCAATAAGACTCCCTATGATTTCCCATACCTTAGAGCGGTCTGCTATGGACTCCAGTACCTGGCGGATGGGTAGAGCCTCTAAACTGACCACTGCGCACGACCCTGCCTCGATAATGAATATTGTATCTTGCATCCCGGTCTCATACAGAAGGTGACGGCCCTGGCTGACCGCCTGTTAGTAGAAAACTCCCCAAGAGATACATCCAAGGCTGGGTGCTATGCGGCGAAGGATGTGGCATACTCTTCTCCACACGAGCTGTGCCGCCTCACACGACCAAAGGCAGTGCTTTGGGGTTTCCAAAGACTGCTCTGTGCAACACTTACAACTCCCTCCTACATCTGGGCAAGCCAACTTCCCACTGCCAAGCCTCCATGTGCCACCAGCCATAAAAAATATGATATCCTCCTCGGCCTCTAGCTGTCCCATAGGCGGCGCCAGAAGGTCCGTTGGAACGGCTCCGTGATACTGTGCTCCACCCAATGCCTGCTACATGACGGCGCCCAATCCATATCCTCTTGCATAAGTATGTGTCTGCCAATCTTGGCGGTGTACTCCAGGAACCTCGGTGGCTTCTTGGCGACCACTGTGGCGGGCCAAAGCCACTCTCCCGGATCCCACTCCAGCTCATCAAGTGGCCTTCCTTCCCAGGTCCAGAGGCACCACTCCCTGAGCTCCTGCGAAAAGACCAAAGGGTCCAGCCGCCATGTCTTTCCCTGAAGGCCAATCACCCGGATCCTCTTCCATGAAAGGACAACTATCCCCTCATCTTGCTGCCCTCTGTCAAGAGACAGACGCCCCCCTCCTGCACGGTGAAAAAGGTCCTAGGTGGAGCACCACCCACTCTTCCTGCCACCTGTAGGGGAATGCGTGCTGGTGAAAGCCTAGCGGCCCATACCTCCCCGGGCTCTATCGGCTCTCGTATCGGGGGAGCAAGCCACTCCCGAGGTATTGCTGCGTCTATCTTCCTTCTCCTCAGCTCCACTCCTCGCGCTGGCAGCCTGATACTTATTGCAGCACCTCCTCGTCTGCCATCTTGTATACCTCCCGCCATGTCCTGATGGTACGAGCCGGGCTAGCCTCCCAACTAGCCCACTGGATGTGGGGGCGCTTGCCAATCTGTGCCCCTTCCCGGTCCCTGACGTGGGGGTTTCAAATCATCGGCTGACGATCTATCTCCTCCTGGCAGCCTGGGGGGCTCTGGATTAGGGCCTTACAGAGGCCCTGCCACACGCGGAGTAAGCTGCGTAGAAAAGGAAGGGTGATCTGGGCTGACGTAAAGATCCATCTCAGGGACGGCCTCCACTCACTGCCAAGCCTTGGTCTATAGTCCTGAAGACCCTCCTGCAATAGGACCTTCCAGGTTTGCCCTCCCAGTGTGAGGCCTCAGACAAGTAGCTTGCCCAAGAGGGCCATACTCTGATACTCTGGGTCTATGATCCCAAGCCCTCCCTCTGACCGATGTCGTATGATGGTCGCCCACGTCACCTTGGCCGTGGAATCCCTGGAGCCGTCTGTCCCGGACCAAAGGAAATTTCGCACTAGGCGGCAAAGCTGCATCATGCAGGAAGAGGAGAAGCACCAACACGAGGCGATGTACCAGGCCATCGCTAGGAGGACCTGGTTAACCACCAGGGCTCGGTCGGCAAGTGAGAGGCGAGCCGTGCTCCAGTAGGTTAGCTTCCTCCGAATAGAATTGAGGACTGGAAGAAACTGCTGGGCGGGAGTAATGTCAAGTTCCACGTGGAACCCTAGGTACCGGACGGTCTGTCCTGTGCTCACCCATCTAAATCCCAAGTGAACGCCCCACTCCGTGCTAGAGTTCGGGTCTGTGAGGAAACCAACCGACTTCTGCCAGTTGATTTTTGCTCGTGCTGCAGAATAGAATATCTCAAGAGCCAGCCTCACTCTCTCCAGCATCAACTCGTCGTCCTCTATGTAGAGCGCTGTATCATTTGCATACTCTAAGTCTAACAACTCGGTCTTCTCTCTTACTGGAAGTCGGAGGCCACGTAATCCGCTCACTTGTGACCTGAGGAAGTGAGACATTGCCTCTGCAAAGAGAAGGAACAGGTACGGGGCCAGGGGGCAGCCCTGTCGGACCGATCTCTCCAGCTGAAGCTCCTCCCCTCGCCTACCATCTATGAGAACCCTGCTGGTGGCTGATTTGTAATGTGCGGAGACCCCGCGAATCCAAGCCTGGGGGAAACCCAACCTCACCATGGTGCCCTCTAGGAAATCCCAGTCCACCTTGTCATAAGCTTTCTCGAAATCCAAGAGTAGTACGGCCAGTCTGTGCGCACTATGCTGGGCCCACTTTGTCGCCTCAAAGAAGGTGAATACATTGTCCAGGATGCTCCTATCGTGGACAAAGCCTGTCTGTGTATCATGGATGATGTCTGGAAGCACGGGGCGTAGTCGCCTACCAATCATCTTTGCCAGCGCCTTATAGGCCACTGACAATAAGGTGATCGGTCTCCATTGGGAAAGCTCCAACCGGTCTCCCCCTTTGTGGAGAAGACTGATAAGGCCTGCCGAAAGACTCCCTGGCATGTGTCCTGAAGTGAAAATCTCCTAAAAGGCCATCAGAGGGGGTCCTTCACCACTTCCCAGAAGGTAGTGAAGAAAGCCTAAGAGAGGCCATCCTCTCCCGGGCATTTTTGCCGGTCCTATGTATGGAAAGCCTCCTCTAGTTCCTTCTCTATGAAGGGGCTAGGAGGGAGCGTCCCATCTCCTCTATGACGAGGGACGGGATGTAATCCTAGACATGCTGTCTACATCGCTGTCCTCTAGCTGAGACTGTCTCTTGTTGAAAGAGGTGATTGTAGTAGTCGGTGGCAATCTCCATTACCTCGTCAACGGGTCCTCCCATACTGATCTCGGAGGCTGCGTACCTGCTCTCATGAAATGCAAGGCTGGTGCAACTAGAAAAACTCCTTGCACATCGTGTTTCCTTTCCGCGCCCAGAAAGCTACTGAGGTGCGGAAAGAGAACTCTGAGTGCCTCTCCTCTAGGCTAGCAATGGCTGCTCGCGTGTGCACCTCCTGTGCGTGGAGAGTGGGATCCCCTGGTGCCTCCTGTAATAATCTCTGCGTGGTTGCCAGGTCCTGCCGAAGTGCTCTCTCCTCCTCCCAGCTCTGTTGCCTGGCTTGTATGGCTGCCTCTTGGCAGATTTTGCTCGGTTCAGCTAGGACCTCTGCAACCTCCTTTGCAATCTGGTCCCTCCTGCCTCTCTCTGGTCCAAATCTGCTCTATCTGTCTCATCACCTCCTCCCTCCTATAGATCGAGTCAGGGATCCGACAAGATCGTGTATCTAGGGCAGATGTTGGGGGATCTAGTGTCGGGAGAAGTGAGCAATGATTGGACAATGTGGTGCCCGCCAATCGCCTAATCTGGCCTCCCCGAGAGCCTCCCCACTCTCCCACATAAAACCTGTCCAACCGCTCCAGCAGGACTCCACCTAGCCACCTGTATCCCAAGAGAAGTCCAACGAGCTCTCCCTCTTGTGGAAGGCAAGGTCTCTCCAGGCATCGCGTGCTCCTACTACCAGTAGAAAGACCTCCCAAGCCTCCTACTCCTCCCCAGCCATGCCCTGGTAGTTTCTCCCTCTGTCCTGTTGGTCCTCCAAAGCCTCCAGGTTGTTGAAGTCTCCTCCAACAATCTAGGAGTCCACCTCTGGGAGTCCTTCCGCGATCTCCACCCAGAACCTGCTGCATGCTCTAACCTCTGTAGGGGCGTAGATATTAAGGACTCCAAGGCACGAGTCCCCAATATCCAATCTGATCCATAGCACCCTCCCTGCCACTATCGTCCCGTGGTCTCGTACACAAGCAGTAAGACCCGGACCAATAGAGGTGTATGCGCCTCCACTCCTGCCGTGGGCACCCATGGCGTGCTCCCAGTAAGTGTGCGAGCTGCCTGGGAGTACCTTCCCTACCTGCTGGGCCTGGGTGGGGGTGAGCTTGTGATCCTGTAGAAGTAAGATATCGATTCGTTCGACAAGGGCAGGCTGCAGCTCCTGCCGAACAATCAATTTCCTGGAACCACGTGCCCCACTGTAGTAGAGGCTATTCACATTCCAGGATGCAAGGTGTAAGCTCATGGGGAAACTTGTGACTGACCGAACATGCATCTGTTCGATGTGGAGGCCGCTGATGAAGAGGAGAAACTATGAGGCATGCAAGTATGGTTTGCCGCCGGTCTGGACGGCGAACTCCAATCCCCCATGGTGGCCCTCGGCCGGACGATAGGGGTGATAGATATTCCAGGTGGTACTATCAATGCATCTATCAGCCATGCTGAGAGTCGGGACTTTGTGCATTGGTAGAAACAGGCCGCTTGTGCCAGGGGCCCCTCCATCACATCCCTCGGAGCTGTCCACTATGGAGGGGCTCGAAAGATAATGCTTAGGTGAGGGACCTCGGCACCAGCCCACCAGTTAATATCCATGATGCAACCACGCCACTGCTGTGCAAACAATGCTAGTCCTTCATCTCCCATCCACTAGGAGGTGTGGTCCGCCACCTGACTCTTCAACTCTTCCTCTATTTGTGTCGTTGTCCACTCTCCTGAGTGAGAGTGCTGAAGAAAAAAGGCGTAGTTTGGTCCATCCGGTGGTGCTAGTAGATGGACCTTGCCCCTCCTTGAGTTACGAACCACGAAGATCCCCACCTCTAGAGGTAGTGGGAACTCTCCGCGCTCCGCAACTCTCAAGTATGACCATGGGCCACTGCGGAAGAACTCCTGTGGCAACATGTGTGCCTGTCTTGGGAAAGTGTGACAGGCGGCAGGGGTGAATGAGCTGGTGGCTGTGGCTGTATGGGAGGGGGAGGACTGCTGGTGCAAGGAGGATGTAGGCGTGTGTGGCTCATCACCTCTTGTGGGAAGGCGGAGGTGGGTCTGGGGGGGATCACTTGAACCAGATGCGGATCAGGGGGGGTGCTCGGTACGGGAGGTGGTGGGGGGGAGGATGATCGAGGGATGGTGGGATGGACGGAGGTACATGGCGGGTGTGGGGGGGGGGGGCTGGTGGCCCTGGAAATGGGGGGTTGTGGGCTAGGGTCAGTGGGGGGGGGGGGGGGGGGCATGGGATGCAGGGGGAGGTGGGTGTGGGGGCTGTGGGAACTTAGGAGCGGTAGTCTGTGGCAGGGGTGGTGGATGTGGGGGACTGCGGTCCTGCCAGGTGGGGTGGACAGGGGGCGCTGTGGAGTGTTGTGGCGAGGGAGCATCGCTCGCCTACCTGCTCCCTGCTTTGCCGAGGTTGGATTTGAGACGCTAGCTGCGCCCCCCCTGCCGTCTCTCTCTCTGTCGTCTTTGAATCTGTGTGAAGCCGTCAGCGTCCACCTGCGGGCCTATCGGCGGAGCCACCTTGGCTCCGAAATGCGTGCAACCTGCTGCTTGATGCCCAAAGTCGTGGCAGCGCAGACACTGTCCTGGCTGCCTCGTCACAATGATCTGCTGCCTAAAGGAGTGCCCGCCTGCCTCAATCTCTAGGAATTGTGGGATATTCTTGACCTCTTTCACTATCACCCGTACCTTTGGGACTCCTGCAGCTGTCATTGCATGCGTGAAGGACGCGGGAAGGATAGTGCTGAAGAGCTGTCCAAAGTCTTCCACCAACTGGCGATACTCTATCATCAGGCCGAGGAAAAGAAGGGTGACCGGGTGCCGAAGAAACCTGTTGTGGAGTGCAAATGCCTCCATAATAAAGCCATTGTACCAAGGGACCATGTATATGACTCCCTTCGTGGACGCGTATGGTGAACTGGCAAGCAACTCGCGAGCTGTGTCTGCCGAGCTAAGCCTGACCATGAAAATCCCTTGGCCCAATAGGACCGCCTCCACGATCTGCGCTGTGCCGATGCGCAGCGTGGAGTGAAGCCAGTCCCGAAGTTGGGCCCTGGCTGGGGAATGTTCTACTACCTGACCATAAATCGCTGTTTCCTTTAGCTCCAGCTCCTTAGCTCGGACGGCTAAGAGCTGCTCCTCAGAGAGAACGATATGCAAGGTGTTTGACTGGGGTCTCTCTCTGAGTGCGCCGGCGTCTGACTAGAGGTTTCCGTTGCGCGACCCTTCTGAGAAAAACTACCAATCACGTCACGGTGCTACCTGAGGGGGAAGAGTTGCTGCAGGAGAGGGAGCAATTGGGGGGCGGGGGGAGCTGCTGTTTTTGGCAGTTGGGAAGAGGGGGTATTGGACCCCGCGGATTGAACCAAGGTCGCGGAAGAAGGCAGCGTGCCGGGGGGGGGGGGGAGGCAGCAGGGCGGGGGGTGGGTATGGCGGGGACAGCAGAGCGGGCGGGGGGGGGGGGGGGACCAGCAGGGGGGGTGGAATGGCGGGTCGTGGACGGAGACTGGTGGCTGAGTTTGTTGAAGCAGTGGAATGGCGGGTCGCGGGCGGAGACTGGCGGCCAAGTCTGTTGGGGGCAGGGGGAGGACGGATAGGTGGGATGGGCTGTTGTGGGGGGTGCGAGCTGTTGTGGGCAGGCGGGCAAACTGTTGTAGCGGCGAACTGACGTGGCGGGCTACCAATGGGGGGCGATATGTCGTGGCGGGCTGCCGATGGGGGGGCAAAATGTCATGGGGGACGCGAGCTGTTGTAGTGGGTGCTGGTGATGCCACGATGATGCGACCGATCCGAGCATGAACAGACGTGACGGGGGGGGGGGGGAGGGGGGGGCAGCAGCTCGTGACGTGATGGGCGTGAGCTCAGAATAGCCATGGCTGAGATGGGTATCTATCCACGTATCCTAGATTGAGACCTGTTAGAGTCTCTACCACGGCCATTTCCATCCTACCGGCCTCTCACAGTCAATGCATAGGACGTATGGGAAGCATCCACTTTTTTTTTGTTCACCTCTTCTGTCAAGAGGGTATTCTCAACATCCTATAATTTCAGCCCATCCTTAGCATAGAGAGCCGTACAAGAAGTGTCCCACAACTCAGGTAGAGTACCATGCAAAAACAAAGGATGCATAGTATCCTTGAACCAATCTCATGTGAAGCTGAATGGCTGATGATGGAGTGAAACTCATTTAAGTGTGCAGACATAGAAGTCCTTCCCTTCATGCGAAGGTTCATCAACTGTTTCAGCCAATAGATTTGAGATGCAGGACTCTACTTGTCATAAAGATTCTTAATCTATGTCCAAAGCTCATATGCAGTTTGATTTCTAGTTACAACATTGTAGTGAACTTGCATAGAGAGTTATAAAATGATTGTGAACTTGCATAGCTCATCCTGCTCATCCCAATCCTCGGTTGCAATGTTTTCAGGTTAGGCACCCCCATTTTTAAGCGGTCTAACATGTAATTTCTGCACTAAAACTTGCCATATCTTGGTCTTCCAATAGCTGTACTTAGTCCCATCTAGTTTCTCAATATTGAAGATAGCACTATCGCGAGAACCACTAGCCAATGAGACCAAGCAAGTACATAGAAGGGCAACTGTAATGCCCTGCAAATTAGCCCCAAAACCACTGCTAAATCAAGCAGGAGACAGGAGATACTGCCAAAGTAATGAGCTGTCCATAAATTGTAAGCAAAAGACTGTCAAGTCAAGATGACTGCCCTCAAATAGAATTTATAAAACTGAAATGATAGGTTGCTGTAATAAATTGCAACAATATACCAACGACCAACTGTGTGCAACCAAGAGGGAAGAAGCCAGAAACAGCTGGTACTAAAGATTGTCACAATTGCAGTGTGTCAAAAATCATACATGCAAAAGACTGTCAAGTCCAGGCAACTACCCTCATATAGAATTTATAAAACTGAAATGATAGGTTGCTGTAATAAATTGCAGCAATATGCCAACAACCAACTGTGCGCAACTAAGAGGGAAGAAGCCAAGAACAACTGACACTAATAAAGAGTGTCACAACTGTAGTGTGTCAGAAACCATACATGCAATAGGCATAGACATCATGCACAAGGTAGGCATAGACATCATGTCATAAACATATCCATAGGTATACATGATAACCAAAGTGTCAGTACATCCAATATGTGGTACCGAGGGAGTAGCTTCAAAGCATAATGAGCATAATCTTTATCAGACAACTACTTACTATCCACTATGAAAAGCAATGGAATCTTTGCTAAAACTGAGCCAATGCAAGCTCACTCGAAGCGCAAAAATCATTCCAAGACATGTGTCGAGCATCCCCAAGTGTTAAGCAAACATTTGGGCATCAATACCAAGCCCCAGAAGCATCAAGTGACAATAGGAATATGCTTTTCCTAGATAAATGACATTCAGCCTTGTTATTATATCAATGAAATCTTTGAGAAAACTAAGCCAAATGTGTGCTCAAATCAGCCCAAAAGCATAACTATACCATCCGGGCACCAAAATAGCATCCCATCAAACATGCATAATGGAATTTATTGTTTGTTGTCCAAACCAGAATAGTTTTGTTCTGTGTGAAACAGAGAATAGAAAACTGCATAGAATCAACTTTATGAGTACCCAGATTTGTAGCTCTTGTTGTGCTCTTTGTTTCTAGCTATAGAATGCCTAAATCCGATACTATATGCAAAAGTTATGGCCAAAATACAACAGTGCTGTCAAGTTGCCATAGCTGTCCATGACTTCTATAACATGCTCTATGCCCACTTAAAATGGATAAAATGGCTACTCCTCAGCTCAATAAGCACTCAACAAGGCTTAATTAAGCCTTCGTAAGCTCCTAAAAAGCGCAGAGCAAGTTGGAACAAGCTAGAAGAAGGAAAGACTCAATGCATACCTCGAGAGAGAGAAACAATGGTTGCCATGAAACCTTGAGTTGAAGCTTTGAATCGGGGCTGAAGCAAAGGATGAAGAAGTTCCTCGAATGGTTGGCTTTGATACTAGTTGAAGGGAGTGAGCCCGGAGTGGAAGCATGTGAGTAGAAGCAAGAGTTATGGTGGAAGGAGCAAGAGCAAGAAAGAGAGAGACACAAGATGTGGGAACTCCGATAGTCACAATGTGTAACTGGCCTTCCCTTTATTCAAATGTCAAAAAATAAAGAATGAAGTGACAATGATAGGTACTTGCCACCTACAGTGTACAGGTGTGCGGATACTGTCAGTGTAGTAATATACAGGTGGCTAGGCACAGGTGCCTTTACCCCCAACAAATACTCTATGCCCTTTATCATTGTCATTATTTTCTCAGTTAAAGGCAAGCCAAGGAGATAACCATGCTAAAGAATATTGAAGATGAGGAAATCTTGGTATGAATAAGGCGGTTGTTTGAGATCAAAGGTGAGTCATTGAAGCCTATCTAATTTTCTCATTGAGGTAAAAGGGCTGTATGCTGTCACATATGTGAGGGTTTTCACTTGGATGACTGCCTAATTGGGTTTTCCCCCATCCGAGTGCCCAATTCACAAAATGCAAAGCTAGCAAAGGAAACACAAAATAGGGCATGCTTCTATTAGGTTTTCACTTGAGAAATGCTCTCAATGTTGTTTTCATGAAGTTCTTTTAAAAAGATAATGTATGGTCGTAGGCACATGCCACTAGAATGAGAAATCAAATTAACGATCTAGTTAAAAGTTTTTAACATTGTAATGTAAACTCTTGGCATGCAATGGACAAGTGTACAGGCTAAGTGATATACGGGCAGGGCAAAGTGAACAAGTGCAATGTGAAACTTTAATTAAATTGAAAGTTTGCATCTTAGAATTAAGTTACATTGAAAGTTACACCCAGTGAGCGACTTTTAAATGCTAAGCTGCCCCCTTTTGAATTAAATAAGCAGTCCCTTTGTCATTAATACAGCTTGACAGATTTCTCGCACATTTGGCCAATGTTGCTGAGAGCAACTAAGGACAGCACACTAGAGGTAAACTCTAGATTGATTCAAGAGTAAGGCTGGGAATCACTGGCATTCAGAGAGTGCTGATTTGTGACAGCAAGTAACCTGTCATTTGTGTAAGCTTTAAATAATGATAAAGAAATACCATAAGGGGCCCCCATCTTTGGGGCCTATTTTTTGTCATTTACTGTACAAGAGCATTCTAGCTCTCTTTTTCAGTGAGTTTTTTGCTTGGTTGATAATATATTTCATGTGTGCAAGGTAGTTTATGCTAATTTCCCTTTAGTTTTTTTTTATAAGGCTGGTTTCATACATTGAAAAATATGTTGATGTTGAAGACAAAAGAGGGCTTGATTATGATTGGTAAAGAGTTGAGTTCTAATTTGCAGTCTAGATACTGTGTTACTCCCACAAGGATCACGTTGCTTGAGGTCTTTGTCAAATCTCTTGTTTGTTGTATGGTATTATCCACCTTGGTGTAGGACCATTGAGCCACTTTGGTTTGGCCCATAGGAGGTCGATAATACAGATTTACAGCCTTTTGTTGCTTGATCTGGAGGGATGTGGGGTAGTTAGTCATGCCTGCTAATGGCATTATTCAACATGAGACCTTACAAAGAATGCTTGTGGCTTATGACTTCCATGCAAGAGTCTAGTGTGGGTTAACCCACTCGAGGGTTGACTATACAGATTTACAGCCTTTTCTTTCATGCAATAAAGCTAGTGTTCAACCTTACCTTGAGCCGCGACCTGATGGATGACAACATTCTCAGAGGATTTGCAAGCAGCTTGGAGAACTTGTTGCTTCACTTAGTTTGCACTTTGGAATGTCAGGGTTTGCTTCCTCCCTTTTGTTTAGGGATTAATTTCTAGAAGTAAGAAGCAACTCACCATTGCTTTTTTGGTAATGCAGGTTGAGTATGTGACCACTCTTGTGGCTGTCCAGGAGTGTTTGCCAGCTAGTCCATTGCTAAGAATTGGGCTAGTATAAGACACTCAGGTTGGCTATTGCAATAGGGATCCTAAAGATGGACCTTGGAAGAGTACCATATGAGACTTACCTCATTGGAGGGTTAGTTCATCTCCCTTCCTTGGTTTAGGAGACAGCTAGAGACATTAGTTCAGGAGTCGAAAGTACAAGGCAATCCCCCAACACCCCCTCTCCTGCCAATATTCTCGTCTAAGAGAGCAAGACTGCAAGCTTGCATTAAATAGATCTAACTTAAGGAGTGCTGTGAGTAGGATTGACGGTTGAAATTGCATGGTATTTTGTATTCCTTTTCTGTTGAACTTGAAATGGTTCTCCTATTGCTTTCTCTATGTTCAATCTATCTTTGTTGTAGCTATGGGAACAGAAAGAGAGAGAGAACAAGAACAGAAGGGGAAACGACAAAAATTTGGAGTTTTGGGGAGTTTCTAGTAACTATAGGGATGAGAATGACAGAAATGAAAATGGGAACAGAAATAGAAACAGAAATGTAGAAGCGGCCAAAAAAAAGGTTTTAGGTGCATTCAGTAACTCTAATCTGTGTGCCTCATGTCACGTAGCCGAGATTGCATATGTCACGTAGCCGAGATTGCATAATATGTGAACAGGTTCTGTGATTTATTTGTCCAGGATTGCATGCACTGAGGTCCTCATGCTCCTTTGAGATCTATTTTTTTGTGCGCTTGATTGCTTGTGGTTCAGCATTCTTTAAGAAGTTAACCAGGGTCTCATAACACAATACATGTAAATACATGTTTTGATAACAATGTAGAAAACAATGAATTAGGAAAGGACGTCACTTGATGCTTTGTCATACTGTATTAAACAAGAAGGCCGTGAAAGGAAATTAGTGAATAGTGTCATAGATTGTGAACTACCAGGCATATCCATTGCTTTCTGCTGCTATAAGTGAGTGCAGTTCAAAATGAGTACTGAAAACAAAGTAATATTTGAAATATGTTGAGCAGGGGATTTGTTGGAAATAATCTTGGAAAGGAGATGACCGGTTTCTCATTTGGCCTTGGGATATCATCTGCCTTGTCAAATACATCATCAATGAGTTCTTTTCTATCTCCTCCTCTTGCTGCTCCGACATTTTCATTTGGTGTACAAAGCTTTACTTCTGCGTCTCCTTTGACCACACAATCAACATCCTCACAAAGTGCTTTTGGAGTTCCAACAATGCAATCTCCAAGTTTTTGGCAGAATAATGTACAAGGAAACAAAGGACTTGGTAGTTTTTTTGAAGGTGATCTCTCTCTCTCCTCCCCCCCGAAAATCCCCTTGCTCCCCCAGCCTTGTGAAGAAGATTGAATTAATTAATTGAAATATGTACCAGGGACCCTCGGGCCAATGAAGGTGACTCAAAGGCAGGTAGAAGACAACACATGGAACCAAAAGGCTACAAATAACACAGGTCTACAATGAGAAAGAAATCACGAAGTAGGCACAACTAGGATGATGCGGATGATGATATTCATCCAATGAGCAACCACCTCTCAGAGGGTCATGCGTGTGGAAACTATGGAACTAACAAAGCAATGGATTGTGTGTCCCCATTAGAGTGCCGGAGACTAATCCAATGGAGGAAGTGAAAGAGACTGGTAAACTCCACTGTAAAGTGGCTGTAATGGTATCCTACCCAAAACCCAAGAATGGATGAGTATACCTTCATGTATAGCGGAAGTCCATGCTTAGGAAATAAAACCCCACACATCTCTACCAAACTGGGCAAGAAATAAAAAGATGACTAGGAGTCCATACTTAGGAAATAAAACCCCATACGTCTCTAGCAAACTAGGCAAGAAATAAAAAGATGACTAGGAGTCTCATCACATGCAAGATAGAAGACATCTATCACTTGAGATCTTGTGATGACACAAGAGATCCCTATAAGGAGACCCTCTCTCTCTCTCTCACAGAAGAAAAGTCTTCAAAATAAGATCTATCTAAAGGATGATCTTATCCTAGCACCTATCAACAAGAATGCATCCCATGAATCATGGGGGAGTCTCATCACATGTAGTACAAAAAATACATCTATCACTATAGATCTTGTGATGACCCAATAGATCCCTACAAGGAGATCTCTTCCCCCCCACCCCCCTCTTATCCTAGCACAGGTAACCTATCAACAAGAATGCATGCCATGAATCATGGGGGAGGCTCATCACATGTAGTACAGAAAATACATCTATCACTAGAGATCTTGTGATGACCCAATAGATCCCTACAAGGAGATCTAAACCCACCACCCCCACCTCCTCCCCCCCCCCCCCTTCCCCCCCCCCCAAGTTGAGCTAAGAGTGCATTATATGCTGATTAGCCACTTAAAACAACCCAAACATGCTTAATCAATCAAATTACTGAAACTTTCATAAAAAGAAATGTGTTCCTAGAGAGTGTTTGCCCCATAAGCCAAACCCGGAGGACCTAGCTATCTATAAATAGATAGGCTGCCCACCACTCAGCCTTAATCTTTTTTTTGCAACTTGCAGGTGCCTTCTCATTGCTGTCCACATCCCTTACATAGAGGGTATCTCGACTGAAGCTGTTGCCTATTGTTGCCTACCATTTGGTGCCTATCTGCAAGCTTCTATCGCTGTTTAGAGCCTTCTACTAGTTGGTGACTACTACCTAGGCTGGAATAGCCTGCATTTACTTTATCTACAATGCTCTGAAGAAATACCCTAATGCAGAATCATAAATGAAAGCTACAAAAAAGCATAAACTCAACAAAACACAGGGTTAGGGTAACTTAAAGACAATGAACACAATGGAAATGTGAATGAATGATTGAATATTGCATATATGATGCTCATGCAGCAAACAAACCGTGTAGGAAATGAAAACTGTACCTTGAACTCTCGTGTCTGGAGGACCAAGTAGATGTCATGAGTAGGAAGAGTGTTTTGTACTCCTTACGGATTCGGAAATGCAGCAAAGCAGCCTTCGAGTGTTTGAAACCAACAAACGCAACAGAGGATGTTGGATCTAGTGGCAGATAGGAAGTGAGGACTCAGGGCAGAGAAAAACTGCAAATGTAGCCTGTTGATGATGGCGATAGTGAAGGTGGCAGCTGAGTGGACCAAATGCTGCAATCTGATGATGGAGAAGTAAAAGGTTGCAGCAGTTATGGCCAAACACAATCTGTTGATGATCACTAGGAAGAAGGGACAGCAAACACAGCCTTCAAATAAGTTGCTAGACTGAATGCAGCCCTCCAAAGAAAGAGGAGACAGTTGGTGGTAGCAAGGTGACGAGAAAACTTGCACGGGAGGTTGGAAACAGATGCCTAATGGATGTAAAGAGCAATGGACAGCTTCGATTGAGATGTACTTTGTGAACAGGGTATGGGTAGCAAAGCTAGAGGGCTTGAAACTTGCGACAACAAGATTGGGCTGAATGGAGGGCAGCCTACCTATTTATAGAAAGTTTTGGGACCTTGTACTGCATACCTTTTTTAAAAAATCTCAAACCACACACCATTTTAGGGTTTTCATTAATTAAGCATTTTTTGGGTTGTTTAAGAGACTAATTTAGTGTGTAATGCTTATTTTAGCTCAACACTCCCTCTCAGGCCTTAAAACTGAGCTAGAAAGGAAGGCCAACCCGAAGTTTTATGTGGTTTTGTTTTTGTTGGTGGTTTTACCCCAAAGCGTCCCACCCCAAATCATCCAAGACATCAGACAAAGGGTACATGGTGGTTGCGCAATGGCTATCTTACCAAGGGAGTCTAAGTGGTCATCCCAGAGAGGTTAGGGCATTGGACAAAGGGTGCATGTTGGGTGTCCAGTGGCTTATCAAGTCTTGCAAAGGCAGATGGAACCATAGTGAACTCTTTTTCTTTTTTGTTTTTTTGTTGGAAATAGTGTTTGTTTCAAAAATTTGGGGTGGTGGTTGATTAAATAATGAACGAGAGATTAATGGTCAGATCTAATGGCTTTCACAAAATAAGCAAGTTATTCCTACCACTACTGTGTGTTGATGATAAAGGAATAGGCTAACGATGTGCGAGGCAAATATGGTGAGCATGTGGAGAGGCAAAAAAGTGTGCAGAAAGCAAGCTAGTAAAGCTAAGCAAGTAAGGGAGATCGCCTTGGAGATTGCCATGTGCAATGCCACAAATATGGTGAATCCAGAGTCAACCACTTCAAAAGACTACAAAAGGAACAAATGTGTATAGATGCATGTTTACAAGAACAGAATGCCAATGCATTGGAGTTATGCAAGAGGCAATGCGAGTATGATCGTGTTCATTCAAAATACTATGCAGTGGTGCTACTTGGACAGTGCCCTCACAGGATAATTGTTCACTTCTCAAAGAGTCCTTTTACAATCATGTCATCTTGATGATGCGGATGAAGATACAAAATACAATATACACAATGTTTGAGAAAGAAACCATAAACTACATTGGGTCACCACCAAGCGAAAAAGTGTTAGCAGGATTGTTAGCTCATGTGTGAGTCAGCGCACGCCAGTTAGGATGGGCATACTTGTTCTTATTTTAGGCATTTTATTGTGATTTGTTTGTGTGACATTTGTGGCATTGTATGCCAGCCGACGAGTATTTACTGCTGGCCAACCAGTTGTTGTATTTGGCCTATTTTGTGGCTATTTACTGTGAGGCTCCTCCTCCTTCTCAATCATCATCATTCATCAGGTGGACTTCTTGTTGGAGGGAGGAGTCAGTGCTAGTGTGGCCACGTAGCTAGTGACTCACTGTTGTGCACAATTGTCTCGTGTTTGGTATATAGATTCCATTTCCCAGGCATATCTCTGAGTTCTCTTCTTTTGTAGTATTCTTCTATTTTCTTTCTCTTCTGTTTTGTGTTCAATACTTTATTTCAGCACTTGTCTATGCTTCCATTGTTGCACCACTTTTGACATAGTATCGGATTGCAAGATCTAGGTTCTTGCTGCAATTTCACTGCTGATTTTTGGCCTTCCCCTCCTTCACCAATCAGGAGACAACTTGGTGTTGCTTGCCCTTCTGTGTTTGCTACATTTACTTAATTATAGCACCAAGCATTTATTGCAAAATTGAAAATATAAATTTACCTACTAATCTTTGGACAATGGACACATGGTTGGCCCTAGAACTAGCATCCCTTTTGGTATTTCTTTAGCTTCATTGAAGTAGTAGTTGATTTATAATGGAATTCTCCCAATCCCCCTTTGCAATGCAAACTCCCCTTGTTGTCCAAAGGGACCAGTAAGTCTTCAATCTGATTTGCCCCATGATGTGGGCAATCAATTGGCCTTCACCCACTTCGAGAAGACTGGAAATGCCCCAAATTTGATGGCTGGCTAGGTGTCCACCTAATTTCAGCGGAAAATCACCTTCAACCTTGAATAATTCAAGTCTTGGAGTCTTCAATGTCTGGTATGCTTTTTGAGACAATTGCTAAACCCTAATTCCTGTTGTAAATTAGGGTTCACAATACCTCCAAGTGTCCAAATGCTAAGATCTTCAAAAAAAGGTTGTGAAATGGTTGGGGAATGAGAGAGAATGTTGAGGAGAGAGAAAATTTAGAGTTTTGTTGCGAGAAGTGACTAAAAAATCAGTAAAATGCGGCTTTTGCCTTGTCCCAAAAGAATAAATGCTATTGCCTGCACCTGGAGACCCAAAATTTGCAGACGCCTTCAGTGTGGGGCTGTCTCCCAGCTGCCTATGATATCATGCAATTGTCAGCTGCTCCAAATCTGCAAACACCTGCTCATAATGACTGAACTCAGTCTACAATGGCTGCTCCTGCTTCTCACGATGTGTTCACAGAGGATATCTTCGTTTGAACCACAGAGGAGCTGGAGCAGCCAAGGTGGATGGAACCATAGTGGACTTTTCCTTTTTTACTGGGAATGGCTTTTGATTGTTAAGTGAGGATTTTCAATCAGCATTTGTCCTATTGAGTGATGTGGTCCTTTTTGGGAGGATAAAGAAATGGTCAGACCCAAGACCTTCACTAAAGAAACAAGCTATCCTGACCACCATTGGGTGTTGGTGACAAAGAAATCCATGGAGAGTATGTGGGGGTAGCAATAAAAGATAGGTGGAAGCATGCTAGGCAAGCTAAGCAACCAAAGCAAGCAAGGGAGACTACCAGAGGAGATTGCCATGTGAGTTGCTACGAATATGGTGGATCTAGAGTCAACCACCCCAAAAGATTGAAAAGGAGTAAATGTGCACAGATACATGTTTACAAGAACCAAATGGCAATGCATGGGTGATGAAGAAGGCAATGCGAATCATCATGCTCATGCAAAATGGTATGCAATGGTGCCACTTGGACAATGCCCTCACAAGGAAATTGTTCACTTGCCTAAGCGCCCTTTTACAATCATAGTCATCCAGAGGATGTCGATAATGATACAATATACAAAATAATAAAAGCCTGTGAAGAAGCAATGATGAACCAAACTTCCTCTCCCCTCAGTATGAAGCAATAGGGAAGGATGCATGCATGTTGATCTTGGGTAGGAAGTACTAAGTAATCGGTTGGTTGATGGTCTTGGTCAAAATGTCCGCAAAATTATCGGAGGAAGGCACAAACATTAGGTGAATGGTGCCTAGCTTAATCTACTCTTTGGTGAAATGTAAGTGGACACCAACATGCCGCATCCATCGTGTGATGATCGGGTTAGCAGCAAGTGCTTGGCACTTTGGTTATTGTAGTACATGACAGTCAAAGAGTCACACGGGAAATAAAGGGTTGTTGGTAGTCTCCTCAAGTAGATAACCTCTGTGCTGTCATAAAAAAGGCTTGATACTTTGTCTCAGCCATGGAAGTGACCACAAGCAATCACTAAACCAATCTATGACTTGGACTATAGTTGCTACGAAGAAGATTGCTCACCCCAATCAACAAAGCTACTAAACGGAGAATAAGTTCACCCCAAGCTAAGGGACATAATATATATTGTCCAGTGAAGTGAGATCTCGGCCCTTGTTAGTATCAAACTTGACATGACCTAGACCATGGATCTTGGCCAAGGAGTTGTTCCCACAATAGGCATTCCTAGTTGCAGGGGCTTGGGAGAGAAAAATGATATGGATGGGGGTCATGTGATGGGTGGCTCCACTATCAATGATACAGATTGGAGATGTGCTCCGATCGGGTAAAGTTGGGTTTTGCAGTTGCCTTGTCATAAGGTAACTCACCAATGTGGACTAAACTCGAAGCCTCTGGTGTCATCAGGTGAGCCTCATGTCCAACAGACCAGTCATAGATGCCCTCTAGAGTTGAGAACGATACTGGCTATGATGGTTGACTGGTAGCAGTGTGGGTTTGTTGGCATCATCACTATCCGTGATTTTGGTTGCTACCACCTTGCCTTCCCTGTTGGTTACTTGCGTAAGGAGCGGGGGTCTAAGTCTTTTGTTTTGGTTGTATGTCTTTGGCCTTTGATTAACACTCGTTGTCAAAATAGCTTGTCTTTTGACAATATTGGTAATACCGGTTTTTCTTTGGTACATTCTGCCACCCGGATTTTACGGATGACTGCAAGTTTCCATGTGTCTCACTTGATTGATTTTGATTTTGAGTTTGATTTGAGTTTTGGTTTTGATTTTATCTTTGTTTTTTATTTTGATTTTTCTTGCCTTGTCCTTGCTGTCCCCGTTGAGAGGAGACAACAAGAGCCCCCTATGTGGAGGACACACTATGAAATTGATTGAATAGTTGAGCGTAACGTAGTATCTGACCAAAGAATGTAGGCATGGTGGGCTGTGAGATCACCTACTACAAAAAATGGAAATATTTTCTAGGGAACTTATTTAGAAACAATGTGGCTTGGCCGAGGGGACTTAGGAGCCCTTGTAGTGGAGAATTCAGCTAGAAGTTGCCGATGCTTAGGCAACTTGACCTTAAGATCATGTTGGTAAGTGATTTTGAAATTTTGAAGTTCATGGTTCAGGTTTATACAATGGTCCTATCTTGAGCCACATAGCAGTTAGTCAAGTGTTCCCACCATTCCAATGCTAGGTCAAAGCACTGTAGTTGTGAGTGGAGTTTAAGTAAAATACCTTGTATCAACTCAATGATAGTTGAGGTATTTATGGCCTTTCATGAGCAGAGAATCTTTGGTGGAACAAGTCGTAGGTTTGGTTGGTATTCTTGCCCTTGGACAAGATCCCACAAGTTTTGTGAGTCAAGAACATGCCTTGTTAGATTCGACCAAATGGTGTGATTAGACTTGTTAGAACGAGTCTTATCAGTAAAAGCATGCTTGGGGGATGAGGATCTTTGAGGTATTTGGTAGTAAGAATAGGGAGGGGGATAAGGTGGGTAGGTAGAGAAAGTCACAGAGGGACGCTGAGGTACCTTTGGTGCATGCAAGACACTCTCAAACTCTGTACATTTATTGCCTGAGGCATGGTAATATGACCAAAAGGCCCACTAGGAATTGCCATGGAGGCAAACTGTGATATGAATTGGTCGACACATGGGTGAGCAAGGGTAGGGACCCCATGCTAGATGTAACCCAAAGGTGCATAAGGTGAAGGCTAAGGCTCCCCCAAAGGTGCATGAGCACCACCCAAGAATTGAAGCTATAGATATCCTAAAGGTTATGCATATGTTTGAGGTCCGCCCGGTGTGGTGTGTGCAATGACATGAGGTGTTTGATATGCAAAGGTGAAAGGTGTAAATAGTAACAGTGATGCATCAGAAGAAGTGGGTGGGATGAATGGGTTTAGAAACTGTGGTTTGAATGAATATGCATTTTGCTTCTCAAAGTCAGAATGAGTTTCTAAACCCATCACACCATACTCATTCTGACTTTGAGAAGCAAAAATTTAAATAGGGAAAAAGCAGAGTTACCAAGCCTTTTCTTATGGTCACCCCTTCTTGTATTAACTTAAATGAGTGGATCTTCAATGGGAATTTTACCATAATCAACATATGGCACTCTAGCTTCATCTTGATCTTTACTATAATGCTACAAAGGCGGTGGGGCAAAAGAAAAAGAATGAACAAAAGTAGGAACTTGTGTACCTTGCACTGAGGTAGGAGAGATAGGATGAAAGTAAAGAACATCCTTCGGATCTCTTTCTCCAAAAGGGGAGCCCATTCCCAATGGAGCTCTCAACAACCCTGCAACCTCATCAGATTTATGGGCAAGATTTGACGAGAAAGAATCAATTGTATGGAATTCTAGTAGCTTTTGTCGAAAGGCTATTCTTCAAAGCTCTTTAGAGTTGCTGACTCTGTCTCCAATATAATTAAAAGGATCTCCGGCCATGTTAGAACTTTGTAGAGTTGGCAATGGATGCCACTTGTGATCAAATCTCGACATAGGATCCTTTGGGGCAGAGTAGTTGTGGAAGTGTTTGATGTCATCTTCCCTCATGTAGTTTTGGCTTCTCAAATGAGTATCTAGCACTGATACCATGCAAAGAAATGCTCTATCACAGAAAACGCAAGACAATCATACGACAAATGCACAGACTAATAAAGAAACACAGTTAGGGTTAGGGTAACTCAAAGACAATGAATAGAGTGAATAATAATGAATGAATACTAAATAGAATACAATGCTCAATGGAGCAAACACACTATGCAGTGAAGAATAGCGATTCCCAAACTCCCATGTCTTGAGGACCGGGGCAAAGAGTATGAGCTAGAGAGCGTGTTGTACTATAATGGATCCAGAAACACAGCAAGGTAGCCTCTATATGTGTCTGATAGTAGCAAACATAGCAATAGGATGCTGGTTAGTGTTAGACAGGCAGAAGACAGGCTGGAAAGTGCAAACGCAGAAGAAGATGACGATAGGGCAGATGCTTATGGTTCCAATCTGCAAAATGCAACTCCAAGAGGCAACAACCAGGCTGGAAAGGATGGAAATGTAGTAGTTGAGTGGTCACCATTTGTAGGTGACAAATGGTTTGGGCAAATGCAAGCTCGAGTGTAGAGAGTAGCTTCCTTGATGAACAACAGCATGGAGATGGTTGGAAACAATCAAAATCTGTGGAGGATGGTTGAGAAGTAGGGCCTAATGGTAGAAGATTATGGTGGACAGCTTCGGCTGAGATATCCTCTGCATACAGGGGGTGAATAGCAAAGCTCTAGCACCCACAAGCTCCAAAAACAAGATTGTAGCTGAGTGGAGGGCAGCATGCCTATTTATAGAAAGTTTGGGTCCTCCCAATCAGAGTTTGTGCGTATGGGAACAGACACTCTCTAGGAACACATTTCTTCTTAATAAAATGTTTAATTCAATAATGAAACATGTTTTGCTGATGTTTTAATGAAGCTCGTGTATTTTTAGCTCAACAGTAAGGTGCGCTACTGAAGGGGCTTACACAAACTTTGGCAGATACGTAGCAAACTGACGATCCACTTGAAAGGTGGCCTCATCCCCTATCTAGACAAGGTCTCCACTCTTTTGAAAGGCCTCTTGGAGGAGGGCTTTTTGAGTCTAGCTACTTAGTGTGAACCCTTTGATCACCAACTTACCCAATTGGGCCTAGCTTTGGCACTCTGTATCGATAATCTCCAGGTCCTCTTTTCAACGATGTTTAGATGATGGTCCCCCAAGCCACCTTAGTTTGAGAATCCCTGGAGGTGAACTGTTTGAGTTGGACTAGGCAGCATAGCAAAGTAATACATGATGAGGAGAAACACCAATAGGAAGCAATATACCAAACTGTTGCCAATAGGACTTGGTTGACCACTAGATCCTTGCCCGTCAAGGAGGGCTAACAATGCTCCAATAGGTTAGCTTCTACCAGATGGAATCAAGCACATGAATAAACTATTGGGTTACTCTAATGTCAAGGCCTACCTAGAATCCAAGGTATCTGATGGGTCTCACCTATCTTGATCCTGAGTGGATAGCCAAGTTTGTGCTAGGGTCTAGGTTTGTAAGGAAACCAATTGACTTACACCAATTGATTTTTGTGCCGTTAGTCATGCAAAACATCTCCAATACCGATCTCGCTCTATTGAACATCACCTCATCGCTCTCAACATAGTGTGTTGTGTCATCTGCCTACTGTGAGTCCAACAGATGTGTCTTAACCCACATTGGCAGGCTGAGGCCCTGCAAGCCACTAACTCTTAATAAAGAAAGTAGAACATCACCTCCACAAATAGAAGGATGAGGTATGTAGGAAAACCTTGTCTAGATGACCACTCTAGTTGAAACTCTGCACCCTACCTCCCCTGTATTATCACCCACTTGCTAGTAGTGGATTTGTATGGTGCGGGCACCATTGATCAACTACTTAGGAAAGCCCAACCATGCCATTGTGTTCTCCAAGAAATCCTAGTCAAGCCTATCATAGGCTTTCTCAAAGTCTAGGAGAAGCACAGCAATCCTTTGGCCACTATGTTGGGCCCACTTTGTAGTCTCAAAGAAAGTAAAAATATTGTCTAGGATGCTCTTATTCTTGACAAAGCTTGTCTATGTGTTATGAATGATGTCCAAAAAAATGGGACAAAGATGATTTGAATCATCTTTGCGAGTGCCTTATATGTCACTGACATTAATGTGACCGGCCACCATTGGGTAAGCTCTAAGCAATCTCCCTTTTGAAGAGGAGACCAAGTAGACCTATAGACACAGTGCTTGGCATTTGTCTTGAATTAAAGATATCCTAGAAAGCTTATAGCAAGGGGTTCTTCATCTCCTCCCAATAGCCAAAGAAGAAGGCCCTAGATAGACCATCCTTTCCTAGGTATTCCTACTTGTCTTGTGACTAGAAAACACAACTCCTCCTTGGTAAATGGGGAAAGGAGTCACCACCTATATCACAGGGGATGGGATGCAGTCTCAATCCTTCTACATGCAATGGATTACCTAAGTTGAGATTATCTCTCTATTGCAAAAGGTGTCTATAGAAGCTAGTGGAAAGCCCCATCACCTCCTAAGGGCATGATTTGACCCTCCCATACCAATCATGTAAGTGATGGATTTGGTCCCTTGAGGTTTGAGAAGCTTGCAAGAGCACTTTGTGCCTGCAATTCGTGAGCGTGGTGGGTATGGTCACCAAGCAACCCTTGCAGCAATCTATGAATGGATGTTAGGTCTTTTCCACCTCCTTTGCAATCCCTTCATCCTACACCTAGTCTACGGCTAGAGCTATCTAATCTATCTCCTTACCTCCTCTTGTTTGTAGATCGAGTTTGGGATCCAACATATGCAGGGGCCAAGGGCTGAAGCAGGAGCATCTAGGGAGAAAAGAACTGGAGCATGATGTGATAAGGTGGTCCCTACTAGTTTCTACTTGCCTTGCTTGAGTGCAGTTTCAATGTCCAACATAGAATGTGTCCAATTGCTTTAGCATGATGCCACCTAGCCCACCAATACCCTTAAAAGAAATGTTGTGAGCCATCACACCTACAACAAAAAAGAAGGCTTTTCATGCCTCCTTCTCCTGATCTACCATGCCTTGGAAGGCCACACATCTATCCTATGGATTCTCTTAGGTCTCTAGGTTTTTGAAATCACCCCCAAGAATTTCAAGGGTCCATTTGAGGCATTCTAGCTACAATCCCCCCCCAAAAGGCAGCACATGCTTGAACCTTCATAGATGCATAGAAATTGACGATTTGAATTCATGAATCCTCAATAAGTAGCCTCACCCACACGTTCTACTCTTGCCATGGGCACCAACGAAAAGGATGGAGAACTAAGTGAGGTGGAATAGCGCTTGGTGGTTGGCTTAGGCGGCAAGCTCCACTTCCCCATGTGGTCTATAGAGGCAGAAGGGGGGTGATGTTTGCTCCCTTAGCTGCTGAGAGTGCCTCAAAGGGCAATGCTATTAGACTAGCCTCTCAACTCGATAATATCAGGTAGCCTAGGCTAATGGTCATCGTCACAAGCATGCGAATTTTTCACTTTTTAATGCTTTGCTAAGCATTTGACTTAATTGAAGGTCAAATGTGCAAATGTGAGATGCACTTGTGTTGTGCAAGTGAGTTAAGTGACAATTTCGGGCCTAAGACTGTGAAATCTCAATCAATGTCAAAGTCAAAAGTTGTAGTATGTTGTACTAATTAGGTACTTGGTGACAGTTCTTGGCCTAGGACAATTCATTAACTATTAATGTCAACTGTGGCATTATGAGCTAGCATTAATTGATTAACCAATTTTAGGGCTAATAAAAGCTCAAGACAGTTTGTGTGACAAATTGACCTAGCCAATTTAATTATTGGCTAGCACAATTAATTTTTAGCACAAATTGTAAAGATTAATTAATTTTTAGAATTAATGTTTTGAGAATGGCTGAAAATCAAGAAAAGGAGGCTACCACTTGTCAAAATCACCCATGTTATTGAGTTGGGGGCTGGAGGAGATAGAGGGGAGCTGAATCCAAATGTGGAAAGGTGAGGGGAGAGGATTCCCGTGTTGCTATTGCTCTTGGGGCTGTTTCCCAGTCATTGAAGACCATTTTGGTGAAGGCGATGACATATTCTTGACCTATGAAAGCTGACGACTGTTGTTGATGCATTGTCTACTAGAGATTACAGTCTTTGTTGCTCCAATTGTTATTGTTGAATCCATTTGGGGATGGAAAACTAGAACAACAGCTTAATTTCACAAATTTCTCACAGCACATCTTTGTATTTTCTCTCTCCACAGCTTTGTCTCTATTCCTTCAGCCAAATCCCAGCAATCTTAATCCCAAGTGGGAGATATATAAGAATTTCTGCTGCAAATTCCTAATTTGCAGCAGAAATTAGGGTTTCTTTGTCTCTTTGAGAAGTGTGCTCACGAATTGAGGCCTTGGACTTGGAATTCAGCTTCCATAATTGAATATGGGGCCAAATTTCTCACCTAAGGAGCTTATTGGAGGCAATTCCCTTTAGAATCAAGGGCCAAATTTTGAAGACTTGCTGTCCACTCCAAATAGCAAGGAGCATCACAAATTGAAGGAGATTGGAGAGCAATCTCAATGTACTTCCACCAATTTCAATTCAAGCTAAAGAAATACCGCAAAGGATGCCGGGTTTTGCGGCCAATCGTGTGTCTACTCTCCAAGATTGATTGGTAACTGTGGATTTCATGCTTGCTGAAATTAGTGTTTAATCAGGTCATTACCACCCTTTCGCTGAAAGGAATGCCGGTTTCATGGTTCCATTGCTAGGATACCCTCCCTTGAATTGATGGGCTCGTGGCACTTGATTAGAAGTTAGAAGCATTGCTTTAGTGCTGAAATTGTAATCAGTTGAGCATTACGATAAGAATGTCTTCACATAGTGAGATGGTATCAAGCAGTGATGATGCGTCGTCGTTTGGAAATTCACAAGATGAAGGGGGAAATGCAATGCTTGATCTTGGAAAAGGCACACAATAGGGGGTGGCAAGCTGAAAATGTTGGTGTAGACTAGAATGTAGGGCTTTCTATGCTAAATGATGTTGATGACCAGCAAGAAAGTGAAGGATATGATGATAAGTTCAAACATTGGTTGAGGACAACAGCTAATATCTTTACTCAATTGGCAAAGAATCCTCAATTCACTCAATTTTTGAACTCTTGAGGGAAGGGCAAGAAGAGGAAGTCATCCTCTAGAGCTTTGGGACATCGAGATGTACTAAAGGAAGAGTCAAAACAACAGCCTCATGATACTCCCAATGTAGTCAATGAGCTAAAGCAAGTGACACCAATGGGGCATTCAATGCAAGTGCAAGGTGAACTTGGTAGTGCCAATCCATTTGATTATGGATAGCAAGGCATGCATGCTAAATTGGGTCATCCAAGCTACTTTAGAGGTGGATCTATTTGCCACTTCAGCCATGGGAATGCATGCACCAAATATACATGGTATATAGCCACCTATGTAGGGTATGCAAGGCCAAATGTATTAGGGTGAGGAGGGAGGAGTGTGAAAGAAAAAGTGAAGTTCAAACTTCAAACTCCAAATAGTCCCAAAAAATGGTCAAAAAGCGGCACAAACGGTAAGATTCTGCATACAAGCAACGGTCGCCTTTTCAAAACAGTTTGAATGCACTGAACCGTATGGAATGCACCCTTGCACAAGAGAGATTGAAAGCTTCGACTTTCACTTAGCAGTTTGATATTGCCTATTTAGGAGGAAACTTCACAAAGTCATCAAAAATCTGAAAGGCAACTAGTTTTCTCAAAGGAAATGCATTGTAATGGTGGTCTACCATCTTGATGCAAGGAAAAGTACCATCAACGTGGGTTCAATTTAAGCAAATGTTTGCTTCTACATGGTTGATGAATACTTTTCAAGTGGATGTACTGACCACATGGCATAAGTTTAATGCATCACAATACCATAATTTGGAGCTCTATAATAAGAAGTTTTGGGAGCTGTTGTTGCCGGTCACTTCTTATCGTGTTGTCCCCCTTTCTTAGTAGATTGAAAAGTATTGTTGTGGGCTGCCTAAAGAGATTCGAGGTTTTTGCATAAAAACCACTATCACCAGTATGTTACAAGTTACAACTCATTGATACAACATGTATTGCTAATGCTTTGATACGTGGAAAGTCTTCATATTTCTAGGATGATTGGGAAAGTCACCAAAGTAGACTTTCAAGGTTGACAAGAAGGGAAAATCTGCAATAGGCTTGAAAAGAGGCAAAAACAACAAGGGAGGAGCTATGCCCAACATAAATAATTAATGGCTGCAAATAAATGTTTTATTTGTGAATAGGAGGGACATGTTTCTGGGAGTTGTCGTGATAAACCACAAGCAGAAAAGGTTGAAAACAAGGAGGATGCAAAAGGGAAGGAGACCTAAAACATTAGCAGATTTGGTACCCGATGTAATTAGTGATTAGCTCAATGATGATGCTACTGAGCTTTGTAGAGCATGGGGAAAGATTAGAGACCAACATGCATTCATTTTCTTTGACAATGGGGCAAGAGGGAATTTTATCTCCATGGCAATCCATTTATGCATTAGGAAGGATGAGATGGGATCCATGGGAGAAATTGGTATGGCATGTAAGGGCCATGCAAAACTTCTCACATCTCTCATTGGGAAGCTTTCTTTACACATTCAAAGTTTTGTGGACAATGAATAGTTCTTTATTGCAGAGGGTTATGATGTATTGCTTGGTATGCCTTGGTATCATCGTGTGTGTGGAGTGATCAACTCCCATAATAACCATTCAGCAAAAGGGTAAGACCCATGGTCTTGATATGAAGCTAAAAGGGGAATCACTCCTAGTTGTATTTGCCACTTGGAAATAATGAAAATGTTGGGAATGTGTCTAACTTGGATAAGGATATCGCATGTCATTTCTGAAAATATATGCCGATTTCTTTTCTCGGTCACTTCTAGGGCAGCTACCGCCTGAAAGGTTTGAGGATCATGCCCTAGATTTGATCCTCGGCAGTAGTCCTCCAAATAAGCCACCAAAATAAGTGCAGCCCAATAAGAGAATATCATGAGCCAAGTAAATGAGTTGTTGAAAAAGGGGGTGATTTGGCCCAGCTCATCTCCTTTTCTCTTCCAAATGCTTTTGGTGCAAAAAAAGGATACATGGCATATGTGCATTGATTATCGTGCTTTAAATAAATCACAATAAAGAATCGATTTTTGATTCCACGAATTGATGACGTTATGGATAGATTGCAAGGGGTAGTCATTTTCAACCGCATTGATTTGAAAAGTGGATATCATCGGATACATATAAGGCTAGAGGATGTATCGAAGACAACTTTTAGGGCATCTTTTGGATTGTATGAGTTTCTTGTCATGCCATTTGGGCTTATGAATGCTCTTGCCATGTTTAATCCGATGATGGACATATTTAGACCACATAGAGCATTTGTGGAGACATTCTTTGACGATATGATTGTCTCTAATGAGCTGCATAAGCATTAGTTGGTCATTAATAACAAGAAAAGTGAGTTCTTTTGCATGATATATACTTCTTGGGACACATTGTGTTGCGTGATGGGATACACATTGATCCTACAAAGGTTGAGGCAATACTTTCATCACCATACCTATAAAATGTACATAAAGGTTTGTAGTTTCATGGATCTTTGCTCCTATTACAAGAAGTATTTACATAACTTTATTGAATTTGCATGTCCACTGCATGCTTTGCAAAAGAAGGATGTGCCATTTAAGTAGATAGAAGTGGAAATTTTAGCTTTTTAATGAGTTAAATGAAAAGATGACTTTAGATCCTGTGCTTGTATTGCTTGATCTAAGAAGGTCATTTGTTGTTCAATGTGATGCATGTGGGCATAGCATTGGGGCTGTTTTAATGCAATATGGCAGTGGTGGCATAAAATAGTCGTGCTCTACATGTTGCAAAGGAGAATTTATAGGTCTATGAGAAGGAACTACTGGCTATAATTCATGCACTTTCGATATTGCAACACTCTTCTAGGGGCTGATTTCACAGTGTATTGCACTATTTTCTGAGTGAGATTAAATTGTCTAAGAAGCATATAATATGGGCAAATTTCCACTCTATGTTCTACTTTGAAATGTGCATATAGATGGCAAAAAGAATGTAGTAGTTGATACACTATTTCATAGCCTCAAATTTCAGTCGTCCATATTGTTTATCATAGTGAGTTGGATGCCATGAAGGATCAATATGCTAATGATTAAAATTTTGCTAATGTTTATGATAAACCTTGCAGTGACCAAAGACATGAGAACTATGTACTTAGGTGTAACTTTCTAATAATGCACGAGTGACTGTGTGTTACAATGTAGTTAAGGCCAAAGGTGATGTTTGAGAGTCATGCTCCTCCTCATGTAGGGGATAGAGCTATTGATGCTATAATCAAGGCAATGGAGTGCTTTTTCTATTATCTATCTTTGAGGCATAATGTATAGTTTGACCATACATGCATATCTTTGATCTTCCTAGAATACCTACAGGCAATGATGGGATATGGAATATCATGTGCAGCTTTAGTAAACAAATCCATTTCATTCCGACAAGGAAGAAGATAAAGATTGATCATATGGTGTGATTTTTTTTGCAACATGTGTTTAAGTATTAGGCATGCCAAAGTCGATCGATCGTCAGTGATTAAGATCCGCAGATGATTGGTTTGTTTTGGAAGGGACTTTTTGAAACATGTATACCACGCTAAAATTTCCTTTGTCCTTCCATCTACAGACAGATGGTCAATGAAGAGGCAAGCTTGATGAATTTAGATCTCTTAAGGCCTATGTGTGAGAGTGTAAAATGCAGTGAGGGCACTACTTTCCCTTGGTAAAATTTGCATATAATAATATAGGTTATAGTTCCATTGGTAAGGTTCCATTTGAGGTTTTGAAGGGCGGCAAGAAAGTACCTTCTATTTTGCACACTAAGGATAAAATCTTTGAGGCTGATAATTATGTAAAGAACATGGATGTAGCCAATGAGAATGTTGATTATGCACTACAGAGATCGCAGAAAAAGTAAAAGAGGGTATCTAATCGCCATAGACGTGCTTTGCAGTTTATAAAGGGCAATTAATTATTGTTGTGTTTTGAAAAGGCAAGGCTAAAAAAGATGAAAGACAAAGAGAGATTGTATCCAAAGTAGCTTATGCATTTGTATGGTCCCTTCTAGGTGTTGGAGAAGATCGACGATGTTGCTCATAGGCTAAAATTGCTTCTACACTAGCGGATACATAACGCCTTTCATGTGAGCTTGTTGAGGTCTTTTCATGCCGACGTGCGAGAGGATGTATATGCTGAAATTCAGCCAAAGGTTGAGGAGTTAGATTAGATATTGGTATGTGAGAAAATATTGGCACATAAAGAGAGAAAGATCAAAGCAAAGTTTCTAGGAGATATTTGGTGAAGTTTCAAAATTACTCATTAATGGATGCGAAATGGATGGGACTGAGTGACTTGGTAGACTTCTCTCAATTGTTGCGACTTTACCTCGATGTTGTTTAATTGGAGCGACTTTGGATTGGACTTAGTCAAGTTCAACAGAGGAGGGGTCCAAAGCATTGCCTAATGCTCGAGGAAAAAGTAGCACTTTCACTCCTCTAGCGATGGGTAACTGTAGTATATAGTGGATTTGGAATATATTCAGCATGCATCCAAGGTAGTGTTTATTTTTAGTATGTTTGCTATGGGATCACTATTCAATGTACTAGTCAATGCAATTGGTATGAACATGGTATAATTTTTCATTAGTGGCTCTAAAACTATACATTTGCATTAGATTATGATCATTATAGATTCATTACCATTTGCTTGTTTGCAATGGATGATCATTAGTTTTTAGTGTTAGTCAATTGGTTTTATGAACAGCTGTGTTTTATGAATGCCCTAATAGTTCAACCATGGTTTATGCTTAGTTTATACTTTACTATGATCGTTGTCTAGAATAGATATGTTGGTAATGGATGCATCCTATGGGCTTTTGACAGTAGTTTTGGATTCTTTTTGAGTCTTGTGTGTTGATTATGCTAGGTGGAAATTCTTAGCAAGTGTTTGACAATGGCATGGTTAAGCAACAATTTCACTATGATGCTTTATGGGAAATTCCAGTGCTATATATTGTTCTTTTGATACATTGCAATGCAATTGAAGATGGTTGCAAGGGGCAAGGTCAAATGTGCAAATGTGAGGTGCATGTGTTGTGCAAGTTAGTTAAGTGATAATGTTGGGCCTAGGACCTTGGCGTCTCAATCAATATCAATGTCAAAAGCTGTAATAAGTTGTATTGATGTGCTGTGCAAGTTAGTTAAGTGATAATATTGGGCCTAGGACCCCGAAATCTCAATCTGTGTCAATGTCAAAAGTTGTAATAAGTTGTAACTAGGTGGTATTTGGTAACAATTGTTAGCCTAGGACAATTTATTAGCCATTAATGCCAATGGTGACATTAGGAACTTGACATTAGGAACTAGGCATGAATTGATTTATTAATGCTAGTTTTGGGGCTAATAAAAGCTCAAGACAGCTTGGGTGACAAATTGGCCTGGTCTATTTAATTATCGGCTAGCACAATTATTTGTCTGAGCACAAATTGTAAAGATTAATGGCTGAAAATCAAGAAAAAAGGCTGCCACTTGTCAAAATTACCCATGCAATTGACTTAGGGGACTGGAGTAGAGAGAAAGGGGAGCTGAATCCAATTCTGGACAGCTGAGAGGAGAGGATTTGATTGTTGCTACATGAACTTAGGGCTGTTTCCTGGCCATTGAAGACAATTTTGGTGAAGGTGACAACATATTCTTGACCTATGGAAGCTGACGACTGCCATTGATGCATTCTATCTTGGAGATTACAGCCTCTAATGCTCCAATTGTTGCTGTTGAATCCATTTGGGCTGGAAAACAAGGACAACAGCTCAATTTCACCAATTTCTGGCGACAAATCTATAAATTCTCTCTCTCTACGGCTTCGTCTCTATTCCCTCAGAGCCATTCTCAGAAGATCTCAGCAATTCTTAATCCCAAGTGGGAGAAACTGAAGAATTTCTGCTGTGCTACATGTCTCAATCTTGACTGTGTATGTTTCTGCAAATAATTGGCTGAGAATTCAGCATGGACTGTCTGCCACTTTTCCTTTTGTTATAAAATACAATTCAAACACTGTAAGACACACATTTTGGGATTACCTGAGGTACATTCTGACTGGTTTTAAACTAAATGGACTTTGACTGATGTATTCTAACTTTGAACTTGTCCAATCCAGCTTCACAACAACACCAAGGTGGTACAAGTTTCTTTCAAGGTCTGCAAGGGACAATTATGCCAATTCCATCGAGGTCTGGGCAGCACGATGAATCTATGCCACAAGAAAACATGAACATAGAGCCTGCTATTAATGACAACTCATCAACTGATATGGCTAGCCAAGTGTAAGTATATCGAGTAATCAAATCTGTCAGTAACTTCTTGTAGAGGCTCTTTGTACAAATGATTTTGAATGTTATTACTGTGCATTATGCTTGGTAGGTCCAACATATGGCTAAAGCAGTCATGGACATTGGGGGAGGTAAGTCAACTCATTAGTCCATTCTTTTCTTGCTTTGTTGAATAAACAGTGCTGAATTTTTGCTGTCTTAGTATTGCTTTCAAATTAAAACCTTGGAGTCAGACACAGCATTTTGATTGTGAAAAAATATCCAGTCAAGTTTCTGCATTGCGTTATGTCCATGAGGCAGGACAATAAGAGTGGATTGCAAGAATATGCAGTCTTTTGCCAGGAAAGTCACTTTAGCTTTGTGAGCTTAGCTGGTTAAGGCTTGGTCATGGGTGCAGCAAAATTGACTCAACACACTTGGTTGAGGAATCTTTTCTTTGTGGTGGTCTCCAGAGCGAGTGTGTAATGGGAAGATAAACGATGTGGTGTCCCTAGCAATTACAGTTAAAAGGGCTGTTTGGAGAATTGCAATTAAGCCTGATCTAAGGTAACTAAACAGAAATTATGAAAATTTTCACAGTTACTCCTCAGCACAGCAAATCGCATCATATGTTATTAATATATGGACTTTAAAACCTCAATTCATGCATTATTTGGATACCGTTTGAGATGGAATACATATCTCGTGATGCAAGAAAAGGGGTGCTTCAAAAGCTCAACACTAAGTTGGCATGTTGGCAGCCATCCACCTGGCCCCTACATGTGAGGCTGAGATATGTGCCATTTTTATGGAAGTGTTTTAACTTGTGCAAGGAAAGATCACTAGCCAGGCACACATCTGTTAATTTCAAACAGGTACTTTGCAATTTGATGGACCAGGTTGGGATAAAGATTTCGAGACCTCATTGACTATTCAACATCTTTGCAGGCAATTTTTCTTTTTCTTGAACTAAAGGGCTTGGTGCTGGATGGGGTCTCTTGCTTCCTTCCCTTTCGAGTTGATAGATACAGAATTCAGGTATGCATACCAGACATACCTGAACGATCGAATTACATCCTTCTGAAGAGTAGAGGGACCTTGATCCTTAGGGCATTGGATTGTCTGATTGGACCTACAAAGAGGTCACCTGGATATCCTTAAATTTTCAGGGATCAATTATTTGCTGCATATATCTACATGTACACGAGTCTCATGACACCCATCATTGTACCAAGTCTTCTGGAGTATTCTCCCTGCTTTGGGTTCAAAGTGAGTGGGTTGTGTGGGGAATCAGACGGTGATGCAGAGAGAGCTGAGGAGGAGGCCACAGGGCCTACACCATGTAGCACAATTTCTAATAAAATGGCATAATATTTGAGACAAGGTTCTGTTGTTAGGTATATCCAATGTGAAGATGATGGGGAGACATTTAAGATTTGTTGAAATCAAGATAGTCACATGCTATGATCAGGAGCTACTGGAGCTAAGATCACAATACCATCTCCTCATCTATAATGGGGTGTTTAGGTGGCCACAATCAGGCATGCACACAACCTAAGTCATACATGACTTCTCAGTACCCACTTGTTAAGCTACCAAAGATCTTAGCCTAAGGTAATCTCGCATTATTGGTTGATTCCTTTGGCCCTTGTATATTCCCAAACCAAAATTTTAGAAGATTTTTCAAAAAGATGGCACTCAAAAATTTTGGTAGGAAAATTGGCTGAAGATGTGTTATGAACCAACAGTCTTCAGATCGTGAGCCTGAGTAGTTTGCCAGGGAATTATGGCAGGGCACCCTGTCCATCCCTTTTTCGATCACTTTCATCACCAGCTTGCCATCACCCTTGCAGTATCAGCGGCCATGCTACTGATGGCCATCATATCAGGCTGCCCTGCTCTTGGTTGTCATCTCCCCCACCTGTCTTTTGCAGCCTGTTTTGGTGCTTTGCATCCATAGCTCTCACGGACTCCCCAGACAGCTGCATTTTGCAGCAGCATGCTGCCACGCTGCTGGTGCAAAGCCATTTTCTGCTGTATTTAAGCCTTGGCATCCTCTGTCAGTCAGAGAGCTGCTGCATTTTCGGTCTGCACTGCCTTCCTTAGCCTCAACGACATCCTCTGCCCTAGGGTTTGGTGCATTTGGCTGTGTAAGCCAAATGACATCCTCTGCCTTAGGGGCGTTTGGCTGTGTAAGCCTGTGTTTTTCTGACATGTTGCAGCCTGCTGCCTGGACCATTTCTTTCATCATTCAGCATGGAGTTTGGTGGTTTGCTGCATTCAGGATCTATCAGAGTACAAACTGCTCACCATGCTCAACCCCCTCCTAGGAGAGAGTGTGGCTGTTGGATAGCCCTCCTCTACTTGAGCATCTGTTATCTCATACATCAATATGCTTGGTTTTTTGGTCGGGATTTCATTGCATTCATATCTTTCCATTTTTTATTTCATATATTAATTGTGTGGTTGCCTCAAAAGATAGAGGTCAGACTATCATTATGAAGTCTGATGAAAGCACACAAAGGTTTTTACCAAACAGTGTGAATTGGTCTGAAATAGACTAACCCCATGAGTGGCAACTTGATATCTCTTCTCTCAAGAAAAAAGAATTATTACCTCCCAGGGTGATTAAGGTTCAGAATATCAAAGGTAAAACACTTCATCTTCCCCAAAGGATGGTACCACAAGAAGAGAAAGTATCTCAGAAGGTTTCTGTGCCAGAAAGTATCTCAGAAGGTTTCTGTGCCAGCACAACCACAACTCAAAATATCTCCCTCACAGCGAGCTAATGTTTTGAAATTTCATACTCAACCCTGTGACCACTCTACTGTGATACATGGCATCTGTCAACACTCCAAGAAATTGATTGAGCAAGCTTCATCCTCTTCTATTATTAATGTTATTCAAGAGGTTGAATATGAAAACAACAAGTATAAGGCTGCTCCATATCTTCGACCCCAAGATTCTGCTTCTTGGAGTGCAGAATTACAAGCATCAAATTGGACACACTTGGCTTTGATAGGTCTCAATGAAAAGATGGATAATGTGCAACAAGTCTGTAATAATGTGCTTGTTCTCTGTCAACAACTAGTGAAATCTCAAATTCAACCATCTTCAGGGTCTGCATCTTCATCTACTATACCCTCTTTTCTCCTTTCTGTCTCTCCTGCTTCTACTGTAACAGATTGGAATACTTTTTCTACCAGAAGACTACAGAAAGACTGGAGTTCTTATTTCTCCTCCCCTTCTCCTGGTTCACTTAATATGCATCATGTGTCCTCTGAAGCACATCATACCTATGACAAAGGCAAACAACCTTGCACAGAAGGTACATCTGAATCTTATGATCTCTCCAATCCTAATGATTCTGATGATCCAAATGGTATTTTCAAAGGGTTACAGCAAATCTATTGTCCTTCCTTGGTGTCAGTTATGAAAGGAGAATCTTCTCATCAAGAGCCAAGCTTATTTCAACCTTCTCTTCAACCTAGTGAATCTGCTAAAGAATTATCCAAATATCTAGAAATGATATTTCCAGATTGGTCTGAAAGAGATTATCAGATTGCATTTGATAAGGTTGATGAATATGTGTTTGAAAGAATCAAAAGACAAAGTGAAGCCAACAAGGTTCTTGACCAAATGCCATTGTGTGTTGATCCAAAAGATAGAAATAAAGAAGCTCACATGAGAAATGTGGAAAACCATGTGAATTCTAGAGCTATGGGAGAAGGTCTTGAGCAAACACCCCCTTATGATCCTCCTAACAGGTTGCCTGCTTGGTATTTCCGCGATCAAGCAGCTTTTCAGCATTATGCTACCTACACCTTATCCTCCTCTGATGAGGATGGAGATAGTGTAGTGCATGAGGATTTTGTACCCGTAAATCCTCATAGAGACATCCTACCACTAGATATTTTGTTGCAGGCAACATTGAATGCCCACAATACTGCTATAAGTCCTTTACCTCTTAATGCTATATCTAAATAGCAATCTAGTAGCATTAATGCCACTTCTACTTCAAATTCTAAGACTTCTTACACCAATTTCTATAAGAAAATTGGTGTTCCAGAAAAGGTTGGCTCTTTTCCAATTTGGTCTATTGATGGCAAAACGCCAAAAGAGATCAAATTATTGATTTACATGATGTATGCTTACGTCGGCCAGAAAATGCTAGATAAACCACAGACTAATCGCATTGATATTCTCAATGCAATGACTCATGGATTTGTAGGTGGTTTAAAGCAATGGTGGATTTCTATTCACCCACAAGTTGAATTGGCTCTAGTATAGCATGCTGACCCAGCTCAGCTATTCTTTAAGCTCTTACTTGGAGAACTAGTAGGCAACAAGCTAGATGTTCTTGAGGCAAGAGAAGCATTTTTCAGGTCCAAACTCTGTGATCCAAGACAATACAAGGAATATTTGATATATATGAGGGATTTGTTATATGAAGGGCTTGGAGCGCATGACAACAACATGAAGGAACATTTGGTATGTTCATTTCCTGAGCCCATTTCTTGTTACTGTAAACAAAAAATGAAACAGGAAAACAAAGATTTCTCCGATAGTGTTGGACAAATGATACAAATTATTGAGCAAACCATAAAAGAGGTTTGTCAACACCAGAAAATGGCTGCTCTCAACTAGAAGTTTCCTCAATCAGTCTGTAAGTTTGTTGTTAAGTATGATGTGGATTTTGGCTGTAAACAACGCTTGTGTCAACCATATGCTAATGGTGGTTACTCCCGAAATTGCTATCCTCGCTCTTTCCGCTATTATAGGGGAAGAGGACACAACTATTTCAATAGACAGGATTCCCACGAATATCATTCCAAAAAACACAGAAGACATGTTTCCCATAAGAATGGTGGGAATGGTGGATCCTCTAGACACTCAAGAAGATATTCTTCTCATAAAAAAACTTCCAATACAGAGAAGAAGAAAGATCTCAAATGTTTTCTTTGTGGCAGTTCTTCCCATCTTGCAAATAACTGTCCAACAAAAAAGAAAGAAACAAACAACAATGCTGCAAAGGTCAATCTGCACTATCTTAGTGAAGCTTCTTCCAGTGATGTTTCTACTGCATCTGACTATAACTATGATTATGATTCTGGTTATGATTCTGCTACCCTCAGTGAGTCAGACAGTGAAGCTAGTTCCAGGTATACAGTAGCGTTCTGAGTCTGATTCTGATACTACAGGATCTGATGGTTCCCAGACAGATGAAACCCTCTATATTAAATCAAGTCTAGCGCTCTCGCCTACTTTTTCAGACTCTTCTATACATTCTGACACTTTTGTTCCTATGAATGCTCATGCAGTACATTTTTCAGGACGCAAAGATAAACTCTTTCTTGGTGCTTCTACTTCTACTGGTTCTGGTTCCCCAAAGACATAAAGGAAAACAAAAACACTAAGAATCTGAAGACAGTGATACTACAGAAACTGAAGCAGGTTCTTCAGATAAAAAAGCAAAAGAAAAGCTTCGTGAAGAGTTTTTCAATAATCCATATGACCTTCCAAAACCAGGTACTCTGAGTTCTGAAACTAAATCAAAGGCCAATATGTTTGTACCACACAATTTAGAAAAGCTACATCAGCCAAGAACTACAACTCAATTATTACAATCTTTACATCATACTACTCACTCAACCCAACAGGAAGGTATGGAAATGTTGCAAGCATTTACACAAATGCAGCAAGAATTGCATTCTCTCTGCAAAGTCTTCAAAAGAATGCTCAAAGGACAGAAACACATTGCTCAACAAACTACAAAAGTTCTGATGGAGTTACAAACCCAAGCCACAGACTTTTTTGCCAAACCTGTCAACCAGATAAGGCTTTTGACCTCAAAACAGGTACATAAAGTTAATGCTTCAACTACAGGAGGTCCAATTCCAATGACGGCTCCTGCCGACACACGCGCTGCTGCTCCATCCCTGCCATCATACCAGCTCCCCCTGCCTTCTGCTGTGCCTACTCCCCCGCCTTCTGCTCTGCCCTTCCCCCCCCCCCTCCCCTGCCAACTCTCCCCCGCCTGAACTCGCCCTGTCCTTCTGTCTGAGAGCCTGCTCCCCGACCTCCTTTGCCATGTTCCTCCGCCTCTTCCGTACTACGGCCCTGGCCCCGTCCGACAGGCCCAACAACCACGCTGTGGCCGTTGTGAGCCGGCCTACGATGGTGCCCACCCCCCCCCCCCCAACCATTGCCCCTGCCCCCTCGGCAGTGCAATAGTGTGTTTGGTAGGTTCTCGGTAGGGATGCGCACTGGAAACATCTTGTCAAATGCCAGTGCATTCTGCAAGTACCTCCCAGTCAAACACCTTGCACGTCATCCTCAAACAACTCTTAGCCGTCCGTGCCACAGATTTGGAGCTTAAAGAAACAGCGATCTTTGGTCAGGTAGTAGGACACTCCCCATCCAAGTCCCAGCTTTGGGATTGGCTTCATTCCACGTTACGCATCGGCGCAGCGTAGATAGTGGAGGCGGTTCTAATGGGTCAAGGGATTTTCATGGTACAACTCACCTCGGCAGACGTAGCACATGAGGTACTAGCTAGCTCACCTTATGCCTCCACGAAGGGGGTCATCCACATGGTTCCCTAGTACAATGGCTTCACAGTGGAGGCATTCCCGCTCCACAACAGTTTCCTTAGACACCTGGTCACCCTACTCTTCCCCGGACTGGCGATAGAGTATCGCTAGCTTGTGGAAGACTTTGGACGGCTCTTCGGCACTATCCTTTCCGCCTCTTTCGCGGATGCAGTGATAGCCGCAGGAGTCCCAGAGGTACGGGTGGTAGTGAAAGAGACAAAGAATATACCACAGTTTCTAGAGATTGAGGCAGGCAGCACGTTATTGTGATTGGGCAGCCAGGGCAATGCCTGTGTTGCCATGACTTTGGGCATCAGGCAGCAGAGTGGATGCACTTCAGAGCCAAGGCATCCTTTGCTGACAGGCCCACAGGTGGATGCACATGGCTTTATACTGGTCTAGAGACGACAGAGAAGGAGATGGTGGGGGGGGCCGCAATCAGCCTCTCAGACACAATCACGGCAGCAAGGAGCAAGAGGGCGAGCGTCGCCTCCCCCGATAGAGCACCACCCGGTTCCTCCCCCCTCCTCGCCCCACCCGGTAGGACCACATGCCTACACATCCACCCCCCACGGAGGCATCACAAGCCACCTCATGCGAGGGCCCACATCCCCCCCCTCCCCCCACACACACACACCCGCCCTGTGCCTCTGACCACACCACATCCCTCGATCCTTTGCCTCCCTACCATCAACCCTGCCGACCACACCCCCTAATTCCCACCCAGTACAAGTGAATCCCCCCCCAACACACACACACACAACCACCAGCTCATCCGTCCATGCCGCCCGTCACACTTTTCCAAGACAGACGCAACTGCTACCACACGAGTTTTTTCGTAGTGGGTCGTGGTTTTACCTGAGTGTTGCGGAGCGTAGAGAGTTCCCACTACCCTTGGAGGTGGGAATCTTCGTGGTATGCCAGTCAAGGAGCGGCAAGGTCCATCTACTAGCACCACCGAATGGACCAAAGTACGGCTTCTTCCTTCAGACCTCACACAGGAGACTGGACGACGACATAGATAGAGGAGGAGGTGAAGAGCCAGGTGGCAGACCACATCTCCCAATGGATGGGAGAAGGTGGACTGGTACTTTTTTCTCAGCATTGGCCAGGTTGCATGATGAACATTAACTAGTGACTGGGGCCGAGGTCCCACATGTGAGCATTATATTTCGAGCCCCTCCACAGTGGAGAGCTCCAATGGATGTGATCGAGTGGCCCCTAGCAGAGACGGCCTGTTTCTACTAGTGCACAGAGTCTTGCCTCTCAGCTTGGTTGATAGATGCGTTGGTGGTACCACCACTCGCATCCATCACCCCCATGGTCCGCCCGAGGGCTACAATGGGGGAATGGAGTTCACCGTCCAGGCTGGCAGTGAAGCGTATCCGCATGCCTCATAGCTCTCTTCTTTGTCAGCAGCTTCCACAGCGAACAGATGCTTGTTCGGTCAATTAGAGGTTTCCCCATGAGTTTACATCTTGCATCTTGGAATGTGAACAGCCTCCACTATAGTGGAGCACATGGTTCCAAGAAGTTGATTGTTTGGCAGGAGCTACAGCGTGTCCTTGTCGGATGGATCGACATCTTACTTCAACAGGAGCACAAGCTCACTCCTGCCCAGACCCAGTGGGTAGGGAAGGTACTCCCGGGCAGTTCATACACTTACTGGGAGCACGCATCGGTGCCCACGGTAGGAGTGGAGGTGTATGCATCTCTATTGGCACGAGCCTCACCACCTATGTACGGGACCATGGGACGATCGTGGCAGGGAGGGTTCTATGGATCAGATTGGATATTGGGGACTCGTACCTTGGAGTCCTCAATGTCTATGCCCCTACCGAGGTTAGGACACGTAGCAAGTTCTAGGTGGAGATCGTAGCAAGACTCCTAGAGGTGGACTCCTGGATTGTTGGAAGAGACTTCAACAACCTGCAGGCCCTAGAGGACCAGCAGGGCAGAGGCAGAAACTACCAGGGCATGGCTGGGGAGGAGTAGGAGGCATGGGAGGTTTTCCTACTGGCAGTAGGAGCACGCGATGCTTGGAGAGACCTAGCTTTTCACAGGAGGGAGAGATCGCTCGACTTCTCTTGGGATACAGGCGGCTAGGCAGAGTCTTGTTGAAGCGGTTGGACAGGTTCTATGTGGGAGAGTGGGGATGCTCTCGCGGAGGCCAAGTAGGGCAGTTGGCTGGCACCACTTTGTCCGATCACTATCTGGTTCTCCTGACACTTGATTCCCCAGCATCTGCCCTAGACACACGATCATGTCGGAACCCTAACTCGATCTATAGGAGGGAGGAGGTAAAGAGACAGATCGAGTAGATTTGGACTAGGGAGTGGGGCATGAGGGACCGGATCACTTGCCGAGTCGAGCAGTTTCTGCCAGGAGGTAGCCCTACAGGCCAGGCGACAGAGCTAGGAGGAGGAGAGGGCACTCTGGCGGGACCTAGCAGCCACGCAGAGATTACTATAGGAGGCATCAGGGGATCCCATCCTCCATGCATAGGAGATGTGCGCACGAGCAGCCATCGCCGGCCTAGAGGATATGCGCTCGGAGTTCTCATTCCGTACCTCAGCAGCCTTTTGGGCGCAGAAGGGGAATACGATGTGCAGGGAGTTTTTCCAGGTGCATGAGCCCCGCACTTCAGGAGAGCAAATACACAGCCTTGGGGATCAGTATGGGAGAATTCGTTCTAGCCTAGATGAGGTGATGAAGATTGCCACTGACTACTACAAACGCCTTTTTCAACAGGAGACAGCCTCAACTAGAGAACAGTGATGTAGATAGGAGGTCTGGGATCACATCCCGTCCCTTATTACAGAGGAGATGGGAGGCTTCCTCCTAGACCCTTTCACAGAGAAGAAACTAGAGGAGACTTTTCATACACAGGACGAGCAGAAATGCCTGGGAGAGAATGGCCTCTTTAAGGCCTTCTTCACTACCTATTGGGAGGTGGTGAAGGACCCTCCACTGCTGGCTTTCCACGAGATTTTCACTTCAAAACGGATGCTAGGGAGTCTATCGGCAGGTCTTATCAATCTCCTCCCTAAAGGGGGAGACCGGTTGGAGCTGTCTCAGTGGAAACCGATCACCTTGTTGTCAATGGCCTATAAGGCATTGGTAAAAATGATTGGTAGGCGACTCCACCTTGTGCTTCCAAACATCATTCATGACACATAGACAGGCTTTGTCCAGGATAGGAGCATCCTAGACAATGTCTTCACCTTCTTTGAGGTGACAGAGTGGGCCCAGCACAGTGGTCAAGGATTGGCTGTACTACTCCTGGATTTCGAGAAAGCCTATGACAGGGTGCACTGGGACTTCTTAGAGGGCACCATAGTGAGGTTGGGCTTCCCCCAAACATGGATCCGTAGGGTCTCCTCACTTTACAGATCAGCTACTAGCAGGGTTCTCATAGGTGGCAAGTGAGGGGAGGAGTTTCGGTTGAAGAGATCGTTCTGGCAGGGCTGCCCCTGGCCCTGTACTTGTTCTTCCTCTTTGCAGAGGCAATGTCTCACTTCCTCAGGTCACATGTGAGCGGGTTACACAGCCTCCGACTTCCGGTGAGAGAGGAGATAGAGCTGTTAGACTTAGAGTATGCAGATGATACAACACTTTACATAGAGGACGATGAGTTGATGCTGGAGAGAGTGAGATTGGCTCTCAAGGTGTTCTGTACTATAGTGGGAGTGAAAATCGACTGGCGAAAGTCGGTTGGTTTCCTTACAGGCCCGGACTCTAGCATGGAGTGGGGCGTCCACTTGGAATTTAGATGGGTGTGCAGAGGGTAGACCGTCCATTACTTAGGGTTCCAGGTGGGGCTCAACATCACTCTGGCCCAGCCGTTTCTTCCAGTCCTTGACTCTATTCGGAGGAAGCTGACCTACTAGAGTACTGTGAGGTGGGAGGATCGAGGTGCAGCTGAGAGTGTAGTAGACAGTGTGAGAGTGAGAGAGACAGAGTGAAGCACGACACCCAAGAGAATAGACTGAAAGAGTGTAACATGAAAGTACAAAGTACAACCCTTAAACCTTAGGGTTGTAGGGGGTGTTCACACCCGACACACGGTAAGTGCCCATAAGTGTGTAACATAAGCACATAAGCACATACGAAAATAAGACTATAAGTCTGGGGGGAAAAACCTCTCCTACCGAGAGTAAAAAGTGCCCCAGTGTCCTACTGATCACCGACACTCCCATATGAGCGTAGGCGTAAGTGAGGCGTGAGTCAAATACCCAACAAGTACCGCTCGCCTCTCCCTAGTAGGCCGAGTCTTGGTGGTTAACCAGGTCCTCCTAGCGACGGCTTGGTACATCGCCTTGTGTTGATGCTTCTCCTCGTTTTGTGTAGTTCAACTTCGCCGCCTAGTGCGGAACTTCCTCTGGGCCGAGTTAGATGGCTCCAGGGATTCCCAGGCCAAGGTGGCATAGGTGACTATCATCTGGCATCGGTTGGAGGGAGGGCTTGGGATCATAGACCCAAAGTATCAAAGTATGGCTCTCTTGGGCAAGCTAGTAGTCCGCCATCTCACACCAGGAGGGTAGACCTGGAAGGTCCTATTGTAGGAGGGTCTCCAGGAGCGTAGACCAAGGCTTGGTGGTGATTGGACGCTATCCTTGAGATGGATCTTCACGACGGCCCAGATCACCCCCCCCAGATCCCCCTTCCTATGCAGCTTGCTTCGTGTGTGGCAGGGCCTCCATAAGGCCTTAATTCAAAGCCCCCCAGGCTGCCAGGAGGAGATAGACCGCCAGCCGGTGATCTGGAACCCCCAGTTCAGAGATTGGGATGAGGTACAGATTGGCAAGCACCCCCACATCCATGGGCTGGTTGGGAAGCCGGCCTGGCTCGTACCATCAAGACATAGCGGAAGGTAAACAGGCTGGTGGACGAGGAGGTGCTGCAGCAGGCATTAGGTTGCCAGAGAGGAGTTGAGTTGAGGAGAAGGGAGATTGATGTAGCAATACCCCATGAGTGGCTTGCCCCCGCTAGGTTTTCACCAACAAGTATCCCCCTACAGGTGGCAAGTAGAGTGGGGAGCACCCCACATGGGACTTTCTTCACCGTGTAGGAAGGGGGACATCTGGCCCTTGATAGAGGGCAGCAGGATGAGGGGATAGTTGTCCTTTCATGGAGGAGGATTCGGGTGGTTGGCCTTCGGAAAGACATGGCGGCTAGACACTTATGTCTTTTGGGAGGAGCTCAAGGAGTGGCGCCTCTAGATTTGGGAGGGCAGGCCACTTGATGAGCTAGAGTGGGATCCAAGAGAGTGGCTATGGCCGGCCACTGCAGTCGCCAAGAAGCCACCAAGGTTCTTGGAGTACACAGCCAGGATTGGTAGACATGTACTGATGCAAGAGGACATGGATTGGGTGCCATCGCGTAGCAGGTACTGGGCAGAGCACAACATCATGGATGCTTTACAACAGACCTTTTGGCGCCGCCTATGGAACGGCTGGTGGCCAAGAAGGGTATCGTATTTCTTATGGTTGGTGGCACATGGAGGCCTAGCGGTGGGGAGTTGGTTAGCCCAAATGCAGAAGGATGGAGGTTGTAAACACTACACACAATAGCCTCTGGAAACTCCAAAGCACTGCCTTTGGTTGTCTGAGGCGGCGCAGCTCGTGTGGAGAGGAGCATGCCGCATCCTCCGCCGTATAGCACCCGGCCTTGGATGGATGTCATGGGGAGCTTTTTGGTGGCAGGCAGTCAGCTAGGGCCGTCACCTTCTGTATGAGGCTGGGATGCAGGACATGATATTCATTATTGAGGCTGGTTCGTGCACAATTGTTGGTTTGGAGGCTCTACCCATCCGCCAGGTACTGGAGCCCATAGCAGATTGCTCCGAGGTATGGGAGATCATAGGGAGTCTTATTGGATGGCACATTTGGAAGGCACGGTGTCAAGAGGTTTTTGGTGGGGAGAGACTTTCAGTATAGGCGGCTTTAGCAGAGCTTTGAACCTCCATCATCCACTCCCTCCGCGGCCGATGGAACTAGGTGTAGGGCGAGTCTCGAGCTCGTCAAGAGCTCCGTTCTCATTTCATGCGCACTTGGGGCGGCCAGGACCTGTTTTTCTTGATGCAGGCAGGCAGCTCCAGATGGCGATACACCCCCCCTCCATGGCTTCTTGCCCCCATCCCCCCTAGACCGCCCTAAGAGGCTCGTATACTTGATATATCTGTGACTGCATCAGCTCCAACTAGTCTATTGAGCATGAGTACTTCTTTGTATTGAGGTTTTTTCTGAAGTAATATAATTAGCCACACTTTATTTGCAAATAAAAAAATAAAAAAATCCCAATGATTTGTATACAATTGAAAAATATGCCCCAACTTTCAGTCTATGTAGATGCCTTACTCCACACATGGTATCAAAGTTGGGTGCTCTTATGAGAGTCACCTGAGCTATATTGTGAGCACAGGTTTTGCAAGAGCCCATACTGACTAACTTGTGATGTCAACCTTCCTCGTAAAAGCACTCACCCTCAAAAGCCCGAACCCTATCATCCAATTTTTCCATCCTTTAGAGGCTCTAAGGAAATGGTAATGGTAATTTCATTAGTTCATCCCTCCATCACTATCAACAACTATGGATCCTCTCCATATTCTTCTTTGGAAGGTGCATCTCAATCAAGGCAACCAATTTTTGAGGATGGCTACCTCTCAACTAGAGGAGAATATACCATTGAGGGAATGGTTGGCGATCAGACATGTCTTCGTTTCAGCCCTTTCCCATAATGCTTAGTCTATTCATTGAGTAGGTTCTTAGGCTAGTCATGCTACAACATTTAGGCTATGCTTTTAGAGATGCCCATAAGGATAGGCTTAGTAGAATCTTTAGCTAGATATCCTACAGGTTTGGATGTACTTTTCTGTTGCACTTTCTCTAGTTTACCTTGCATCTATATCGTTGCTCCAAAAGCATCTCAATATAAAGCACGAGTATGGTCATGAAATGTTGGGCTTGTATTTTAGTTAAGGACTAACAATATAGGGAATTGGAGGGTTGTCTCCGTACGTAGTATGGACTGATTCGTATAGTGCAATCCGTACGGTACCATACCATACGATTTAGTACAAAAAATTGGCACTTTTTGGCCACTCTTCCCCAAGGCTATAACTTTCTTTCTTTCTTTCTCCTTTCTTTTTTTTTCTTTCTTTCTTTCTTCTTTCTCTCTTCCCCAAGCCTCTCTCTCTCTCTCTCTCTCTCTCTCTCTCTCTCTCTCTCTCTCTCAACCTTCTGTCTCTCAAGCCTACTCTTATTTGTATGATCCTTCATGTATGATATATACAATCCCATCTATGTACTGAACCGTATATATTGGTATGATTTAGTATGCAAGAATTGGCCCTTTTTTGCCACTCTCCCCCAAGCCTACATCTCTCTCTCTCTCTCTCTCTCTCTCTCTCTCTCTCTCTCTAGCCTCTCTCTTTCTCAATCTTCTCTCTCAAACCTATTCCTATTTGTATGATCCTTCGTGTATGATGTATGCACTCTCATCTATGTACTTGTAACTTGTAGGTAACAGTAGTGCACATTGAGCATGTGGCATGAGGTTTTGGCATGTTACCGTTAAATATTCAGCTTATATACTCTCATAGCATTGCTATTTAGACTTTAAACATCTATTCTATTATCTTTAGTCCAAAATAATCAAGTTTTTTTTTTTTTGGGTATTAATATCGTACCGTACCTTATAAAATCTTAAGGTGCCATTTAGTACCGTACCTTTCGTACCTAACAACTATGGGGAATTGCTAGTTCCGTTAGGGTGGGATACACAATTTTTGGCCCTTTCTTGGTAGCTTCATATTCTCTCTTAGTTAGGCCCACTTCTTTCTCTAACCACCATAGAGGCACTATTGTTGCCTTTTTATGAACGTAAGAAGATTGTATATATGGGCCATCAATACCAAACAAAAAAGAAATATTCATATCCTTTGTGATCATGGTAGGACTTGTTACATCCTTGGATATCCGGATGGGCGCTAGTAGCGTTGGTCATAGTGGTCACAAAGTGACTTAATGCAAATGCACAAGGGCATTTCAAGGTTAGGGCAATCAAGTCCTATTTTTAAGACTCAAGGCCCTATTGTGCATGCTATTGTGTGATCGCCATTGTTGGACTCTTGGCCTATCTGCCAACATGTTTGTACATCAGGATGTTGTGGGCTGGTGGTATGTTATTGTGAGAGTGCGCAACGGAAGTAGGAACACGAATATATATATATATATATAGAGAGAGAGAGAGAGAGGAAGCGGACATGCGCCGTCGAAGACTGAAGACCCGCCTGTCTTCACCTCTCATTCGTGTCCGCACCATCGTCGCTTGACGTTCCGCCTCTGCTCGTCTGTCGTTCGCGTCCTGTCCACACCGTCCACGCCTGCCGTTCGCGTCCTGTCCCTGCGCCGCCAGCGGAAACCCTAGAGCACCTTAGTCGTCGTTTCCTACTTGCGAGTCCTCGTCTTCTGCCCCCGAATGTCCGTCTGCACGCGCCCGCCTACCTGTGGAGACTTAGATTTCGCCGACGCCACCCGTGCTTGCCAGGTCCGTCGCCTGCCCCTGACGCCCTGTCCACGGCCGCTGAGTCCCCCGCCCTGCGTTCGGACGGCCCATCGCCTGCGCCCCTCACCCGCCTGAGCGGTGACCTCTGCACCTGCTTCTCGCCCCTTCGCCTTGTCAGTTAGGGTTTCGCTACTGACGGATCCCTGCCCTGCGCCCCAGCCTGTCCCGCTCTGCCGTTGAGACCGCCAGGCCTTTGTTTCGCCCTTCTGCCCCTGCACGGTGACAGGTAAAGTTCCGCTTTCATTAGCTGTCCTTGCAGAGTACACCCCTGGACAGCGCCTCTGTACAGAAAAGAGGGAGAGAGAGAGAGCGGGAGAGAGAGAGGGTCAGTCCTCCTTCGAGATCAGATCGTGATACACGATGGCTGGTTTGGATCTGGATTTCATAGACCAAACGGTGGCAGCACTTGGCCCGGATTCTGATGCTGAGGAACCTGAGGATATGGTTCCGTGCAACGAAGAGATGCCCCCTGGTCCCGACATCCAGCCTGCGGGTAAACGTACCAAGCATACTTCGGAAGAGCTAGGTGTTCATCAGGATCGTTCCTATGCTCAGGTTGCTTCGGATTCTGTGGACTCTCAGGATGTTGACTGGGAGCATTTGCTGGAATTTGCCAACACTTTGCTTGGCGATTATGTTCAACATAATCAGGAAGTCTTTTCTGACTCTGCACCTGACGATGTTCTGGAAGCCACCCTGGACCCAAAAACTGTCCTACGCTCCTTTTCGGTGTTTTATGATCGCGCTGTGATACTCTTCTTCACTGGTCGAATCCCGCTGCTTTCCCGTATTCGCCAGTGGCTGCACAGTCTACTACAAGGGGAATGTGTTGAAGAGATTTTTGTTGGGTCCCGAGGTTTTTTTGAGGTCCTGTTGAAATCCGAGACGCACCGTGCTGCTCTCCTGTCTAAACTGCCTTTGTTTTTTGATCGCCGGTTGGTTCATGTGGTTCCATGGCGCCCAATGGCAGATTTTCAGCGTCTGCTGCAACGTGAATGCCCTGTGTGGGTAGAAGTGGAAAATTGTCCGGCTGTTTATTGGCCACTATTGAAGGATGCTATGGCCGCTGTGGGCACTGTTCTGGTCCCTCCCAGTCTCAGGGCTGTGAATCGCAACCGCTTGTGTATGTTATGGGACACTGCAAGAAAAAGGCCTGCTTGGTTACGCCTCAATTGCTCTGGCATGCATCCGTTACACTTTCGTTTGAAATGGGGCAATTTTGCAGGACATTGCTTTTCCTGTGGACAGTTGGGGCATTTTATGGCCGAATGCCCGGAACAGCAACACACTTCAGATGTTGGCCATGTTGCGCCGCCCATGGAAGATATGGTGTGTGATGCTCCATCGCTGGATACTATCCACCAGCCCCAAGTTTTGACCAAAGGTAAACAACAGGTTTCGAGTCTGGATTCCCGTGCCACTGATTGGGTTGAAGTACGTGCAAAAAAAGGCAACAGGGTTGTTGCTGGCATGGAGAATACTGTGCCTACTACCTCACAAGATTCCATGCGTACATATATGCGCAGGAAGGAAATGTTGTCTTCTGAGCGCTCTGCTCCTGCTATGGTTTCCTCTGCCCCCCGTCCTCAGCCCGCCAGGAAAATATATTCGGATCGTCCAAAGGGTCCCCCTGCTAAGCTGGCTTTTGATACCAGAGGCAACGTCATTACCCCGTGGGACCGTCGTTATCCCCGTTCCAACCCCAAGCCAGCAGATATGCCGTCTACTTCCAAATCTGGTCCTCAGAACTCTTTTGCGGTGTTGGCGGATTTCTTGGACGAGGGAGTCCTGGACATTCTCGCCGACAAAGTCAAATCGAGGCAAGCTGTGCCTCGTACCTGATTTTGTTTTGAATACACATGAAAATAGCCACGTGGAATGTGCAAGGAATTTGTTCTCGACACAAGCAACATGCCATGTGGACTGTATTGTTTGAGAATCAGTGGGATGTCCTGTGCGCTGTTGAGCACAAGAGTCACGGTGAAGCCGGAAAAGTTGTGGATTGCCATGGCTTTCGTTTGTTTTATACTGGGACACAGGCCATGCATTATTCGGGTGTGCTCATGATTGTACATGACAAATATCAGCCTGTTCTTATTAAAAATGATGTTCATGGCCGCTTTTTGGTGATTGAAATTTTATTCGAAGGGGAAATCTTATGGTTACTTGGCCTCTATGCTCCGAATGATTCGTTATCTCGTCGGGAGCTTTGGCAGACTTTGCAGACCTCCTTGTCACTTGGCAGACGGGGCTTCTTCATGGGGGATTTCAATATGTGTGTTGATTCTTCCCAGTCTACATCGGAGCATTCGGTAATGGATGCGCCGGAAAGTCGTATGTGGCATGAGTTGGCTCTTGCTGTTCTTAAGCAAGATCTTTGGTCCTGGCTACACCCGTCTTCTACAGGGTTTACTTTCCATTCTGCCCAGTATGCAACAACATGGTCGCGATTGGACCGTATATATATCATGCAGAATGATGATTTTCTTCCCGAGATGCTCGAAATAAAAGTGTTGCAGCAATATGCCTTGTCAGACCATTTCCCTCTGCAGCTCGAGCTGCTAGCACAACCCATTGCACCTTTCAAGCAATTTCTGGAGAGACTCCCTTTGCGTTTCAACTCGTCTTACTTGAAGCATGTAATCTTTCAGGGCTATATGCAGCAATTGATTGACAAATTCTTCTTGGACTTCTCCTCTCAGAGCACTGCGTCATTTGAAAGATTGCTCTCTAATGTGCAGCGGGTTGCTCGGCAGTATGGGATCTATCATGCCTCTCTTTGTCGGCGGCGTCGCCAGGCAGCAGAGGACCTGCTGGTTTTGGTTCGTTCTCTGCTGGTGGACACTCCGGATGATGCATTTCTGCTCGCACTGGCCATGCGGGTGGCTGATCTTATTAAAGAATTCCAGTTGAAACTATTAGGCTGGCCTAAATTTAATGTGCGAAGAGGTGGGGTATGTCATCTTTATAAGGAGGCGGCGGACGTGTAAGAGAATGCCTCATCAGCCACTATCTGGCTTTATACCCCTTCAGACCCATCGTTGCTACCAGATTTGTCAATCCCAGCTACAGCAGCAAACGTTGGGCATATTGCTAATGGTCAGATTTCTAGGTTGTGGGCATGGTTAGATGGATATTGGGGGTCTTTTCTGGGCCGCTTTAGAGCAATACCAGTTCCAGAAATGCTAAGAGGATTATAGGCCCCTCTTTACTTTTGTGAGGAATGGACTTTAAGACCATTGGGGATAAGATGAGACCTTGGATTTATTTAAGGCTTAGTTTCACTATAATCGCTCATATTTTCATGCAGCATGCTACGCGCGCAGTACTTATTTCTGACCTGACAGTTTGTCTAAGTAGCAGTAGGCAGCTATCAAAGTGCATTACTATATTGAAACGGAGGCACTAGTATTTATTGTGTCTTTATATGCATGCAGAATGTCTATTCGCAGAACTATTACATGTAAAGAAGCTTCTGTGGTTCTGCAGATACCAGAAGATGAACCTCCGTTACATGCTCGTGGATAGGACTATTGCTGTATGAGTAGTTGCTTAATGGTAAGTTCTTGTCAGTTCTTTCATTGTTGCGGTATTAAAATCGGCTTTTGTGTTACTAGAAGTAGCGATGGATAATTTAATAGGGTCTTTCCATTCTGTTGGTTGTCGAGTTTGTTCACGTATGGATGCTGGACCACGTTACTTGTGGACTATTTAATAATGTGAGTAGTTTGAAGCTTGCATATTCTGGCAGTTGGCAGTTGTGTGCATTCCATTTCCTTCTGAACTCGCCTCACACTCAACTTCTTCTTGGCGGTCGGGCGAGGACCATCGCAAGATTAGCTTATGTACTTGTGGCCGAAGGGGAATATACAGCGAATATGCTCTCTCACCTGACGGTCCCGTGTAGAGATGATGGAAGGGGAGGCGTGCCGGGCCGGCGTGAACGAGGCCCCAGACGATTGCTGTAGAAATCGAGCCCTCGGAATGAATTAAAATGCCCACCGTCTAGAACGAAAGCAGTCGTGTAGGAACAACTCCTGCAATTTCATGGTATCCTCAGCTTTCGCAATCAATACGCGAAATAAGCTAATAAGGGATGTTCGTGGCGCCTAAAGCCAAAAACTCAAAATCATTCATGGAGATTGCTCTACCATGGATTAGGATTGTTGCAATGGCTTGATTATTAAATTTTTCTTGCATAGAAATTGACTATATTGTCTGGCTTGAATTGACAAAACCTCCAAGGCGCTATATCAAATTAGCAAGTCATTGTAGCTTGTAGATTTGAAGTAGTCTTGCTTTCTCAACATGAAAATAGTACTTGCTCAAGTTTGCACACCAATACATGAACTTGTTGCCTTTGTATAAGGATGGCATCTAGTTGGACGAGAATAACCCCTTCATTTACATAGTTGGACAAAATTATGCTAATCCCTCACCATTACATCTTGTACGGCATCCAAGTTCAATGCATGAAACATAAAATGTAGGATAATACTGTGAGATTATCTCTTCAACCTTCTTACCATTCTTTCATTGTGTTTGTGGGCATGTCACATGAAACGAGAGTAACATGCTATCATCATAGCTACTCCATCAACTCTAAAGTAGTCTAACTTGCAAAAGCTTATTTTTTAAGCTTTTACACTCTAGCAATCATTAGTTCCATTGAATTGTTTTTTACTTGTTTCAAAGAAAAAAGAACATTTAAGGTTGATGGTTGTTTGAAATAAGACTAGCTAAAGCCCACTAAGCATGACTAGTTACTAATTTTCACTAATTGTCGAAATTATGTATATTCTCTTATTGAACTACTGGATATATGTAACTACTAACACCTCTTTTTACTAAAATACCGACATTTTAAAGCAAACGGTGCACGAATTTAGGAATTGTAGGTCTATGCTTGGCATGTACACGCATGTGAACACGTACGCATGCGCGCGCACACACACACTCTCTCTCTCTCTCTCTCTCTCTCTCTCTCTCTCTCTCTCTCTCTCTCTCTCTCTCCATCCATGTTGAAGGAAATTTGACCTATTAATAAGGTCAATGTGATGCTTTTAAAAGTTCAAATTCGAAAGCTTGTATTGGATAGAGGAGACCATATACGAAGCAAGACTTAACTATGGTTATCTTTAAGCTCGTAAAGATCTTATGATATGTGTCATGGCTTGCACAATGCCTTAATAATCTCATTGTGCATTTATAAAGCAATTACTAGGTTGTGATACAGTATAATGGGGATATAATATTGCAATAACAAGGACGTGATATAATATTGCAAACTAAATGTGGCTTGTCATTCTTTTACATCCACCTTCTTTATGCTTCACTATGAGCTCTCCATTGAGAGAAGAGATTGCCATTGCCTCTTAGAGTATCTATTGAGAGGAGAGAGCAACATGGACTTCAATTGTTGGAAAGCTCATTCATCTTTCATACATCCTTCTATTGCTTTATGTGAGCGTTGAGAGTGAAAGAAAGGAAGGGAAAGAGAGGTTATTATAGAGAGAGAGAGAGAGAGAGAGAGAGAGAGAGAGAGAGAGAGAGAGAGAGAGAGAGAACTCACTTCAACTTGGAGGAATAAGTGAAGGCAATCCATGTCTTGCATGTGATGAACGTGGGGTTGAGAAGTGTGGGGCTACAAAGAGCAATGACAGTTGGAAGTGGTAGAGCATGGAACTCATCAATGGCTTCTAGACTAGGACATGGTCAATATTCTTTAGTTATTTTCCTTTTTAGTGAGCTTAAAAGGTAGTAGCTTCTTAGACTAGACAATGTTAGAGACAACACGGCTAGGAAACTTGTAGTGTGAGAGGCTATGAGGGATCAATGGGTCGAGAGTCTATTAAACAATATGTATTCATCTATCAAGTTTGGTACTTTTGTAGTAGAAAGCAACATTTTGGTTCTATTTTTGGTATGTGATAATCTTGATCCATCAATCCTCCTTGCCAACCATAAGAGGAATATGCTACACTCAAGTGAGATGGATCTTCTCATCAATATGAGCTTGATGCGAAAAAACCTCGTGCATCTTAGAGTAGAACAAAGGGTCGAAAGGTAACCAATTCATGGATTTGTTGCAAGTAGTATAGATTCACCAATTTATTTGGTTAGAATTTTTCTCTTCATCCATCAAAAAGAAAAAAAAAACTCCAAAAATAGCATTGATTAATTGCCTAGTGATCATTGATTGCATGTGCAATAGTAGACTTGGCAAATGGATTAAAATTTGTGTGTGGTTTTGTGTCAAATGGAAAATCAATAATTTTTTTCAATTCTTTGATTTTTTTTTTGCTAAAGTTATGTTGATTTCCATTTATTGGATTCATGGGATATGAAGAAAAAGTGAGTGGTTGTTACTAGCTAGTTGACCACATAGTCATAATCATAGTCATAGAAGTCCTCTATTATTTCATGCATAAAAGAGTTAAAATAGATAGAATTTGTAGGTTGTTAACCAAGTATGACCTCTCAGTCATAAACCCAAATAGACATGTCTAATGGCTTGGTGTGGTGACCCAATAAATTTTTGGCTTAAACTTTCAGTATTTGAGTATGTTCAGATGCTTGCGGCTTAGTGATTTGTTGGTTTTTTTTTTTAAGAATTACTGAGTCCCTTGGCTAAATCACGTTAGGCACAAAGGGTTATAGTAGACCTTGCTCATTGAGTGGCTATTTGGCCTTCTAGAGGACATTCTGACCTTCTTGAGAAACTTATCAACGAACTACTTGGGAGTGAGCATTAGGGGAGTTTTGAGGTCTCGAAAATGCCCTGTAAGAGATCCTAGAGAGAGAAAACAATTTAAGAAATAAAATCATTTTATAGAATTTTTAAAAGGTTTATATTTTGGTAAGTTAAAATATCAAAATTCGTTAATAAGTCATTGTCGTGATATTCTCATGGTCACATCAATCCTAAAAAATCTAGGTCGCCATAAAGTTGGCAAGGTTGTCATAATGAAGATCTTACCTCTCCTCATTAAAGTGAAAAGTAATATTCAATTTGAATTTTGGTGAATACTCGATTGTCTCCCTCCATTGTTTCTCTCTTCTTTTTTTCTCCTCCTTAGTAGTCTCTTCTTTGTTTTCGTTCTTGCTTCTAATCATATCCTTAGCTATGGATCAATCACCCAATGATCTCTGTAACTCAGCTATGGATCAATCATCCAATGATCTATGTAGCTCTCATAAAATACCTCTCTATCATCTTCATATTGAGTTGGATAGTGAGTATGAATCAATAAGAAAGAGAACAAAATCTATCACGGTTACAGAGTCTATGAAACATATACTGAGGTTTGAATGAAAGAAAAATATTGATCTTTGGTTAGATGGAAAGCTATATCCCAAAGATCCTAGAAAGGAGCAGAAATAGCACTCCTCCTTTCTATAATAGCTCATCATTAATGAGGTTTATTGGTGATGGCTACAATGGATTTTTAGGTTATACACTTAACCTTGTTGCAGAAAAGGATATCCTTGGACTAGAGAATCATCTTTTGATGAAACACAATATAGAGTTATTGCAGAAGCTAGAGGATTGTCAACAAAAAATTCATTCATTGGAAAAGCGTATCAAAGCTTATCAACGAAAGCAAACTTTATTAGGCCTTCGAAATCGACAAAGAGCTCTTTAAAATATTGAGAATCTCAAACGAGGAGGAGGAGGCTGTGGTAAAAGAATCCAAGTAGCAATGTATATTTTTTTTCACTTGAAAAATCTTAAATATGGCATTATTTAAATTACTTGCATTGATTTGTGATGTTAATTTTGCTTAGATCTCTTCTACAACCAAATACAAGTGAAAGAGATTCTTTAAAAGCAGCTCAGTTTTATTATCATCTTCTTCCTTCAATAGTTTCAAAGGATATTTTGGAGAAGAAGAAATTTAAAAAGGCAAAGAAACAATGCTTGGAGTCATTTGTAAAGGATCATTCTTTGGATTCTGAGTTAGTACAGAAGACACTGGATAGTATTGGTATCAGCCGAGATGCTTATATGCAACTTTTCTAGCTTTTACAATCAAATATGAAGCAAGGACAAGTACGCAATTGCATACTTCCGAAGCCATTTGTGGTTAGGACTATCAGACAGAGAGTTAATAACAAAGTGATGGAGATTCTAGGTGAGCCTTTTCATATCAAGGCTAGCTTCAAGGGCAAGAAAAAGCAGGTTACATTCAATGAATTTAACAATATTTTCCTTGACTTGCCCACCCTACAATGCTTAATGATCAAATTTTATGACTTGTCAGTATAGCAGAGGCACAGGGAGTGGCTAGATTTGTAATTAAACTTGATGAAAGTGAGATTCTAAAATGTAAAAATTTGGAGAGAAACTCTATCACCTTGATGAATAGAGCACTTTCGTCAGGTCATTGCAATCACTCAACATCATTTAGTGTTCAATCTGAATATAACATCTGGTGGCTAGGAGCATTTGAGGTAGATACTGAGAATTTTGATATATTATATTGGGTTTTTCATCAAACATCAATACCTAATGTTATTCAAAGGCAACAAGCAGGAGAAGAGCTATTTGTTGAAGGATTTGGGAACTACAGGATTAAGTGGCACATAGTTGGTGGCCTAAAGACACTCAAATGTATGTATAATGTATCAAAGGGAGCCAACTCGAGATCTCCTTGCTTATACTGTATGTCACCAGCTGCAGAGTTAAACTCAAGCAATTGGAATAGAGCTCCCTCTAGGCACAATAAGGATCCACAGTTTAAACCAGTCTTGGACATTCCTTTAGCAAATGCCCATATTTGTACACTTATGCACTTTGCAGGATAATTGAAAAGCTTGTTCATCTCTATATAGGATTTGCATGGAAGCTGAAGCCATTATCAACTAGAACAGATGCTATAACCCACTCTTAACCCCCTCCCCACAAACACCCCGTCCTCCCATAACTTCTATCTTAGCCATGTTCCTACATGGGAGCCCCCATCCTTGACATGACACATGCACCGGCTACCCACAGAAACACCCTATAGCCCTCGCATGCACTTATTCACCCAAAGGCTGCTTTAGTCACTGTTCTTAGTTGCTATTCATGTGCAACATTTTGTTAGTGTTCATACATGTGGCTTTGGAAAAAAATCTAAAAATATGATAAATTTTGATAAATAATCCAAAATTCCTACTCATGTCCTTGTTATAAATATTTTTTAAAATTATATTTATATATATATATATATATATATATATATATATAAAACATAAAAATACAAAATAATAATAATAATCATCATCATCATCATCACACACACATGCGCGCGCACACACACACACACACAAAGCTAGCAAAAATCAAACCCAACCAAACGAAACCATTTTTTAAAAAAAAGAAAAAACCCATAAAATATGAAATGCAACCAAACCCTCAAGACCCACTTAGCCACACAAAACTTTGTATGTTAAAAAAAACAATAAAATTCTAATCAAATCCATTACTTCACTGATATCCATTCTATGTGCTTTATTTTTCTTAATTAACTAGAGTTCTTTGGCTTGTCCATGTGCTTTCTCTTGCAGATGTGTTTACCTATTGATTTCTTTATGTCATCAGACCTTGTGGTTGTCCGCTAACACTAGGCCACGTTTTTCTTTTTTTCCTTCCTCCACTTGCACTATCACATATTTAGTTATAATAAAATAAATCAACCATTGCATTACTCAAATTAAGAGAGAGAAAGTACTTTCTAATTTGTAAATTATAATCAACTTGACTATTAATTTTGTAAAAGGAACCCCACCATTGCATGAGCACACTACACTATAAACCATGTAATTTTTAAATTTAAAATCAAACCATGTTGTTTAGTTGTGCACACACATCTATGCTCCACACACCCCAAATTGTAATTTATAATAAATCCCTCATCATCCATACATGCACGTGCTTTTGCACCAAACATCATGTAATTCTAAAAATGAAGTGGAGTGTAGAGAGCTTTGGTTAGTCTAGTCAGAGTGAAGACTGAATGAAATTGATGTAGTATTTCCTGTGTGCATTTAGAGAAAACTTTGTAATGAATGTAGAGTTTTGTAATGCTAAAGATGTAAACATTAGGAAAAGGTAGAAGTGGATCATGTCCTTGCATGTTGAAACAAAATTGTTGAGGGGTCTTACGTTGTTAAGGGACACTAGTATGAACATGATGAGTAACTACTACTATAGGATACTAAGCAAAAATACTCAAGTGGTGATAGTACTCTCAGATGTTGTGTGTTGTATCAAGATTCATATGCAGCCCATTGTATGAAAGTCTATGGGTGTGTATGTATATACTACAACCTACAATTGCATGCCATAAGAGTTTTCAAACCACAGCCAACTCAAATTAGCATACAACTCACTAATTTTTCTTAAATAATGATTAACATAAATTTTACTTATTTGTCTCATTTGAGGCGTACTTAGGTAATAATCATAATGTATCTTATCGTAATGTCCCCATTACTCAATTTACCTTAATTGTGTGTGCACATTGTATTAAAGTAAAACAATGTGCAAAAATGTCTACTTTAAAAAGAAGTTATTTTATTTTTTAAAAGTAATTTATTTAATGAAACGTGAAAAGTTGTCACATTTGCTCATGTGCAATTTATTAAGCACGTGCATGATTAGGAAAATTGAATCATAATATGCAAATATGATAATGCTACACATTTTAAACTAGCCATAATCGTGTTTTAATAATGAGGATAATAAATTATTAATGAGGCATTATATGCCAATTCATAAGTGGAAGTACTTGAGAAATTCTCCCAAGATAAGCTTATTAAAATTATGTTTATAATATTTTTTAAAAAAAACAAGAGCTAGCCTACTGGAGTCACTTGGTAGTTAAGTGCACTCAAGCAATGAGACTACTAGGATATGTGACCTCTCTAGAAGTCTTTTCTACAAGTGAGCAATTGATTCTCATGTGTAGCCAACAACATCAATGAAGCCTTCGTAGTGCATTGCCAAGTATGCTAAGGCCAATATGGTAATGTCTATACCCTTGATCACCACCTTAGTCGTTAGGCCTTAGAGGAATGCCACTATGCACTTGTGGTCTCATTTTTTGGGAACCTTGTCTTTCCCTTCAATTACTATATAAATAGGGGTTGGAGGGTTATGAAAGGATACAATGCCTACAGAAGAATCCACTTTGTTGATTGTGATGAAGCTTCTCTCTCCCTCTCTCTCTTTTGAAGCCTTGCCAAAATCCTTTGAGCTCTTTCCTCTTTTCTTTACATGGTGTGGAAGCTTTGTCGGATTCTATTCCATCGCTTCCACAAGATGCAAAGATGATGTGTGGACTCCCATGCATGATGAAGTAGATAGTTTTGAAGCTCAACTTGAAGCTAAAGCACACCCTGAAGTTGTTCCCCAACTCATTCAACCCAAAAAAGCTCCACTTTCCATAGAATTTGGATATTTATCTTGGATGTATGTTGGCACTTATCGGTCTATGCTTGACCGCTTTGGACATGCACTTATTCTCATGTCACCTACCTATGTCAGTTACATTGTTTGAGCTTGGATGCTATTGGAGCTTTACTTGGGCTTGACATTCGATTGTCTGAAGCATATTTTGGAGATTTATTGGCTTGCCAGAGTTTATTTTTGGGATATACTTGATGTCTATGGATCCTACATATGGATATCACACCGTCTCCATGTTCAGGATGTCTCATTGATGCTTGATCTTCGACACTTGTCATTGGTGCTTGTACATGCTTTGTTCAAGCTTTGTTGCTTGATATTTAAGGCCTTTGTGCCAGTGGGAGCATCTTTGGATGCTTGACAAACATTGAGTAGGCGGTCTATGCTATTTGAGCTTTTGAGACTATTTGGGAGCGTCTTTGGATGCTTGACAAACATTGAGTAGGCGGTCTATGCTATTTGAGCTTTTGAGACTATTTGGGATTTCTTACCCTTTGGGATGATGCATGGTTCATATGTCTTGGTTCCTTCCTATGCTTATGAGCTAACTCTTTGACTTGCGTCCCTTTACTTGTGAGCTGACACCTACTTGTGTCAAGTCTTGGTAGTGGCAGGCACACTTTGCTCCATTGACTGAGGGGTGTGCCTACTCACTAGCAGATATTTCATAAAGTGTTCAGGTATTGAATTCATGCTTATCAACTCTCATATGCCTATGTTATGCACGCATGATGGTGGTTATGGTCTTGGCAGTATATGATTGACTTGGGATCTGCTTTTGGCACAGTTAGCTCTCATTTATTGAAATCTGTCATTTATTACAGCAAGCTGAAATTTGCAGATTTTGAGCACTTCTCTGAGGGTAATGCTTACTATTTGATGTTATCTTGGTCATATTTGGTGAACAAATGTTTCTCTTGGCAAAATCCACTCTTTCAACCAATTTTAGTAGTGGTTTTAGTGCATTTTCCGCTAATTACAGCAACCTGCAATTTTGCCATTTTACATTGATTTGGGACAGTATGGCTGGTCATCTGAAAAACACAGCTCTCTTTAACATTACCAAGTTGGATGGTACCAACTATGGGTATTGGAAGTCCCAAATATGGCAGGTTTTGGTGCAGAAGTTGCAAATTAAACCCTTGCGTTTCAAGGGTATCAAACCTGAGGATATGGATTATGATGTTTGGATGGAAGTTGATGAGCTATGCAAGTCTACCATTATTTTGTCACTCTCAGAAGAGGTCCATCATAATGTTGTTGAAGATGAGAGTTAGAGTGCATGGGACTTATGGGAGAAAATTTAGGAGCTTTATGCGCAGCAGAGTCCTGCATCACAGATGTATTGGCCGAAGTAGTTAATGGACCTTTGCATGAAGGAGGGGTCATTCCTATCATCTCATTTCAATCAGTTTCATGCTATCATGAAGAATCTATTGTCACAGGGTATTGAGTTCAACGATAACTTGCACCCGTTATTTCTGCTTGGCACCCTTCCTGAATCATGGGATGTCTTTCGTACTGCAATATGCCCGAACAAGCTTTATGGGCTAAAAATCAAAGATGTTGAGAGTGCTTTATTGACTAAGGAAATCAACAAGAGAAACAATTATGCTTTCTGCTCTTCACATGCATTGACCATTAGAGGTGGCAGAAATGGAAAGCATGATAATGATCATAAGGGCAAGGACTCTCAGAAGTCCAGGTCCAAGTCCCGGGTCGCAATAAGTCCCGTGGACGGAAGTTTGATCTTACCTGTCATTATTGTGGAAAAGTAGGACATATTAGGCCGCAGTGCCATAAAATGCGCGATGATAAGCGCAAGGAAAAGGAAAAGATAAAGTGCAGGAAAAGTCTTCTGAGCGCAGCATAGTACCTACAAAGTCTAGTGCGAAGACAGAAGAGGTTAATGTCATGCAGGCCACCGATTCAGATGATGATTACATACTTGCAGCTTCTCCATGCGATGCCTTACAAACTTCTGAGATACATTCTATCTATGTGCAGTGCTGGCTCTTGGATTCGGGTGCGTCCTTTCATGTGACACACTGTCGAGATTGGTTTCATACCTACCATACCTTGTCTAGTACTATGCCTCTTGGTGATGACAGGTCTCTTGATATTGTGGATATTGCAGATGTTTGACTGCAGTTTCCTTCTAGCAGCTCTATTGTTTTACATGATGTATGCCATGTACCTGCGTTGACACGCAGCCTTATGTCAGCCGGACAGCTTGATGATGCATGGTATTTTGTGTCTTTTGGAGACTCTGCAAGGAAGATAACTCGTGGTAGGCTTGTACTTGCAAGAGGTGCCAAGCTTGGCAGCCTCTATCCCTTACTTGTATCTGAAGCTACATTGGATCATGTTTTGTCTGTGGGTTCTATTTCCCATGTATCCCTTTGGCATGCTCATTTGGGGCATATGTCTCTTAAAGTAATGAAAATGCTTCGTGCTTTGTAGTATCTTCCGCCTTTTGACTCTTCGCATTTTGGTTCTTGTGATCATTGTTTGTATGGCAGGCAGATTAGAAATACGCATAAAAAGTCTGGTAAAAAACGCATGGGTGAGCCCTTGGCTCTTGTGCACTGAGATGTATGTTGGCCCATGCCCTGTCAGTCACTTGGTAGGGCAAAGTACTTTGTTACTTTCATGGATGATTACTCACGTAAGGTTTGGGCTTATCCCATAAAAAGAAAATTTGATGTCTTAGACACATTTCAGCATTCGCTTGCATTGGCAGAAAACCAATCTAGGAAAAGGCTAAAATGCCTAAGATCAGATAATGGGGGTGAGTATGTATCATGTTCTTTTGAGCAGTTTTGTGATAAGCACGGTATTAAGCCTCAATTGACCACCCCTTACACCCCACCCCAGAATGGTATGGATGAATGCATGAATAGGACCATTCAAGAAAAGGTGCATAGCATGCTTAGCCAAGCTGGCTTACTGCTGCACTTTTGGGCTGAGGCAGTTACTACTGCAGTGCATCTCATTAACAGGTCGCCCAGCAGTGGCATTGACTTTCAGGTTGTTGCAGAGGAGGTATGGGTAGGTAAGCCCCCCCTCTTATGATCATTTGCGTGTCTTTGGATGTGAAACATTCTACCATGTGCCCAAGGACAAACGCAATAAGCTCTCTCTCTCTCTCTCTCTCTCTCTCTCTCTCTCTCTCTCTCTCTCTCTCTCTCTCTCTCTCTCATTTTTAGATGTGTTTAATTTATCATTGGTTTTTGAAAACTAATGATTAAATAGGAATAGTACATCTCTTTGTTCTCTCTCTCTCTCTCTCTCTCTCTCTCTCTCTCTCTCTCTCTCTCTCTCTCTCTCTCTCTCTCTAACCTACAAGTTGATCATATTAACGTGCTTCTAAATCCAAAGTAGAAAGATATCAACCTTTTAAGATAGATTGATACTAGATGATATTGGAAACATACCTAAGATGTCTAAAATACGATTCTAAGATATCAATGTTTTGAGTTGTTCTCTCTCTCTCTCTCTCTCTCTCTCTCTCTCTCTCTCTCTCCAAGCTTTTAAAATAGAGGAGTTTTCAACATTCGATTTGTATAGAAAACACCCACACACACACATTTGAAATAAAAGTGTCAAATGCATTTTCATTGGCTATGGAGATGCAGAAGAGATGGGTTACCGTCTATGGGATCCGCAGGCATGGAAAGTGATCTGCAATCATGATGTCATCTTTCATGAGGACAAAATGCATATGCAATCTGAGAAAGTGGTTGAGGTACGCAGAGTTATCTTTCAGGAGCAACCACCTACTCCCGTTCACCCCGCTCCACGACCAACTAGACAGCGTGCCGCATCACCTGATACTCATGGCCCAGATGCTAGACATGCTGATGTTAGACAGGATGTCGGTCAGGCAATAGAACCTGGGTTGAGGCATTCTACTAGAGATAGACGACCTCCTAACCGTTTTGCGCCCTCTATGGATTATGTACTGGTTACAAATGCAGGAGAGTCTCTCACTTATGATGAGGTTATGTGGTTTCCTTGCCTCAAGGTAAGAAGGCTTTGCCATGCAAGTGTGTGTACAAGCTGAAAAGTATCCCTGGATACCCCAAGCCGGCATACAAGGCTCGATTGGTTGCTAAGGGTTTTAAGCAGGAGCATGGTGTTGACTTTGATGCAGTCTTTTCTCCTATGGTCAAGATGACTACCCTACACTTAGTCTTGACCTTCGTTGCACAGTTTGACCTGGACTTGTATGAGATGGATGTCAAGACGACTTTTCTACATGGGGACTTGCATGATGAGATCTACATGGAGCAACCTAAGGCTTTGTAGACCCTGGCAGGGAACACCTAGTGTGCAAGCTAAAGAAGAGTCTATATGGCTTGAAGCATGCACCTAGGGAATGGTACCATAAGTTTTATGCATTCATGTAGTCACAGGGCTACAGCCACAGTGCTATGGATCTGTGCTTGTACACGAAGAAAGCCCGTGACGGTTCTTTACTGATTTTGGTACTCTATGTGGATGGCATGCTTTTAGCAGGGACAACTCATGAGGAGCTCGATGCTCTTAAGGCTCAGCTCAAGAAGAGCTTTGAGATGAAAGATCTAGGACATGCCTCTCATATACTTGGTATGCCCATCACGCGCACGATAGATCTCAGGGACTCCTCTATCTGTCATAGAGGGAGTACGTACATAAAGTCCTTGAGCGCTTCTGCATGCAAGATGCTAAGCCTATTGGCTGTCCATACCTTCTCATGTGAAGGTTTCATAGGCCGACTGTCTGCAGACAGATGAGGAGAGAGTCGAGATGGCCAAGATTTCCTATGCATCAGCCATGGGCAGTCATATGTATCCCATGATAGCCACCCGTCTAGATATTTCTTTTGTAGTTGGGGTTGTGGCACATTATATGGCTACACCTGGCAAGAAACATTGGGATGCCATGAAGGGTATCATGAGGTACCTAAAAGGCACAGCAGATATGTGTCTTTGTTATGGCAGCCAAGATACAAGAGTCGTGGGGTACACTGACTCTGATTATGCAGGACATGCAGATAGTAGGAAGTCCACTTCTGGCTATATGTTCACTTATGCTGGAGGGGCTATCTCTTGGATATCCTGGGGGCAAAAGTGTATGGCTCTTTCTACTACAGAGTTTGAGTATATTGCAGCCACAGAGGCTTGCAAGGAGGCTATTTGGTTATGTCGTTTGATTGCTGACCTTGGTATGATAAATGCTATGCCTACACTGCATTTGGATTCCATGAGTGCCATTCAGTTGGCCAAGAATCTAGTCTTCCATGCGAAGATGAAAAGTATTGAGGTGAGGTATCACTTCATTTGTGAGGTCGTTGAGGACGTGTCTGTTGACCTTGTCAAGATTCCGACTGAGCAGAATTCTTCAAACTTGCTCACGAAGAGCCTCACTACCGAGCGCTTTGCCTTCTTCAGGAGATTGATGGGCATTGGATGAGATGACATCTTTTTCCTCATCTTGTTGTACATGTGTACATATTCTACTGTTTGTTCTTTTTTCTCTCTCACTGGGGCACGTTTTCCTTTAAGTGGGAGGTTGTTGGGGGTAAAGGTGCCTCTGCCTAGCCGCCTGTATATTACTACACTGACAGTACATGCCACTGCACATTGTAGGTGGTGGGCACTCGTCATAGTCACTTGTTCTTTATTCTTTTAGTGACAGTTTGAATAAAGGAAGGCCCAGCCACACATTGTGGTTGTTGGAGTTCCCATTTCTTGTCTCTCTTTTTCTTGCTCTTACTCTCCCACCATAGTTCTCGCGTGCAAGCTTCAATCCTTCTCACCTTTCAATCTTCATTTGCAAGTATGTTTTGATCTCCCGCCTCCTCCCCAAGCTTCCAGACCTTCATCAGCTTCTTCCCGGGCTGCATTGGAGCCCCCTCGACATTGCCAAGTGTCCCCAAGGACTATTGCAGATCCTCCAGCCCCTAGGAACAGCCAGCGCAATTTTCGGTGTATTTTTAGGGGGTTGGGCTGACCTACTCCCGGCATTTTCCTGCTCTTCCTCGGCTTCCCGGCACTCTTGGCAACCTTCCTGACCGTTTCTTGACTCCCTGGCATTAGTGCTTGGCTCCCGGTGATCGATTCGAGTGCTTCTCCCTTCAGCCCTTTGCTATATACACAATCCCAGGACTGTCAAAATAGGGCTACACTTGACATTTATGGTTTGATGCTTCTTGGCATTGCCCGTTTGATGCCTATTGATGCCCGAATGTTATGGGATGCTATGTCTATGCTTTGGGACTGATTTGGAGCATATTTGAGCATCGTTTGAGCTTCATTTAACAGTAAATTGCTCGTTGTAATACAGTGGGCTGAAGCTCATTTACTTGGTGTATGCATTGGTTCATGGATACGGGGTGCTTCTACTGGAGGTTTGAATGATCATATCGATGTATTTAGAGGTTGTCAAATGCTTCTTCTTGGTTTCGGAATGCTTTTGAGCTTGGATTAGGCCCCAACTTGGTCGTACTTCATTGGCATTTGGCTTCAATTGGCATGCTTTGGACCGATCTATGCCTATTGTCACTGCTTGACATTTAGGCCTCCTGCATTTATGCTTTGGTCAAATATGGATGCCACTTGGCTTGCCCATGCTTGACAATTACTTGGAGCTTCATCTTCAGATATATTTGAGCATTTTGGATCTACTGGGCATTACATCTGATTGTCAGTTACATGCTCTTTGAATGCTTTCAGGCTTATGCTTTACGGGTCTGAGATAGCTTGGGATTTATGCTCCGGATGTACCCTATTGGGATTTGGTATATCTGATGCTATGTATTTGATGTATTAGAGCATTGCTTGTATTTGATGTATTAGAGCGTTGCTTGCTCTCTTTGCATCTGACTTCAATTCCAGTGGGAGCCTCTTGGTATATTCGGAAGTACCAAAGTCTTATTTATAGATGAGCTTGAGCTTGTGGGATAGTTACATGCATTTGCTCTCTTGAGAGCTTTATGTCTGTAGTTTGTCTGTAGTGGGCTGATTTGATATGCCTATTGGGGTAGGTACCTATCTCTGTCATAGGTTTGTCAGTTTTGTATGTATCTTGGATGGTTATGTATTGAGCTCCTTGCTCTATCAGTTGTGCTTGTGCTTGGTCTCTTCTCTTACCCCGAGACCCATTACATGCATGACTTCTAGACCTATGAGATGTCTCTTGCCTGACAGGTGATTGGTTTGATAGTTCTTGGTAACCTTTTGCCCTGGAAACTCACTGTTGGATGTATCTTGCTACTTGGCAGTTGCAGTGACATATGTATAAGTGATTGCTTCATTTTTGGACAGTTTTACATACTCCTATCATTTATTATAGCAAGCTGAAATCTGCAAAATTTGAGCACTTCTATGAGGGTATTGCTTACTATTTGATGTTATCTTGGTCATATTTGGTGGACAAGTGCTTTTCTTGGTGAAATCCACCCTTTCAGCCAGTTTTAGCAGTGGTTTTAGTGCATTTTTTGCTAATTACAACAACCTGCAATTTTGCTTTTTTGCTTTGATTTGGGACATT